>NC_137956.1:31768776-32490983 GCF_963924665.1 Micromys minutus
GAAGCAGCTTCCTCCTTCCCTTGTTCTTCTAGTCATAAGGTGTTCAAAGGATGTGGGCACAGCTGGCAAATAACATCTGCCCACCTTCCCTCCTCATAGACCCATTGCTAGTGACAGATCTTTTCAGAGTCTTTCCAGAAACCAGAAACCAGAAACAAAAAAAGAATCAACGATCACAGTGTTTTGCTCTCCAGAGCCACTGTGTACTTTTTCCAAAACACCCAGGTAGGGCTGCTTTCTGTACTACAGGGAATGTTTCAAAGAGGAAGGAGAAGCTGCCTGCTATTGTCACTCAATTTATGCTAGACATAGAGATCCAGTGTAATAAAAGACAATTACAAGCCAGTTTTAATTATTAACAAAGATGGAAGGGCCCTAAAATATCAATGAGTCAGTCTAATAGCATATACTTTAAATTATATCATCATTTGAGAGTTAGCCCAAGATGCAAAGCAAGTATAACACCAGGAAATATGTTCAAATGGAATCTACCTTTGTAACCTGGAGGAAGAATATTTGCACTTGATGTTACAAACCATTAGCTCAAGTTAAACATGAATGTATCTGTTTTCTTGCACTCTTATCAATCCATGAATAGAATAAAAGAAATGTGATTATATAAATTTGCACAAGAAGTTTATGACACAAAAAGTATTTTCTTTTTAGTTCTCTGCATGCATTAATAAAGTAGGTGATTTAAAAAAAAAAAAAAGACTGTACCCATGTTATTTTATTGGTTTTTATTTCTGACTGTTTTTTTTTCAGGGACTAAACACTATTGTTAGCAAGTGCCTAAAAATGATGTGAACCATTTACACATGCCAACTGTAACAGTAGGTCCTAAATGGACCCATTCCCATAATAGTTTTGATTTAAACAAAGCCACAAATAGATTCTTCAAGCTATATTGCTATGCACATTATACCTGTACTGTTTCTGTGCAGTTTATCTACTTTCTTAGTGGAGTAGTTTTTGTATAAAACCCATTATAATTGTGTTTCTCGAGTTGAGCCTGAGTGGAATTGATTGGAAATACACAGTATATATTAATAATGTAATGATGTTTAAAGACTAGTAAGCATTGTTAATTTCCTTGTTCATTGTTAATGAAGGTTTTCTTCAATTAAACTTAAGCTTGTGTTTAAAAAAAGAGAATAAGAGAAACAAATAAAATGATTATAATATGTATTCATTTATCACATGGATGTGTGCCTCAGTGTAGATGTTCACCATGTGTGTGCAGGAACCCATAGAGGTCATAAGAGGGCACCAACTTCTCTGGAGCTGGATTTACAGGTGGTTGTGAGCTGCCCAACATGGGTGCTAGGAACTGAGCCCAACTCTTCATAAAGAGCACCAAGCTCTCTTAACCGCTAAGACCTCTCTCTAGTTACTTTAAAATAAAAACTTCAAAATACCCATCAAGAAAAAAAAAAACAAAAGCAAACATCATTGGTAATGAAAATTTAGAAATGCTGTCATTAAAATTAAATAATGATGCCCCTTGCTCTCTAGTATAAAGACCAACACTGCTGTGAAAATTGTAGGCCATGCGGTATGATGCAAGAGGATTCAAAATCGAGAAAGTAAACACTAATGTACTACTGTTTCCAATCAATATTCTGTGCCACTTTCAAATGCAAAGGGATCTGTAGAGTGGTCATTAGAAATAGGAGCTATTCCCTTGACTATAAAAACCAGAACACGGAGGGACAACATTTCCACCCAAAACTGGCAATCACAATTAAAATACGCAATAGCATCTGGGTATATATACCTTTCACAGTAACAAAAACTATTAAAAAACTTAAAACACATATGAAAAACTACTTTAAGAGAAAAGTTATAAAATATTTTGAAATAACATATGAGAAATCTTGATTAAATAATGCATACTTTATCCATGGATGGCAGACCAAATAAAGATATATTTTCCTGATAATATTAATATTTCAACCCTAATGACAGTAAAAACTAGCAAACTGAGTCCTAACTTCATGTATTTAGAAGAGTAAAGTTCTACGAACAATCTAGATGGTTTGAGAAAAAGAACAGAAGCAGTAGGTAGCAGATATCAAAGTATCATCAATATTTTCACAATTAAAATGGTGTGGCATTAACAGGAAATCTAGAATACAGTGGTAACAGCTATGGGTTTACCTCTCAAAAGGCCAAGGACAAAATACTCAGTCATGTTGGACACTTTGGCTTCTGTCTAAAAATTAAAATTAACAATAATCTTCTGACACATATTTTTAAAAAACGAGTTCTAGGTAGGTTAAAGGTATAAATGGAAAAATCAAAACATGTTCTACAGAGCAAAATAGGGTCAAACCAGCTTCCAGTCATGGTACAAAGCCAAACCTGCATGCTGGTCTCCACAGCATTTTACTCCAAATGAAATAGTGGAGGGATTCCCAGGGCATACCACAGAGACAAGTGCCATGGGCAGAGACGGAAGCAGCATGGGGCGCAATGTGAAAAGCAGCCAGGTGAGCAGTAACTGCCTTCGAGGATGAAGAAAGCCAGAGTTTAATCTGAAAGCAAACAAATGGAGATGCAGCTCTAACTTAGTGGGCAGGCTTGCCTGAGATTTATGAGCGGGCTTTCCCAATAACACTGGACTGAACATGGGAGGAGAGAGGAGCTACAAACAAGAGAACAGGTGACTGTCTGTTTAAGAAGCATCTAGACCCCAAATTCTACTCCTACTTGCCCACTAGAGAAACTGATCCTCCTAACTCTGTAGTTAATTCTCTGGAGAGGGCAAAATAGGCTCCAGATTTGAGAACAAGTCTCGACTCTGAAGGCTGGACCCAGCAGCCTTTTTTCTCCACTTGGTGCTTAGATGCTCGTAACCAGAACTATGTTCCAATGAAGAACACAAAAAGTGAAACTCCTCACTGTGTATGCAAACCTAAAAAAAAAAATTAATTTAAGAAAAACACTAAAGAGGACCATGACACGTGTCTTCTAGCAACTAAAACTGTCCGGTGTTGATCATAGTATTCAGATTTGAAGGGCGATGATGGGGGCGGGTGGTTTCCAGCAGAAAGGCAGACTTCTCTTCATTGTAGTCTCATATATGGCACTGCTATCAGGTTGACAAACCAACTCAGATGTGAAGGGTCAGCAGAGGATCCCAGGCACTCACAGTCCTCTGAAAGATGGGGGGACAATCTCAAGGTGCTGAGACTCAGTGTGGGAGAAGATACTTTCTGAATTAATATTGGCAGCGTTGGGGATGTGAGAGGTAAGGCCATGTATCCATGAACTACTATGAACAAGATGTGATTTTTTTTTCAAAGAAGGAAAAGAAAGGGGAGTAGCTTTAAGGATCCGTGAGATTAAAGATGATTCAGCAAGAAGAAAACTTCTTTTCAGGATTAAACGAGTTCGATTGGCTGGTTGGTTGGTTGGTTGGTTGGTTGGGTGGGTGGTTGGGTGGTTGGTTGGTTGGTTCAGACTAAGCCTTAAAGTAGAACAAAAAGATAAAGTGACAGAAAAAAAATTAAAGCATGTACAAAATTTAGGAGGGACAGTGAAGTAACCCAAGAAGCAGGCAGAGAAAATGATGGCAAACAAGGAATAACGTAAGAGAAATGAGCCTAGACTCCTGAACCGGGCATGGCCAGTGTGCCCCAACACTGCCCAGCAAATAGATGAGAACTAACCCAGGTCAGGATGCCTCTGCTAAGATTCCAGAGGCTACAGGAGCAACAGCAAGAGCTACCAGAGTAGCACCTGGCCCTGGGCTCCTAAACTGAAGACAGAGGGCAGTGACTCACTGTCTTTAAACTCCTTTGGGAGCATTTCCATCATGGCGTTACACATCCAGCCAAAGCAACGAAGTGTAAATGTGAAACACACTCATCTTTAGATATTCAGTTTCTCAAAACTCTCACTGAGCCCATACATCTCAGGAAGCTGCTGTAATATGGCCTCTGCCAAAACAAACCAGGAAGAGGAAAGCCAGAGTGCAGGGAAGAGGAAAAACAACCCAGGAACAACCCTAAGAGGAACATTCTTGTTACGACACATAGGGGACATTCTGGAGAGTTCTTAACATGCCTGAACATGGCAGGAAGCTGTCTTTATTTCCCCATACAATTAATCACAGCACAGAACTTAAAATGGAGCAATGCACAGATCTCCACATAGAAAAACCTAGAAGATAAACACATGAGAACTGCAAAACTCAAGGTGCAATAACGTAAGAACATGAAGATGTCATGAAGAAATCCACTACTATGAATGTTAACCAAAATTATTAATTTGTAAAAAAAAAAAAAGCACAGTGTTTGGAAGTCCAAGGCAGGGGGAAAGGCAGGAGCTTAATATCCACCTAGGTTACACAGCAAAGTCCTGTCTTTAAAATAGACATATAGATAAATAAATACTTTGAAACGACAAAGACCACAGCAGTACCGTAAGCAGTTTGTAAGGTAGGAAAACAGACCAAGGTGATAACATCCTCTCTCCTGGGGTAAGAGAAGCGTGCACTCTGGGAAAGTGAGTTGAAGGAGACCTCACTTTCATGGCATCCTGTTTCTCTTACACAACTTTATAGCCTAGAGCAAAAATGGCTTAAGTGTTGCTATCTTTAGCACTAGGTAGTAAGTAAAGATGTGCTTGATCTTATATCACTCTATTTTTGTGCACTTTTCTCTCCCAAAGAAGAAAGGAACAAAGGTGGAAGGCAAACGCTGCTATCACAGGTTACCTCAGGTCAAGAGCCGCACAACACAATGGCCGGCAGGTCAGAGGGGCCCACTCTGGTCGGCCCTCCTCCCCACCTGTGTCTTTGCTTCCTGTCATGTGACCCATTGCTCACAACAAAATACAACTTATTCTGCAAAGTGTGTCTCTTTTTTTTTTTCAATTAGAATCCCCTATCAGGTTTCAACCATTTTTTTTCTTTCTCAGCATTATCCATGAATTAGGATTTCGTGGAGTGTTCATAAGAAGGGGCGTGTAACTTACCTCCCTGTAATGGTAAAAAAAAACAGCCTCTGAACTCAGGCTTAGGAAGTACTAATTAAATTAGTACTCATTAGGAATTAGTAATTAAAACATACTCGCTAATCAGAATACTACTTAATATAAAGATTACCCCAATAGAAAAACTGGCAGTACCAGCTCCCTGGGAGTCATCTGTACCTCGTACAGTACCTCCAGGCTGAAGACTCTTCTATCAGCTGGAGATGGCAACCCCACAGATGGCAAAGTGCTTTGGGGGACCCAACATGACTTTATGTTTTCTGTCAGGAATGTCAGAAGGGTGAACATCAGAAGGCTGATCCTAACAGGCTGTGGGGCTTGGGAGAGGTGGTTTGAGGTGTTTGCTCTGTATAGCACCGGGTTTGTCCTTGGTAGTGAAAGAACATGCTAAGTCAGCCAGAATGCATGGTCACAGCTCCTACAGGACCCCAGAAAGCTGAGCCTACACTTACTCCCCAGTGCCTCTGGTCTCAGACTCAAAATAGTTCATCGCTGGGCTCTCTCATTTGATTGGGAGCAGAAAGGGGAACTGCAAAAAAAAAAAAAGACAAAAATGAAAGGTACTGGACAGTTATCCTTTCTCTATTCAAAAAAAAAAAAAAAAAAAAAAAAAAAAAGCTCTGAAGTTGGGTGAACGTGGGGGAGGGGTATAGTCACAGGCGCTTGATGGATTTCTGGCTTCAAATGTTTTATCAAGACAATCCACCTTGTAGCAATCTCCAAAGAAGACTGTGTGCTCTATTAAGTCCTCAATTTGCTTTTTAAAAGTTACCAAATGCGCTTTTTCACAACAACGAAGAGCCATCTCCCTCCTGGAGCCAACGGAGTTTGTCACCCAGCTTCCTCGGCTTTTCAAAGCCAGCCATCAAAGAGCAAGGGAAATGTCATGACTTTGGAGCGGTCAGAAAGCCCTTAAGTCGCAGTGCAGGCTATTTCTCCTTTTGTGGCGCAGAAAAGAGTGGACAAACACAATGAATACATAATCCCATTGTACTTACACACGGGTAACAATCCTTCAAAATGAGGTGAGGGACAAAGATAGGAGATAGCAAGGCGGCCTGGGTCTTAACAGGATGGCTGGAAATTCTAGGACCTAAACTCCTTCTGCAAACACAAACACGCACGCGGCAGTGGCAGCGGCAGCCATGAGAAAATGAGAATTAAAAGTGGCATCCAATTCAGAACGCCAAGAGGCTTAGCCTAAGTGGCCTCTGCATAATTCACTTTGGACCCTTTCAGCCTCTGTTTGTTCCGGAGACAGGTCAGGGCCAAGGTTAGAGTCTTAAGCCATTCAAAATAACTGACTTTTAACTAATCATCAGGGTCACCAGTGGCTGGTAAAAAAACACCTCTTCATCGTTTTTTCCTTCACCAAAGCCTTTCCTACCCCTTCTTTAAAAAAAAAAAAAAGAAAGAAAGAAAAAGAAAACCTTGTTGTCTTAAATCCTGGCATTCTCCCAAGGCCACCATTTTTTAATCCAATTCATGTAACTTCCCCTTCTCCACTTTAGATCTTGGGGCAAACCACAGGGTGTGTGAACACTAGGTACTCTGGCAAATGTCTACCATACCTTCTGATTCTGTGTGTGTTTGTACATTCAGAAAAAGAAGAACAAAAGATATCCAGATGAACTTACTTTACCCTGGTATTCCTCTCCCTCTCCTGCCCCCCCTCTTGTATAATGTTGTTTTATTCTGGGTTTAGCTCTTCAAAGTCTCTTTTCAAGCTGATAAATAAACAACCACAGTTTCCAACCTCATATCGCCCCCTGAACCATCAGAGAGCCAGAGACAGGGCCACTGGACACTTGGACTCTCACAGTGGCCATGGTTGCTTGTGCAAGACCCACCCAAGATCATGCCCGTCAAACACCAGCCAGGATGGAGAAAGGACCCATAAGGCCCCATCCACAGCAGAGGAGCAATTTGTGGTTGGTAGTTACTGAGAAAAGGAGAGTCAGTTTTCTTCAGGGATTTGGCCCCTTGTAGGTTGCTCATCCTCCAGTGTATCACCATATACCCGTGTACATCCTAGAACCATTAATTAGACTAAGCAGCATTTTGGATGGGTTGGTTAGTTGGTTGTTTGGTGGGTTGGTTGGTTGGTTAGTTGGTTGTTTGGTGGGTTGGTTGGTTGGTTGGTTGGTTGGTTGGTTGGTTGGTTGGTTGGTTGGTTTGTTAGTTGGTTATTTGGTGGGTTGGTTGGTTGGTTGGTTGGTTGGTTGGTTGGTTGGTTGGATGGTTGGTTGGATGGTTGGTTGGATGGTTGGTTGGTTGGTTGGTTGGTTGGTTGGTTTGTTAGTTGGTTGTTTGGTGTGTTGGTTGGTTGGTTAGTTGGTTGTTTGGTGTGTTGGTTGGCTGGTTGGTTGGTTGGTTAGTTGGTTGGTTGGTTGGTTGGTTGGTTGGTTGGTGGGTGGGTTGGTTGGATGGTTGGTTGGTTGGTTGATTGGTTGGTTGGTTGGTTGGTTGGATGGTTGGTTGGTTGGTTGGTTGATTGGTTGGTTGGTTGGTTGGTTGGTTGGTTGGTTGGTTGGTTGGTGGGTTGGTTGGTGGGTGGGTTGGTTGGATGGTTGGTTGGTTGGTTGGTTGGTTGGTTGGTTTTAGGGAAAAGGGCATGTTATTGAAGCAGAGGGAAGGAGCAGAGAACCTGCAGAAGTGTGTGTCTCAAGGCTGCTTCTGGACCCACTGTGTTGCCTCCATCCATCTAGGCCAGTGTAAGTCCCCTAGTAAAGTCCTCATCTGGAGATGCATACTCTAGGGTAGTGGTGTTTAACCCTCCTAATACTGCAGCCCTTAAATATTTTCACGTTGTGGTCACCCCCAACCATAATAATTACCTTCATTGCTACTTTATAAATGGTAATTTTGTAACTGTGATACATCATAATGTAAATGTCTGATTTTCCAATGCTCTTAGGTGACACCTGTGATTGGGTCATCTGACCCCAAGAGGGGTTGTTACCCATAGGTTGAAAACTGCTGCACTGAGAGTTGCCCCGCCCCCACACCTAAGTAAGCAAGAGTACAAAAGTCAAAGGTGTCCCACGAAGCCATTATGGTCATGCTATGACGATATTAAAGACCTTGAAGTTTCCTCAGAGGGTACCTGACTAAAGATTAACAATAGAATTACACTAACATGTGACCTATGGCATGGGGCTTTGATTGTTCACTTTTCTATTCCCTTTGATGCCTGGTGTCTTCCTGGCCCAGACTTTGCCCCAGGCTTTCCCTCCATTCTTTCCACTCACGGTGACTTTGCTCCTTTCTCTCCTGACATTTGTCTCCTTTCAGAGCTCCATCACTCTTTGGCTGCCTCCCTCATAGGAATCCCTTCGGGCCTTTCGTAGCCAGGGCTTCTATACAGAGAAGAAGGATGCTCTACCCTTAAGTGAGGCAACAAAAGACTTAGCATTCATGACTGGGAATCCCAGTGTAGCTTTTCGTACTTGAGGTTTTCTTTTCCTACCCCACCGCCACTCGTCCATGTTGCTCACCTCACCACCAGCACCAGCGACGTGCAACAACATTTAATCATAAAATTAACAACGAATCGTGTTGATTATGTGTTAAATAAAATGGATGTGAAGTTCTGAGAGAGACGGGGAGCAGGAGGTATGGAAAGAGTCGGGGAGAGAGGATGGGCAGCGGGTGTGATCAAATTCATTGTGCACGTGTATGAAATTTTCAAAGAATTAATTTTAAATGTATTTTTCTACCTAGTAAAGCAGTATTTTGTCTAAGGGATTCTCCTTCAAGACACAGAACACATTCTGCAGGTTTTAGTGCCAGAATATTCAAAAAACACACATCTAAGGTAACTGAGTTATAACACTGACTATAAGACATCCTGACTTCATACAGAGTTAAAACACTGAGAGACACCACACCGTCATTCCATCCCCAATCCCACTCGAGGTAAAAAGGGGTGGGGCATGGCAAGGAAAAGTAAACATCAATATAATTTAAAAAAAAAAAAAAGTTTCAGCCATCCCAAGGTGAAGCACTGTGGTCAGAGAGAAGGCAGATGTGTTTCCTAAAAATGAGAGTACCTGTGGAACAGAGCAGAGAGTCTTCAGGCCACAGGCATGTTTCCAGATGGAGAAATAGCAGGAAAGAAGGCGTATGGAATAAGGCAAATGAATTTCCCTCAATCCTCACTGAAAGCCCCTGAGCATCCTTGGAGACATAGTCTCCAGTCTGAAGACCATGGGGATAGCTTTGTGTCTAAAGTCGAGAGAGTACAGGAGGTTAGATGTCTAGTCCAGGATGGACTGACTGCTCCTCTGTTGCGGCTGAGGACTCCATGTAAAAGCCACAGTGTCTTAAGGGAAGCTCAATTTCTATGGCTAGCAACCCAGAGCGGTATACTCTGTCCCCGGAGACAGCAGAGCAAACATGAGAAGTAAGAGTAACTCTAGGCAGGGCTTCAGCAGAACAGCTACTGCCTCCCCCATCACACAGACTCACACAGTAAGAGCCCCTCACTTTCCTCACAGTTTGATACAAAGGCCTGTCACGTGAACCCAGCAAGCATGCCTAGGTGCTTATGAAAATGCATGATGTTTTTAAATGTTCTTCTGTGCTTTAATCCCCCGTTAAAATTAATGTTCCTAAATCCTGAGGCCGCTGTGATAGGATCTCAGCCATCTGCCTTGCCAGTTCCTGTGGCATCCTCTGATTAGAGGGGCTAAAAGCACAGGGCTTTATTTCACAGGAACCCATTCAATCTCCACAGGTCTCAGTCAGGAATACAGTTCTTCCTTATGTCTTCTTAGAGAACAGAGAACAAAGATGCCCAGGACTTGGGAACTTCTCCATACTCATGAATTTGGACATCACTTTTTCCCTAGAAGCTTCTGGCTTCTAAAAAACATGGTGATTCTAGGTCTGTTCAAGTCCTGGCTATCTCTCTGACAAGTTCTGCATCTTCAGTGATACCCTCCCCTTCTTAGATCTCTGAGTGTTGGGCAAACAATGGCTTTGAAAACCTGAAACAGCAAAAGTATCTGGCAGTACTAAGTGAATATTCTACCCAACGGGTACATGGGAGTCAGAAGACTATGGCTGCTCACATTTCCAAAGTCCACAAAAGCCTGCTGAAAGGAATGCAATGGAACTGTCAGCCCCACTTTCACTTGACAGCATAACTTAGCTCCCTCTCCATGGATGCTATCAAAGCATTGAGGGGTCTTAAGTTTGAGTCACTCCCTCAAATTCTTGTGGCTCTTGCTCTGCTTTGTTCTTTTCCAGTGTCCTTTTTGCTCAAGCTGGCTGCTGAGTCCAAACCCAGCAGCACCAACATCCTGGGTGTAGGGAAAGCCATGGGAGGCCAGCAGCTGACACACCCTTAGCTCTCTGCTGACCCCTGCTGGAAAGAACCCTTCCTTCGCCTTCCATCAACCACCAAGTGCTTCCTAACCTCCCTCCCTGGTGAATGACCACCACTTCTAACACTCTATAGAGAACGGGATTCATTACTACCCTAAAAAACCCAAGCCCACACCTAAAGGGATTCCGAGACACCTCCTCCACCCAGCCCCAGAAGGTCGCACTAAAAGCTAACCCCCACTTTCATCCTTTCTACTCCCTCAAGCTTTCCTTCCTTCTGAAGCTGTATCTATTGAGGATGGTGCCCGATCTCAAGGGGTATGAGACCAATTCTGTAGCAAACTTGAGGTGGGGGAGGTCAGGGTATTTCTCCAACGGTTTTTATTTCAAATTTTTATAATCTATATGGAAGTATTCTGAGAATATGTGGATAACTCATCAGTTAACCTACCAAAATAGCATTAATAGTATTATCTACTCTATAAAACTCTTGTTTATAATATTCCTGGCTATGCAAATAATGTTCTACTAGATAATATTTAAGTTCCACTCAGGATTCAATTAAAAATCATTGAAGAATATTACATTTTGTTAAGTTTCTTCCCTAACCTTTCATCTGAATTAGCTCTGGCATTTGGTAAGCAGCAGACTTTAACAATGCATAGAATTGTCCCAACCAACACCAGAGAGCTAGCCTAACACCCATGACCCTGTTGGTTATGCAAGTGATCAATACAGGCTTAAAAATCACCTACAACTAGCTGACCCTGGGGTCAATGCCACTTTGCAGACAAAAAGAAATTTTATATACTTTAAATACATACTCAGTGTTTTGAGGACAGTAACAACACTGTCAAGATGTTGAACCTGTTTTGTTAAAAACTATTTCAAAAGTTCTTCATCACCTCAACAAGAGTGAGTCAGGCAACAACTGTTTGTAGTCACCACATGGGGTCGTGTGTGGGTCTGTGTTCACAGTTGCCATTTTCACTGTGACTCTACGCTCAAGCCTGAGACAGACTACGTAAGTATATTTTCATATAGTCATGTCCAAACAGTTCAATGTAAAATGAATGCATTGAGTGGCTTTTTTCTATTTCTGCATCATAATCTAACTACAGCATTCTACTGTTTTTTAATTGTATATAGAACAAATTTACCTGTGAGTTTTGTTCATACTGATAAAAGATTTGACAAATTACTAGTTGTAAGAATGTATTCTAAAATGAAACCTGCTGCTTTACACACTAATCTAAAACAATTAAAATATAAATTTTATTTTTGTTTATTTTATTTTTAAGATTAATGTAATTACATCATCTTCTCTTACCTTAAAAATCATGTAAGATAGGGAACTGTCTACATTGTCACTAATTATCATTAATTATCTTTAGGTACAATTATTATACTAGAGTTGTGATTCCCTTTTTAACTTTTTGCTTATTATTACCATGTGCATGTGTGTGTGTATACATGTTAGAGCCTTAGTGTGTGTATGTGTGTGTGTGTGTGTGTGTGTGTGTGTGTGTGTGTGTGTGTATGTGATATGCAGAGGAAGACACACACACATATGGAGATTAGAGAAAAACTTTCAGGATTCATTTCTCTCCTCTCCTCTTTACATGGGTTCTAGGAATGGAACTTGAGGTTCCAGCTTTTTGTGGCAAGTACCTTTACCCACTCAGCCATCTCTCCATCTCTGGGGCTGTGTTTTCTAAAGTCCTATGTTAAGGTCTCAGAAGTATTTGCAGATAAAATTTGATAATTTGCTGTGAGATCATCCACATGATGGAGTGAGTCAGAAAGAGATGAAAAGATGAGACCCAGTCAACAGTTGTTCCAAATTAAACAGTGAGAACAGCAGGCCACTTTACTATTCTCTCACCTTATAAATTTGTCTGTTATAGCAAAGTTGAATTAAAGAAAAGGGGAGTCGTTCTCTGTGTGATGGGTTGGGAAGCACTGTTGTCTGGTGAATGGTATCTTCAGCTTCTTCCAGGATTTACTCTTTGGAAATGAAAAAAAAAAGGTTTCAAATCAAAAGTTCAAGCATGTTGCCCTTGGTATGAGTTTTTAAACTTATTTAGAAAACTCAACTGTCAAGAACTGGCTCTTGATCTGTTCCTTTGTGTCATCTCCTCGTTGGCCTTGGCAGGCCATGTAGGATGGAAGAGAAAAGACACTAGAGAAGGACAGAGATCTAGGGGACAGAGAACCCAGTGCAGGAGAGGAATCGTCAATAAAGAGCCATGCCCCGGTATGTCATCTCCTTGCTTCTCAGGCCACGTATGTCTCAGGCTTATGGTCTTTCCTCGTCAGGAATGTGAAGCCCATGATGCTCTATCTTCCCTTCCCTTAGAGGGGTCTTGTGGTCCCCAGACTCCTCTCTTCCTTCCTTCATCCTTCCTTCCCTTTTTAATTGAAAACAGATTTTATATAATATATTCTAATCACAGTTTCCCCTCCCCCAACTCCTCTCAGATCCTCCCCACTTCCCCATCGACCCAAATCCATACCCTTTCATTCTCTTTCTCTCATTAGAATACAGAATATAATATAATAATGATGATGGTGATAAAAAGATTAAATAAAAATAAACAAACCAGAACAGGACAAAAGGCACAAAGATGAGGGATGCCCATGAAAAAAACTAAGAAACACAACAAACTCTGAGACACACACCGAAAACCCATAAAAACAAAACTGAAAACCATAATATACAAACAAAAAGTATACAGTGTTGAAAGAAAGGAAGAAAGGAAGGAAGGAAGGAAGGAAGGAAGGAAGAAAGGAAGGAAGTAAGATCCCAAAGAATTGTGAGACAAAACAAAACAAAAGAAAAAAATAGCACTGAGTTCATTTTGAAATATTTGCCATCTACTGTTTCCCAAAGTTGAAACTACCCTAACTGAACATTTACAAGTGTGTGTTCAGTGTGAGATGCTGGGTCTTGTGCAAGCTTGGTCTGAAAGGACAGAGTGTGCAAAGGGGCAGGTTCTGGACATTGACATCAGAGACGAGGACATTGTCTCCGGGGGTTCTAAGCTTTGCAGAACATGTGCCTCTCTTCTGGGCAGCTTGCTTTGTCTCATCCAGGAGCCTGCCATTAAATCTAACTCAATCCAGTGGATATTGACTGAGTGCTGCTCCTGGGCTAACTAGACTCTGCCTTTTTTGAAATATTCTTTTCAAGAATTTCCATTGACAGCTTCCCTCCCCTGGCCTCATCTTAGATCATCATCTCAGTGGTGGTTCGGTGTCAGCTTTTCCTTCTTCCAGACAGAAGAGCACTTGCAGGTAACATTTAAAAAATACTCTATTAAAACCAGAAGAAACTAGCCTAATGTACATGGCAGGGATGAGGCTCATACCCTTTCCATCCTCTCTCCTCCTTCCATCCCTGCAAGGACTTGTCCTCCAGCGTCTCACCTGACTCTAGATTCTCCGAATGGAGAAAAGGGTCCTAGGAGATTCCAGTTTAATGATGGGAAACACATCTTGTTAGCCATTGTTAGTCAGTGTTCCATCCGTGGGACAAACAACTAAAAGAAATGATTTAAAGAGGGAAAAAAAGATATGAGGTCAGAGTTTCAAAGGTTTCATCCCGTGGTTCTCTGGCTCTATGACTTTGAGCCTGAGGCAAGGGCAGTCCGCCATGGTAATGTAAGCATGTAGAAAAAGAAGTTGCAAAGCAAAAGCAGTCACAGGAAGGGGCCAGGACCAACTTATACCCACTAAGGGCACACCTGGCCTCTTAATTTATACCATTTATCAATAATGCTACTGATTTATGGGTGTATCAAGGGTGCAATCTAATGTTAAGGGAAGGGCCTCCATAATCTATTTGTCTTTAAACAGCAACATCCACTGTACACCAGAAGCCCTGAGATGGAGGGGAAGACCTCATTTAAAAAGTATAACACATCCCTTAGGGACATTGACATTTCAACCCAAAACTGCCTTAACCCCTCCAGATTCTCCAGCTTGGACCTCCCTGGCCTCACTTTCTCCCATGCTCAAGGCAGAGCATGTGGTGGATTACCAGAACCATTTTTGCTCATGCCCATAAGCCATCCCTCTTACCTAACAACATTTAGTCCTAACGAGTCCCACCCACCGCCTGGAGCCTGCCTCCCCTCCCCCAGACTAATGCTCCCCTTTCTGGTCTGCATTGCTTCAGCTGGTCTTTTGGTCAACAACTCCACTCTTCTTGGCAGAAAGCCACACATCCCCAGTGGCAGAAAAGAAACAAAATCCAGCTCCCAGCTACAGATCCTCCCAGACAGGAGCCACCTCTCACATCACAGAACCTCCCTCTCAAAGTACAGCCACAGCCACAAACACTAAGGCCCACGGGTGCCTTCCGACCCCAGACAGGATGCCTTCCGGTCCCAGACAGGATGCCTTCTGGTCCCAGACAGGCTTTCTACTGTGCTGTTTTCTCACTACGGTGTCTCTCAGCACCACATCTGGCAAGGGCTTCCCACCAACATTCTACTAACACTGCCTCAAAGAGGCTTCCTTGAGCCCCTGGGTTGGTCCAGGTGTGCATCCTCCAGAACTCATCCCACCAGCATCCCACTCACATCCCCCTTAACAACAATTTGTTGTGTGCTGAAGGTTTCTCAGGTCTTCTGTATTCGTGGGCCAAGGCTCTGGCTAGGGCTTGGATCAAAGGAGGGAGATGGTATTTGCTGGTCCAGGCTCAGAGTCTGAGGGAAGTACACTGTAACTCCCCTGGGCTTGCTCTGGCCAGTGTGGTAACCAGATTCCAGTTCTCTGCCAAAGCTGGGTGTTTGTGTGGGATGAATATATGTTGAGCCTGTGCGCATAGTCAGTTGGTCTAAGAGAGTTTCAGGGAGTGGGCTCTATGTACAGTCTGGCAACATTCCAGACAACTTGAGAGCTAAACAGTGAAATAGGATTTGCTGCACACTCACTTAGACCTCATAATAAAAATCATAAATATAACATCTCTCCACTTAAGCCTGGGCATTGCAGTAGAAAACAAGGGTTGTAGTTTCTTCCTGGATAATTCTCTCCTGTGCCATCAGGAGATGACATCAGTAAGACCTATGCCACAGGTCACAGGACTGGAGGACTGGAAGTGCCGGTCAGAGTGGGCACTTTCCCCTCCTACTTAGGTGTGCTCAGCATCCTGCTCTGTAAATAGGAACTTACATAGATAAAATTCTAAAACGGAAATTATAAAGGCTCATAACTGTTTGTTTTCTTTTTCTAACAGCCTGGATTCTCAAGGGAAAGCAATCATACCTGTCTTCTGATTGGTGGCCAACTGGGAGACAATTGATATTTCCTCCTGCATTAATAATTGTGCTTTAGAATGCAGAATTAGTCAATTCCCTCACTTGGGCAGCAGAGGGGCTCTCTGGAACCTGACCAAATCTGCTTCTCTCTGTACATTTCCCTGCCGGCAATGCTCTCAGGAACCAAATGTGGTATATTTCATTTTAAGTCACCTTTTTTTTTTCAATTCAAGAAAATGAATGTTGGAGCCAGATAAGAAACTATAGCCTGCTTTCAAGAAGTTTACAAGAAAACTGTACCTTGCATTACTAATCCTTTATCTCTGTGTTAACAAAAAGATTACTGACATATTTTTGAATAAAAAGAAAATAAAATAGCAAATGCATCTTAGGAAATGTGTAACTTTCATGCAACACACAAATCAGTTGTTAAATATTTTTTAAGTGAAAGAAAATACATAATAAATGTGTCCTTTGGAAGAAAAGAAACCAACTTTAGGGACTAGGGAAGAAACTAGCCCTCACAGGGCAGAATGCAGCTTGGATGAATTGATTGTAGAACTTCTTAATAGGCATTTTCTAAAAATTATTTCTTCAGCTCACTGAATTGTTGTTTGGAAAGAGTGGTGCTTCTTTCCTGGGCAGGCTGCATACCTAAGAGCTCCCCAAAGAAGAGCCAAGAAGACTGCGTCTAACCACGCAGTTATCCATGTTAAGGAGAGATGCCAGGAACAAAGAGGCTGTCCATCAACTCACAGTCTTGACCAGACTTAGCCACAGTGGAGGGTTGGGTCAGGACCACCATCCTCAGCAGCAGAGGGATCTGAACTCATCATCAGGCTTGTCTCTCACAAGCTGAGCACCTGGAGAAGTGTCCTGGTCTCCCTGTGCTTCTGGCTCCTCGGTTACAAAGTGGGCGATAAAACACCTAACTTACGGGATGAAGTGAGTTTAGACTTGTGCTCAGCACAATGCCCGGTGCTGGTAAGCACTATTCCAGCACTTAAGTTACAAATGCAAAACACAACTGCACATGGCGAAAGACAGCTGATAATTTTTAGTGAAGAAAAGAGAGACTGGGCTAGAGAGGGGGAATGAAAGAGGATGAAGGAAAAGGAATAAAACCTCAACAAGAGGCATCAGCAGCAGAAGGTAGATACCGTAGAAGGGTTGTCTGGAGGGCCGGTTTTTTGAGTTTTGCTTTTATTTTTGATGTGATGAGAGATGTTTTCACTCTACCTTCAATGTCTAGATTTTTCTTTTTTCTTTTTCTTTCTTTTTTTTTAACGCAATAATAGCCCAGTAACAAGAAATAAGCATGGTTGTAAATTCTCCATCAAACTGGCTAAAAAGTGGTAAGAATGTTACATCCGCTTTATGGATGAGAAGAGTGGCTGACAATGTATTTAAGAAACTTGCCCAAGCTGAAGGGCAAGCAATGGAGGGCGAATAGTCCAGCACAATTGTAGTACCTCATTAGCAGACATCTTCTTGGCCATTCCTGTTGCTTGAGCTCAGGTGCATGATCTCATTTTAAACACCGGAGGCAAATAATCTTAGTCCTGTATCATAAATGAGGCTTGTCTGTTGTCTTAGTTGGGGTTTCTATTGCTGTGAGGAGACACCATGATCACAACTCTTATAAAGGAAAACATTTACTTGGGGATGACTTACAGTTTCAGAGGTTTACTTCATCGCCATCATGTTAGGGAGCATGGCAGCATGCAGGCAGGCATGGTGCTGGAGAGGTCTACATCCAGATCAGCAGGCTGCAGGAAGAGAGACAGAGACACTGGGCCTGTCTCGAGCATCTGAAACCTCAAAGCCCATCCCCACTGACACGCTTCCTCCAAAAGGCCACACCTCCTAATAGAGCCATTCACTCCCTATGGGTCCATCAGGGATATTTTCATTCAAGCCACCACATTCCCCATCCCCCCCATAGGCTTGGAGCCATATTGTAGTCCAACTTCAATAGGCCCTATAGTCTGTCACAGTATCGGCACTGTCCAAAGTCTCTTCTGAGACTCAGGCACTCACATAACTGTAATCCCGGGGAAATCAAAATGAAAAAGCAGACCACATATTTCCAACATATGATGACACAGGATAAACATTACCATTCCAAAAGGGAGGAAAGGAAACATAGTAAAGAAAGACTGGAACAAAGCAAGACCAGCAAACTCCAAACTCTGCAACTCCACATCTGATGAAGCACTCTGCACAACTCCAACTCCTTTGTTGATGACTTTGTTGGTGACTACAATGCACTGGGTAGATTGGGGCTGGAACCAGTATTGTTCTGTACCAACAAGCCATCTTCACCTTTTGTCTTTGGCCCAGAAGATAGAAGAGACTGAAATGCCAGAGGAGGGCTGATTCAAGTATTTCACCCACCACAGGTCTAATTCTGCTCCATGAGTCTCACCTTCTGTTACTTCCTTTAAAGAAAGATATAGTGACCCACTTAGCTTGGGGTCCAGAACATGGGTTTAGATACATCTCCTGTGGGTGAGAGTGCTGTGCATTAAAACTTACTTAATTGTGACTGTTCCTCTCCTAGAAAAGAAAGAAACTTTACCAGAGCCAAAAAAAAAAAAAAAAAAAAAAAGCCCAGTAGCCTCTGACACTCCCTTCCTCGGGTGGGAAGTGAAGCCAGTCCCCAGCTTGATCAAGATACCTTAGCCACACCAGTCTCTCAGGACCTCTTCAACCTTACTCTTTCTGCAGTCAGCTAGGGGAGAATAAGATTTCCCCAAGTTTACTTCTTAAAAGAAAAGAGGGAATCTGCTCAGCCCTTAGGCCTCCACAGCATGTTTTGATGAGACTCTTCCAGTGGGTGTAGAAGCTGTTGTGCTGTACTGAAGAATGGGGTGGCTAGTGGGACAAGATTTAGGCATATACAGTCAGGTCTTAACTCCCAACATCTGTCTCCAAGCTCAACAAATGTAGACTTAGATTTTTTAAACTACTTTAAGAAGGTTACTAAAATTCTTTAACCTCCCTTCTAGCCTGCTATTCAGCAGAGGTAATGAAAACAAAAGTTTAATAATGGAAAGGGGGATGTGGACCAGTTTAGAAACAGTTCTTTTGGGTAGTTCCTATCTTCATTGTCTGGGTATCAGCAATTCCGTTCACATGAATCAGCAGTGGTAGCTCAATCCACATGCAAACACCGTTAACAAATCAGCAATGACAGTGGCAAGAAAAAAACCACAAGGTTCCACCAATCAGCAGTCTGCAGGAGCCACAAGAAGCTGCTGGAATATTAATGGGGGAAGTTCATTGGTGAGTTTCTGTCTATGAAGTCATGACTGACAAGTGATGAGCAGTGAAGAAGACAAGGCAAACCAATGCCACAGTATCATCAGCAAAGTTCAACATCAACAAAGCCCAGTGAAGATCAGCAAAAAGTGGCAACGTGAACCAATGCCACAGTATCACCCACTGCCTGCTGATTACATCTTTGTAATATCAGATTGCATTTTTGTGGTTCAAAATTGCATTTCCTTGATGATTAGTGATGTGCCTGCTGTTTGTTTGCATATATGACTGTGTGGCAAAGATAATAGGTCTTTAATTATTCATTTATTTCTTGAGATGAGGGTCTCAGCATGTAGCCCAGGCTAGCCTGAGATTCGTGACCTGGAATCCAGCTTTCTGAATGCTCTGATTATAGAAGTGTCCCATCACATCTGGCTAGACAATACTTTTTTAAAACACTGTCAGGATGTCCTTATATACTGGGAAAAATATTTTAAAAAATATTTTCTTCACTGTTTGTTCTTTACTTATAAATCGTTGCTTATAATAAACTTGGTCTGTAGCTTTCTTCCAAATACTCTAGTTCTGGTTTCAGATTATATAAACTTCATGAATTGGAGAATGTCTAGAAGTCAGAAGTCAGAGCCTGATGTTAATACAGCATGGTATCTCCTTTTTAGAAAATTCTGGTAATTTAGTGTCTTTTTATTCTAAATTGCAACATGTTTGGTGTGTTAGTATGAGCTTCCTTCAAAGTAACAAAGTACCCAGGACAAGAAAGGCAGGGAGACTTGATTTTGATACAGGATGTGGAGGCTTCAGGACATGGTTACTAGGAATTTTACTTTAGGCCCTGGAGAGGCAGGACATTGCAGCTGGGACCTGTCCTGGAGGAAACTGCTCATTCATGATGATGAAGAAGTAAAGAGAGAAAGAGGAAGATTCGAGGCTCCTACATCCTTCTCAAATACCTGACCAGTGACCTAATTCCTTTCCCTAAATCCTCGACTTGTTAAAGGTTCTATCAGCAGTCAGGGGCTTACAGTCTCAGAGTGTGTGGTCAAGCTAATTTAAATATAAACGGTGACAACTTGTATAACCTCCTAGCATGTCTGGTTCCTTTGGTTTCCCTGCAGAAGGTCACTTGGGGGATCTGGGAGAATTCTCTTCTATATTTTCCTCTAATTTTAGGCCATCTTTAATCTCTCCCCAGAACTCATTAGTGAAGAATAATGGACGGCAGTAAGATATTTAGGTGAATTGTATTGGACAGCTGCAAAACATGGTTTATTGCTCTTTCGATACAACATTTCGTCTAGAAAATTCTTGGATGTGAGATCTGTTTTTTTTTTCTTCCTTGACAAATCCATCGCCACATAGTAGCAGAAAGGGCCTGGGTGTCAGTAGTCTTTTAGTTAGAGGGGGTTTGAAGAGGGAGCCGCAATCAGTTTGGCTTAAACAGACTGGGAATTTATTGGCCCATTTAATTTAGAACCTGGGTGACCTAAACTGCCATCTGAACTTTCTCTGCAGCATTTTCTTACTTTTGCTTCGTTTGCTTTCATTCTCACAATAGACAAACCTATTCTCTGGAGAAAAGGAAGGCAGGTCCTTGACCTTCCAACCTAGCACTGTGACCTTTAAAACAAAAACCATTTTTTTTCTAACTTGACCATAGCAGAAAAGTCCAGGAAAGACTCTAATTGGTCTTATCTGAGTCACATGTCCATCCTTAAACCAATCACTGCTGTGGTGGAGGTGGGGGTAGGGACTCTGATTGTCAGGCTGAGTTCTAAATCTGTGAGGATGGAGGAGAAAGGACAGGAGGGAATACCCTGTGATTGACAGCCCCTCAGGACCCGGAACTAGGTAAGGCAATCTCCAGAGGAAGGTTCTGGCCAAGTAGCTGTGTCAGGTTGCTTTATTATGCAGAACTTTTCGGTCTCTGTAGTCTGTGTCCTGTTTTATTATTATTTTTCTCTAGAGGGCTCCTTTCATTAAGTGCCTTCCTTATACGTAGTGTGTTTTTCTCTCCTTGTCATCTGCTTGGAACTTACTGATTATTTAATCAGAATTAAAGGGCCTCTTAACCTTTAACCAACAGTAAGTTTGAATGGTGAATACCCTGAGGATTCCTTGGGAATGTCTCTGTAAGGAGAGGATGAAGATGAAGATGATAACATCATCTGAGCTCTTAGGAAGATTAGCCGCTTCCAGAAAAACATCACACATCTGTTCTCAGAAAAATATTCTCTCACATGTCTGCTTCAACAATACATCCTCTCACAACACAGTGTCCAGAACACCATCAAGTGACACAACTGAGTCTCCAAAGAAACCAGAAATGTCCAATTCAGACAAGCATAAGGCTTGAAACTCACCATGGAAAACACACACACACACACACACACACACACACACACACACAAAGCAGATGATGATAGGTAGAAGATAGAGAGACAGACAGACAGACAGACAGACAGACAGACAGACTGACTGATGTTCTCCCTAGTCTTCCCAATGGGTTACCAGTGGTGAGGTCATGTTTTTAAAGCCACAGCTCACAGAAGCAGCTCCTCTGTCTCCTTCAGTGCCTGTGTGGAGGCTAGAGCTTTCCTCAATCTGGTTTTACAACCCCGGAGAAAAGCGTTTAAGAGAGGAGCGGCTAATCTTCCTAAGAGCTCAGATGATGTTATCATCTTCATCTTCATCCTCTCCTTACAGAGACATTCCCAAGGAATCCTCAGGGTATTCACCATTCAAACTTACTGTTGGTTAAAGGTTAAGAGGCCCTTTAATTCTGATTAAATAATCAGTAAGTTCCAAGCAGATGACAAGGAGA
Organism: Micromys minutus; assembly: GCF_963924665.1. Taxonomy (NCBI): domain Eukaryota; kingdom Metazoa; phylum Chordata; class Mammalia; order Rodentia; family Muridae; genus Micromys; species Micromys minutus. The sequence goes on from NC_137956.1 coordinate 31,790,482, forward strand.
GAAAAACACACTACGTATAAGGAAGGCACTTAATGAAAGGAGCCCTCTAGAGAAAAATAATAATAAAACAGGACACAGACTACAGAGACCGAAAAGTTCTGCATAATAAAGCAACCTGACACAGCTACTTGGCCAGAACCTTCCTCTGGAGATTGCCTTACCTAGTTCCGGGTCCTGAGGGGCTGTCAATCACAGGGTATTCCCTCCTGTCCTTTCTCCTCCATCCTCACAGATTTAGAACTCAGCCTGACAATCAGAGTCCCTACCCCCACCTCCACCACAGCAGTGATTGGTTTAAGGATGGACATGTGACTCAGATAAGACCAATTAGAGTCTTTCCTGGACTTTTCTGCTATGGTCAAGTTAGAAAAAAAAATGGTTTTTGTTTTAAAGGTCACAGTGCTAGGTTGGAAGGTCAAGGACCTGCCTTCCTTTTCTCCAGAGAATAGGTTTGTCTATTGTGAGAATGAAAGCAAACGAAGCAAAAGTAAGAAAATGCTGCAGAGAAAGTTCAGATGGCAGTTTAGGTCACCCAGGTTCTAAATTAAATGGGCCAATAAATTCCCAGTCTGTTTAAGCCAAACTGATTGCGGCTCCCTCTTCAAACCCCCTCTAACTAAAAGACTACTGACACCCAGGCCCTTTCTGCTACTATGTGGCGATGGATTTGTCAAGGGAAAAAAAAAAAACAAAAACAGATCTCACATCCAAGAATTTTCTAGACGAAATGTTGTATCGAAAGAGCAATAAACCATGTTTTGCAGCTGTCCAATACAATTCACCTAAATATCTTACTGCCGTCCATTATTCTTCACTAATGAGTTCTGGGGAGAGATTAAAGATGGCCTAAAATTAGAGGAAAATATAGAAGAGAATTCTCCCAGATCCCCCAAGTGACCTTCTGCAGGGAAACCAAAGGAACCAGACATGCTAGGAGGTTATACAAGTTGTCACCGTTTATATTTAAATTAGCTTGACCACACACTCTGAGACTGTAAGCCTCTGACTGCTGATAGAACCTTTAACAAGTCGAGGATTTAGGGAAAGGAATTAGGTCACTGGTCAGGTATTTGAGAAGGATGTAGGAGCCTCGAATCTTCCTCTTTCTCTCTTTACTTCTTCATCATCATGAATGAGCAGTTTCCTCCAGGACAGGTCCCAGCTGCAATGTCCTGCCTCTCCAGGGCCTAAAGTAAAATTCCTAGTAACCATGTGCTGAAGCCTCCACATCCTGTATCAAAATCAAGTCTCCCTGCCTTTCTTCTCCTGGGTACTTTGTTACTTTGAAGGAAGCTCATACTAACACACCAAACATGTTGCAATTTAGAATAAAAAGACACTAAATTACCAGAATTTTCTAAAAAGGAGATACCATGCTGTATTAACATCAGGCTCTGACTTCTGACTTCTAAGACATTCTCCAATTCATGAAGTTTATATAATCTGAAACCAGAACTAGAGTATTTGGAAGAAAGCTACCGACCAAGCTTATTATAAGCAAAGATTTATAAGTAAAGAACAAACAGTGAAGAAAATATTTTTTAAAATATTTTTCCCAGTATATAAGGACATCCTGCCAGTGTTTTAAAAAAGTATTGTCTAGCCAGATGTGATGGGACACTCCTATAATCAGAGCATTCAGAAAGCTGGATTCCAGGTCACGAATCTCAGGCTAGCCTGGGCTACATGCTGAGACCCTCATCTCAAGAAATAAATGAATAATTAAAGACCTATTATCTTTGCCACACAGTCATATATGCAAACAAACAGCAGGCACATCACTAATCATCAAGGAAATGCACTTTTGAACCACAAAGATGTAATCTGATATTTGCTAAAATGGCTAACTCTAAAGACTGCCAACACCAAGTGTTGACAATGATGTGAACCGGAAGATTTCTCCAATTTTGCTAATGACTGTAAAAGTGGTTAGGGGCAGGAATCAACACTATGGAAGACATTTTGGAAAGTCTCTTTCTAAATTAAACACCCATGCTTCAATGGCCAAAGTTATATCCCATGTCATAATTGATATTATATAACTAACATAGCAGTTACTACACAATAGTGCTGGGGGGATGACTCTGTCAATGGAGTGCTTGCTGTACATATATGATATCCTGAGCTCATTCCCCAAAACTCTTGTGAAGAAGGCATGCAGGGGGGCATGTGTTTGTGATCCCAGCCCTAGGTAATTGGGACAAGCGGATCCCTCAGGCTCCCCAGTCAGCCATCGTAGCCTATCCAGTGACACCCAGGACATAGGAGACCCTGTGTCAAAAGAACAAGGTGGATAGATCCAGAGAAAGACTACACAAGGTTGTTCTCCTGCCTCTACTTGCATTCATGCACACTTACACATACACCTACACAATCACACACACAGTCACAAAATAATAAAGTAGTACTATAAACCCATGCCATAAATAATATTTGCAGATTGTCCACCCATGTGATTACTGGCCATCTATAAAATATATGAATTGTTAGCAAGACCAATTAAAAGGAAAAAAAATAGGAAAATAACCAAACAGAAACCATTAAACAGAAGCTGTAGAGATGGTTCAACTGTCACACACATAGGGACATGAGTTTAAATCCTCTTCACACACCCCCCCCCCCCGGAAGCTGGACAAAGGTAGTCTTCTGTAATGGCAGTGCTGAAGAACAGAAGGTAAGCAGATCTCCTGGAGCTCACTGGTCAGCTGGACCAACCAAGTCAATGGCATCCATGCTCAGTGACAGAGCCATTAAGGAAGACCTCCACCACTGACCACTGGCTTCTACACATATACACATAGGCACAGACCCACACAAACATGTACATACACCACACATAAATATCACAACCTAATAGATGAATACATATACAGTATTTCCGAAGAGAAAGCTAAAACAGCTAATAAATACACGAGGTGAAACCCAGGCTCATTAGTAGGAAGGAGTAAACAAAACAATGAACGTTATCAAATCGCCAAGATGTCAATGAGATAAGTGGGGATAATAGTGTGTCAAGTAAACAGCTGTGCAAGCAGCTGGTGCTGTCAAAGAACACGGATGCTTCCATTTGTTTCTCTCTGAGTGGAGCAACAAATGTCTTAAATGTGTATACCAGAGCTCGAGAGACGACACACACACACACACACACACACACACACACACATGCACACACACACATGCACACACACACATGCACACACATGCACACAGACACACATGCACACACACATGCACACATGCACACACACATGCACACATGCACATTTCTGACCTCATTATTCCACTTCACTCCTAAAGAGTTACGAGTGACCTGCCTGACCCTGAAGGGAGAGTAGGAGGCTCAGAGAGCCAAGGAGCTGAGCAAACAGCCCTCCCCTAGTGTTGCCCTTCATTTACCACTTTCAGATGATGCTCCTTCATCTTCTTCAGACTTTGACACAACTGCACAGCCTTCACCAAACCCAGAAAAGTGACTTCTCCATTTTCTCTGACTCTTTGCTTCTGAAAGCTCTCTTTGTGTTAAAAACAAAAACAAAAATCAAAAAATACAAACAAAAAAAACCTTCAGTAAGTATATTTGTTATATTTCTCTCATTTATCTGTGCTTGGTGGCTTTACTGTTGTGGTCACTGAACTTTGTAGTAGGTGAGAAAAGATGTGTCTTCTTCCCCGATAATTAAAGCTTATGGATAGCCAAAGGACATAAGGTTGGAGGCAAAACTAAGGTTTGCCTATCAAGATCTCTCTCTCTCTTTCTCTCTCTCTCTCTTTCTCCTTCCCTCCCTCCCTCCCTCGCTCCCTCCCTCCTTTTCCTTCTCCTCACTCTCCCTCTCCCCCCTCACACTAGTGAGGAATACAAAAAGCAAATTTTGAAGGCCAATTTGAAACTTGAAGAGCTGAGATGAAATAAGAAGAGGCAGGCTGGAGAGATGGCTCAGGGGTTAAGAGTACTCACTGCTATTCCAGAGGTCCTGAGTTCAAATCCCAGCAACCACATGGTAGCTCACAACCATCTGTAATGGGATCCAAAATGCCCTCCTCTGCTGTGTCTAAAGACAGCTACAGCTTACTCATAAGAAGGCATGTTAGGCATTTGACCCTCATTTCTTCCTACTAGATTTTTAAATCACAAATATTCTTCACATCCATGAGGTCACACCACATACCTGTACATTACACATAGTGGAATTTGCCAACACCACCACCCCCATTAATTTGCTCCCTATAACACCATGGATAGGAAATGGTTGTCATTAGAAAAGTCATCTTGTCCTGGGAAGTGTCTTCTCCTTTGTCTTGACCAAAACTAGAATCAGTAAGTAAAATTAGGTTAGATTTCTATGGGCCGAGCAAGCCAAGATCGGCTCAGTGTCCCCTGCCTGTGCTCAGTGGTGCTCACACGCCCCTACTGTCAGCTAGCAGAACTGCAGGAGTGTGGGAGAAAACCAATCCACTCTAGCATCATAATTGTTTCTCACAGGTCTCTCCCAGCTTGGAGTTCTTCCTAAAATAAACATCCCACCCAGCTCGACCAGTCCAGAAGATGTGCTCAGACATTCTGGCTCACTGGCGTGGCTGTAGAATAAAAATCAGCTTTATTTCCGCAAATATTCCTAAACTTAAATGTGATTTTTTTTTCCCAGTCTAGATTATCTCAAAATCCAGGTACAGAACTGTAGCAATGAAGAGAGTGTGCCCATTTAAAATTTTCTTTCCTGGAGCAAAACAAGTTCTTGGGGCAAATATTTGAGAGCTGGATTGTTGGAACGGAGCAGGCTGGCATCTGGTTCCAAAGTGGCCAGTGACTTTATTCAGTTGAATATTCTTTTAAATATGCCTATGTTATGACGATGACGATGATACTAGTTGCGTTTTAGCATCCTAATAACCTTTGACGTAACTGATGCTATGTCCCTATTTTACAGATGTAAAAACTGAGGCTTATTCTAGCCAGCCCCTATCCAAGCCCCTGGAGCTAATGAGGGTGGTGGAGTTGGCCACAAATCTGACTTTGCCTAACCACAAAGCCCACATCGCTGCAGCACCATGTCTCCCCCTCGTGCAAACAGAGCTTCCGTTGAAGATGGAAGTATGTCATGTAGAAATATTTCAGCAAAGGTACAAGCAGCGTCGCTCAACTTTCTGGTCCTTTGAAAAATTGGAGCAACACTTCCATCCTTCTTAACCCAAGCAGGTTGGAAAGGCCACTGTGAAGATTTGTTTTCAAATTTGAGACCCACTCCAAAGGGGTGTGCTTGAGCTCAGCAGACAATGAAAAATCACCCTGTGCTCTACCCACTAACCACTGGCACGCAGGGCTCAGGGTCTCTATCAACCTCCTCTCTCCAGCCAGCTAAAGAGGCTCTCTCCTCTGCATGCAACCACACAGAAGCAATTTATTTTCTCATTGAAAATGGTGATGCCAAGGAGCCGAGTCACACATGAGGAAGCCACCACCATAGGGGACAGTGCCTTCCATCTTGCCGCAGCTGCTTTCCTTCGGGCTGCTGTGTAAGCAGAGAGAATGGTCCATGTCCTACTCCGTCTCCAGTGGGATCCAGGGTGTCTCAAATCCCTGACTTCCTGGAGAGGGTCCCTGGAGGAGGGAGGGGAAGCCCGCCCCTGAAACCTTCACTATCGAACTCAGTAGAGATGGATTAGTACTTCACAGATTTATTCCGTTTCTTGGGTAGAGAAGCTGACTCACACATAATATAAGTTTGGCTGTGATCACTTAGAGCTAAATCTGCACCCTTAGGCAGAATCTCAGACCAATAATTTTGAGAACACACAATAGAGCGCTGTGATAATCCCCCAAACTCCATAAATAATGGAATAACACCTCTCTTATTCGCTAGCCAAGCAACCGACACCCTCAACCATCCAGAACATCTGAAAACATACTGCTGTCTCTAACAGTTGCTCTGCTCTGGCAGCAATTAGGAGACCACGGAGGGTCTAGAAGGGGACATTATGGAAGAGCTGGCAGGATTGGTCAGTTTGCAATGAAAGGAGCCTCTTCATAGGCAGCCAGAGATTCTAAAGCTCAAGTGGGGCTTGGAGCCAAAAGAAGGAAAGGGGGAAAAACATCCTAGAGAAACACTGCCATCAACACTGTCCAGTGAGTGAGGAACGGAGGCAAGCCTTGTATGTAACATGTACTGTGACTGTTCTCTAATAGTTAGCCGCATTCTAGACAAAAGGGAACAGCTAGCATTAATGATGCCTGCTGTAATTATTGGGACTTGTATCTTCTTTTACATATTCAGATCTCCAAAAACGCAACGTGTGTGTTACGGGTACAGCATGACCCAGTTTAAACAATTCGAGTGAGCTGGGTAGTGGCCAGATTCTGGGCGGAGATTCTCAGCCTTGGTGTCAAGGGAACCATAAACTGTGGGTGGCCAGCAGCCTTTACAGCAGTGTGGGAGTGAAGAACAGTATGCCATCTAAATGCTCAGCAAGAAGTATAGAGTTCATATTAGTACACCGTTCACGGCTACACACTGTAAGGCAGTGAGATCACATGAATGAGTTAGGTGGAAATCCAGCACAAGGTTACCACCAAGTCACAGTCTCGGTGGCAAAAAGCAGCTTACGCAAGCATTCTTGCCGTGCAGAATTTAGGTAAAGTTTTTTTTTTTTAATGACCTCCACTCCTCAAAATAGCAACCATGTGACTGTTTAAAACAATTACATATGGCATGGTTAAAATAAGTCACAAGGAAGGAACACATCCAACTTCAGAAAGTATTAGATCTGAAGAAGTTAAAGAGGAAAGAAGAGGAGAGGGGGCTTTGTAAAATTCACAAGGAGACAGACCTCAACTGAATACCTGACGCCCTGTGTATTTAAAAGCCAATCGGATGCAAAGGCTAATGTTAAGGTCGTCGTGGAAAGGGTCATTCCCTTATTCTCGGTTATTTTACTGATGACTGGTATAGTTCAAGAAGGCAGGAGTGAGGAGGGAGAGAAAAGCAAAGAAGAAATCGAATGAGACATCAGAGTCTTGGAGGCCGGCTTCCTGCTTCCTGTAGTGAATAGCACCCGACTGGCATTCACTAAGGACCCAAAGATCACTGTGCCCTACCTAAGGCACTGTCGGACATTCAGCGATGAGGAGCCCATGTGTGCTCTCAAAGGCAAACCTAGTGGAAAGGAAAATACCTCCCTGTTTTCAAACCCTCTATCAAAGCGGAAGAGCACTTGGCTTTATTTAAGGAGCTATTGTAAGCAGTTTACGCAGGACTCACGTCAGGGGGGACAGCTACCAGGCCTCTGGAACTCAGGCTGAGCAACTGCTCCAGTAGCAATGGTGGCTGACTCGATGAAGTACATTTTCACGTGGTTCAGGCAGCCGAGCCCTGGCTTTATCCTCCATGCTCGCTGCATCTGCTCTCCGTAACTTTGGATTTGACACACCCACTTCACTGGTATTGCTCACGGGTGCAGGCTGTGTGTGTCTGCTCCCTCCAGCGTCCTTCAGACTGCCCACACAGCCAGGGTTCGGTGTGTTCGGCGTCCTCCACGGATCAAAAGCGTTCACTGCTCATCAAATTGTGTGCATTTGTCTGAACGCCGATGCCCTGAAGCCCCTACTCTTAGCACTGCTAACCACGGGACCCCATTTTATCTCTAACCTTGTTTATTGTCTGTGCCCTCCCCTTCTCTAGATAAAAACCGTTTCCTTGGCTCCATGGAAACAGCTCCTGATGTTAAACACTATCGGAGATTAATTGTTCAGTGGGGCTTCTGTTGTTTAAGCTTAAACAATTACCTGTATCATACTAACACAATTTCTTTCAGACCTTTACAAAAAAAAGAGGGATGGGGATTTTTTTTTAAAGAACACATATGAATAAATACACACTAGCCATACAGCCAGGTGCCCCTTCAGACCCTCTCTCCCCAGCCGACAGCTGACAGGGCACTTTCTGGTGTGGCCACTGGGAGCTTTCTGGGTGTCTAGACTCAGGTCTTTCAAGGCCTTTAGGCCTTTCCTAGGGATGATTGTTTCCAGGCTGAGCTTCTCTGATTTGGGTGGGAAATTCTACACCCCATCCTTAAGAAAGCAAGCTTTTAAAACTCCTGGGCTTTAAAAAAAAAAAAAATCAAGATAAACTCTTTACGCAATTTTTATTTTAAAGATCTCAAAAAGTCTTGTTGTGAGCCACAGCATTTCCTAATTCTGTTTTAATGAAGGTTGGCACTTCAGCTATTTATAAATATGAACCACACAGAAGGAAAAAGGACATTTTCATTTTCTGCCATCAAGACAAGCTTGGAGACCCTTTTTCTAGTCTTAAAGGCATGAGACTGGGAGCTCTCTCACCTTCTTCCGGCTTTGCCCAAGCAGACACAGAGGCACTGGCGGCTACCTCATCCATTAGAGGAACGGAAAGCAAGTATTACCCTTTGTGGCTCCTAGACATTTAGAGACTATGGAAATTGGGCTTCATCGTTTGCTTAGGAGAAGCCAGTGGAGGAAATGTTCTGCGCTCCAAAGATGGAAACATGCAGGGGCTATCTTCAGTCAGAGCTGAAAGAAGGGAACCTATTCACCCACAAACACTTGCAAGATCTGGAGGCAAACACACAGGGTCCTCCAGAATACAGATTTTAAGTCTTTTTCTATGATCTCTTAAAGCAGACTCCAGTCAAATAGTGTGTAGATTGTGTTCTGTTCTGTAATTTTAATACCTTACTAACAAGACTATAAACACGTCTATAATCTTCTGTGGGTGAGTTTACCCATTCTTCTTTTTCTTTGCCCTCTTCTGGGCACCTTCCCTTTTATGACTGGTCCGATGTGTCAAGAACATAATTTTGTCTTTGCTGCCCTCTTGTGGTCATTTCGTCATTATACCCGCCCCTGCCCACGTTGTAGAGGAAAGCCCCAAACAGAAAGCAAGACAGGAGAGTCATGCACAGATTCATTTGAATTGATTTCTACAGAACTGATTTCTTAATTGACTTTCCCCAACTATACAACTACGCTCAACAAGTTCCTCAAGTCTCTCTCGGTAGCTGGCACTCAGTTGACGGGGCATTTGCCTGCCTAGCATCTAGGAAGCCCTGGGTCATTCCACACCACCACAAACGGTGAGGAATGGGTCCATAAAGACACAGTCTCAACACTTGTCTAGGTCTAAATTTGGTTTTGAAGTTTAGACTTCAGGTCATCAAGCTACAAAAATTCTCTGGTTGCAGAGGATCACGTGTCCATGAAGGGTCTCTTCCCAGAACGGATGCAGCATGCAGGAACGTAAGTACCCAGAAGTTCAACTACACACACACACACACACATTTTTTTTTCTTCCAGAAAGAAAAGTCACTAATGTGAGAATTTGGCCAAATGGAAAAGGCCACGTTTCCAGAGCTAGGAAAGATTTTAATGTCTTCCCAGGGAATCGGGAGGTTTTAATACTTTCCCAGGTGATCGGCAGCCAATGGCAGGCAGTTCGCCCATCCCCCTCATCATCATCCGCGATGCTATGTTGGTATCAATCTTCCTTCTCCGTGGTGCTCACAGATTTAAATTATCCCTGACACAGACAACTAGCTTTCCTTTTCATTTCAATACATTGATTGTTAAAGTAAACAAACAGGGGGGGGGGGGAAGCCATCTGGGAAGTGGTGTCACATGCCTTTAATCCCAGCACTTGGGAGGCAGAGACAGGTGGATCTCTGAGTTCTACAGAGCGAACCCCAGGACAGCCAGGACTACAAAAAAACAAAAAACACTTTCACACAGTTATATACTAAATGTGCAAACGTTTGTTGGGCTGGTGGCAAACACAGATGTCCAAACTAGGCAGCACACATGTGAGGAATGAGGCCATAAATGCTCCTTCCAGAGGACTACGGCCCCTGCGGGATCAGACATGGACGTTGCCGAATATTCTGACTCTTTTAGAGAATTAGGTTCCTGATTTTTGTTTTATCTGAAATACCATCTTTGTGAAGGGAAAACAGGACAGAGAGACTGGAAAGGGAACCAATTGCCAATGGAAGCCTGGCCCAAACAGAAAGGTTTTCTGTCACTCAAACCCTAAGCTCACTAAACTCCGCCTCCACCCAGCACACATTGTCCAATCAGGACTGCCTTAATTTGCATGACAGAAGGACTGCTGGGAAAGGACACTTACTGCTGCCCTGGACACACACTCTCTATGCGGAATACTAAGTGGATTAAGTGAGTTCGTGAAAAGATCCACCCTAGACTATAAAAGAAAGAAACCAAGTTGACAGCATTTGCAAGACACACCTGGCACCCGATCCTCTCCACTCCCGCCCCACCCCCCACTCCACACCTACCTGTTGTCACTAGCACTTGAGACACTTCGCAGTTCAATTTCAAGTACCATGCTCTCAAATTCTCTTGCAAGGCATTGTTTCCCAGTTTTCCCTTACGTTTCATATCGCTCTGGACATTTGTTTTAAAAGTTCCCAACCCCTCCTCAAACCAGGATAAGTTAAGCATCCTGACGAATCTTAGAGATGAGTCCTTAGAGCGTCCAAGGTGATCAACTCAAGCACACTTGAAATATGAGGAACACACATTGGAACCCAAGTTGATGCCTGTAGTCATAAGAGTTGAGAAATAGTGAGGTTGAGCATATAGATCTGTCAATAAAGGAGTTTGAATTCTCAACTTCAACACACTTAAGCCTGAACCAGTAGCTTGTCTGAAACCTCAGCACTGAGGTGGATGAGAGACAGACTCATCCCAGAAGCTCTCTGGAAGCTCCTCTAGCCGATAAGTTAGCTCCGAGCTCACTGAGAAATCTTGTCTCAAAAAACCAAGGTGATAAATGACTGACAAAGACACCTGCCTTTGACCTCTACCCTCCACACGTGTGGGTGCACATATGTACACATATATACACATGCACATGTGTGCACACCCGAACACACACACTAATAGTTGAAGCCAGCCCCAAATGGTCATCTTGGCTTATATGAGCAATCCAACCACTCAGCTACCCTTTTTAAAAGTTAATGGTTAAATGGTAGTTGGGTAGGATGCCCTGATATGCGGTTGCACAACACTGTGGTTATAAACGACAGAGACTATATAGATTTTTAAAACCCAAAACAGAGGACTTTGAATGTTTTCCCCAGAAAAGATTTTCATTTATTGTGTTTGAAGAGTGACATGTTTAACCTGATTTGAACACTAGATAACACATACAAGTATCAAAGCATCATATCCTGCCCCATAAGTGTATATCATTTTTATTAGGAGGGTTGATGGAGGGGGGAGTGGAGGGTTTTTTTGGTTGGTTGGTCGGTTGGTTGGTTGGTTGGTTGGTTGGTTGGTTGGTTGGTTGGCTGGTTGGGTTTTGGTTTGGGGTTTTGGTTTTGTTTTGTTTGGGTTTTTTGAGACAGGGTTACTCTGTAGCCCTGGCTGTCCTGAAACTTACTCTTAGACCAGGCTAACTTCCAACTCAGAGATCCACTGCCTCATGAGTACAGGAATGAACAGTGTGCACCACCTGCCTGCCTCATTTTTATGTTTTTATGTATCCATTTAACTAATTTTAAATTAAAAATGGAAAAGCTAACAGTCACTGGTAGTTCAAGGAAGATAAAGTTAATATTCCAAAATGGTATAGGCAGGGATAAATGATGTAATGGTCATGTAACAGAGACTAGTTAATTAAAATGAAAATATTTAAGAGATGGATAGGTGTGGGTTTGCACGCTAGTGACACTGTTTGGTGTTTTGGTGACATGTGATGAGCTGTTCAACCCCTTAGCCCTTCGGTAAAAGCAAAATCATTTATTTCCAAGGTTCCTCTGAGGATTAAGTGGAAAAAAAATTTAAGTTGCCTTAGGATGGTTCCTGACCATAAAAACTATCCAATAAATATCCGTTCCCTTCCCAGGCCCTAAGAAGAGTGCTGGTTTGTGGCATGTTTACATTGCATCATCCTAACTGTGTTGAAGCTTCTGATGCTAAAATGCCCTTGCCTGCAGGATCCCAAGTAAGTAGGAAGCTGGGGGTTTCTTGGAGATTTAGAAGAGGAACCGGAAGCACCCTGCTGTGAAATCATGGCTGCACTGACTGTGTCCAGTGCAGAAGACAGCCCTTCACAGCACTCCTGCCCAGGGTCCAGCCCTTGCCTTTTCCCTATCCTCTTCAGCAACATCCCCTGAGTTTGGGTGGTAGGAGGTGATTAATACAAATTTTTCTTACATTGAATGTTTGTGATGTTCAAGCCCATAATGTATGGACTCACAGTGATGAAATATAACTGTAGCTTCATTGTTGATAATAAATACACTGCCCTTGGAGAATGACTGAAACTGTACATGTCAGTCCAGGATACACTGGGGATCTCTACTTTCCAGCCAGTCTTTATCCAGATCTAAATTGCTCTTTAGTTTTGTTTTTTAAGTGTAAATCCACTAATCACTAGAACACGTAAAACAGAAAACATACAACAGAAGGCACAAAAAGAAAACCAAGACAATAAAGGGGAGACTGAAACTGCCAATGTATAAATAGTTATACTAAATGTACGTTCTTTAAGTACACCACTTAAAAGGCAGAAACTGACAGAGGGGATCAACTACATGCTGTCTTCAAGAAACTCACTTCCAGTGTAAGGATGTTGGCTGACTGAAACTAAAATGTATAATATCTATATATCATGAGAGATATTTGGAAAACACAAAAATAACTATATTAATGTCAGGAAAATGAATTTAAGGTATGAAATTACTAGAAACAGAAAAGAGACATAATTCAATGATCAAAAAAAAGGCAACTATACTGAGATTTAGTAATTCTAAATGCGCACTGCCAAATAGCACAGCTATGGGATGTGTACATCAAGAATAAAAGAGAAGGACCGAGGAGCTGGTCTAGCCAGGAAGCACAAGGATTGCGTTCAGCCCTCTGCCCACGTGATAGATGTCATCCAGGTACATGTTTGCAATCCCAGCATGAAAAGACAGAGAAATTTAGATCCCTGGGCTTTATCAGCTAGCCAGCCAACTCTAATCAGCAAATTCCAGGTCCTTGTGAGAGACCCTGTCTTTAAAAGGGAATCCTAGAGGAAATGGCTCATCAATGGGGAACTTGCTCATCTTGCAAAGGACCTGGGTCCAGTTTCCAGCGCCCACTTGGAGGTACACAACTGCCCATTAACTTCAGTTCCAGGAGATCTGATGCCCTCTTCTGGCCTCCACTGGTATCAGGCACACACATAGTGTGCATACATATATGCAGGCAAATAAAATACATAAAATAAAAATAAATAAGTAAATGACAGCTCCTAAATAATGATATCCAAGGCTAACCTTTGATCTTCACAGAACACACATACATGTACCCACAGGCCACACACAAACATGCTCATTCACCTGACACACAATAAATTAAATAAATAAACAAATGATATTTAAATAAATAAATATTTAAATAAATAAGAAATACATAAATACATAAACCAGTACTGGATAGTTCAACAGCTCCCTCACAGAAATTAATGGAACACCTAGACAGAAAATAATAACATTCATCTAACAGAATCTAATCAATATTTACAGAACTTTCCAGCCAACAACAAAATACATGTTTTTGGAGTATTCATGGAATATATACTAAGATAGACAATGTCCTGAGCTACACACACACACACCAAAGTTAAAAAATTAAAAATCAAGTTTTTTCCTTTGGCTGAGGTGACTAAGATGGAAGCATTTGGGTAGTTGAGGGCTGGCCGCTGGTCCAGGGGTCTGGATCAGGGGCAGTTTTACCGCGTTGTCCACCCCCAGTGGCCTCATGGTGAACCCAGCATCCACAACCTGCAAGGGTCCCATCACTCAGACCCAGACCCCACGGTGACTGGAACATCGGTAATTGGGCAGCGGTGATTGCTGCAGACATGCTGGGCTCCCGGTCTTGTTCCCGCAATATCGCTCATATTGCACGAATCAACTACAGCACTCTGGGTGTTTCGGAGACTACGCTGATTTCCAGTATTTGAAGCAAGTTCTCGGGCAGATAGATGGTGATTGACAAGGAGCTGTTAGGAGATGGACACAGCCACATCCCTATTCATTCGTGGTTGACAAGGACCAGTACAGCCACCGCTCCAAGAGGCACCTCCGAGGTCACTGGAGGCTATGCTGATGGAGAAAGTGTTCTTGTTTATGTGGACATGCTTGGTATAGCGTATGAAGCCCCTTCACTGGCCACTGCATTAGTGCATACCTGGTTCAGCCTCTGCTTGGAGAAGTTCTAGAGAAGTAACCAGCGTTGAGCCGGACTGAGGCCCGGGAAGTTACAGAACGCTGCATGTGCGTGCAGTGAGTGCTTCCAAAATGCCGGTCCTTTGCCACTGTAACGGAGTGTCGGAGTGTCGAGAGAAAAGGACTGCTGTCGGCAGAGACCAGCTCGGATATTGCCCATGGGATCAGTGGCTTTGGATGAAATCCAGATGAAGCGTTCAGCCTTGAAGCTGTGCCCTTCCAAACATGGCTGTCACTGGCTCAAAGGCAGACTTTTGTAAAAAGAAATCAGTCCTTTGAAGTGAAAAAAAATTAAAACTCAGGCTAGTGAGATGACTCAGTGGATAAAGGTGATTATTACTAAGGATGACGATCTGATCAATCCTCACCCAGCACCCACATGGATGGAAGTGGGCAACAAACTCTCCCAGCTCACCAGGTTTCAAATGCCCAGATTTCAAATGCATACCATGCCATGAGTTCACATTCCTCGTAGAGTACTTTCTACAACCACGGTGGAATCAACTAAAACTCAATAACAGAACAGAAAAATCTTCAGGCAACAGAAATCAAAATAAGAAAGCCAAAGTTAAATTCAGTTGGGGGAAAAAAATGAGATTATTCCATATCCTAATTTACAGGCTAATCAGTGCTTAGAGGAAATTTTATAGCACAAATTCATATACTAGAAAAAAAAATGAAAAGTCCCCAAATCAATCATCTAAGCTCCAAGCTCAATGAAACCAAAAACAATAATGAAAACAAACCCAAACGGGGAACAGAAAGAGGAGCTGCTAAAGATAAAAACAAAAGCGATTAAATTAGAAGCAGGGGGGGGAAAAATCAGTGAAATATATCTGGCTCTTGAAAAGGTCAATGAAATTGATGAATCTTTAATTCGCTAATAGGAAGAAGTATTCACAGCTTACCAGTGTCACTAATTAAACAGGCAATATTGTTAGGGACCATGAAAACATCAAGAAAATAATATTAATAACAACTGCAGACATGCATCCAATACTTGGTAAAAATGTCCCACTTTCGCCAGAGGTGCAAACGGTTCTCACCCATGAAAAGCAAGTCCCTTGTGTAGCCTTAAAAACGCATATTATATTGAATTTATAATTTTAACACTACCCCAAAAAAAGAAATCCCAGGTGTAGGTGCTTCATTGAAGAACCCTACTAAATGTTTAAAGAGGAACGCATACCAGTTACACGCAATCACTTGTAGAGATGGAATAGGGCACTTTCCAGTTCCTTTTATGAGGCCACAATGCCATACCCAGGCAGAGACAACACAAAGAGAGGGCAGGGAAGTTGATACGTTAACCCACATTGTGAAAAACTCAAAATCCTTAAGTTAATATTGGACTATAGCATGCAGAGCTGAGTTTCTACCTACTGTCAGTGCACTGGCTATTCCAAGTTTAAGTCAAAATCAGCTATGAGCCCATTTCGACATCCTCTCGGCCTCCTCTCTGCTATAGACAGCCCCAGCCAAGGCAGGATGGAGTGAGACCCAAACCTCTCATCAATTCCCAGGTATAGTCACAGGTCTGCGGAGGGCCCTATCTCCAGTGATGCCAATGCTGTTCTTGGCAATCCAAAATATGGATGCACATAAGTGTGTGCACACATTTTCTAGGGCTGCTTTATAAACACTTGGGTGTGTGGTTTTAAGCAGGTTGGAGCCAAGCTGGCACAAGCTATTGGAAAAATACAAAGCTGAAATCTGGGTGTTTCTCTAATCATTTCCCAGTGCCTCTTGACCCAGCCTATTACTGTCACAGACTAAATCTAACCTGTCGTTTTCAAAGTGTTTTTTATCAACTGATGAAACAGGGTTTCCTTTTCTCCCTGGGACAGCTGAAGGACTGGGGTTACAGCATGCACGGTCTTTGAAATCCTAAGGGTCATGGAGTGCTGGTCCATGCAGCCAAGACACAGATGCCTGCTTGTGTTAGCAGTGCCTCTCACTGAAAGGCATCTTTTCACGAACTGAACTCCACCAACAACACTGGAAGACATCCAAAATTAGCTTGAAAAGATTAAAAATAATGGAAATGTATTTAATGTGTATTGACTTTTGAACCAATTTTTTACTTACAAAAGGGTGCATTCATGCTCACATAATGATTATGTATTTTTTTTCCTTCTCTTAGCTTTTCACTTCCTGGTTGATGCAGCTAATGGATCCATAAATACATATGTGTTGCTAGGCAGTGTGATGGGCATCTGGTTGCTAGGTGGTGTGATCGGCGTCTGGTCGTTTGCCTGCCCAGCTTCTGCCTCTCAGTCTTATCCATGACCTTGAGAGGACAGATCCCCACCAACCCACCAGGATCTCCCAGCCATTGGCTTCTAATTCAACCTGGCCCAATTCCCATCCTCAGGACATTTTCAGGAAGACATCTGTGTCCACAGGCTATGAATCTGAAGGAAAGCCTCCACCCCCTTCCCAAATAAAAACAATATAGAGGAAGACGAAGTAGAAACATGAGAGGATCTGAGTTCTGTTGTCATTCTCCCCTGAGCACACCATGCTGGTAACTAACCACCCATAGATTTCCAGTTGTGTGCAACAGCACATGGCCGATTGGTCTTATGCTAAATTTAGCTGAGAATCCCTATTGCTTGTAGCTAAATGGAGTTTAGGAAGCATCTATAAAACCCACAACTTAGCGGCCAGTGCTCACCTGGTCTGGTTCTCGTCTCTCTAGTCTTGCTCTAATAGGCTGCGTCCTAACGGTAGCTATGATTGCAATGACCAAAAGCAACGGGGTTGGCAGGGCATTTTGCTTACATGTCCATATCGTAGTCCACCACTAAAAAAAAAGTCAGGGCAGGAACTCAACAGGGCAGGAACTGGAAGAAGAAGCTGATGCCAAGGCCATGGAAGGTGCTGCTTCTTGGCTTGCTCTTCCTGGTATTGCTTAGACATTTTATAGAATCTAGGACCACCATCCCATGAGTAGTGCCATTCACAATGTGCTCCCCAATCCCACTCCTGCCAAACACTAAGAAATGCCTTATACAGGCTTACCTACAGCCTGACCACATAGAGACATTTTCTCATCTGAGGTGCCCTTCTCTCGGATGACTTTAGCTAGTGTCGAGTTGACATAAAATTAGCCAGCACTGTATGCTTGCTTACTATTCCACACAGTATTGCTTCCAGCTAAGGAACTCACATCACAGACGAAGGAATGCAACAGAAATCACAAAGAATGTTGCTTACTTCTGGAATAGATTATACTGAGCTAGGTTTCTTACAAAGTGCAGGATCACCTGCCTAGAGATAGTACTGCCCATGGTGGGCTGGGCCCCTTTATGTTAATTAACAATCTAGACAGGCTGGAAAAATGGCTCAGATTCCTACTTCAGAGGAATGTAGGAAAATCAGAACATTTCCAGAGCACAAAAATGTCCAATATTTCCTCCAAGTTAATGAGTGACCGTTGTTTATTAACTAGAGCATTAAACACTGCTTAGTCATCCCTCCTAGATAACGTGTAATAAGAGCCAATCACAGAATTACCCTGCCTCTGTCTAGCATCCCATAGAAAGCAGAACCCTGTTTCCTTAAACCCTTCTAAAATTCTCTTACCATAAGCCCTTCCCAGTACTTTCCTACTAACAATGCCCCATGGAAGTGCTCTCTTGTGCTATACTGTGTGGGGGATGGGGAAGACTAATGTTTTCAACTACAAGGATGTGCCTACTTGTCTTGGCTGAAGGTTGTTGACATTCTGAATCCTGGAGAAGTCAGGACATGGTGTATACTATCAACAGAAGGGTCAAAATAATTCATGTAGTCAGGCAAGAACTATCTATAAACCATTTCCAAGGTATCTGACACCCTCACACAGACATAAATGCAGGCAAAACACCAATGCATATAAAATGAAAATAAATAAATTGTAAGATAATCAAGAAAGTGGAGTAGGTAAGGAAGACCCAGACTTGCTAAAACCTTGTGGTTGGGCTCATAACCACAACTGTAGTCTACACACATGATCCCTTCAGAACCAGCCAGAAATGAAGTTGAACAGATGCTAGGTGGAAGATGAGGGTTGGTCATCCCCCCAGCCCCTCTTAGCATCTTTAGTGGTATGATGCCTAATTCCTTTCCTCAAACTCATCTGTAACTCTATGGCAGAAAAAAGGTAAGTCACAGATATTGTCTGAAAGCATGCATTTCTCATCACAGTAAGAGTTCAATAGGGAAGTTAGGCTCTATTCTGGAAACACTAAGATACTTCATCTACAGATGTTTGGGGTTCTATAAGGAAGTCAGTGCCTCACTTCTGCTGTCACTTTGGCTACAGGTGCTTGAGTCTTGTCTAGTTACCCTTCTGCTGTTATAAAACACCATGACCAATGCAACTTATAATAGAAAACATTTAATTTGGCGTATGGAGACAGAAACAGATGAGTGCTTACATCTTGATCCTCAAGCAGAGAATAGGAGAAACCTCAAAGCAACCCACTGACATGCCTCCACCTTCCCAATCCTTCCCAAACAGTTCCACTAACTGGGGCCCAAGTATTCAATCATATGAGCCTCTGGGTCCATTCTCATTCAAACCACAGGGCTGTTGACTAAGAGTGTTGCCCCAGCCCCTGTCTAGCTCCCTCACTGTCCTACATCCTAAGTACTGGAATCCAGTGTTACTCATCATTGACCCAAGTACCTAACACAGAGTAGCTTTTACAACCGTCCTAAACCATTTGTTAACCAGCTATATATCCTAAGGCAAATGTATTTAATTGCTTTGAGATTCCATTTTCTCTTGTTAAAATTCAGGAATCTACTGGCAGCAGAAAGCATTTCCCTCACAAATTATAACAAAGATTAGTATATTGGTGTTATAATAAGCATGAGTTGTATGATAGTTTAAGGATTTTTTAATTTTATAGCTGTATTCTAATCAGAACTAGGTTAACTACATTCAACTACTCTTTTAATCCGAGAGATTCGGAGTGGTCCTTAGGGAAGCTAATTTATGACTAGATAAGCAAATGTGTAATTAGTGTATCAACTGCTTATATGGAATTAAGTCTCTCCAAAGTGCTGGAAGGTTCTTCAAACAATTTATCTCAAGTAGACCAACTGTTCCCAGATGTGGTTCACCATCACCATTATACATGGAACTTTTTAATCAAAGAGATCCCAGGACCACTGTAGAGATTATGATTCCCCAGGTTCTGGTTGATTCTGGAACTCACATGCTGGAAACACTTCCGGGACATTCCGGTGGTCAGCCAGATGTGAAAATTGCTCTCATCATCTGTATTGTTGTATTTTTGTCATACATCTGAAACTTCCCACCACTAGAAAAATTTTAAAGCCTGAGGCATTTGAAGCCTCCACTTCTCTCCTCTGTCATGGTAGCTAGCTTTATGTCAACTTGACACAAACCAAGTACTCATCTGGGAAGAAGAACTTTTATCCAAGAAAATGCCTTTGTAAGGCTGGCCTGTAGGCCTGTCTACAATGTATTTTCTTAATTAGGGATTGATGAGGGAGGGCCCCTCTCTTTGTGAGTGGTGCCATCCCTGGGCTGATGGCCCTGTGTTCTATAAGGAAGCAGACTGAGCAATCTACAGAGAGCCAGTATCTAGCATTTCCCCATGGCTTCTGTATCAGCTTCTGCATCCAGGTTCCTGCCTTGGGTTCCTGCTGTGGTTTCTGTGTATAGTGGACTACAAGCTATAAGATGAAATAACCCCTCTCCTCCCCAAATTGCTTTTGGTCGTGGTGTTTTATCACAGTAGTAATCCTGAGACATAATGCATCTATAATCTCAGCCCCAGTAACAACCCTTACTAAAACTTGATTGCATAGCCTTCCAAGTACTCTCTGTGTGTTCTGTCTGAACTTATGTTAACTTATTCCACTTATGTGCTGACCTGATGCCAGATTCTGTAATAGAGTCAGCTTAGGAGGTGTGATCAGAAATTTTCATGGAGAAACCGCTGCTAACCCCTCAGGCCTTCTCTCTGCCTCACTTACAAGAAACAGAAAGGGCCAACTTGTGTATGCCAATCCTCCTGCCTGTGAGCCACCACCACATTTCCTTCACAACCTCAGTGTTTTTTTTCTTCTGATGCTCAGGTTCTAAGTTCAAATTCCAGCTACAGCACTTTGTAGTTAGGAGCTTCACTCGTCACCCTGAACCTCTGTCTCTCCATCTCAGCTATAATGATAACAACAGCATCAGCTCTTCAAGAGGTATGAGTAACACTCAAAGACTTTAATTTCTGTTCCAGGGCCTTCTCGTTAACACATGTCTTCTCCTCTTAAATTTCTGTGTGTTTTTGCCAGATTTGCCAAAAGTTTACCTAGAACTTTACACACACTTACTTACACACAAGCATGCTCACACCGCATTGTGTTAATAGTTCTAGAAAGGAGACTATTTTAAAAAAATATATAAAAACCAAAAGAATAATTCAATCCATTTATTTTTCCTCATGGCCCTCCAAAACAAAGCTCTCTTTGTGCTGGAAGCGGGAATCGATAGGTACATAACCATGTAGACAGACCTATATCCCAGCATGCATCTGGCCTACTGTATCTTCAATATAAGCCTGTCTACACTCTTAACACATTAAGGCCCTGCTTACAACACATTTTTCAAACCAGTTTGAATCATTTTTATCACATGGATACATCACACGGTGTACATATTTCAAAAGTATATTTACGAATGCATTTACACACAGAGAGAGAGAGATAGAATATCTCTAAATATCTGGGCATTACCTGAATTTCTCATTTATTATCCAAAAATATCTGGCTCCATGTTCTCACAGGCGGACAAATAGCCTTCTGTGTACTTCTCCTATCATGGACATGCACACACATGCACACACACACACATGAGCATGCGCATTTATATAAATCTCTTTTGACCATTTCATGTACATAGTTTTAAAAGTTTGTTAGAAGAACTCGGCTGGTAATAATTCACTGCACTTCATGTATAACAAACAGAAGCTCTCTGGCCCTATGATGAATCACCAGGGTAACCCAGGGACATCTTCTTTGCATTTCAATGCACCAAGTGTCAGGTCCTTATTTCATTACTCGCCAGTACATTAGTGGACGGTTTTTAATTTCTTTTTCCCCCCTTTAGCAAAGCCCCATAGAGACCACTCGCTCTTGCCACTTGCTTCGGGAGCAAGGTTGCATTATTTTTAAATGCTATCGTGTCTGGGTCTCACTTGAAATGTTGCTGAATTAACAAAATAAATGATAACATACTAACAGCGGGTCCGTCTGGATTTTTTTTTTTTCAAAACACAAATTTTTCCCCTGATTTTATTGAGCGCATTCTATAAAAGAGGGTCTATTAGGAATACCGCAGTGCTGTCTTCCTATTTTAAGCTGGCCACAAATCTATTCTGAGTGCTTGGGTTTTCTTTTGTCTGGATTTATGTGGCTCCTTTAGAAAACAATATGTGAAGGTACAAGAAAGTCTTCTTTGAACATTGGCTTCAAGTTACCTAATCAAATCTGCAAGACTGTAATCTTCTGGGGGCTGCTGGACACCCAGACCTCCCAGGAAGAAGACAGCAGATTGGATGTTGATGTCATTCATGATGAGAGCAGGTTCCCTCTCAAAGTCTCCAAAGGCTTGAAAGAAGTGTTCCTTCTAATGTCTACCCATGTACATAACCAAAGTCAAATTTATAATCGCCAAAGGAACTTATCCTAAATATAGACTGTTGGTCCCATGCCTGGAGTTTCTAGATTTTAAATGAGATCCCAAAATCTGTCCTTGTGGGCTGGAGAGATGGCTCAGCGATTAAGAGCACTGACTGTTCTTTCAGAGGTCCTGAGTTCAAATCCCAGCAACCACATGGTGACTCACAACCATTTGTAATGAGATCTGATGCCCTCTTCTGGTGTGTCTGAAGACAGCTACGGTGTATTTATATGTGATAGATTAATCTTTTTTTTTTTTTAATCTGTCCTTGTTAGGAGGTTCTAAGTCAGACGGACAGCACTGGCTATGGAAAGCTGACTGAGAACCACTCCAGAGTGAATCTGAGCCCAGCTCCGTCATTTACCTTCCTAGTGGCCTTGGGAAGTTACCTCGCCTCTCTGAGCTCTAGATTGCTCAAGAAAACGGAGCTAACAACGGCAGCCTCTCCTGGAGCAATTGTCAGAACAAAAATTAGTATCTATAGTCCCTGGAGCAAAGCCAGACACTTGGAAGACAAAAAGAAAAATCAGCTTCTCTTCCCTAAATCTTCTCATAGAAGCCTAACAAGTCAGAGAATGCCTGCATAGCCTTTCAACAACTGTTCTGAGGTCCCCTGGGGAAGGGAGGTAGGGGCGCTCACTACTTCAGGGAGACCCATCTCTGTGGTCAAGTCTCATCGGAAGAAAATGTTACATTGAATTAGAACCTGCCCTCTGAAATTACCTGCTTCTTCCCTTCAGAGTCACAGGAGATACATTTTTCTTTTCATTTGAAAACCTCCTTCAGCACATCCCACAGACTTACCAACCCAATGAATGGGCTTTGGAAATAAAAGCTTGAACAACTCTGTACAGCTGATGTGCTTCTTAGTGAGTTAAAGATGAATCACTTGGGTGGTCTATTCTCTTACTAACCCCTGGGTGTAAGGAAGTCTCTGATGAAGTTAGGGTTGGCAAGGTAGACAGAAGCTATCTTGCTGGGCTGAATCTGGATACCCCACAGAGTGGAAGGGTCAGATCTGTGTTTATGAAGAGCTCGCTGGTAAGAGCCTGAAGAAAATATTGAATATGGTAGAGCTGGCACTAAGAAGACCAATCACAGAATTACAGAGAGGAGACGATAACCGGGAGGTGTGAAGGGGCAGAAAGAACAGTTATCGACTGCATTCAAAGCATATGCAAAGAAAAGCACCAGGAATGGTGCCCAAGACATCCACAGCTGAACACACAAGACTAACACTCATTTGGAAAAGGACACAGTTGAAGTAGATCTGGCTTTCTAGAAAAAAGATGGGTCTTTTGTAGCTACCTTCAGTTCAAAGGAATTCTTGAATTCTATAGCCAGTTGAATACATGGGTCTGCATTTTCAGGAAAAGGAGGTATAGAGCAAGTGTCAATCACTTGTAGATTGTGGGAGAAATATGAGGAAAAACTCAGGATGTAAGGTACAATAAGAAGACACAGTGAAATGTAAAGCAGTAGAGAATCTAGGGGTGAATGAGACAAAAGAATCCACCAGAGACGGTCAGAGGCATGGAAACAATGCCAATACAGAAGGCAAAGGAGAAAGCCAAGAGGCTCACCTAGTAGTGCCCAGAGCTATAGAAACATGGGCAGTGGTGCCCAGTATTACAGAAACATGAGCAGTGGTGCCCAGAGCTACAGAAACATGGGAAGTGGTATCCAGTGGTGCAGAAACATGGGCAGTGATGCCCAGAGCTACAGAAACATGGGCAGTGGTGCCCAGAGTTACAGAAACATGGGAAGTGGTGCCCAGAGCTACAGAAACATGGGAAGTGGTGCCCAGAGCTACAGAAACATGGGAAGTGGTGCCCAGAGCTACAGAAACATGGGCAGTGGTGCCCAGAGCTACAGAAACATGGGCAGTGGTATCCAGTGGTGCAGAAACATGGGCAGTGATGCCCAGAGCTACAGAAACATGGGAAGTGATGCCCAGAGCTACAGAAACATGGGAAGTGGTGCCCAGAGCTACAGAAACATGGGCAGTGGTGCCCAGAGCTACAGAAACATGGGCAGTGGTATCCAGTGGTGCAGAAACATGGGCAGTGATGCCCAGAGCTACAGAAACATGGGAAGTGATGCCCAGAGCTACAGAAACATGGGAAGTGGTGCCCAAAGCTACAGAAACATGGGCAGTGGTGCCCAGAGCTACATAAACATGGGCAGTGGTGCCCAGAGCTACAGAAACATGGGCAGTGGTGCCCAGAGCTACAGAAACATGAGCAATTGTGCCCAGAGCTACAGAAACATAAACAGTGATATAGAATAACACTTCCAGAAAAAGTCCCATTGTGGTCTGTAAGAGGGAATGTGGTGAGAAGTTTCTTAAAAACAAGTATGTTTTTCTGTGTGGTAGAAGCCAGTAGCCCTGGCCAACATTTCTTTATGTAGCTCCAACCCCATGACTGACACACATGGACCATGGTAAAGTAAAGAATGATGAGGAGATGCTTTGGCAGCAATGGAGAATAGAAACTTGGCCTCATGCCGAGCTTACACTGTTTCAGGAAGACACTGTCGAAGCTACTGTACCTGCAGGATGCAGTCCTGCCTAAGAATACTGGGGTCTTTGAAAGGGAATAAAAAGATGGCTCACACACTAGGAAGTGCACATCTGCCCCAATTTTGCAAGCCATGTCAGAAAGGGAAGGGCCTGGTGCTCAAACCTCACATTTATTCCCCTGACCTGTACCTTCTATCGTCCACCGGTATCTTTTCTCCGGATCCGGGACCTGCCCCCATCACTCATTGCTAGGGACATTCCATACGCCATTCATTACTTCACCTCCACATCACTACTTCTCCTACAACCTTCAAGTGCAGCAACCAAATCCCCAAACAAAGGACAGACTTTCTGGCTCACTATCCCCACAGAACCACCACCAGCAAAACCAGGCACATCCAAACTTCCAACTACCATCCTCTACAGCTCAGCACAAGGCCCTCCCCGGGCAGAGAGGAACCTTAAGCATTATTTTATTCGATTGCAAAAACACTGGTCTTGTGATTTTCTCTACAGACATTTTTTCCATATTTACCCAAGACAGAAGCAAAGTTCACTGTTCTGGAATCTCTGTAATACCCAAGAGGAACGGTTCCAAGCGGAGCAGTAGAACAGGCTTCCCTCCCACAGCAGGGTAATGCTTTGTCTCTCTCCTCCATGGCTACGTTGATGGTAGAGGTCCTGAGGCTACTAAACACCTAATAAACAGTAGATGAATTTGAGCTCCGTTTCTCTTTCACCATGGCCTACACCCTTCTACTATAGTTCCTTACCCATATTGGTGGTATAAGGAAAAAAAATAAATGCCCTGATCTCTACTTGGCAAGCATGGGTCCTGTCTAGAACAAGTTCTTTGGAACACAGTCATTGGGGGGCCACACTGAATCATATCTGGCAGGAACTGTGCGGAACAGTACAGGCTGATGGGTGAGAATGGGTACCTCCTGCACTGTGCCTGGGCCCAGCTATCTCAGCCTAGCCTCAGCCCTGTAAACTCCTCCGGATTTGCTTTTGCTAGCCTAAAAAAAAAAAAAAAAAATACTGTGCAAGGCTGCATAAATTAGCTTTCTCTATAAGTGCATTTCTGCCCCTCCCCCTGCCATAGGAAGATTTGGGGTTTGTGTTTATATTGAAGATGACTGTTTCTGGGATGAGGGTTTAATGTATCCCTGGAGTAAGTGACCTAAAGCAAAGGTGATGGGGGCTAGACTCATTCTAGAGACCCGGAACTGTGGAACCTGAAAGGGAGAGAAAGTCTGTGCACTTACTGTAGAATTGAGCCTTGCCAAGGGTTGTTTCTCCTGAGGAAATAAAGGATTCTCACAGTCTTTCCTCCCCCACCATGACCAAGGGGTAGATGTGTTTTCTGCCAGCTTCCAACCCCATTTATTGGTTGAGGGTTGTTGGTGTGTGAGTTCAAAGCAGGCTCCCATTGACATCTCCTGCCATGTTGTCACGGAAGCCCTGGAGTAAAGGAAGGAGGTCAAAGGCTGCACAAAGCCATTAACCACACAGACAAGGCTGGAATGAGGACCGACCCAGAATATGAAGTGTGGAGTGATTTCCTCCCTTTCCTTTATCATGCTTTTTAATATGCTGAGGGTTTTTTTTTTTTTTCAAAATAAACATGAGCAGCATTACAAAGATTTAGCAGTCATGATTCCTTGTTTTAAATAAATATCTGCAAGGGCTAAGTCCTTTCCCCAGTGCCTAATGTCTACAATGCAACCGGCCTATAGGGCAAACTTTGCCTTGCAGATGGCAAGAACTTTCCGGGACTTGAATGGTTCCTTGTGAGTAAGTGCACTGCCCACAGATACACTCACACACGTGCACACACACACAAGCTTACCTGGGGTTGTGAAAGGGGGGATTCCTATGGCTTATGTAAATGTGTCAACAATTCCTAAATTTGAATCTCCAGCCCAGACCTTGATCTAAAGCCCACATGTTCGATCTACTTTTGTCTGCCTGACATCTTCAACATGGACCTCAAAGGGAGAGGGATCCCAAAATTAGTAAATTCAATGCTAACCTGAGCTGCTGTTCTTCATCATCATCACCCACAAAATTTTCTCTTCTGAATGTCTCATTGCTAGCTCATTTATGAGCCTCTGAGACTTTACATATTGAAGTTCTTACCCTCAGTACCTCCAAACATGGCCTTATTTAGAAATCAGATTTCTAAAGGCACCCTTTAAGTTAAAGAAGAGCCTTTTGCATGGACCCTAATCCAATATGACTGTGCTCATATAGGAAGAAATTCTCACCCCAGAAGAAAGGTACCTGGGTGTGGTTCTGCACACCTTTAATCCCAGCACTAAGGAGGAAAGGCAGGTGGATCTCTGAGTTCAAGGCCAGCCTGGTCTATAGATCAACTTCCAGGATAGCCAGGGATACACAGAGAAACCTTGTCTTAAAAAATTAAACAACAAAAAAGAAAAGAAAAGAAGGAAGGATGGATAGGTGAAAGGAAGGAAGGACGTGAAGAAGGAAGGAAGGGAGGGAGGAAGGGAGGGAGGGAGGGAGGGAGGGAGGGAGGGAGGGAGGGAGGGAGGGAGGGATGAAACAGATACTGACCATCTACAAGGTAAGGAGAAGCCTTGGGACAGACTCTTCCATTACATGACAGCAGTCTTCCCAACACCTTGACTTTGGTCCTACTTGGCAGAACTGTAAGAATTATTATTCAGGACTCCCATGTTCTGATTCTTTGTCGCAGTAACCTCCAGCAAACTAACACACCTTATAAACAGTTCTCACTACCACACCAGGCTCTAGCAGCTAGGAGCCACAAATGCAGGTGTCTGCCCTGGGTCATCTTACCTACACGTGTGCGAGCTTACAAAGCACACCCCAGCATGTCCACATCCTACTTCCCCTATTGCATGTGGCCCGAATTCGTGATCTCTAACTGTATCAGCCATCTATCTGATAACCAGACCGTTTCCATATGGGTCTCTCTAACAGAGCAGGCATAGACTTATCTATGGAATCATGTCATCCAGTGACATTAGCTAAATAGGGTCAAGCATTTAAAAAAAAAAAAAAAAGACAGGGTCACAACTTTCTTGTGCGCACTGATGAATTAACCTCGAACTTCTGAATTAACCTCGAACTTCTGAATTAACCTCGAACTTCTGAATTAACCTCGAACTTCTGAATTAACCTCGAACTTCTGGCCTATTCGATTCTTTTCAGGCTTGTTATGATTCTTTTTGTTATTTTGTCTTTTTTTTTTTTTTCCGGAGCTGAGGACAAAGCCCAAGGAAGGCCTTGCTAGGCAAATGCTCTACCACTGAGAGAAATACCCAACCCCTTGTTATGATTAATACTTGCCTCTATCTTTGAGTTTGACCTCCGTGGGAGACTTTAGATCTGGGGCCTTCATGGGCTGAGCACACAGCTGTGACTATCCTTGTCTATCTGTGTCCCCGCTATCCCCTACAGCCTTCTCTGTTGGGACCCTCGGCACATAGCCATGCCCTTACTCCCGGATACGGCAGCAATCCTGGAGATTCCTGGCACTCATAGCGGGCACGGAGCAACTTGATTTGGTGAGAAAGTCCAGTTCCCCGGCCTGCAATATGGTACAGAACTGCTTGGCCTTCTTACCTCTGCAGCACTGGCTCCGAGAGCCCCCGTCTTCGCAGCACTGGCTCCGAGAGCCCCCGTCTTCGCAGCACTGGCTCCGAGAGCCCCCGTCTTTGCAGCACTGGCTCCGAGAGCCCCCGTCTCTGCAGCACTGGCTCCGAGAGCCCCCGTCTTTGCAGCACTGGCTCCGAGAGCCCCCGTCTTTGCAGCACTGGCTCCGAGAGCCCCCGTCTTTGCAGCACTGGCTCCGAGAGCCCCCGTCTTTGCCGGACATTCCAAGAAGCCACTTGTCTCCCAAATAAGCTGCTCCAGTCCCCACTTCCATGTTTGTTCATGCCGACACCATTCTCTGGAGGACTGGTCCTATACTTTTTCTCCTAGCTACTGCAGCTTGTCCTCTGAGACACGTACAAATGGCCACTTCCTCCAGCGTCCACTCCACGCCCCTGCACTCCTCCTAGACCTTGGCGCCCATCCTCTCCTTGTATTGCTTCTGCTCCCTCCACTTGCCTGCTATGCTCTGTTTGCTTGCTTCTCCACCTCCGCCATTAGACCATGCACTCTTCTCTTGATCTCTCTACCAACTACATCCAGTATAATCGCTCTCACCCAGCAGGAGGCAAATAAGCATTTTTTTTTTAAATTAAACTAGTCTGCCTCCCAGAACCAATGCTCCCTGGTCCCGGGTGCCAGTCCACAGATGGGTAAACTGTTGTTCCACCTTCTCTACAGCAAGGGATCTGTTTGCCATGTTTTCTGAACTGAGTCTCCGGTAGAAGCTCTAAATGAATACACGGGTAGAGGAGTCTAGATGACTTTTTTAAAGTTTTTCAAGGAAAGAGAATTTGTGAAATGCCCCACTGGGGCCATGAAGCAATCTCTCCTAGTCCAGACTGGTGCCCAAAGCCAGCTGCTTGGGCTGGGAGATAACGGGGCCCCACACTGAGCTGCCACCAGCAAACTCAGAAAAGTAACAAATTGACAACATTCAGGAGGAAGATTCCTCATTCCAGCGGTATCATCTGTACCCTGTGGCATAAAGCACCTCCCGCCTTATTAATGTCCTTTACATTTTTTAGTACTAAGTCCAAGGTGAAGGGGGTGGGAGGAACGTCTGT
This sequence comes from Micromys minutus, assembly GCF_963924665.1. Taxonomy (NCBI): domain Eukaryota; kingdom Metazoa; phylum Chordata; class Mammalia; order Rodentia; family Muridae; genus Micromys; species Micromys minutus. Next base: position 31,819,679 of record NC_137956.1, read on the forward strand.
CCCAGAGCCCTTTAGGAACGAGGAAAATGCAATGCCAGAGATGAATTGTATGTAGGCCTGGAAATAGCAAAATTTTTGGATGAAATGTATAATGTTCATCCTTTTAAAAAAAAAAAAAAGAAGTATCTAATACAACCCAAATGACATCATATCGGGTCAGACAGAGCAGCAGAAAGGAAGAGAAAAACTGAGCATTAGAAGAAATTAGTACAGACCCGATCTCCTTTAAACTGGCTCTACAAAGCACACCCTGAAGAACAGAAAGGAAAATATTTGTCAGAAGGGGATCTCCTCTCGCCAAACTCATCGGACTTTGGCCAGTAGTGCTTCAAATCACTAACATCAAAACCTGAAGGAAAACGGCGTTGTGGAAGTCTCATTAGCCTCTGCCCAGGGTCTGCTCGAACTCACAGAGCATCGTCTGCCCACACGGAACCCCTCCAAATTCCCAGGGATTCTTGGATTTGTCCAGGATCGATGATTACCTAATCCTCAGAAAACACAAAAACACACACGTGCTCACACACACATGTGCACACATAAGCACACACATATATAAGTGTGTATATATATTCTCACTAAATTATCGATTTCTGGTGAGTAAATATGTCCTTTTAGGGTTGTTGTGGTTATAAGAAACGGAATGCCACTCAGTCTAGCTTGAGAGGGGAAGTGGGAGACACATTAATTTATTGTAGCCCCTGAGCTGTATTAGAAAACCCAGGAGAAAGAAGGCAAACTTTTCTAAGAGAGAGCTAGGAAGTGAAGCTGGAAAGTGATTCAGTTCCATCTGAATCTCTGACCCTCTCTGCAGACCTGCCTCAGCGTGTGCCTCTGTAAACTGGCATCTCCTGTCTTCAACCCACAGAACTCATAACCCGATGCTCATAACCCGAGGTTCACAAGGTATGACATTGCAGATATACAAAGGGAACCTAAATAACCAGCCTGCTGCCAGGTTCAATTCCAAATCCCTGGAGAAGAGAGCTGACTCTGCAACTTCCCTCTCCCAGTCAGCCATGGATAAGAGGATGCACCCTGCTGTGTAAGCAGGATTGCCCAGGACAGCCCAGAGCATCTCAGCCCCACTGCGGACTTGTGTGCCATCCAACATCCTGAACCAACACTATACAATGTACTACTTTGCCCCTCCTAACCCTAGCTCTACATTGACTCCTACCAACCTTTCCTAGGAAACTGAACCAAATGAGGAGAAAAGAGATGTCAGGATAAAGGGATAAGGACAGGTATCCAAATAGAAAGCCTGAGATACTTAACACGTAACAACATCACATTTTGTTTCGTTTCTTGTCATCTTAGTCTTATAGGCTATGGTGCTGTGAAAGTCATAGTCATTGCTTATTTCGTATAGATAGGTGTTTGTTTACCTCTTCATTTTCATTTTTCTTTGTTTGCTTGTGACACGGTATCGACATAGCACAAGCTGGCCTGGAATTAGTTATGTACATAGACAAAGCTGAATTCAAATTCACAGAGATCCACCTGCCTCGGCTTCCTAAGCAGTGAGACCAAGGCCAAGTGTCCCCACACCTTTCTTCACAAAGTTCTGCTCTGATTAAGTGGTGCTCTATCTACAAAGGCCCTGGGCTTGACACACAGGAAGGAGGCCCACAGGTTAGTGACCTACTGCCCTTGCCCAGCCTTTCCAGAGCTAATGTCTGTGGGTGAGCATGGAGGCTACAGAAATCATGCAGGAAGCAGACACTCCAGGCTGGGGTACCGTGTAACCCACTGTGTCCTTCCGGAAGATGAATCTTCAAAACACGGCACACACACATATATGTACATAAACAAACAAACATACATACACACATACATACATGCATAACACACACACATACACATACTCACACACACATACATACATGCATAACACACACATATACATACTCACACACACATACATACATACACACACATACATACACACACTCACATACATACATAGACACACACACATATTCACACTCACACCCACATACATATATACACATATACATATTTACACACAACACACACACACACACACACCTCTGCAGAGTCGGGTAGGCTGGCATCTCATGCTGGCCCCTGTGGATTGATACTATCCCTTTGTTGACCATACCCACTGTTCCCAGGTAACAGGAAACATCTCCATTTAGAGTAAATCAGTCACCCCTACTGCTTTTTCCCATGTCAGCATGAGTCACTCTGCTGTAACTGCTAACCACCACATTTTCTCAGGAACTATGTCATCTCGGCTTGTGTGCCTGTGTCTATGGCTGCCCATCTATGAGGATGCATATGTACACTTCTGTATGAACGTGGTGTGTCTGAATATTTGTAGAGGTCAGAGGACCACATCAGATGTCATTCTCGGTTGCTATCCATCCATTTAGACTAGGTCTCAGTGACCTGAAACCTATCAATAGGCTAACCTGCCTGATCATCAGGCCCCAAGGATCCCTTTGTCCCCCTTTCCTTTAGGGATTAAAGCACCTGTCACCACACCAGCATGTTTCTAACAGCTTCTAGGGGTGGAACTCGGATCTTTGTGCTGGCAATTCAAGAACTTAATAAAGTGAACTCTTTCTCAGCCCCCTGCCCCTGATTCAGCCTGCTTCAGAGAGATGATGTAAAAATGCCCCAACAAGGAGACAGAGACCTCTATGTCAGCGGCAGAAGGACAAACTCAGTCTCGGTGACCAGAGGAGAAGGCCCTGTCGAGATCTGCCTCTTGCCATAAGGCAGCTCTAACTTCATACCCGCGGAACTGGCTGCTCTCATTTTCTAGACCTTCAGCTGGGTCGGCAACTTGTATCAGTTTCTTCCTTCTGGAAAAAGATGAGCTACTAAGCAGCAGAAGATGAAGTTTTCAGGAGAGGTTTAAATGAATTTCATAGCCAGTTTATGTCATCCCTTGCAAATGACACCAAGGTCTCCAGATTGCTTATTAAGATTAATATTGTTTGAGCGAACCAAAAGTGGTGGGGATGTTTCTGCAAGTCTGCATTCTACAGTACTGTCCAGCATAGGACCTGGGTCTCAGAACATGATGCGCTGAAATGCAATTGTAAAGGAAAGATCATCCTGTAGGGAACAGATTGATGGTCTAAATGACATCCTGGATAACCACCTTTGGGGTGGGTGGGCTGGGTAAACATACCGCCTCACAGCTGGAGCGACTAGACATCCAAAGACACAGTGCCAGCAAAGCAGCACCTTCCGGGGACTGAAGGAAAGTTGATGCTGCAGGCTTACATGCATGTCCTGTGCCGTCTCAGCCTCTGCAGTGAGGGATGGTCTCTCTATGACGACGATGCATCTCTCAGTGCAGCATGTTTGGGATGAGAGGGGAGCAGTCACTAAGAAAGGACCAGCTCTAACATTAATCTCATTAGGGATTGCCTGTCCTAAATCCTCCAATCAGAAGCAAGTACACAAGCTCCTGTATTAGGGATCGGTAGGTGGTCCTAACATTGAGCTGATTTACTGAGATCATTGCTGAGGTGGGAACGCTGGACTTCAGCTAAGAACCCTGAAGGTCTGCATAGCATCCTAATTATCTCAAGCTTGTCCTGTCTTATAACTGAGCCTTAAAACTCATGTCATTTGTATATGCTACTCCATATATGAATGTACTTGTGTATTCAAATAAAATTTAAAATAATTTACAAAAGAGCATAATCAGTTCTCTGGGAGGGGATACCACACTTGTATTGTAAGGCTTATGCTGTATTCTTTCCTTTTAGACAGCCTATTTGCAACAGACTAGATTAGAGACTGGCTGAGAATATTGACCTCAATGCTGCCTCTTTCCAGTGGCTTTATAAGTATATGTTATTTAGTCAGTAGGAAATCCCAAAAAAAAAAGCAAAGAGAGGCATAAGAGGAACCTGTCTTTGTAGCATCTTACCATGTGCACTACGGACCTGAAAAAGGAACAACAGAGCTGTGAGGAGGACCGGGTCAAATTTGAACTCATGAGAGTAAGAAATATAGTCTGTCTCCATAGGCAAGAATGTTTTGGCCACTTCCCAGTGTGGGAAGCAAGGCCAACTTTCCTTATGGAATTCTAGATGGGACACTCACACACCCACACCACAACCCTTGATTCTATTTTCATAGACAGGATGCATGGAGTTTGCCCTCTGAGAAGTAAATAAATGTTCTTCTGGGGGATGAAATCAGGGGTTTCGGCTGAATGAGGAGGAAGCAGAGAGAATGGGGAGGCAGAGGAAGAGACAAACAGGATGGGAGGAGAGAATACAGCGAGAACCCCTCTCTGGGATGCTTGTTGTGTGTGTGTGTGTGTGTGTGTGTGTGTGTGTGTGTGTGTGTGTGTTGTTTGTTTTTCTTTTTTGAGACAGGGTTTCTCTGGTAGCCCTGGCTGTCCTACACCTAGCTCTGTAGACCAGGCTGACCCCAAATTCAGAGGTCTACCTGCCTCTGCTTCCCTAAGGTGTGTGCCATCTCTCTTGTTCACACACAGGCAATTTCACCAAGATGGTATCTGTAGCCAGGTACACACCTGCCTGTCGGCAGGAGGAGCACTTCCCCCTGACCAGGTCTCTAGGGTGTAGGGAATCCTCCTATGGCTCCATTTTTCTCTACCTGTTCACTTGCCTTGTGATTCTGGGTACAGACACAGTCCCTGGGTTGAGTGGAGAAACCAATCCCCAGCTTTCTAGCCAGGGAGTAGAAATAGAAGACCCTGAAAAGCGCAGAGCATTAAGAAAAAAGAACTTACCCACCCTCCCTCCCCATCCCCAATACAGGGATGAGCCCTGGGCCGTCTAACCTAAAATGTCATTATCAACTCAGTTCCCTGACTGTGACTGGTTTAAACAGGAATATGGAATACTATTCTGCCCAAAGAGACATGAAGGATTGTGGCAGCAACAGAAGACAGACTTTGGCAAGGGGTCCTTAGATTTTAGAAGGAAAGAGAAAGGTACAGTCCTGGTAGGGATGAATGGTGCTCATGGGCTGGACTCCCAGCAATGATGCTGAGATCACAATCAAAGCTAGCAAAGGACCAAGTTGTCACTCTGAGGGTGGCAGAAAAACTGGAAAGACATAAAGTCACAGAAGTAACCATCCGGATCTGCCTGAGCCCATGAGCTGCCTGTTAGAACAGCCGACTACGCCTCTGCTGAAGTTCTGTCTTCCTTCCTTTTGACTGATGTTTTCGTTTTATCCTGTTTTATTTTGGAGTCAATTGAATCAGAGTTTTGGGGAAACTTAAAAGTTACCTAGGGTTAGAGAGATGGATCAGTGGTTAAGAGCACTGACTGCTCTTCCTGAGGTCCTGAGTTCAATTCCCAGCAAACCCACAGTAAGTATACTTATACATAATAAATAATTTTTTAAGTTACCTAAAATGTGCTGGGTACAGTAGTACACAGTTATGATTCCAAAACTAGAGAAACTGAGGCAGGAGAACTCTATTTCATGCATTGTAAGATTTGACGATTGCTAGGTCAAAAACCCAGGGTCAGAGCCTCAGGTGACCGGACTAATTGTCCCCTTACTCTGTGTTAACTTTAGCCTCTGGGTTCTGGAATGGATTCACCTGAAGGTGAAAAGACAGTAGCTGAAGAAAAGGGAACCCCAAATTGTTGTAGCATCCTTTCAATGGCTTTGTAAGCAGGCAGGGAGCTGTACCACTCTGGAAGCTCAGCTAAGAAACAGCATGGTCAGCTCTCTGAGGGAAGATAGCACAACCCGTGCGCCAGAAACAATTCTTAAATCACTGCATGGTTTTCCCAGGAACTGGGTCTTAACCAGCATTTCTTCTTCACCAAATAAACGTTCCATCAATGTTTAAATAAAAGTATACAGATGAATTCTATGAATATAAAAGTTCCAACTGTCTGCATTTTTTCCCAGACTCATCAAAGCTCAGATCACATGTCTGTGAAGTTGTGAAGGTCACAGCTCGACTCTGCATTTTGCTTTGTGCTCACTAAGCATTGTGATATGTGTATGTTTCCACACGTGTGAACAGAGCTCGCATACCTTCCAATCTTAGTGGTCACAGAGAATTCTGATGCTTTGAAATTCACTGGACCGTTTCAGCTGCTGAGAATTTGGATATTTTCCACCTTCCCTTGTTATGGACATTCTGCCATAATTATTATTATGTGGTAAACATTATGAACATGGTGTACAGGTGACTCTATCATTTGGATTCTTACCTTATGAGAGACCCTAAAAAGTAGAATTACCACCACGTCAGAGGTCATGAATGGTTGCATAGTTTTTGTTCCAGATTTCTCACTTGTACTTTAAGGACTAGGACAAGAACATGGCCAACAAAGCATTTGGTTTTTCTTTGCAGAACAAAGAGATATATATATATATATATTGTTTATTTTGATTAATGTAATATTGACAATCCATAGCTGTTCAAGCCTCTATTCCCTCCATCTTATTCATATTGGACACTTTTTTAGATCCATTTATTTTGTTTTCTTTTGTGTGTGTGTGTTTCTGTGAGTGTGTGCACATGTGTGGGGAGAGAGCATATGCGTGTGTGTGCACAAGCATGTAGAAGACCCTAAGTCAATGCTAAGTGTCTTCTTTAATCATTTCCCATCTTATTTTCTTAGACAGCCTTCAGTGAGTAGCTCTGGCTGAACTAGAACTCCTTATGTAGACCAGGCTAGCCTAGAACTCACAGTGATCCACCTGCCTCTATCTCTGCCTCCTGTGTGCTGGAGAGCAAAGGCTCACATCACCACACTTAGCTTAGAAGGAATGGCTAGGTAATTAAGAGCACTTGCTGCTCCTACAAAGAACCCAGGTTCAGTTCCCAGTACTCAGTAGCTAATGACTGTCTGTAACTCCATTTCAGGGTATCAATGCCCTCTTCTGGCTTTCATGGGCACCAAGCATGCTTCTGTTACACACACATACATGCAGGCAAAACATTCATACACGCAAAACTAACATACTTATTTGTAACAAATGTGTGTGTGCATGCACACATGCACATGCATGTGTGCCATCTGTAAGTGAGGTATGCAAGTGAACCAGAAGAGAACATCAGTTACCATGTAGGTGGTATTTAAGCCAGTTGTAAGACACACAACACGCATGCTGGGACCAGGCGAAAGAGCAGCTAAAGTGCTCTTGACCACTGAGCCACCTGTCCAACCCTTCTGCCTTGAGTTTTGAAACAAGGGTACTCACAGAAGTTGGCCAGCAAACCCCAGAATCCTTCCATGTCCATAGCCCTAGCATTGGAATTGCAGGTACCCAGCTTTTACCAAGTCCTAGGAATCAAACTCAGAGCATCATGCTTGCAGGGAAAACACCCAACATCTTGCCAGCCTCTAGTTTACTGTTAGCAAAAAAAGAGAGAGAGAGAGAGAGAGACTTTCACAGAGCAAATCTGTCCACGATGCTGATATATTAACAAGAGCATTGTAAGTTGTAACTTATAAAATGTATAAATAAAAGATGCTATAAATAAAAGATTCCTCTTTATGATTGAACAATATCTTCACATTCTTCCAGTGTTGTCAGATAAAATTCAAATAAAAACTGAATAATTATTTATTCATATGGAGCTATAAAAGCCCTATTTATCATAGTCAAAATAATTTTTCTAGTTTTTTAACTTCCATTATTTTTTACTTGCCAAAATCATAATCCTTTTATGACTGATTTGATCCACATCATTTCTAATGATGTCATCTCTTACTTTAAATATCATAACTCTAATGTATTTAGTTCTGACATAGATAGATATAAATATGCTCTTACATTTTTTACATTTTATTATTTATTTTATGCATATGGGTGGGCTTTTGTGTGTACCGTGTGTGTACTCAGTGAACTGTGTTGTGAGCTGCCATCTTTCCAGCTCTGTTTTATCCCTTCTTATATTTTTACAGTTTGTCTTACTGACACTTGTTTGATATCAATTTACTTAGTGGCTGGACTTCTGAACTATGCGGTCAGCTGCTTTATAATGTTAAGGGAAAATGAGACTGTACAGGTGGATATTGGTGCAAACCCCTGAGAATTCGAGTTGCCACAGTACATATGCCTGACTTCTTGGTAACTCTAAAGACTTAACACAGAGCCTTTCATAAACATCCAAGGGTAAAGAAAATCCGGAGAAAGGGTGTTACAGAGGTGGGGTGCTTACCACTGTGTGAAACTACAATGACCTCAAAATAAAAAGTTCAAATGAGAAATCCACTTTTAATATGCATGACATTCTCATAAAATGTTTGCTTTGAACTCTTTAGACTTCTAACTTCACACCCTGAACTCCCGACAAAGGTCTAGAAGCTTGGGCTAGAGCTAGACTCCCCCTACTCTAGGCAAGGGACAAGAGGCTGTTACTCTCAGCTTCTCCTCTGTGTAAGGAATCGGTTTTCAACCGGGGCACTATTAAAGCCAAAGGCGGCTTTAGAATTGCTACTTTGTAAACAAATTAACAAATATTCATTAAGGACCGCAAGCCATCTTGCTTGAAAGCCGGAACCAGCAGTTTGGTAAACAACAATTTCTAGCAGAAAAAAAGTAGTAAGTTTCTCCTAATAGTCCCTTCCCCTTGCTACAGGCCAGGTTTAATTTTTGAAGTGGGAGTTGTCACTTGGGTAACCAAGTGAGTTTTGCAGCCCAGAATTGAAGCTGGAATTTGTCCTTGGGCTAGGTTTCCCTTTCTGCCCACAGGCCCGCCGCCCTGGTAACCTTTTTAGCTATTCAGACACAGATGAAGCTGTTTCATCTTCTAGGAACAGCCCAGCCTAGAACCGGAGAGCACTTCAGCTGGTTGAATGGGTTCTGTTCACTAATGAAAATTTGGTTTATGTTTCAGCAGGACTGCGTTGCGTGGTGGCAAATAAACTACTTTAAAATAGAGATTTGAAGTGTTCTGTTCCTGAAAATTATTTCTGGTTCATGAGACATACATTTTTTCTTTTTGTTTTTGTTTGGTATTTTGGTTTTTGTTTCTTTAAATTTCCTCCAGTGTATGCCCAGGAAGTTGCCCGACTAACTCATGCCAGTAAAACACAAGTCCTGGCTACCTTCTGCCTCTGTGAAAACAATCTAGGCTCAGCAGGTGCTCCCTTGTCCTGGCCAGCTGGGACCCTACACTTCAGGCTCCATCTCCACTGCTGTCTCTGCCCCATCCCTGAGCTCTCTGCATCCTGGTATAATCCAGCTGTCCGGGTCTGCCTCTCTGTTGCTGTGATAGAACGTTGACCAAAACCAACTTGGGGAGGAAAGAACTTATTTCCGCTTACATCTCCCAGATGGTCCGTCATAAGGATGTCAGGGCAGGAACTGAAGCAGACCGCTGCTCACTGGCTTAGTCCTGTGACTGTTTGCCTTATTATACAACCCAGGACCACCTACCCTCCGGTAACACCGCCCACAGTCATCTGAGCCCTCCCACATCCGCCATTAATCAAGAAAAGAGCACCACAGTCTAGTGCGCAGGTCAGTCTGATGGAGGCAGCTTCTCTTGAGCCCCACCCCCCCTCACAGGTGATTCTAGCCCTTATCAAGTTGACAAAAACTAACCAGCTCGTCAGCCATTTAGAGCACAAGTGAACCCCTCTGCCACCAAGGCCCTTGGACTTGGAGCAACTCGCCGTGGCTCATTTGTTTCCCCATCCGTAAAATGGGTTAAAGAGCGCGTACTAAAGGACTGCTAAGAAAATACCTAGTGTCTTCCTGTATCCACATCCTGGTGTGGAGGACATTGCCGTCCTGTGTATAACAACAACTGGCTCTCAATCTGCTGAACGCTGGTGAGAAGCAGAGAAAATTCTACCCAGTGCTTCTGTGCTCCCTTGACAATCCCTCTGCCTGCGCACAGCTATGCCACCAGCACAGCCAGTCTCTGTAATGGCCAGTTAGAAGCTGACGGGTGTGCTGATGGCGGGTCCTGCTGGCTGGGTACAAGAGAAAAGCATGGGGGAAGGGTGGGCATACGCCTGGTACCTCACCTTGTCTACATCTTCCAGGTTATAGGCAATACTTCCGGTGGGCTGCCCAGCAATGCGTGTGTGCACATGCGCGCACGTCTCCTCCGCCCCGCCCACACACACACACCCTTCTCTCTCACAGAGAGAGAATCACTGATGCCATACCCTGGCCAGGGAAACACAAAGACCCCTGAGGGGAAATAGCCTCCGTCGGTCAACTTCCTGTCCATGCCTTCCTCGGTTAGCCCGGTGCCAGGAAGAAATGCATGCACTCTGTTCATCCCCCACGTCCATGCAGCAACCCCGGCTCCTTACTCTGAGCACATGTGCGCGCATACTATGCCTCACCCAGACATCGTTTAGCAAGTCTAGATGCCAGTCTCCGATTTGTCTTATGGGGTCCTTGACTTCTGAGGGTTTCCCCCGTGCAGTATTCTGAGGATAACGGGGCTGCAGAATCACTTACCCTGCTACAGCAATACACAGAAGCATCTAGGAGCTTGTGACCCCCCAGGCTGTCCAAAGTCATGCGCAGCTGGCACTGTGTTCTCTAGGAAGACCCTTCAGGTGGTCATGTCCATACTCCATCTTATATCAAGATCTGCTTCTGGGCAGCCTGACTTAGGTCACTAAGACAACACTAGCTGGTCACTCTGAGGAGGCAGAGGGCTACTCAGCCATGTATTGCTTCCCACTATGTGTGTGCACATACCCATTGTACTGGCTGGTTTTGTGTCAACTTGACACAGCCTGGAGTTATCACAGAGAAAGGATCCTCATTTGGGAAAATGCCTCCATGAAATCTAGCTGTAAGATATTTTCTCAACTAGTGATCAAGGGGGGAGGGCCTCAGCCCATTGTGGGCGGTGCCATCCTGGGCTGGTAGACCTGGGTTCTATAAGAAAGAAAACTGAGCAAGCCAGGGGAAGCAAGCCAGTAAGCGATTTCCCTCCATGGCCTTTGCATCAGCTCCTGCTTCCTGACCTGCTTGAGTTCCAGTCCTGACTTCCTCTGGTGATGAACAGCAATGTGAAAGTGTAAGCTGAATAAACCCTTTCCTTCCCAACTTGCAACTTGGTCATGATGCTTGTGCAGAAATAGAAACCCTGACTAAGACACGTGGGAAAGGGTGTGAGAACAGGCATGTTCATGTGTAAGTAGATGAGTGGGTAGGTGTGTTACTCAAAGTTAAGCATATTCTTGGGGGAAGTATTGTTTGCCTATATATGCACATGTGCCTGGGTATGTCTATGTTTCTGTCTATAAGTGCGAGTGTGGGTGAAGGGGTATGTTAGGTGTGTCTGTAAGGAAGTAGTAGATGTGTTCACACACACACACACACACACACACACTCTCTCTCTCTCTCTCTCTCTCTCACACACACACACACACACACACACACACACACACACTCACATGCCTTTGTCTTGCTACCTACTGGGGGTTAAAGGTGAGAACAAAGTAAAGCATATAAACATCTTAGCTGCCGCTCTCGGACAGCCCAAGGTCATAGGAATGCCATTTCACTGACAACATGGCCCCCCATTCCCAACTAAGCAAACTCCAGATTCTAAAAGTTCCACACACACATAAATAAAAAACCTCTAGGGAGATTGGAGTCCCTAGGTAAATGAAATGCACCTTAGCCAGGAGGCTCCTTTCCCTTCGAAAGAGCCTGCCAGACAAGAGCTCTTGCAGGCCCAAGAATGGCAAACGTGACCCTGGCAGGCCTCATCCTTCTCCTCCCCTCTGCCTTGGTAAACCATTAGATTACAGCCCTAAAGCTAGTCACCCGCTCCAGCCTCTTATTGGACCACTTTCTCCTCCTGAGGCTGACTGCCAAAGTCCAGCTATTGAATTATTAAAGTCCTATAATCAAAAGCTCCCTTTTAGCTATCCCAATCAACATGGTCAATCGAAATTAACCAACTCAACCTAACACGGGTTTTTCCTTTCTCTTTATAAATTGTCATTTGCCTTTGGGCCTTGTCTGTCACCTCTCTATCCAGAGGCAAGAGCTCCCTCCCCCTCTCTCTTGTTCCTTTCTCCTTCCTTGTCCTCTGTCTCCTGTCTTTTCTCTTATTCCCTGCTCTTTGCCCCTTGGGAATACATAAACCTTCTTTGTGCTGAAGACTTGGTCTTGGGTGCCTTGTGCTGGTTCTGGTCCTTTCGGCTAGGACAGGAGATACCTGCTATTTGACTTTTCCAAATGCTTTGGGTATTAAGAAGCAAGGACTGCCACCATTCCTCACTGAGAGCCAGGGGAACAGAATTCTACTTAGTTTTGTAAACTTCGGCCAGTCATTTCTATGCCTCAGCACTCTCACCAGACAAGGAGAGTGATAACAGCATGATTCGACTATACTATGTAGACATACTATCTTGACTTGCTTTAGCTGACACAACAAATACCATAAACCGGGTGACTTAAACTTATTGTATTATTGAAGAGAGGCTAGAAGTCAGAGATCAAGGTGTTGGCAGGGCTGGATCCCTGTGGGGGATGTGGGGAAAGGATCTGCTCCAGGCCTTCCTCGGTCTGTGGTAGGTCCCCTCCATCATTAACCCTGGAGTAATAACCACATCCTAATGACCTCAAGGTGGCTTCATTCTCTAAGGACCCTACTTCCAAAGGAGACCATATTCTGGGGTACAGAGGGGCTTGGAGTACAGTTCATCTCCTAACAACTTATCTGTGGATGCAAGGGAGTTAGCTTAGGTAAAGTGCTTAGTTCAGTACCTGGCATGCAGCTCCCACTTCTCCATGACGGTAATGACAATTAATTACATGCAATTCCTAACTCTTGGGCCCTGTGCTAATGAAATGTAATGCAGAAAGTGGTTGTGAAACAAACTGTAAGAAGCTTTGTAGTACACAAAAGGTGCATAGAAAGATAAAATTCAGTCAAAAGTGTTTACTTGCCATTGGTTGGGAAGCCAGTCCCCACCAGTTTATGGAGTATTTGAGCCTACTTTGTACATAGAAGAAAAAGGATTGTAACACAAAATGACCCGACTTTTTTTTTTTTTTTTTTTTTTACAGTTTCATAACAAGTGAGGATCTTACCACTTCTGCAAGGGACATTTCCCACAACTACCTCACTGGGGCCCACAACAAAACCAAAACCAACCCCAGTGGAAAAACCCCCAGGAAAGAAGATGGGTCTTTCCTCAAGTAACCCCCTTTTTTTTCTTTACTTCCTTGTTCTTAGATCACAGGACCAGGAGAAAGGAGAAGAGATCTTTGACTGCACTGGAAGTTAGAGCTCAGGGGAGTTCCCAGGGTGTATACCACAAGTGTTTGCTTATATCCCATGGGTGCAGAACAAGGATTTTAAGCTTTCTCCACTTGCTCTGTCTGTATTTTTTTTTTTTTTTGCTATATTTTATGTATTCAGCGTGCATGGTGCACAGGTATATGTGTGCTTGAATGCATGTTTGTGCATGCATGTATGTATGTGTATGTATTCATGTATACATACATGTACACATGCTGGTGATCAGAGAACAACTCATAGGGAAAAGTTCTCACCTTCCACCATGTGTATCCTGGAGACGGAACTCAAACCATCAGTCTTGGCAGCCAGCTCCTTTACCTGCTGAGCCATCTCATTAGGTCACCAAAAGAAAAATTATACAGCCTCAGAAATATAGTTACATATGATAAATATGCAAACTCAACATCTCCTGGCAATAAATCATAAATAAGTTTGTTACAGTTCTTTGATATGCATGTAAATTTACCATGTATTAAAGACAGAAGCAAATCTGCATGCTAATGACATGGATGTGCTTGTTTGTCTAGTACAATCCAGGGATGTATTAGTTTGATGCTTACATGCTAAGGAATAATGTTAGAGAAATATCAAAAACTCTTTGTTTTCTATGATCGAGCCACACTGTTTCTACAAGAACGGGGAGTATTACATCCAGGAAAGACTGCACACAGACCTCTCAGGCCTGAGCTGGGGTGTTTCTGAAGGAATTCACAGGCATTGTTAACAGGATGGCTTGTCCAGTGCCAAGTGCATATTTGTGTGTTCAGAACCAAAGCAGGGTTGAACTTCCACAATACCACAAGGGTGAACCTGCCAAAAGCACCTCAGAGTAACTTTTGATTAAGTTAAAGGTTTTTGTATTAACATTTGATCTTTGCACATTTGGAAATCTTTGGTGGTTGCCAATGTTTTCAAAGCTGCCAAAGTTTAAGACTCTCTCCCAGTGAACAAAGATGTTTCTCTGTTCCCAGCTCTGAGCCTGAGCGTGGCCCTCGTGCTGGCCAGTCTTCTGTCAACTTGACACACAAACTGGAGCTACCCTAGAGGAGGAAACTTCAACTGAGAGGCAAACCTGTGGGGCATTCTCTTAATTAGTTGCTGGGTGAAAGTCCAGTCCATTGTGGGCAGTGCCACCCGGCCTTGTGCATCCTATACAGGTCAAGCCCCAAGAAAGGGGACATCCTGAACCTATGGTTTTACTTACACAAAAGTTGTCCAGAGTTGCCTCTATCTGTAGACTAGCCTGTCTCTGTCTAGAGTTACCAAAAGTTGCTGAGAATGTAAAGAAATAGTAACGGTCTAAAGTACAACCAGGCTGAACCCTGAAAAGCTGAGCCCTGGACTTTTAATATCCCAAGGACCCAGGAGAAAGGACTTTTAAGGGGGCTTCCTGTCCAGAGCAAGTGTAGGCATCAAAGCCAGGGTGTGAAAGCCCATCCTCTCCAGAAGCAGGATGAGGTACCTTCAGTGACCCTGTTGCAATAACTTCAGAGAAGAACCAGACTTTCTGATCAGTGGCCTGTTATACTGTGATCTAGGTGCTTATACCACAATCCCCAAATTCAGAGGTTAACACCCTAACTCCCAAGAGGACAGTATGAGGAGATGGGACCTTTGGGGAGGTAAGCAGGTCATGAGAAAGACCCCATGAATGGGATTAGTGGCTGTATCATAGAGGCCCAAGGGTGTCTCCTGTACCTCCTCTGCTATGTGGGATACAGTGAGGAAACGTTCTCTCTGGCCAAGAACTTGCTCTTATTATGTATCAACAAGGCCTGTGCTCCAAACTTGGCTCTCCTGTCCTCAAGAACTGTGAGAAAGGCTGGAGGGATGGCTCAGCGGTTAAGAGCACTGACTGCTCTTCCAGAGGTCCTGAGTTCAAGTCCCAGCAACCACATGGTGGCTCACAACCATCTGTAATGAGATCTGATGCCCTCTTCTGGCATGTCTGAAGAGAGCAACAGTATTCTTCCATACATTAAATAAATAAATAAATAAATAACCCTCTAACTTAAAAAAAAGAAGAAGAATTGTGAGAAATACGTTGTTTTGGTTTGGCTTTTTTTTTACCCACCTGTCAAGGTTTGAATATGCTTGGCCTAGGGAGTGGCACTATTTGGAGCTGTGGCCTAGTTGGAGTAGGTATGTCACTGTGGGCATGCGCTTTAACCCTCATCCTAGCTGCCTGGAAGTCAGGATTCTGCTAGCAGATGAAAATGTAGAACTCTCAGCTCTCCTGCACTATCCCTGCCTGGATCCTGCCATGTTGCTGCCTTGATGATAATGGACTGAACCTCTGAACCTGTAAGCCAGCCCCAGTTAAATGTTGTCCTTATAAGAGTTGCCTTGGTCATAGTGTCTGCTCACAGCAGTAAAACCCTAACTAAGACATCACCTATGGTTCTTTACCATGTCTGTTCAAATACATTAAGGTGACATAGCAACCTCTCTTTTTTTTTTTTTCTTTTTCCCCTCTCTGGAATTTGAGAAGGTGACCTAGATACATCAAATCTCTATTTTGGGGCCTGTGAGATGGCTCAGCAGGTAAAGTGCTTGTCACCAAGCTTAATGACCTGAGTTCTACCACCAGGACCCACAAGGTGGAGAAATCGGCAACACTCACAAGTTGTCCCCCTGAATTCCATGTGTGCAGCCTGGCACATGCATGCCCCCCCCCACACACACACATATGTATGTATATACATACATGTAATAAGAATATGAAAGTAAATAAGCAGAAAGTCAGTGTTGAGCTCTGATGGGCACAAATGATGTCTTTCTTCTTAGATAGAAAGGGACTCCAGACCTCTTTGACATAAGTAGGGCCACTTATGTCAAAGTCTTCAAAAGGGAGCTTGCTACGCATCATGCATTTGCCGCCAAAACTCAGCCAGTTTCACTCACTGGTCTATATGTTATCCACACATATAGGGGCCTCGCCTCGACCAGCCAGTCAGAAGAATGCTTCTGTACATGCCCCGAGCTCTCTTGACGGTGGAAGACACAAACCCTTCCAGAGTTTGCACAGTAAGAAACAACTACTGATCCAGGCAAACAGCAGGAATAGGGCCAAGTCTCAGATGCTGCTGACCCTCTCAAATGCTTCTGCACCACTGTTTGAGGTAGAGACTTGCTGTATAGACCTGGCGGGCTTCGAACTTGTAGCAATCCTCCTGCTTCTGTCTCCCAGGTGCTGGGATTACAGGTAAACACCAGCACACCCAGTATGCATTCACCTATATGATCCTATCCTCGGGGAAGACAAAGTGAGAAAACCTAATGCTATGAGGCCCCTTTAGATCAGCTCGGAAGATAAAGGGAGGGTTGAGGGTCCTCAGTGAGAAAACTAAACTTATGTAAAAGAAAACAAGGCAAAAACATTTCTATGAGAGACTCATGTTCCTTTTTTATTTTTCAAATTATTTAACCTGAGCTAAACTCGATATAATGAATTTGTGTAACAGAATGTCCTGTGGTACCCAATTACCATGCACAATTTTTTATGGATCAATTTAAAGCAAATTTCAAATGTATTATAATGTATAATAGAAAAGTCTTTCTAAGAGTCATGCAACTTGTTAAAACTTTCTATCCCATAAGACATGACCTGGAAAGTGTACAGAGGCCACAAATGTGTGAACAGAAGCTTGAAACTTCATCCCAACAAATGAAACAAACTTGGGTTTCATGCTTGAGAGAGAACCGAGCAGAGCTGGACAGGAGATGGTTTCTCTGGTGTGGAAAGGTCTCTCCTGGAGACTTCGGGGTCAGCCACACAGAAATGCTTCTCTCTTGTATCCAGCAAAGACACAACCAGCTCTGCTGATTATAAAATCTCCCTTGCATGAAGAAGCGGGGCTGTGGGCTCTGTGGGAAAGCTCTGTGTGGGAGGACAGCCCCGAGTTTCCCAAGCTGTCTGCGTGCAACGGAGAACAATGTCTGGGCAGATCTCACAGCCAAGAATGAGTTAATTTTATCTGCTGCTATGTGGGAAGGGAAACCATAGGCAAGCAAGAAGAAACTACCTAATTCTGCCTATTTTAAAATAATTCCTTTTTTTAAGATTATTTATTTATGTATGTGGGTTCACTGTAGCAGTCTCCAGACACACCAGAAGAGGGCATCAGATCTCATTACAGATGGTTGTGAGCAACCATGTGGTTGCTGGGAACTGAACTCAGAACCTCAGGAAGAGCGGTCTCTCCAGCCCTTAAAATAATTTTTTTAATTGGGCAGCAGTGGTGTACACCTTTAACCCCAACATTCAAGAGGCAGAAGCAGGCAGATCTCTGAATTTGAAGCCATCCTGGTTAATGCAGAGAGTTTTGGGACACTCAGAGCTACACAGAGAAAAGAGAGAAGAGAGAGGGAGGGAGGGAGGGAGGGAGAGAGGAGGAAGGAAGGAAGAAAAAAAGGAAGGAAAATAATTCTTGGAAAGTTAGCCCAAACATAGTAATCTATCCAAAAACACAGATATTGTATCAACCAGAGTTATCTTGCTGTGGTTTTGGCTTTTGGAGCTATGAAAGAGCAAACTAGCTTCTCTTTTAGCTTCTATGTCCCCTGGAAATCTAGCTGATAACTTCTGTGACCCATAGTATCCAGGAGCATCCTCCTTAGAAGGGGCCCCAGCACTGGTTAGTTCACCTAAACAGAAACAGCCAACAGCACAGCACATGCCTACACAATGAAGGAAAAGAACTGATTGACCAATGCACTGACTTAGACAAAGCAAAGACGTCCACACCCATTTCCCTGTTGCTACCCCACAGCTGCCGGACTAACATTGATGGACAGGAGAACTATCTTTTACCAATTAATTCCAGAGTATAATTTGTAGCCTGGGCCCATCCTGGACGATCCTGAGCTGTTAACAAACCATGACACTGCTTTAATTTCTCCTTTGCCCCTATACTTTATTAAAACCTAGAGTAGGTTCCATCAAATATCCCTTCAAGGAAAAACAGAGAGGGAAAGGAATGGAGTGACATTTGTCTCAGTGCCATATGAAAGATTAGAGTTTGCTGGATAAAGGGGGGGGAGGGGGCATGAATTCTTGTGAAACACACGCACGCACAGGGACACACACACACACACAATTTCTCTTTCGCAATGACCTCCTTATACCCCATCCATCAGCCTGGGGTTGGCTTATTCTAACTAGCAGATTCCTTTATTCTGTATAACAGGCCCATCAGACACAATCTGCATGCCAATTACTGGCACAGACCCCTTGATACCAAAAAATGGAAATTAGCTGTCAAGAAAAGCCTTCAGCCGGCCAGGCCTCTTCTGGCTCTCTATTTCCGGCTCACACACCCTCATTCTGCCCAGCGCCCTGCTCTCACCAGGGAGTCCCCAGTGGAAAAAGTCATCTAAAAATACAAACATATTTTATTAGTATTAGTATTAGTTGCTGACTTTCTCAGTACAATGTGAAATTCACCAGTGGGCAAAAGCTGCTTAGGGCAGAAATGGGTGAGAGAGGTTGATTTCTGATAATTGCATTTCTGTGGGAGCAGATCAAGTCGTCCCATGAAAGGACATTCAAAGAAACTGAGGGTGAGAGCGGAAGGAGACAGACAAAGAATGGGATTCTGTAATGGAGATAACAATCAGAACTTTCACACTCAAGAATGGGCCCAGGCAGGGTGGAAGGGACAGAGGTGAGGCAAGCTCTGAAGTGAACATCTTGCGTCCGGGCTTCGAATCCTAATTGCCTCTTCAAAAGCCAGGCTGTGGCCAGCCTGAGAGCCTCCAGCACACAGGGAACACGGGGAGTGTGCTGCCCGCAAGATCTCTCCCCTGCCGCTTGCAGGGGCTCGGAAATACTGTTCCTCTTCTCACGGATAGAGGCACTCTGTTTCCCACCATCCAAGATGTAAGCCTCTGTTGAATCTATTTATAGGACAAAGGAATCTCTGTTGGTCACCTGGAGATCCCAGATGGGACATCCATTCAGGGACTTATCACCCCTAACTGTACATTTCTCATTCTTGAGAAAACATTTTTAGTAAGAGGGTTGATGATGTAACTCCATGGTAACACACGAGCCCGGCATGTGTGAGGCCCTTAGTTCGACCCAACACTGAAAGAAAGAGAAAAAGTAAGAAACTATTGTGTATTTTCATTATGACGTAATTCAAGACTTGCTCGAGATCTGCCTTCATTAGTAAGCAGGAAGCCATCTTCTTTAAAGACAAACAAAAACAAACCTCTTCTTTCCCTGTATTCTGAGAGCTACCAATTGTCAGGCAAGCAAATCTGGACATCTTTAGATGCCAACATCCAGATTTAGATGGAGACATCAGAACATGGTGTATGAATAGCTGCATTCGCCCAGGACCTAAAGTGAGCGCGGCTGCAGGGTTGGCACAGCTACCCGAACACAAACAATAAATGAGGTAGACAGATACCGCCACTACGGGTGGGCATCTAACCCAGCTGACATTCCTCGGGAGCCTTTCTTTTCTTCTCTGAGACGGGTTCTCACTCTGCAGCTCTGGCTGGGCTCAGACCTACTCTCCAGGACAGGCTGGCTTTGAACTCAAAGAGATCTGCCAGCCTCTGCCTCCTGAGTGCTGACATTATCAGACCCAGCCTTGTCATCGTTTCTTGTCATTCTTATTTTGAAGAAGGTATTATTGCAGGTCTCCTCACCCTCCACATACTTCGTTGGCTGGTTTTTGATGTTGTCTGTTTGACAGGGCCACTGAGATGGCTCACCAGGTAAAGGTGCCTGTCACCACACCTGATGGCCTGAGCTTCATCCCTAGAATCCACAAATTGGAGGGGGAGGACCAATTCCCATAAGCTGTTCTCTGCATTCCACGTGTGTGCTGTAACATGCACACCCCTCATTCTTGTGTATACACACACACACACACACACACACACACACATACACACACACACATGCATACAAATAAATACTGTAAAACTTTAAAGACAGAAATGATTACCACTTTTTGGATAGGTCAGCTCTGGTAGATGAGAAAAGTTCTATAAACTGAGGAGCCCTCAGGCCAGAGAAAGAGAAAGAATGGCTAGGGTCTCTGGAATAGAAAATCAGAGGTAAAAAGCCCCTGGACCCTAACCATACCATATGATCACACCCAATCCTGAAGCTAAGCAGGATGAAGCCTGGTTAACATTTGGATGGTAGGACCAACTACCTTGGCCATGAGGAGGCAAAGGTATTTCAAGGTCTAAGATACATGGTTGAGATTAGACTCAAATGCACTATTCCCCTGAACAGGGCCTGGGACAAAGAAGCAGAGATTTTAAAGAAAGGAAGGAAGGAAGGAAGGAAGGAAGGAAGGAAGGAAGAGAGAGAGAGAAGAAGAAGAAGAAGAAGAAGAAGAAGAAGAAGAAGAAGAAGAAGAAGAAGAAGAAGAAGAAGAAGAAGAAGAAGAAGAAGAAGGAAAGGAAGGAAGGAAGGAAGGAAGGAAGGAAGGAAGGAAGGAAGGAAGGAAGGAAGAAATAGTAGAAACAACCAGGCAAGCACTTTGGCGAGACACTTGCTAGGTGATAGAAAGGCTGAGCTGCCAAGGATGTCAAGGACATCTGTATGAAATTGGGGGCAACAGACGGTAGCCCAGAGTCGGAGCTAGAGAAGAGCCTCCATTGACATCACTGAATGGTGCTATGCACGGAGAGGGAAGAGCCAGGCTACAGCTGGCCCACTGGGTACAGGAGTGAAGAAGAGGAAGTTATGATCAGATGAACAACGGCACCTCACATGCTCATCACTTCCTGACAAATGGCTGCACTGATGAAACTTCCAGGTGGCCCTGAATGCTCTCTTGGCTTATGCAGCCCGGTGAGCCTCTGGCCACCAGTGAGAATCAGACTGGATGTCATCCTGTCAACTTCACCCTGGTTTTCCATCATTATTTAGCCCTATAAGGCTCTAGGGGACAGCTGTGGGGAAGAGAGAGAAGTGTGGCTTCATATAGTTTTTATAAAGCTAAGCGTGTGTCTCGGCGTGCACTTCCAGCACAGAGTGTTCTTCTCCCCGGAGACAACAAAGATATCGGTGCAATTATCTTGAATCCCGTAGGTGACAATAGGACAGCCAGACCACAGAGTATCGGGTGCCTGTTTACATGTTAGGTTCTGTTGTGTCACACAGAAAGCAACCCCAATCTGTCAGTTGTGGAAGTGAGAGGTTCCCTGCCACAGGGCTGGTGCTGGGCCTCGCATGAGCCCACGGGCCCCTTTCTACCTGTGTAGGTGAATTCTTCACTACTTGGCTCTAGAGGAAAATGTATCTTACATAAGGTGCAGCACCGCAGATTGTTGTTACTGTGCTTCAGCCTGCCTTTGCTGTGGCCTTTATCACAGCTACACTCAAAGTATACCTGTTTTTATCGGTGTGTGTTGTACTTGTGGCAAAGAGAGAGAGAGAGAGAGACCACAAGATGTCACTTGGTTTTTGTTGGGTTTTCTTTTGGGGGTGTTGGGGGGACACATCAGGGGAAAGCTTTCTGCACTTTCAACCCGTACCGAATATTTTTCCCAATGTTTAAAACGAAAACATCAGAACCGTGTCGCTCGAATGCATGGGGTTTTTAGAATGGGGCTTTCCATCGCTTACAGCGACGGCCTCTAGGAACCTCAGTGGTCTCTGTAGGTGCAATACTTGATGTAAAATAGCTAAGTATGAGGGTTGTGGTTCAGCCTATCGTCCCTGTTTAAAACATGTGACAGCACCCTGCTCTGAAGAAGAGGGAGGGAAGAGGAGGAGGAGAGATTTGGTTGTGAGCTCTTCCGGCTGAGGGAATGATGAAATGAAGCTGATGCTATCTCCTCTGCGCTGTATTTTCCGTAATATCCAGGAACCCAAACATGTTGAGAAACTAAGGCAGCCCAGCCTAATATTTGCTCAAGTAGATGTCTACCATGCAGCAGAGAAAGTCCCAAACCACACTTTTAGGGGAGCAAGTATCCCTCTTCTGAGTATTTCTACCTCTCCGGGAAGCTCAGAGGCGCAAGAAATTGTTTTGGAGGTGTTCACCCCCTCCCCATTTTGATGGGCCCAGGAACACCAAGAATTGAACTGAGATAAGCAGAGTTGAACTTATCCAGGGCAACCAGGTCAGGCTCTGACCGTCTAAGCTGAAGGTATTGGGGGAGTTCAGAACCTCTTTCTCTGGGTCTCAGTACCCTTCCCTATGAGAGGTCCGTCTCTCCCAGGCTTTGGTTACTTACATACAGCACTCACAAAAGGGTGTCAAAATGACACTAATCTTTCCTCTCCACACACTCCAGAGTCTCCCCCTCCGACTGGCAGCCAAGGCACTGGCTAGAGACCGCACTCAGCTATAGCTGAGCCCTGACTAGTCTCTAGGCTGCGCAGAAGGGTGATACTTGAAAGGGACCAACTCAGGAGCCAGTCTGAGGCCCTGGGTGGCTCTCAAGACTGAAGATGTAAGTCAACCTAGCAACCAAAGCCTCAGTCAAGGATGGCGGCCTGTAGCTCGTTATCTGCCTCATTGCCTCACTGGGTCCAGCCCCATCCTCTTGGGTCTTTCCCTATCTGGTGTCTGCAGGCTTTGGCCCTGGTGGCCAGCGTGTGTTCTACTTCCACACTTCAATCCCTACAAGCAGAAGGCAGAGTTCATATCTCCCCAGTCTTGGACAGGACTGAACTTGAACAGTCTTGATCATTTTCCCAAGTTCCAGTCAAGTTACCCGAATCCCCCTGAGCCCGTATGGCAAATTCCTAGCTTTCCCTACACCCTCCTGTTCCCATCCCTTATGGTGCCTTCTACTGGATAAAAAAAAAAAAAAAAAAAAAAAAAAAAAAAAGCACAAAATGGTTTATCAGATGTACCCACATCCCAATTTGTCTGTCACCCAAAATGTTTTGCCTTGTCCTCAGCGAGAGCTCAGGGGACATGTTAAATGACATTACACAATGCCATGGTACCTGTGTTTGCTACAGATCTAAGAGAAAGACTCTTCTACCCAACAGTTTTTAATCCTTCCCCCTTCCTGTTGTAGATTGTAGCAGCAATGAAGACTAAATAAGGCAAGGTACCCAATGTCAAGACCCCAGGACACACACACAAAGTATCATGTGAAATTTTTCATGAGGAAATATAACACAGATGTCTATTCACCCAAGAAGCAGATGGAAGACCAAAATAATGATTTGAGTGAAGTCCAACTTGTGGACCAGTGAGTTTACTGGGGTTCCTTGCAGGAGTACGGGTGGAGCAGTCACTTAGAGGGGCAGGTAGAACTCCAAAGTAGCTACATTATGGAAAAGCCCACCCCAGCGTGGGCAGCAAACTCACAAAGGCTGTACCACGCTAGCTCTCAGCGCAGTTTACAGACAGCCTAACTGAAGCTCTCTGCTTCTCCTGGTAACTGTTTACGGAAACTTACAGCCTTGAACTGGGACCGTGTGGATCTTATTTTCTGAGCTCCCTGACTCTTGTCAATTTTGCCAGCTTCCTAAGCCTTTTGAGTCTCATTCCCTCCATGAGAGAATGTTTTAGTTAGGAGAAAAAAAAAGCTACTGACAGGCCCAAGCTGATGGTGTCATCCTAATGTAACAAAAAAATTTTAAAGCAAAGCCCAAACACAGTGGAGAGTGGAAGAATTTTGGCAGAACTTTTTTTTAAGGAGATGAAAAGATGCCTGGAATCTGTTTGTAAATTGCGGTGACAACCCCCATTGCAACCCCTGGAGGGCGCAGCCTTGTTCGCCGGCCTTGGATGGCTGTGGTGGTCCGGGAAAGTGGCGCTGAGCACATACTGAGAGCGTCCGCAATCCCGTCCTGCCCGGGTCCCGGCTGTACACTCGGTTTCTCCATCGGGTCAGTGCTCTGCAGCCCACGGAGGACGCGCGTCCTCAGCCTGCCCACAGAACATCACTCGGCCACCATACCACTCAGTAATAATCTCATACATCAAAGCTAGGAGAGCCGGGCCTGCCTAGGAGCGACTGCGATAGGCATGGAACATCATTAACCGGGGCCTCGCGCTCCTCGCCTTCGTATGCAAACTCCTGGGCTCCCTGGAGTACTTCCTAAGAAAAGTGCTCTGCACCACGGACATTTGTTATTTTGAGGACAGAGAAGATCCGCAGAGACCCAACCAAATCAACCGACAGCCCTGAACCGACTACCAAGACCTCTATTGACACCTAGTGGCGACTCCTGGAATGACATCTATCTAGAGCACCCTCCAATGCCACTTTGGAAAAAGCCAAATATATTGCTAATCCAGGTAATTTACAAATATCCAAACATAAATAAATAAATAAACCAGAAGGAAGGATAAAAATTTGTTTCCACTATTTTTTGAGGATCTATGAACCAGAAAAATCATGGTTAAATATTTTCATTTGGCAAAGGGAAGGAGATATCAAAGGAGAATTGAAGTCCTAACCATCACGTCCAAAAAAAGCTGGGTCACAAAAAAGGGGGGGAGGGGAACAGAGGGGCAGAATCAAGAGGCAAATGAGACCCAATTTTACAATGACATGCCCCCAACCCACATATATGTGAGTGTGTAAAGGTCTTTGCAAGCCAAGCATAGTGAAACATCTATAATCCCAGCACTTGGAAGGCTGAGGCAGGAGGACTGCCATGAGTACCAGACAAGCCTGGACTATAAAGAAAGACCCCGTCTCAAGTTACAAAAAAAGAGAGAGTCAGTGCAGGCCAGACACGGTGGTACACGCTTGTATTCCCAGCAGTTGGAGAAACCGAGGTAGCCAGCACATGATTTCAAAGCCAGCCTGGACTAGAGAAGAGGAAAGAGAGAAACAAAGAAAGATGGGGAGGGAGAAGAGAAGAGGAGGGAGGAAAGAAAGGCAGAGAATGTCACTGTGGCAGTATTTGGGATAGCAAATCCTGGCATACTGTATGTATACCTAAAACACAGGCATACACGTGCTGTGCAACAAGATTCAGGTCCACAAAATACAGCTTTTGCTATTTCGTAACTCAGTTCTCTATCAGCTTGCCTGGTGGGCTTGCTTTTCGTGTGTGTGTGTGTGTGTGTGTGTGTGTGTGTGTGTGTGTATGTGTGTGTGTGTGTACATGTTTAAGTACATGAATTTTTGCATCATCCTTCAGGGGCTATCCACTTTTTATTTAGAAAGAGTCCCTTGCTGGCATAGAATTCACCAGGTAGACTAGGCTGACTGGCCAGTGAACCCTCCCAGGGCTCTACTAGTCTCTACCTCCCCAACACTGAGGTTACAAGTGTGCACATGGGTTCTAGGGAACAAACTCAGATAGAGCTGATAGAGCTATCTTCCCAGGTCTTTATTCTCCATTCATTGTACAAAGAATGTGATTGTCCGTGAGAAGTGGGAAGAGGTGGAGAGAGTGCTGTAGAGGAGACAGTGTGGCAAACCCATTTCCAGAATGGCACGGTTTTCCCTGGGCAATAGGAGAAGTTTATGTTTGTGTCTTTAGCAAAAACCCATTCCTTCCTGTCCTGGCTGGCCTCTTTCCAGACAGTTGATGCAGGGCAGATTCGTTCAATAGTCTGAAAATCCCTTCAGTGTTCTGGGCCTCATACCTGAGGTCATACTGGCCCGTCTTTCCTCTAACAGACTCAGAAGTCCCTGTGCCAAGGGTACAACTCACTATCTCCCTCTCCTGTGAGGACACTGTTGGTTCAGACTGCTTAGTTGACCAGCCCAAGCCTGAAGCCCAGGGAGTCTATGGGAAAGGAGTGGAGGCTGTAAAGATGCTTCAGTGGAAGAGCCTGGTTGCTCTTCTGCCAGATTCATGTTCAATTAGTGGTGAACCTTGGTCCTGTGACTCACAAGCATCTGGAACATCACATGGTGACTCGCAAACATCTGTCACTACAATTTCAGGGAATCTGATGCTCTCTTCCGGCCTCCTCAGGTACCATGCACACACGTGGTACACAGACATAAATGCAGGCAAAACACCGAAACATAAAATAAAATGAAACTAAAAATTGAAGGAGCAAGAAGGTGGTCGGGGCACTAGCTCACATTGATTGGCACAGGAGCCACATGTCACCGTGACTGAAATCAGAGCAGCTGGCCCATCTGCAAACACTTCAGCCAGCTGGGATCATTGAGTAGTGGCTACCCTCAGGCCACTGAGCACAGCATTTTTTTCACCTCTGCTGTTCCGATGTGGGAGATACTACTAGCTCCATTTTTCAGATAAATAGTTGAAGTCAGGGGAGTTAAGTGACTTTCCTAAGTCTACGAAACTTTCAAATAGCTCAACCAGAACTCAGACTCAGGGAGACTAAGCCCAAATTGTACACCTCACCGCCTCTGCTCCACTGTCTCTGCCAGTGTGACTCTCCAGGATGTTGAGCTACTCCACCCTAGGGGTGAAGCCCATGCTGTTCTGGACCAGATGATAAGCCTGGGACAGTGGGGATGGGGCAAGGCCTGCCTGAAACATGGAAGGAAAAAGAGATCCTCATCTGCAGAGTCAGAGCAGGAGGAACTTCAGGGTAACTTGTCCCGTCTCCTTTGTCCTCTAGGGCAGGAGCTGAGCACAAGAAAGGAGGCGGGGATGTGTCCACAGTCATAGAGCAAGGGACTAGGAAGCCAGTCTGTCTCAAAACGGGAACATAGGCCAGAGCTTTGTTCTTCCTACCTCTTTTCCTTGTCTTTTTCTTCTTCCTTTCTTCCTTCTTTCCTTCCTTTCTTTTTTTTTTTTAATTTTATGGTAGGCACCACATTCACCATCTTCAAGTGCTCTGTGTGAGGCTGGAGACTGTCTACTTTAGCACTTCCCCGGGTGACTAGCTACTTGATCCTTAATTTTCTTGCTCAGCTTTTCTTCCTGTGATACTGTGGGAGGAGCAAGGAACCACCCTCTCTACTCATCTCCACTCCAGCCCTTCCAAGTTCTAGACAGTAAGACTCTCTGACCCAATCACTGACATGCCCTAACAATCATCCCTTCCCACACCAGGATCTTTACTCCTCCTATCTTGTGAGCCCAGCACCTCAAAACCAGTACAACCCAAACAAGTCATCCCTGTCTCCAGGGCTACACAGCCTTCATCTCCTTTGTTAGCTAATACTTCAGCCACAGACGGGATCAAACACACAATGTGTGGACCTTTCTGAGGATAGAGTGAGGGAAAATGAATTTAGCTACACTGGCCAAATGTCCTAACCACCTCTGGCCACACTTCCTATGTGCCCTCTGGCCTGGATGGTGGAAGTCATCAGGATTCTCTCACTCCTTCAGGCCACACCTCTACTGCCAGCTGCATTCTGGGAAAGCCCTGCTGCTGTGGTCTGGGGCTTTACCTCCTGCCTGGCTCAGGGAAGCCCCCAAGAGAGAGTAACAGTACCACTCAGGGTTTACAGTGAAGTGATTGTAAAACATTCCCCTTAAACAGCCTTTACTGGGACCCAAAGGATCTCAGTGTTCCCAGAGAAAGGAACCTTGGTAATTCCACTCAACCTGTGGACCAGGTCTCATTGCATTGGTTGTAGGGCTGGGCTCTGTCTTCTGCGCCAAATTACCTAACCCAGGAGGGACACCCAACTCAAGTGCTGGCTCTAGCAGATTCTCTGTTGGCATAATCTAAATCAGGGACCCAGATGTAGATGTTGGTTCCCTGAGCTAGATGGCTACAGAGCTCAACAGCCGGAATAGGCTGGGTCAGTGAGGGCCTCCAGAGCTATGGAGAAAGAAGAAAGAACCAACCCATCCAGGAAGGAAATGGGGTGGCCAAGGCAATCAGAGGCCACATGACAGAGAAGGGAACAGTGCTGTGCTGGGCCAGCAAGGCCACCCAGGGCCTGCTCAGACCTGAAGCTTAAGCAAATGGGCACTGGCTTAGAAAAAAAAAAATCTAAACTCTTGATTCCAAAATCGGGACCAAAGTGAATATTTAGTTTGAAAATGGAAAGTAAATTGTAACAGCATGTACTACTTGGCAAACTGTGTATGTCAGCAGCCTACTTGTCCCTCGTGCCTTTTGGTCACTTCTTGTGCTAACTCTGTAGTTGTTATCATAAGAAGTCACAGAAAGACAGTGAGTCCTTTGCTAGCAGAGGTCATCAAAGTTCACCTTCCTACTGACAGTTCAGAAGATTTTCCACCATTTTCATATATAGTTACCAATGTCCTGTGCACACTTAGGATTGCTG
This sequence comes from Micromys minutus, assembly GCF_963924665.1. Classification (NCBI taxonomy): domain Eukaryota; kingdom Metazoa; phylum Chordata; class Mammalia; order Rodentia; family Muridae; genus Micromys; species Micromys minutus. Next base: position 31,848,045 of record NC_137956.1, read on the forward strand.
TTGTGTTTAAAGAATCTTTCTGATTATTTTATTTATTTACTTGTGTGAGTGAGTGAGTGTGTGTGTGTGTGTGTGTGTGTGTGTGTGTGCATTTGCAGGTGGGTTGTGTGCACATGCAGGTGTGTGTGTGCACTAGAGTACACTTATAGAGGCACAAGGGCGAGGTTATGAGTCTTCCTTGATCACCCCCCTGAGGTGGAAGTTCCTGGATGTGTCATGTGATGCAGACTCATGTGGTGCTTTGCTGAGGTAAGACCCTTGGGAGGACAGACGACATTTTGGAGAGAGTGTAAATAGAACTCACAGACAGTGATTTGTTGGTCTGGTGTCTTCACTGATCTTCACTTCATTGAGAGGCACGGCAGAGAACTTCTGGTGTCCTGGCTGGTTCTAGTGGCTCCCGCTGACTCATGCTGATTCTGCAGAGGCCTAGATGTTTCTGCTGGATCCTGCCACCGCTGTTGAATTGTGTTTGGTAGCCTGACACTACTGAACTGGACTGCTTGTATCTTGACAAACAGAGATTGGAGTCTACCTAAAGAACCACTTCTAAACAGGTCCACATCCCCTTGTCCTATTTACCATCTTCTCCCCTGCCTTTGGTTATCGGGCTAGAAGAGGGGTCAAAGCATCTGAGAACCCTTATTGAAGTCGGTTTTGAAGACTCTAAGCCATGCACTCCCCACTTTATTTATCGAGGCAGAATCTCTTAGTTGGACTCAAAGCTCACCTGTGTCTAGTTAGTTGGCCACCTAGCTTCATCTGCTGTCTCTGCCTGCTGGGCAATGGGACTACAGGCTTGTCACCACAGTCACTCAGCTTCTACAGGAGTTCTGGAAATCCCGAGTCTAGTCCACACACTCCTGTAGCAACTGCTCTACCCACTGAACAATCTCCCCATCCTCCCCGCCCCCAAATCCATGTTTGCAAGTTTTCAGAGCACTTCACAGTGTATGTGTGTGCATGTATGCACACACACACACACGTGTGTACATGCGCACGCCACAACTAAAGCTGGACACTTAAATGTTCTTGGAACTGTTTGTCACCTTCGGGTTTAATGCAAGATTTGTGCTGTTTCTCAGAAAGTATCTTGCTTCGAACCAATGTTTCAAAAAAAGACACAGATTCCAAGCAATTTTATTTTTCAATAGCCCCTTAGCTGTGAACTTAAGAACTGTGTGCAGAAACAAAGAAGCCTGGGCAGGAGCCAGGAGCCAGGGCCCACCAAGCTCAGATTCCACGAGTCGGTTTTACAGCCCTGATCAACGATACCTCTGAGTACCGAGGATCAAGCCCAGGGCCTCACACACACCCACGCACCACGGAGCCACACCCCAGCCACGTCTTTCTGTCGCAGTCAGTCCACTCGTGTTCTCCCTGACTGACAACGCTTCCTCGGACTGGCGTGCTTCCTCTTCTGTGCTGTCTAGGGCGACGGCGGTGTGGCACCAACGTGACCAACAGCTCTGTTCTTCCTTCGTTTTAGCAGCTCGGCACAGACGGTGCCTATTGTGTACTGTCTTATACTCCGGACTTCCACATGTCCGGAACACTTACTGACATGCCATCTCAAAACTGGTTGCACGACCGTGGTGACATTGGCTCATTTCCTGTAGACTTCACTACTTCATGTGAGCCTCCATGAGCTTCTGGCATTTTTGCTCAATGTGCACACGTTTACTTTGAGCTTTTAGCTCAGGGTAGCATCTGCAAGAGATTTTGGGGGGTGGGGGAGAGTGTTTGGTTGTTGTTGGGTTTTTTTGTTTGTTTGTTTGGGTTTTTTTGTTGTTGTTGAATTTCACTATGTATTTCTCCCTCCCTCCCTTCCAAACAAACAAACAAACAAAGTGGTTTTTTTTTTTTTCCTATGTAGCCCAGACTGACCTCGAACTTGAGTCCTCCTAGGGCTAGGATCCCAGTGAGTGGCTTGCCGAGTAAAACAGGGGCTGAGGTAAAGGGACCACTGGGCACATGCTCTGGCGCCAGGGATGCAGAGCTAGGGCGACATGGTGGCAGCTAAATGTGCAAGTGACAATGGAAACTCTGTGCTCCGGTCTAAGCCTGGGGACTTTCTCCAACTGAGCCTTGGTTCCAGGAAAACTAGCCTGAGCTTTTTCCCTTTCTCTCACCAGGAAGCCCAGGGAGCTTCGTCGCTAGTGCAAACAAACGGATTTTTTTTTCAGAATTCACCACAAGGTGGCACTAGACACCCGTAAATGCTATGAGGTCGATTCCCTCCGGGTGGGTGGTGGAACTGGGCCACCCGATCGGGTCAGGCCGGATTCAAAGGAAAGAGATCTGCATCCCCAGAGAAGTCACACTGGCCAAAGAAGGAACTAGGCCCACGGAAAACAAGACGCCTATTTTAAAGAGATGGGGAGGAGTATCACAGAGGAGAGATACCATCTGCACTGCAACTCCTCAGTAAAACTGAAAGTTTCGCAAGAAACCTTGACTAGACAGTAAAGTGTGGGAAACAGGCGCTTGACGTGACAGGGGACAGTAAAGTGCAGGAAACAATCGATGGAGAGCCCAGAGAGGCAATTAGCAGGTGGGCGCTGGTGGTGTCCGGAGACAGGGACTGGTAGCAGAGAAATCGGCTTCTTGACATTTGCTGGCATTCTCCGGTGATAAAATTGGGCTCCAGTAAGCCCAACACAAATGAGTACCGTAAGAGAGGACACAGTAAGGAGGCCGCCAAAATGGCCACTCCACGATTAGGAGGGAAGGTTTTTGTTGTGAATAAGAGAGAGAAAACATTCAGAGGCACCTGGAGGAGGGGGGAAAGAAGCAGACTTGATTTGGCCAGGACTAGTGGGAACAGAGAGAAGGGGTGGGGATGCTATGGGGATGCTACAGAGACCAGCCATAGTAGCAAGGAAAATAGTATGGAATGGCGCGTGGGGGCAGGGGGACCGTCTTGGCCTTATAGAGAGAGCTGCCGGCTTTCTGGGAGGAGGAAAGCTTGTGAGCGTGGCAGCCTGGGAGCAAGCATAGTGGGGGAGGAGTGGAAAGGGCCAGGGTGTTAGCCTGGGTTTTGGGGTGTAAGTAGGGTCTGAGGAAACCTGAAGGCCAGTATAGGCTTTGATGCGCAGCCACGGGTATGTATCAATGGAGAGCTATGTATCCCCTCTGCCAGAGGCAAGGGAAATGACTCCTTTTGGCAGAGAGAAACCTATTTCACGAGTTCCTGAGGAATTCTGGTTTTTATGGAACCAATAATCCTTCTATGGTCTCCCTGGAGCTGAGCCAAGACTTTTTTTTTTTTTTTTTTTTTTTTTTTTTTTTTTTTTTTTTTGACATAGACACTTTCCAAAACCTGACAAGTTCGCAGCAGAAATACACAGATGCTCTTTTTCAAACTTTTGCCTTTGTATAGAGGGGGTGTGTGCCACTGTGTGAATGCCAGGAAACAACTTTGTGGTCTCTGTTTCCTCCTTGAGCTTTTCTGTGGTTTCCAGGGGTGGGTTGAACCCCGGTCTCCAGTCCTGCTCTGCCTGTGGCTTTAGCCACTGGACTCAATTCATCTTGAGTGAGAAGTAGTTTGTCCAGCATCTCCTTGGGTATCACTATGGGCTGATGATTTCAGGTACATTGTATCAAATGGCCACCCTTTCCCTGTGGTGCTCAACCCTGTCCCACCTGTGTCCAGTAGAGACTCCTTTCAGACTAGCTACGGAAAGTATGACTGGCCTAATTGTTCAAGCCTGGCTTTTCCAGTGGAGAAAGGCAGAAGTGTTCTAGAATCCCCATGAGCCTTAGCTGTCGTTTGAAGAAACCTTGACTTCTTGGAAGATAAACAATGTTGGGAACCAAAATGTAGTCATCGGTGTGCATTGTGGAGGGAGACAAAGCTATACCCTGCCATTTTAGCAGGAAAAAGCGGAAGAACTTTCTTTAACGCCAAATGATCTGCCTGTGAGTTTCAAATAGTGTGACTTCCAATTTCAGGTGGCACAAAAGACTTGTGCATTTTATGCAGGCATGACTCCATACTGCCTTGTTTAATGTTGTCTTAGAATTTCTATTATGTTAAAAAAAAAAAAAAAAAAAAAAAAAAAAACACTATGACCAAAAGTAACTTGGGGAAAAAAAGGGTTTATATTGCTCACACTTCCAATCCATCCCAGAGGGAACTCAAGCAAGGCAGGAACCCAGGGACAGTTGCTGACACAGAGGCCATTGGCCTAGCTCAGCCTGCCTCTCTTATAGAACCCAGGAAGACCAGCCCAGGGATAGCATCAGCTATGTATGATAATGAACTGGGCCCTCCCCCATCAATCACTAATTAAGAAAATGTCCTGTAAGCTTGCCTACAACCCTGTCTTCTGGAGGCATTTTCTCAACTGAGTTTCCCTCCTCTCAGATGACTCTAGCTTGTCTTAAGTTGACATAACTCTGGCCATCAAAGTTTGGTTATAACAACACACTGTTCTAAGGCAAATTTTGATGTCCATGATTGACCCTCCACAATTTTGATGCCAAAAGCCAGGTTCTTTCAGAATAAAGAATACTCATTTTCTTTATCTGGTAGCTTAGGAAAGTATCTTTTTAGAGAACTATCAATAGAAACGGTACAAACACTGAATAAATTTTGTTTTAGACAGCACACCCCTGAGGATAGGTTGCCAAGTTACTATGACTCAAGTCACACATCATCTCTCACACCATGTGGCTAGGCGGGGACAGAAGTGTGGGTTCTGGTGTTCAAGTTCATTTTCATCTTGAGATGGTTGCGACCTGCCCCCTGGGCCTATTTTATCCTCTATCTTTTCAACTTTTTTGTAAGGCCTATAAACTCTCCATATGCTAATAATTTACTTACTAATGATACCTTATCATTGTTTAATCATTTCCCCATTGTTCATTGAATTCAAGATCCAGGAAGCAGGATTTTGGTTTTGGATGGTGCCTATGGGAAGCCTCTGCGTGAGCAAGGATGCCTCAATTAACAAGACAGTCTTCCACAGACATAAGCACAGGTCAAGCTGATCTAGACAGTCCCTTGTTCACATTCTTCTTACATGACTCTAGGTCGTATCGAGCTGACAATTAAACTGTTACACAGGAAAGAGTAAATCAGCTTTGAGGAGGTAGCTATGCCCCCATCACGAGCAAGCTCTACTTCTGATGCTCGGTTGGGATCCAATAAGCACATGAAGAGACAATAGAATAGTTAAGAGAGGTCTCTATGTAGCTAAAGAGACCAGCAAAACCAGGTAGACTCCCGTGAGAGACTGTTTAACAGAGGAAGGCCGGGTTATGTCTTTATTCTGAGCTTAGGTTAACAGAGGGAGGAGGTCCCTGGGGTGAGGGGTCAGGGAAGAAAGGGGAGAAAAGATGAAGGCCAATGTTCGTACACAAATTTTAATTCTGTAAACAGCACATATGTTTCCAGACCAGTTGAAATACAAAATTAACACTCTCAAAAGAGTCAAGGCAGAAATATACAAACCAGAACAAAGGTGGGGAGTCTCAGCCCACACCCCTACATAACTGCCCTTTCTCCTGGAGTCCCCAAGGTAAGCTGTAGGTGTCTGTGCTGAAGATGGGGAACACCTGGTTGAAGCAGTTACACTGTCTCTACCCTGTCTGGCTGGAGAGGCACCGGAAGTTGGGGCAGAGACAGGCCAGTCCCGGATTCCAGAGTTGGGAGGTGGTGGAGGGAGAAGTGAAGCTACTTCCCTTCATCCTCCTCTGACTGAAGCTGTCCTCCATCCCTACCTCCCCGTGCCTGAGGTAGAAAGAAATGGTCATGTCTCTCTCTAATCAGGGTTTCGTGGTGAGCATCTGGGAGGGGCTGAGAAACCCTGAGTGAACTGTCGTTAAGAAGAGAGCTCATTGGATTTACTGTGCACAAGGTCCTAGGATCTAATGGCATTTCATGAAGCCACAGCAACATCTACCCATGTTCCATGATGGACGGGCAATGGCCTCCCTTGATGTCACCCTCAGCAGAGCTTGTTGACATATCATTTCGGCTAGGTTTTATTTGGCTTGAAGTAAAATGGCCCTCCCATTCTTCCTTCCCTCCTCGGGTTTCCTCTGGTAAAGAGGGATGTTCAAACCAACAGTGGTCTGAGTTTGGTTTGATAAAAGTCTTACGATTCCATTGTTTACTTCCGACAGGGTTTCACCACGTCGTCCAGGCTGCCTCAAACTTCTGATTTTTCTCTCCCGCTCCTCCTACATGCTGAGATTATGCATCCAGCTGAGTACCCCTATCATTCTTGGTACTCATAAGTACCCCACAGTCCACAAGACCAGTGAACTCACCGTCATACACAAAGCCACTGGTCTCCTTGCCAACCTACAGGGGCTGGTTTATGTACATACAGAGATGAGGGGAGAGACCATTTAAACAGTCAAGTCACTCCCCACTCCAGGTGACAAAGTGAAGCCATTCTCTCCACTGTCGTTCAGTGAGTATATGGTAGCTGTGTGTCTGGGGACCACTTCTCCAGGCCATTTCTGTCACTCTTGGTCGGTCATGCCACTTTGACTCTGATGGTTGCTGCCAAACATGCCCACAACAGGTTCCTGTCACTTCTCTTGTCTTTTGTCCACAGAGGAAAACAGAAACACGACCCTCCCCCTCTAGGGTTCTGGGTCCTGAAGACCAGGCTGTTCATCCATCGGGTCCTTCTCAAGTCTGTGAGATCCAGACCCCAAAGAGATGCTCCGAAGACAGCACAGCCACAGCGCAGGCATCCACCTTCTCCTTTCTGCAGCTGATTAGCTTCTGGGATGAACTGGTTATTTTCTAAAAATTCATTTCCATAAAAATCATCTGTTAGACATCACAACAAAGAGTAGTATAGAAATCCCAACTACTTAACTTCCTTTTCAAGCACACGTGTGTGTGTGTGTGTGTGTGTGTGTGTGTGTGTGTGTGTGTGTGTGTGTGTGTCTGTGTGTGTATGCATGTGTCTGAGAACCAGTTCCACAAAAACTCAGATATAATTCTTGGGAGAGGAGCTCCAACCTTCTACCACCAGAGCTCTCTAAGAAGAAAGACCTGCTCTATGAGGTTTTACATACTATCTAGCCCAATGCTCAGCCCAGAGAGCATCCCAAGAGAAAGCTTTTGACCCTCCAGTAGTTTCTCCCAAAGACCCGAAAACAGAAAACCAAACCAACTGTCCACAAAAGTACAGACCATATAAGCAACAAACAAAAAGAACTGAATATTATCAGTGATTTTTTAAAAAAGCATAAGGCTGAAAGGCTTACTTAAGAAGATCCAGCAATCATAAATGTGTATGCACTCAAAAATGCATAAAAAGTTTCTGGATGTGGTGGCACACCCCTTTAGTCTCAGCACCCGGGAGGCAGAGACAGGTGGATCTGTGAGTCCGAGACCAGCCTGGTCTACAGAGTGAGTTCCAGGACAGCCAGAGCTGCATGGTGAGACCCTGGCTCAAAAAATAAAAAATAAAATAAAGACACATGGAAAGATAACAAGCAGGAAGAAACAGATTCAGCTGCATTCATAGATTTTTTTTTTTTTTTTTTTACAGCGCTCTTCCAATCAAGTAGCAGACAGAAGTCAGGGCAGACTCAGTGGTCTGAATCGGTGTATGAGCATCCACACAACAACCCTGGCACTCTGACCTGCTACTCAGCTAGAGACAGGAGAGCATTAGGATGGAAGGGTGGTGGGGGCACCCTGAAGACCAGATTAAAGGGAGAGACCCAAAAACAAACCACACGGATGTTACAAGAGCAGTTTCATTGCTAGAGCAGACTGCTAAGGAACTCCAGCAGCGTGTCCAGCAGTGTGTTGACCGTAGACAGAGCTGGTCCTGATGCAGTGGAGCAACGGACTGCTGACTCCTCACCAGACAGAACTGTGACACTCTTACGGTGATGGGAATGAAAAGGTTGCTCTGCTTCCTGTTTGTTCTTTCTTTCTTTGATGATGCTTGGTGTGGGTGAGATCTAGGAGGCCTCTGAAGAGCCCTAGGTGTGAGCTACTGAGACAGGCCTGTCTTTACTGGGCACAAGTACACACGGCCTACACCTACTCAAAGGCCCAGAGCCATGGTCCATGTTTTCAAGAGGAAAATAAGCATCCTTGGCTTGTGGGTCACTGGGAGGACAGCTCTTTGAGCAGTCACTATGAAGGTCCAGACTGCTGTCCTTGCTGTGCTCCATGCCTGTCCAAGGCAAAGCACATTCCATGCCACATGATCTTCAGACCTGACAATCATGAGACTCTGCATATGGACTGAGTATTTTGAGTCAGAACATGTTACTGGACATAGCACATTGGAAACAAAAGTCCAGTGAGACAAGGTTGGGGTAGGAACCATGAGATGTAATGAGGCCCCAACTTCATAAATGTAGGCTATAAGGCCGTAAGGTTTGAAATTTTGTTCTATCGCTTAGTTCTATCACATTTAGTCATGTTGTAATAGCAAGAAGACCTTTACCCACAAGCCCTTTCTGTCTTCATGCCCACCATCCCCAGCCTCCAGAGACACTGAACTTCTATTCTCTATAAATGAACTAGTCTGTGGCATTTTATTATAGCATCACAAACTAAGACAAGTGAAGTCCCATTGGTGCTTGCTCCATTCTCTGCATATCTTCATAAGCCGTGAAAAGTATGTCCATGCCCTGCTAAGGCCCATAATGCATCTGGCCAGCATCATACTGAAAGGAAGAATGTTCTTACCAAGGTGTCTGGAAGGACAACGGTGGGGCAGCAAGAATACCGGAGCAGCTGGCCCATCTTCCAGAAGAAGAGTAGCACAACCACAAAAATCAGCACAAAGCCAACAAATGCAAACAGAGCCAGTGCCAGCGAAAGAGACTTTCCTGTGGATAAAGCATAAGAGAAGGCTTGGGAACAGGAGGGAAGAAGAACCACCAGTCCCGCACCTCGGAGTGTTTCTTAGAGCTGCACTCAGGCCAAGCTGACAGGTGCAGTACCCTGAGACTTAATGTGTCTTCCAATGGCTACAGCTAGCGCAGTGCCTCTAGGATCTCGATGAGAGCGTGGTTCTTCAGGAAGCCACAGAGCTGATTACCATCTCAGTCTTGTGAAGGGGAGGGGGAATATAAGGTGTTGTCTATAGTAGCATGTGCCTGGCACTACTGCCAGAGGAAGGCAGGCTGCCAGGCTGCAGGCAGGATGAGGAGGAGGTGCTGGGGCAGAACAGCCCAGAACAGGGCTGGGCAGAAGCCAAAACCAAAGTGTTTCACAATTTGCTCTTGGCATTGACTCCTGTGATGGAGGAAAATATGAAGTCTCCTAAACAGTCACATAATAGCTGACAGCTCAAGGTTCTATTACATGTGCTAGGTCTACTTCCATCCCCCAGCACCCTGCTAAGGTCTAGGCCTCTGCTCCTCACAGGCAGGACCTCTCTCATGGAAGAGGATGTGATTTATGCTCAAGATGAACTAATGGCCCATGCCAGGATTCACAGGTAGGTCTAGCTCAAAGCCTGTGTGATAAGTTTGCTAAGAAATACAGCAAAAAGCACCAGGTCTGAGCATCTGGAGATACAGAAGAGAGGATGAGCTGGTTTCCCACCTCTCTGTTCTGTCTAACCTCAAACAGCCTGTTTATCGCCTCCTGCCCGGGCCTTTTACCCACAGTGTCAGGAGTGACTCAGCTCATGTGACTGTGGTGTATGTGTGTGGGGGGGTGTATATGCATTGTTTCAGTTTTGGGAAATATTTTGACAGTAGACATCCAAAAAATATTCATACCCTCCAATCCCCTCCTGTGATATCCACTCCCAGAAAATTATTGCAAGGAAGGAAATAAATATGTACTTCAATCAGTGTGCAGGGATGTCCAGACGAGAGCCACAAGCTATCACCCATCTCCTTCCTGCCCAGTAGTGTCCTACCGTTCATGCATCCCTGAGTGCTGTGCCTCTCCTCTCACCCCCCCCCACACACACATGCACCTCGAATGCTATTAGCTTGCTGTTTGCCTCCATAACTGGAAGGCAGGGACTCCCTTTTCTGCCCCAGTGGACAGGGCAAGGCTTTGGCATGTGGCCAGTGCTCTGCAAATAACGGAACAAAAGGAAGAGCAGCATTTTCCAGAGCCAATGGGAACGATTTAAATGCCAAGCAAAACAGGTCGATGGAAGAGATTATGGGACATTGGCATGGTAGGTTAGCAATTCAGCCATTAAAGGAAGAAACAAAATAGGCAGATTCCAGTTTCACCAACAATAGAAAGTATTTGAAGGGTAAATGGTATCGCTATCAATAAAGATATACTTGCACATATTGGCTTCCTGTGTATCTTTAAACAGTAAGGTAAGCCAGGCATGGTGGCATAAACCTTTAATCCCAGCATTTGGAAGAAAGAAACAAGTGTATCTCTGAGTTATAGGCCAACCTTATCTACATAGTGAGTTTCAGGACATCTAGAGCTACATAGTAAGACACTGTATCAAAGAAAATGAAGAAAAGAAAAAAGAAATGGTAGACCCACAATGTGTTACAAAAAAAAATAGCTGAGCCAGGTAAAGAGAGAGGGAACACTTGGGTCCCTGTGTTGAGAACTGTTGGAAAGTACAGACCATGCTGGAAGAATAAATGAGGAATTTGCCTTCAAAAATGTATTTGTGACTTTCCTTGGTGTTGTGATTAAATGCCTGACAAGCAACCAAAAGAAGGGAGAGTTTATTTTGACTCGTGCTCTGAGGATGCATTCCATCCTGGCAGGGAAGGTGTGGTCATGGAAATGGTTCTCAGTTGTGACTGCAGGAACAAGAAGCTGTGTGTTTACATCCCTACGGCTCAGGAAACAGGACAGGAAATGGGGTTGAGCTCTAAACCTCAAGATCCACCTGCCAGAGAACCACTTTCTCCAGCTAGGCTTCACCTCCACTGTTTTACAAATAGTGTCATCAGCCAGGCACTAATTGCTCAAACACTTGAGCCTGGGGGGAGACACTCTATCCAAATTGTAACAGCAAGTCTCTTGAGCATCATGAGGAAGGATAGAGGAAAGCCTACTTTTCATAGTTCTATATTGTTTGGATTTTCCATAACTTGACAAATAATTGTTTAAGTACCAAAAAATGTTACTCAGAAGGTGTTTATGGAAAATGTTATGAATGTATTTGTGAAAAACAAACTAGATATAACACATATGCCATATGGTATTACGGTGTGTCTTCATATGAGTGATAACTGAAAGGTCATTTTTCTTTAGAGGCATTTATAACCATGTCAAAGTTAAATGCATGTCTTTTGACCCAGCAACTTTACTTCCAGGAATTTGTCATTCAAACATGCATACTTACATACATACATGTATACATACATATGTATACTGTATCAGCAAAAGTGATTATGTACAAAATAATTTTGGTGGTTGGGGGTAAATCTAACCCCATCAATAGCAGATCAGTTAAATTAGACAACACACATATACCTACACACAAACACACACACACATATAAAAATGGAATAGAGTTTGGTAATGAAAAAAGATGATGGAATTTCTCTATTCATTCAGAAACATCTACAAGATAAAATCAAGATTCAGAACAGTACATATACCATCAGTCATGCTTAAAAGATGTTATATATGTACATACTTACATATACATGTCCTCATTTACATGTATATGAATTCAAATGTCTTCAGAAGACTACATAAGAAACTCATACTGAGGGGAAGGGTGCAGGAACTATGTAAATGGAGAGGAGACACAGAGAAGATAGTTTACATGTACAATATGTGTGATGGACCATATGAATAGACTAGATATTCAAACTAAAAAAATTTTAAAGCTAAGAAGAAAAATGTAACTAGTGGTGTTTGCATGGCAAGCTCATGGGATATCAGATTCTATTTCTTTTTAAAGAGTTTTTAATTACTGTAGGTTTTTTAAGATCATGAGAGAAACTAGGGAGATGCTCCGGTCAGTAAAGTGGCTGGCATACAAGTATCAGGAGCCAAGTCTGAACATATGGTATACATCTAAATTCAGGAAAGCCTGTGTTCATATGTAACTCTGGTGCTTGGGAGTCACTGGAGCTTGTTGGCCAGCACAGCCAGCACAGCCAGCACAGCTCTGACATCAGTGAGAGAGGCTGCCTCATAACATAGAAAAAGAGGAAAAGAACAGATATCTAATATCAGCCTCTATCCTTCACAACCACATGTGCAAATGTGTGTACATACATACATATGCATATGTACACACATATACCTACGTCCACATATACATACAACACACACACACACACACACACACAATTTTTAAATTGTTTAAATTCAAATGAATAAAGTTAGTCAAAAAGAGGATTCTATAGACTATAAGATCCCTTCCAGACAAAAGAGGCTGTAATTTTATTATACAGTGTGGTGCTTCCTTCCAAAATCTAACTCTCCTACAACCATGTTTGCTCACAGGCAGCAACCAACCTTCTGGCAAGGTAGTCTTGTAACAATGTGTCCCAGGAGAAGGTGTGTTTGGGGCAGTTCCACAAACTGTTCGAGAAATCCTACCCAGTCCTCAGAGTGGGCTTCTACTCCTGGGGGAGTTGGAGTTTATCTTAGAACTCACCAAGCCTGGAAGCAAACTTATAAAGCCAGGGAAAGGCTCAGAACCAAAGGCACCCAATGGCATCCAGGATGCCAAGTGTGGGGACCCAGGGACAAGCAGGTTACCCTTACCTTGCTTCTCCACACACGAAGGCTGACTGAAGGCACTGTGCCTCCCGATGGCTTTCACCAGCGCCTGCGCCTTCACACAGTACATGACCCCTGGTTCCATGGTTTCTAGGTGCACTGGAATGTCCCCACTCCTCACCACCTTAACATGTTCCTTTAAAAAAGATCAAGACACAGTTAGTACCCAAGGGCAGCAGAGCTAAAAAAAAAATGGTGGGGAGAGCTGGGCAGGAAAAGGTATAGGTAGTCCTTTTCTAGAACATTCCTTCCTGAATTCATTCATGAAGGCATTCATGTCTTCATTCACACACCCATGTTTATTAAGCCTGTACTAATATAATAATATAATGATGTGGTTATATCATTAGGCACACAGCACAGAATGAGATACAAAGTTTCTGCTCTCGGAGAGCTTGCTTGTGAGAGAGAAATATTTCAAACACATCCCTGCAGTGATTGGAGCTGTGAAGACAAAGTGGGCCAAGGCAAAGAGAGTGGCTAGGAGGCACAGGGTTAAGGGTGTTATAAACAGCCTCTCCAACCAGATGAGATGTGGGCAGAGCCCATCCACCTGTCTGTCCACCCCTCATCTATCGTTCTAACCCCCAGGCCTGTTGAGGGACCTGTAGAAGCTTGTGTGACCCAGCCCAGATGACTCAGGGTATACTCTCTCAGCAATGAGCCTCCCAGTTACAAAAGAGAGGAATAGGTTCCACCCCCAAAGACTATGAGGTTGATGCGTGCTCTCTCCTGCCAAGTCCCAGTGCTCCTCCTACCCTGTTCCATCTGCCTGGCTGGCAATGCAACAGGCTACTAGTGTGCCCTAACCCAGCAGGGTAACTATTGGCCAATACCCTGCCCCACCTGCCCACATTATCTTCCAAAATCACTATCCCACTCAGCTGAGGGGGCACAGCCCCCAGATATAGCTAGGTGACACTGAACAGCCGGGACTGAGAAGGGGACCCACAGAGCTCAGCTGGCTATCCAAACCCCACACAGCGTAGACAGATAAGTAAAACACGGGCAACGAAATTCATCCCTGGAGGATTTGGTCTTGGGAAACCCAATACCTCAAGCAGGACAGGAGGACAAAGGGAGAGGACTGGGTGAGGAGGGTCAGTCTGAGATGCTTTGAGGAGTCAGGGAGGCACAGTCTCGGGCATGGGTAGGACCTGGGAGTAAAGAGGAGAGGCCACAGTAAGACCTTCAGGGAGAAGACAGCAAGGCTCCCACGGGCCAGGGTCCCTGTACTTCTGCCTGGTCCTGTGCTGGTTCTGCTCACAGACTTGGCGAGGCTCCTCTGTTGCCCATATTGATCCTTCTGAGAAAGCTAGCTTTCCTTGTGCCCACTGAAGTGGGTCACCAGGCTCTGTTGGAGGGGTGTCCCCAGTGTCTGCTAGAGTTTTACACTACTGCTGTTGCTGATTGTCTGACCACCCTTCCATGGGGGCTAGCCTCCCATTCACCCACAGCCTTCCCGTGGGGAAGGGCAACTCCCTTCCAGGTTTTCTGCATGGCCCATTGGATCATAATTAGGTAGTCTTATTCATAAGCTAGCTCCTGGCTCTGTGCCACACTTCTGTACTCTGCCAAGACACACACACGCCCTCGAGAGGTTTGTGCCCACCTTCTGCGATTTTTGAAATCATCCGGAACACCCTGAGCTGGAACATCCTGCCCTGTTAGCCATACGTGTCTGAGACTAGCTGGTGAGGGAGGAAAAAAAAAAAACCCAAATGCATCACAAAGGCACTAGACTCCATCGGGAAGCAGCATCCCAAACTTCTATAAACCTGGCCTGAAAAGGGCCCAGGTGCCTTGGCCGAGGCCTAGGATGAACAAAGGTAGGTCTTTGAGGAAGGACTCTTGGGATGGATGGTTGGTTCTCTCATCTCTTCTTTCTGAAACCTCACCCTGGTCAAGTCACTTATGTCCTGAGCACTCCCTCATCCCTAGAGAGTCATGTGCCTTCTTCAAGGCTTGACTCAAAGGCCCTGGTCGGTGGGAAGCCTCACCGTGGCGCCAGGCTCCCTCTTCCAGTAGACCACAAGGAACTCAAACTGGGGCCCCAGGTCTTCCAGCTCAATAACCAGATGCAGCCCATGTTCAGTGACCTCCATCCTGGGTGGTGTGAGGACAGCTGTTGGCAAGAGAAAGAAAGAATCAAAACCAGCTCCAGGGAGAAACGATTCCCTTGGAATAAATTAACCATGTCATCAGTGGAGACATAGCCGACCACTGGGGGCAGGGTGGTCTGCCGAGGGGTCCTAGTGTGTGGAATAGTGTATATATGTACTCTTCTGCAGTCCGCGGATGCTCATAAAAGTCTTTTTAAATTTTACTTATATTAAAGTTTGTTTTCGAAAAAATGTATTTGGGAAGTGTGTGTGTGTGTGTGTGTGTGTGTGTGTTTACTTGCATGTGAAACACAGAGGCCAGTTCTCTCCTTCCACCAGATGGGTTCTAGGAATCAAGCTCAGGTCAGCAAGCTTGCCAGCAAAGTGCCTTTGAGCTGTCTTGGTGGTCCTCATAAAATGTTTTTTGAATGATGAATGAGCAGAAAACAAATGATAAAGACTTACTACAACAACTCTTTTTTTTTCCCCAAGTCATATCTGTTCCTTCTCCAGGAACATAAGCTCAAAAGAAGGAAGGACTCAAGTAAACATTGTTGCTTTCTTTCCCTTTTAAAGCATGTTCTCTGTCTCCTCTCTCCACCACCCTGTTTCATTGTTCTTCACCTTGACACTGAGTGAACTGATACCACTCCTTAATGTAGTGGTGAGTTTAGCTACATGGTTTTGACCCAGGCCGGTCCCAAGGGTGCACCTGCCTGGGAGCTATCTGGATTCCTGAATGGAAGACACACATACACACTCCAGTTAAATTTAAAATGCCTTGGCTACCTCAAAGGCTTGGCACTGCTAAACCTTCCCCTGCTACCCCAGGCCCAGTCGGAAAAGTGGCCAGTGCCACCCACCCAAATATTCACATGGCTGGTTGGCTTTCTCTCTGGCAGCTCCTATGCCCCACCCTTCTCCCCCAAGTAATGGCGATTCTCTGTCTCTGTTTTCCAGTTCCTAGCTCACACAAATCTAAAAGTCTGCCCCATTTCCCTTTGCCCTGACATTGGCCATTGGCATTTTTATTGATTGATCAAAACTCAATTGGGGACAAGGACCTTTAGCATTAGGACAAAGAGATTCCTGGTTAAATCAAAGCATTAGAACCAATCCCTAACACCTTAATGCTTGCTGAAGCATAGCTGGCATCACCTTTGCCCCTTAGGAATACATATACCTGACAGGGTCAACCTGTGCATCCCTACTGCTCACACAGTGCCCTGGCACATATGGTATCTGGTGCCTTGCAGACATCAGTAGCTTGGGTGGCTTGGTCCTTCCATTCTTGGCCCAAGGATTCTTAATCTCACATTAAAAACTGTCAGCAAATCAGAAGTTTCTTAGAAATTCTGACAATCCATTCTAGAAATCACAGCCCAAGTACAAGCACTCTCTTTCACATTTTGCAGATTCCCAGTGAGGCTGCCAGCCCCTGGGGATAGATACCTTCCCACCAAGGGGAAGAGCAGAAGGCCCCACACAGGCTGCCTCTCCTCCTTCTATATCGACCTAGGAACTGTAGGAGCAGAAGGCGGTGGTGCTTGGGAAGCAGGAAGTGAGGTGTCATGGGCTAAATCCCTCTGCACTGAGGCCAAGGAAAATGGAGAAGAAAGGCAGTTCCTAGAGAAGGCATTTAGGGAGCAAAGTTTTTTTCCCTTGCCATCCTCATTGGAGAAAATATCCCTGGGTTTGGTGAGCTGTCCCTTGAAGGGACAAGAGGACCTGTGAAGTCAAGCCACCTGTGCAAATGTAGACACAGCACCACTGCCTCTGTAATACCTGCAAACAGAGAATGCCCACTCCACATACAGTCAGAATCTGGGCCTTTGATGCCATCTTTTTCAGTCTAGAGAGTTTCTTCCTTCTTTCCTTCCTTCCTTCCTTCCTTCCTTCCTTCCTTCCTTCCTCCTACTTTCCTCCTACCTTCCTTCCTGGCAGTACTCAGGCAGAAACCTCTGGCCCACACACTCAGTATGCTTGGCTCAATTGATCCACCCACAGAAGGTAAATGTTATTCCGGTGGTACAGAGATGTTAAGGGACTTGCCCAGAATAACAGCCAGAATTAGAGCCCATGTCAGTCTCTGTTTTCAGCCTCCTGTGTGAGGTGTTCATCCTCAGAAGCAGGGAGCCACAACTCTGGCTACACATGACAACAACCTGGGTAAAATTTTAGGTTCCAAAAAAAAAAAAAAAAAAAAGGATGCTCACACATCATTCAAATCTGAGACCCTTGAAATGGCCCCAATAGGCCTTCAAGCTCCATATGATTATAACATAAAATTGAGGTTAAGAATGTGTGCCCTCAACAAGGTTAAGAATAGGATGGTGCCATTGGAGAACATTAAGATTTTCATGTGTCGCACCACAATGTTCATAGCGGCTCTATTTATAATAGCCAGAAGCTGGAAAGAACCCAGATGCCCTTCAGTAGATGAATGGATACAAAAATTGTGGTACATTTACACAATGGAGTACTACTCAGCTATCAGAAACAATGACTTAACCAAATTCTTAAGAAAATGGATGCATCTAGAGAATATCATCCTGAGTGAGATAACCCAGTCACAAAAGAACAGACATAATATGCAGTCACTGATAGTGGGATGCTAACCCCAGAGGCTCGGACTGCCCCTGAAACAATTCACAGACTGTGTGAAGTTCAAGAAAAAACAAAACAAAACAAAACAAAACAAAACAAAAAAAAAACCATTATGCTCAATCCTTATACACCAAGAAAATGTTGACTAATTCCGGGTTACATCCTGTTTTACATGTACTTTTTGCTCATTGTAACTAGTAAGACCTTAATGCAGAGTATCAAACCTTAAAAAAAAAAAGAAAAGAAAAAAAAAAGCCAAGCACTGACAAAAATGCATTTGTATACATTTATGCAAAAATGTTTAAATTATTTTTTCTTTTATCTTTGTTTTTTAAAATAAAGTTTAAAAAAAAGATTTTCATGTGTCAGAGAAGTCATAGTGACCTTCTGCAATGAAAAAGGCAGATGGAGTACCTCAGGCGGTTCAGTGCTAGCCAGGTGGTGAACACCTTTAACCGCAGCACCTGGGAAGCAGAGGCTGACAGATCTCTGTGAGTTCAAGAACAGCCTGGTCTAGAGAGTGAGTTCCAGGACGGCCAAAGCTCCATATAAAAGCCATGTCTTGAAAAATGAGAGAGAAAGAGGGGAGGGGGGAAGAGGAAGAGGAGAGGAAAGGGAGGAGAGAGGGGTGGGGGAGAACATTACTGACTCCATTACACACGAAGCTCACAGGATTCTTGAGATTCTGCACTCTCTGGTACATGCAAACTCCTATCCCTCAAATTCCCCTGCAGCAAGACCGTTTCCTGTTTATGCTGGCCTCTTGAGCACAGATTTCACTGCCCGGCCCCTCCCAAATAACTGTCGTCGGCACTCCCTGATCTCCATCTGTCCTGGCCTTCCTTCCAGCAATAGCAGCCAGACCCCAGAGGAGTTCTTGGCTGGGGCCTAAGGCTCCCAGGTGCCAGAGGAAGCAGGGCTGGGCGCTGCCTGAACTCTGTGGGCGGAGGAACAGCTGCGGTGTCCTCCAGTGCCCATAAGCCTCAGGTGCTCACACTGGGCTCCTGCCACTTCAGCCAAGTCTTCCTGGTGCCTGGGAAAGATGCTTAGCAGACAAGTCCACATATTGCAACAAAAGCCTCCCTGGCCTCCCACTCCAGCAACCCCATGTGCCTCATCTGCTCCCTGGCTCTCAGCTTCAGCTTCCTCAGGGCAACAATAATAATATGAACAACAGTTCATATGGTTCTCCTCAGCTATCCCATGAGGCAAAATACTGGACGCACAGAACTATCAAATTCCAAGTTGGATTTGAACCAACCCTCATAATTCCTCAGGACCAGTTTGGGATGCCTCACCATCTAGACCCTCCTGACTTCCACTAAGCATCCTCTGTCCTCAGTGACTTGACTTACTCCATTACTGGACACTAGGACCTAATGTTCCCAAGCCCTCACTGAAGACATTTAACCTAGGCTTCACCCCACAGTTACCTGGCAATAGCCAGGGTTGCCTGACTCACTCACTATAAAAAAGGCTGCTTGCCCTCTCTCACTCTTTTCCTCTTGCTCTCTTGCCCACTTCCCCCTCTTTACATTCCCGCCTGTCCACATGCTCTAAATAAACTCTGTTCTGTACTATACCATCATGTCCCTCAGCGGGAAGGATGCCTCAGCATGGATAGGCCCCTTCCCCCACTCCATATCACGCCTCCACCAAACACATCCCTGGCTTCTCTTTCTTTTTATAAAACACAACACTCACTCTAATCTTCTGCCACGGGAAGAAAATGGACCACTGGAGGCCCTGCTCTTCCCCAGCACCAAACGCCTACCATTCGCCCACTCCCACCTCAGACAAGAAGCTGCCTCTTCTGGCCTCCACACAGGTCTCAATGTGTGGCGGTTGCAGCCGCCAAGTCACTTTCTCAAGCACCACCCAAGGGCCTCCTTAAGCTTATCAGGAGCTCTCTGCCCCTTCTCCCATCTAGCTACCTACTCAAATCCTTCCTCTGTCTACATTTTAAAACCTGAGGTTCTGGGACCCTGTCCTGAGTTCTTTTTGTCCTCCCTACATTGTCCCTGGACATTCACTTCATTTCCAGGCCTATAGCTAGTATACCTTTGTGTTGTGTGTTTGGCTTTCATCTCCAATAGCCCCAGGGCCTGATTTCACGGCAGGCCATGTTGCAGGAGCTCAGCTCAAAAAAAAAAAAAAAAAAAAAAAAAAAAAAAAAAAAAAAAATCCCACATAGACAACGTGTCTTCTATTCCTCAAGATCAGTTGCTCCTTTTAGGTACTCTGTCTTGGACAGCACTCTCACAACGCAGGTAAGAAGCTAGATTCAATCTCCCTACTTCATCCTCGTTAACTTATCCCCAAGCTCTGTCCATTTTAAATGCAGCCATGTCTCCTGAATTCATCCACTTCCCCGTTCCTTCTCTGCTACTATAGAGAGCAGAAACCATCTTGGCTTAGCTGAAAGCTATCAATGTCCCTCTGATTCTTCCTCTGCTCAGCAGGCTAACCCTACTCCAGGTCACTTTCCTCCCAGTGGCCATAGCATTTGTTCTGTAAGAAAGGCATGGCCCAGACCCTGTCTCTTTCCATCACTCCCATATGAATTCCATCAAGCTTTACTGTAAGGCCAGCTGCTTCCTCTGCCCCACTGCCCATCCAGCCATCACCTCAACCCAAACACACATGTCCTTTTACATGTTAGCCATGGCTTGCTGTTGGCTGCTTACCTGGACTCTTCTCTTCCCTTTCAATCATTATACAGTTACAATTGCGATAGAAAAGTTATTTGCCAGTGACCACAGAAAGGAAATGTTTCTGTTAGCTGTTGAATGTACAGATGTTTTTAAACAGTGAAGCTTTTCTTGGCAGGATAGGGTTAATGAGGCTCCAGGTGAGAAAGATTTACAGAGGCATGATCAGAGGAAGAGTCCCAGTGCCAGCGCTGGAACATTAATACCTGTGGACCCTAACAAGGACAGTTAGGACTGACTCCCAAGTGGGGAAGGAGAGAGACGGCATGTGAGACAGTCGGCAATTAAAAAAAAAAAGTCAGTAAGGTTTTGTGCTTATAAGTACTCCAGTTATTTTGATGCTGGAGGTAGTTTCTATGAGGGCAGGAGGGGGTGTGCCTTACTTGCATTTCGGTTAAAGGGGTGCTCCAGGCTGCTCCAGGCTGAAGTCTGTGAACCCACCATGGCCATGACCCTGAAGTTATATGGCACTGTGGCAGTGATGTCATCAGTGACATCACACTCCAGACCTTTGGCAGGTGAGCATTGGCTGCTGGGGATCCAGATGTGGCTCATATACAGGCTCTCATACTCCCTGGCCAAGGAGAAGAAGGCACAGAGTCATAGCACACCCTTTGAGGCAGGCTGGAAGACGGTTGTAATGCCCACCATTATGCTTTCGTGCGGCAGTAGAACATGCGCCCTCTCCCCAGCTCCAGCTCCTCTGCTTCCCTTCCACCCCTCCACCACTCTCCTGTACTCCTCAGAAACCGGAGCATTAGCTTCTATCTGTCCCTGTCTCTCTACACTGACACCATCTCAGCTCCCATCTTGCCTTGCCGCGCCGTGGTTTCCCGTGCTACACATCCTGCAGTGGAGATTCTATCTTCAAACGCTGTGCACTCAGCAGACCCTGATATTTCTGTTCCTGATGACTTCCTGTGAGACACTGACCTGTTCCCTAGGGATGCTGCTTCTACCCTACTGACCTGTTGCTCACTCCTCCAAAATGCTGATGATCTCCTTGTCTGTGGTCTCTACCTACACGTCCACTGTCCCAAAAGTCCTGCCTCTGCTATCTCACAGGAAGGGTGTCACCTCCTACAGAGGCTACCACTTAAGTCAAAGAATGTGCAAACTCAACTTCTTTGCACCAGCCTTAACAGCTTCCTATCGGGACTCCACAACTCTGCACTTGGCTCCAAACTCTGCTGCCCAATAGAACTCTCTGTGGTGACTGAAATGTTTTGCATCAGTGCTGTTCGGTGAGGGTAGTCACTGGCCACTTGTGGCCATAGAGCATGTGAAAAAGGAGGAAGGGGACTCAGTAACATGTTTCAATTTAGTTTAAACTTAAATACCTATCAGTAACCAGTGGCTGCAAAACTGAGGAGTGCACGCCCAGGGTATTCAGTTACCTCTTCCTCTAGAAGCTAATTTCCCTGGATCTACAAATGTGCATCTCTCTGTATGCCTGAGCCTAGAAGAAATGTCTATGCAATAGGAGATGTTTGTGCTTCCTATGTTAATCCTGAGATTCCCCAAGAGAAAAACCAGTTCCACAATTCTGAGCCAAATTTGACACAAGTTTTTTTTTAAAATCTATTTATTTTATGTATGTGAATACACTGTCTTCAGACACACCAGAAAGCATCAGATCCCATTACAGATGGCTGTGAACCACCACGTGGTTGTTGGGAATTGAACTCAGGACCTCTGGAAGAGCAGCCAGTGCTCTTAACCACTGAGCCATCTCTCCAGCCCGACACAAGCTTTAATTAAACACTGGCCAGGATGGTCAGGACAACTCCCTGGAATTCCCAGCTGAGTGGCCTCAAGACACATGTTGCAGAGGCTTTTAAGGACAAAGCCATATGGCCACCATATTTTCCCATGTGGCCTTGTTATTTTTCAAGAACTGTAGCTCCTAACATCTAGAAAGTTACCTGGTCATTTGGGAACTGAGTTTACAGGTTAACCTTGGGTCTTACAACTGCTAATGTTGAGCGCTTCCTCTGTCACTCACTTCTCAGCAGCTGCTAGTGCCTGGACAGCAGAAAAAAACTAGATCCAAGTTTGCCCACCCCTAGGCCAACTGAACTTTAGAGTTAAGAAAGGGTCTACACCTCAAAGCGTCTAGCTCTCTGGATTTGTCCATTCCAAGTGAGGGTCAAATTCACCAATTTTCTTACTGTTGAAAACAGGTACACCTAAATGTGCTTGGGTCTCTCAAATCCATTAACACTAGGAGGAGGGCTAGGTAAAAACATCTATTCTTGAGCCTCAAAGACTCCTGGAGAAGAGAAGGAGGGACAATCCTTCTCAGACGTGTTATCTAAGGAAGAAAATCTATTAAGTAAAACCAAACCAAACTCACCCCTGATACTCCACAAAATAGAATACCGTCTCCCCAGGCTGGGTCACTGGGCTCCACATCAAGAGATGCTTCATGTTGGTTGACTGTACAGAGAGGTTCTGTGGGGCAGGCAGAATGGCCACTCCATCTGGGGTGAAATTAAGTAGAGAAGCTGACCTCTGAGCAACAGTGAGAGCTAGAATAGTTTCAGATGAAAAGCCTAGGTTCATCAACAGTGACTGCCATTTTATCACACTTGTGCCTTTGTGACACCATAGCATATTTGTAGTAATAATAATAGTTAAGCTTTAGTGGATATTATTTATACTCCATATAGGCCATTGCTAGATTAATACAAGATTATCCCATTTACTTTTTTCTCCTCCTCTTCCTCTCCTTTTTGTTTGTTTTCCTAAAACTCACTTTGTAGACCAGCCTAGCCTCAAATTCGGAGATCCAGGTGACTCTGCTTCCAGAGTGCTGGGATCAAAGGTGTTTGCCATTATGCCCAGCTTTCCATGACCCCGTTGAGTAGAAGAACCACTAAACAAACAAACAAACAGGGGGTTGTTATTTGTTCAAGGGCATGGTTTTTTGTTTTTTTGTTTTTTTCCTTTTTCAAGACAGGGTTTCTCTGTGTGGCCTTGCCTATCCTATAACTCAGTCTGTAGACCAGGTTGGTCTCAAACTCAGATATCTACCTACTCTTCCTCCTAAATGCTGGGATTAAAGGCATGTGCCACTACTGCCCAGCATGATATTTTTATTATTTAGTAATTTATTTATTAGTAGTATGTATAATATGTATGTATATAAGTGTGAATGTATATTCCATGATGTATATATAGACACCAGAGGACAACTTTAGGGTTTACTCTTTCCACCAAGGGAATCAGGTTCAAATGTGGGTCATCAAGTTTCCCTGACAGTACCTTTATTCAGTGAGAAATCTCACTGGCCCTATTTATTTTAATGAACTATTAAAAAATGTACCTGTACCCATTATATTTGTGGGTAACTATGTGGTATTTTATCATATGAATGCAATGCTTTATTTCAAGTGAAAGCAAGACTATTTCAAACATTTATCATTTATTTTTGGTTAAAATCCTTCAAATATCCTATCTTGTAGGCCTTTTGAGATACATTTTTCCCTCTCTAATTACTCAACGGTGCAACCGGACAGCAGAATAAGCTCTGCTATCTAACTGTAACTTAATAACTGCTGGTCGATCTTTGCCTTGTACTCTCTCCAGCCTCTAGCTACCACTGTCCTTCCATTCTAAAGATACACTAGATCAACTCTTTGATGATCCACCCAGGAGTGAGACTGTGTGCTGTTTGTCTTTCTGTGCCTTGTTAATTTCACTTAACCTAATACCTTCCTTTTATGGCTGAACACTATGCCATTATGTATAGGTACTTTTATGCATATATCAGCGTAAATATTGATTTTATTTTCAGATGACGTGATGAGAGGTCTACCCAGATGATCCCAGAGCTTTTCCTTCTCTGTTCTATCACTATGCCTAAACCTGGAATCTTCTAGCCTCCTTCAATATAATCTTCTAAGCTGATTGATTCAATCTCTTGGCTTCTGACAGAATTGCTCTGCCTGGCCTCATACTAGTTTTGACAATATGTTCTAATCTTCTGGTTCCTCATTCTCTGCCTTTACCTGTGTCTAGCTTGTTCTCTCTGTAACCTGTCTCTTTCAAATTGTCACAATAAAATTGCTCCCCCACACGTAAACAATACCCATCGACTAACTACCACATCACCCCTTTTGTTCTCTCTTGACCTTAAATAGCCTCTCTTTCTCTGCTATTCTCATGTAAATTGGGTGTATCCTATCTCTGATTCATTCTGTCAAATTTCTGATTCCACACTTTGTCTGCCCCTCAATTACCATTCCATTCTAAACATATACTAGATCAACTTTTTGATAGATCACTTTCAAGCACATTGCTTTCTTCTACAAACTAACCTTACCTTCATTGTTTGGGATTAAAGGTGTGTACTAAGGGTGTGTCTGTATTCTAGCCAGATCATATTGTAACCCAGGGTGTGTCTGAATTCTGGACAGATCATATCTTTGGGTGTGATCCCTTGCCAGAGCAGCCATGTTTCTGAATTAAAATTCTTCTACATCTTAGTTGATGTATATTTAGGTTAATTCCACATGTTGGCTTCTATAAACAGTGCAGCTGATGTCTCGGCGCAATTATCTAATTTTCTTTTGGTTGTATTATATACCCAGTAGTGGGATAGCCAAGTCATATGATGGCTGCACTTTAGGGAACCTCCACACTGCTTTCCATAAGGATTATAATAGCTTACATTTCCAGTAATAGTATGCACCAGCATCTAGCTTGTTATTTTTAACTTTATATTGAAAATCACTTTTATTGTGGTCCTGGGGATAAAATCCCAGGGGTTTACACATCCTAGGGAAGTGTTCTACTGAGCTACATCCCCAGTGTGGGCTGAGATGATGTCTTACTTTTATGTTGCTCCTCCGGGATGATGAATGTTGTTGAATATTGCTTCACATACTTCCTGGTCATTGGTATCATTTAAGAAATGACTATTTAATTTTACTGTCCATTTTCAATCAGTTTATTTATTGACTTGCTAATGAGTTTCTTATAGAGTCTAGATGATAATCTTGAGGCCAAACTGACCTGGATTCAGGCCTTGACTCAGCCCTGGAATATGTTATCTTATACAACCTGCATAACCTGAGCCTCCCACTTCTTCATGGCAAATTCACTCAGGCTCTTACCAGTTTCTCATCATGTCTCTTTGCCATCCTTGGGCACCAGAAAACATTTATTCGTGAACACTAAGGCCAAAGGGGCATCTGCAGCCAGGTGGGAAGCTCTGACTCAGGTCTATTGTGGAGATCATCTAGCAGAGAACAGTACCAAACAGCTCAGAGACTCCACCCTGGAAAGATTGCAAGCCCATGAGCCCATCCCAGGCACAGGATGAAGGCAGTGTGCCTAGAGTACACAATGGTACTGCAGTTTGCACAGAACAAAAATGGCCAGCCAAGCTGCATCTGTACTGATAGACTCCAGGCATCCCGAAGCTCATCCTTACATTTACATCTTGCCCTGGGGTAACGCCTGGACCCCTGCAGCCGTTCCTCTCCTTTGCACGCGCTCTTCCTTCAGTACCCAGCACCTGTCTCCTTTGCCATTACAAGTCACAGTGGTGGTCTTAATGGCACGGCAGACAGAATATCAGCCGGGGTCTTTACCTGGGGCCTTTCTGTTCTTGCCTCTAGATTGGCACCTGATATTGGTGCTATTGCACCGAGCCCTGTGAACAAGAGGGAGAAGGGATGCTCCTGAGAACACCCTGTCTGCCTGGTGCCTTACGTCTTTTCTAAATCATGGGACCCTGATGATGCACCTTCACTTCATCCTTAACACCCTCACTCTACCTGGGAGGGAAGACCTGCAGGGAGATTCCTTGGCCGTCCAGCCCTAACTTTTGTTTTTGTTTTCTTTTTTGCTGTTTCTAATTTTGTCATTAGTTTATGTTCATTGAACAAAAGAACATCCTTCACAAAACTCTCAGAAGTGCACAGCACGTTCTTGACTATACTCTAGCCATCCTTTCCTGTCTCCCTGCCTCCAGTGGTCCACTCTTCCACCTTCATGTCTTACTACTTAAGATGAATAAACAACTTAACCTAAATTCTGCATACGAGAGGAAATGGCAGCTATCAGAGTCCTACTCAACATAACGATCTCGAGTTTCATTCGTTCATTTTTCTTCAAATGACATGATTTTATTGTTTTGAGACAGAGTCTCACTATGAAGTCAAGGCTGGCCTGGAACTTGTATGTAGCTTAGGCCTGGTCTCAAACTCACAGCAATGCCCTCTGCAATCCCCAGGCTTTGGAGCTGGTCAAGCATGGTTACTCACACCTATAATCTCAGCAGTAAGAGGCTGAGCTATAAAGATTATTCTAGAAAGAAGCCTGGGCTACATAAGTTCCAGCTGTTACAGAGTTAGACTTGCCTCATTACTTTAAAAGAAAAAAAAA
Organism: Micromys minutus; assembly: GCF_963924665.1. Classification (NCBI taxonomy): domain Eukaryota; kingdom Metazoa; phylum Chordata; class Mammalia; order Rodentia; family Muridae; genus Micromys; species Micromys minutus. The sequence goes on from NC_137956.1 coordinate 31,874,543, forward strand.
AACAAGAAAGAAAAAAGAAAGATTATGGAACTAGGCTAACTAAAACTCTGTGTGTCTATGTATGTGTTTGTGTGGTGTGTGTGTGTCTGCATATTTGTGTGTCTATCTGTGTATCTGTGTATGAATTTGTCTGTGTAGTGTGTATATTTGTATATGCGTGTTTGTGTGTGTCTATGTGGTGGGTGTATTTGTGTGTATGTATATCTGTGTGTATTTGTGTGTCTGTATGGTATATATTTCTTGTGTATGTGTATTTGTGTGTCTATGTGGTAGTATATATGTGTATTTGTATATGTGTATGCATGTGGCTTTGCATCTGTGTGTCTGTCACTGTATGGTGTGTTTATCTTTGTATATACCTGTGTTTGTCTGTGTGGATGTCTATGTGGTATGTGAATTTGTATATATGTATGTGCATCTCTGTGTATGCTTTACATATATGTTGCTGCTGGGATTTGAACCCAGGGCCTTCTGAATATAACCATGTACTGTTATCACTGAGCAAAACCCACAACCTCAACTAAAACAAGTTTGAAAGAGCTCAAGAGATGACAAGATGGTGACCTGAGGTGGATCCCCAGAACCCATGTAAAGGTGAGAGAACATCAACTCCGCAGGACTGTTCTCAGACCTCCACATGGGCATTATGGCATTTGTCGTCCCCAATAATAAAAAAATAAATATATATCATTTTTAAAGTGGGACTGGAGAGATGGCTCCGCAGTTCAGAGCACCGACTGCTCTTTAGAGGTCCTGAGTTCAATTCCCAGCAACCACATGGTGGCTCACAACCATCTGTAATGGGATCCAATGCCCTCTTCTGGTGTGTCTGAAGACGGTGACAGTGTACTCATATAAATTAAATAAATAAATCTTAAAAAAAAAAAAAAAAAGACTGCACTGTGTGGTATCAGAAAAGATATACACAGATCAAAAGGAAAAAATAAGATCTCAGAGACAAAGCCACTCAAATATGTTCAAGTTTAATTTGACAAAGATACCAAAAAAAAAAAAAAAAAAAAAAAAAAAAAAAAAAAAAAAAATCAATAGAGGAATAGGGAGCCTCTAAAAAACAATAGTGGAAAAGTTTGATACATGCAGGGGAATATATAAACCTCAACATAAACCTCACATGTTATATAATAATGAATGCAAAGTGGTTCTTAACCTATCTCACAAAGGATGACTGCCTAGAATACATAAAGAACACTCAAAACTGAACATTAGGAAATCAAACAACTGAAAGATAAAAATCAAAAGGTATGAAGAGACATTTTACCAAAGGAAATATACAGATAGCAAACAAGTGCAAGAAAGGATATTTACATCAGAGTTGGCATGATGGCTCAGTGGTTAAGAGCACTGACTGCTCTTCCAGAGAACCCTGGTTCAGTTCTCAGCACTCCACCTCCAGGGCATCCAATACCTTCTTCTAGCCTCCACGGGCACGAGTGGCCCAAACACCCATTCATGTAAGTAAAATTCTGTTTAAAGACGTTTAAATCATTTCCTATGGAGGAAATGCAATTTAACAGGAGACAGTACCACACAGCTATCCGGATGGCCGGAGCTGTGTAATCAAAGTTACAAAGTGAAATTCTGACAGGACAGAAAAGACGGATCCCTCACACACTGCTGGTAGAATTGTAACCTGGCACACTGATTCTGAAAAATGGTATGGCAGTTCCTCTTAAAGCTAAATATGCAATTTCTCTGACTTAGCAGTTGTGATCTTGGCCATTTATCCTAGAGACATGGACATTTCTGCCACATAAGACGTGCATCTGAATGTGTCTGAAACTGAACTGGAATTGGGCCCAAGTGTCTTGCAATAGACGAAGGTTACAAAGGGTAGCTAACATGTAGATAAAGGAAAGGGGCCATGAGTAAGGAACCCAAGGACTGCTAGAGGCTCAGGAGGGCAAGGACAGATTGAACCCCTGCAGTCTCCAGAAGGGACACAGTGACGCTAACAACATGAGGCACTCTTGTTAAATAAACTCAGCATCCTTAATTTGGAAATTATTCCCCACTTTCAGAGGGGCTGCACAGTAGCGGAGGGCGCTCCTGTATACCCTCACGCATGCATCCACAGCCACAGCAGGACTGTGAAGACCTGGATGTAACTGCAGGGTCCCTGGCTACAGCCAGTCTCTAATCAGTTCTCCAGTTGTCCCCTTTCGAGCTTTCTTTTCTTTCTTCCAGGAACTAGTCCAGGATTCCCTGTGTAGCTGTCACGTCTAGTTAATCTCCCCAGTCTGTTCTCAATCTGTCTTTTGTCTTTTACGACCTTGACATTTCTGAAAAGCATTCACTGGATTGGCTATTTTATAGGCTTGTCTTCAGTTTGGGTCTGTCTGTTTTCACCAGGCTTTAGTGAAGTTATTAAGGGTTTGCTTGTTTTATTGGATGACTCTGCCATTATATCCCGATAGTGACAGGATGCACCAAGTCTAGTTCCTTCAGTATCCTTCACAAATTTCTCAAAGACTGGTGAAGGTCCCCCATCCACATCCTAGTTTCATGGGGGCAGTGGGGAGATCAGTCTTAGGTTGTCCCTTTCATCATGTTATCTGGAGACAGGTCTTAGCTATGTGACTGCACCCTGAGGGAGATGTTCAGGTCAACATTGGTAAGCTGCTGGCTCCAAACAGGCTGCAACATCTCTTGACCTTTGACCTCATAGTAAGATTCCCAGCTCCCAACACTCTAAGTTATGTCTGTCAACCACTGCTTTGCCCCATGAAGTCCAAATACAGTGAGTAGAGTCTGGTCTGAAGGCTCTGAGTAATTTCTCCGGCTGAGTGAGGGTGTTGCTGTGTACCTTGATGCATATGTCCCAAGGCCTAATATGCTCCACTTGGCCCTCTTCCATGAGGTATACCAGAACTCTCAGGCAAAATCTACTATGCATTCTTGCTGTGGGCATTCATTTCCATCTTTCTATGTGCTCCAAACTAGGGCAAGTCCAAGCAACTGATTGCAAAATGTTGATACGAGTTTACCTTGTAAGTACAAAACACAGTATCAATGTGTGCAATTATCAGATGTTAGTCTTTAACTGTAAAGATACCAATTTACCTGTTAAAGTTAACGAACAGGATGGGAGAGACGTGTGAGAGTACGTAAACTCTTTTCAACCTTTCCTGTGTTAATCTGACAGGTGTCGGTAGGTAGATGTTTCAGCAATCACTACAGCTGTAATGAGTCTCTTCACTGGACTGGGATTCTCCTGTAAGGACAGCCAGCCCTACACCACTTGTTTCCAGTGGTTTCAAGGTATTGCTTTCTATTTTCATTTTATGGTTAAAACCCAATGCTACTATTATTTGTTTGGTTACTGGTTGTCCCAGTGTTGGCCAATGGAAACTCTTTCAGGTTGATTCTTGTATCTGTTTTGCTCTTGTCATCCCCTCCAGTCTTTCTCCATTCTCCTCTGGTCAATCTGCTTTGGTTTGGGGTTGTTCATCTGTTTGTCTTGCTTTACCTTTTGGTTTCAGAGACAGGATCTATGTAGCCTCTGCTGATCCGCCAGCCTCTGCTTCTGAGTGGTGGGGTTAAATGCATGCCTCACAATCAGCCTCATCAATAGACTTTAAAATAACTCTAGATCTACAAATTTCAAAGATAATGTAAACACTAACCAATGTAAACATCTTATGTAAACATGATCCAGTTATCAAAACTAAGAGACCTGTGAGTCAATGACCACCAAAAACAAAAACAAAACAAAACAAAAACTCCAGGACTTGATTTGAATTTTGTGGATTCTTCTACAAACAACTGTTTCCATTCCAAGATCTAGCCCAAGATGCTCTGCTACACTTGGCCCCATCCTATTTTAAGCACTTCATTGCTTACCACAGGTTGCTCCTGTCTCATCTTGCATTCCCCTTGCTCAGTCTTGTAAGCATTCACTTCTCTAAAGAGCCCCACCCAGGGAGTTTCTAAAACTCCCAGTGTCTAGGCTGCTCCCCAGATGAATTTAAATTCAATGGCCGTGAAGCCTTGGCAGTTATATTTGTAAAACCTCCCCAGGGGGCTCCAGTGTCCGTCTGAGACTGGAACACTGATCTAGAGCTTACTTCTGGTGGATAAAGAACAGCTTAAAATACATTAAACGCCCAAATGTTGAAGGTTTCAGTGTATTTTCTAGCAGGCTTTATGTTTATTACAAACAGATGGCTTCTCGGCCTTTTGGCTAAGATCAAGTGTACTATAAACAGGTTTTGTTCATCTCTAATTAACACCCAGCTCAGAGCCCATCACAGACAAGGAGCTCAGTAACACTAAGTGAAGGAAACTGAGCAAGTAAGCCACACACCATCTTGACTCCCATAAAGAGTTAGCTTAGGCCTGGTAGCTCTCTTAATCTCTCAGCCACTGAGGTCCTTTAAGTTGCTCTAAGAATTCATGTCTCCTAAGCATCTGTCTCCTAAAATCTTAGGTGCAGGAAGCCACGGGGCACTTTCCCTGCAGAAATTGCCACATCTCTTCTTCTGTGGACCCCTCTGGCTACCTTTGCTTGTTTGGTTCCCCTTCCGCCACCCTTTCCTCCAACAGTCTTTAAGGTAAATGCATTGGGAAAGGTATCTATCCCTTAATCCCTTCGCTGTCACCTTCTTTGTCCTTCTTCACAGAGGACAAAGCACACAGAGCTTTTGTCTGGAGCTGCTAAATCAAACTCTAATTCTCCTGTTGATCAAATACGCAAAGAACTGAACCTTTCTGAGTCTTGATTCCTGGTGTAAGATGGGGATCATCAGACCCACCTTGCAGACTGATGTGTCTGAAGAACTTGTATTGGTAACTAGGGGATACAGTATACTCAGAAATGTGAGCCATGTCTAGTGGCACGGGTTTAGAATCCTATCTACATGGGCGGGTGAAGCAGAAGGATTGCAAATTCAAGCCCTGTCTGGGTTACAGAGCAAGTTCAAGGCAGTTTGAAAAATGTAGGGAGACCCCAACTGAAACATGGAAAGTTACAAGGAAAAAAAATAACAAAGCAGGGACAAGGACTCTCGAGAGAGAGAGAGAGAGAGAGAGAGAGAGAGAGAGAGAGAGAGAGAGAGAGAGAGAGAGAGAGAGAGAGAGAGAGAGAGAGAGAGAGAGAGAGAGAGAGAGAGAGAGACAGAGAGAGAGAGAGACAGAGAGAGAGAGAGACAGAGAGAGAGAGAGAGACAGAGAGAGAGAGAGAGAGAGAGAGAGAGAGAGAGAGAGAGAGAGAGACAGAGAGAGAGAGAGAGAGAGAGAGTTAGAGTTAGAGGCAGGCAATTGTTACTGCCATTATTAGCAGCAGTAGGAAGCAGTTTCCTAAATCACCCACTATTATTTGGAAAGGTCAAAGCAAGACAACTTTACTCATCCACCGAGTGATCTAGTAATCGACAGAAGTTCATTCCACATTTGCAAAGTTTGCCTACATAGTCCTGAGCAAATGCTCAAAATTTCATGAAGGCAACCTTAGCTAAAGCAAGCATTTTCTGACAGCACCGTTTGTGTTACCCAAAAATAAGAATAATTAGCGTTTGGGACAGGGGTGTTGAAGTTTTTAAAAACTTATTTGTATGGCCTTGTTTTAACCCCTCAAGACTTTAAGGTGGCTATTATAAACATTTCACAGACGGGAAAAATGAAGTTATATGACCAGTGGCTAAACTAGTATGTCACAAATACAGATATGTGGGGCGGGGAGAGTAGCAGGAGGACAGACAGGCCGGTGGACTGACACATTTGCCATGACAAGTTTGTGAAGGTCAGAGGACACCTTGAAGAAGCTGGTTCTCTTCTCCCATTTGGGTTCTGAGGATTGAGTTTAGTTGTCAGGCTTTACTTACCGAGTCATCTAAGGGAAAACTATACCAGCGAAGGTTTGTTTTCTGAGGACGAGCCCGTATTACAGCAAGTAAGCAGTGTGGACAGTGTTTGCTGAACCTGTGGAACGCTGAGGGTTTGGGGCCAGGAACTCCGCCCATCTGTGTCAGCTAAACTTGGAAAAGCTGCCTTAATACTCAAGGCAACATACAGACACCACACCGCCGACACCACCAATAACCAGTACATCAGAGAACTTAAACTAGAAATTTCTCTTAAATGCAGTTTGACTTAAAGAAACACTAACAGGTAAGGAAGGAGCCGCAGTTCAGGAACAATAACACAGGTAATTATAAGAAGCCAGGAGCGGAACAGAAAATTGTGCAATCTTACTGGGAAAGAAAACTCCCCAAACTGATTCTATTTCTAAATGGTACGAATTACCTTTTTCTGTAAAGACCAAAAGAGAAATCTAATTTTTATAAATCTTATGCCCAATATGAAGCTTATATAAATGTCTTTGTCAGAAGTTTTAATCATTTTAAGTGCCACATGGAAAATAACCGCAATACCTATACCTTGACCCTTCAAATACCAGACTAAATAGCAAAATGCACAGAACTCTGCACACTCTATTAATTACATCTTCCTAGATTGTTCTGTGGATATTAGGAGAATTTCCAAATAGAACACAGGCAATTAAGAGATACAGAAAATGGAGATAAAAATGGTTTTGAAAATAGACATTTTAACTCAACCTCAAACCCATGAAATTATTTGTCACCTTCATAACCTATATTCAAGGCCCAAAGTATCAGTTATGTTTAAATTCATTCTTACCAGTGAGAAAACCTGAGGTCATGCTGTAGAAAAACCACATGATCGGACTTGTCCAGACTCCTTGTAAAACCATCGTGCTGGCCTGTTTGATGTGAGGGTCTATGGCACACTTAGCTTGCCCTGAAACACTGTTTTCTTCCAGAATAAAGCTTTCTGTCTGCCCTGACCATCTTGCTTCAGGAAGCAGATGTTGGTGCTAAGGTCAGAGTTGCAATGAAGCTTGAATAGTTCTGAAAAGGGGAGCTGGCCCAAATGCTCAAAATGGGCGGACTTTGCAGCACCCTCCTTTTTGCCCAAACCCAGATATTGCATCAAGGGGAGTGGCCTGTGAGAGTTCCAGAGAAATGATAACTGGGGATCTTGAGACATCTGCCTGAGGGAGACATCTGGGCATAAGGCTGTTGTGGAGGGCCCTGGGTCTTACCAGTGAGCAGCCAGGATTATTTTCCCTACTCATCAAGGAGCTTCCTCTGCCAAGTACCTGTCTGCCTGTTCATTCAAGCTGCGTGCTAATTAGCTGTTTGCTAATACATGGAAGTTAAATGATTACCATTACTATTGTATTCTGCAGTGCTAGGGGTTGGATCCAGGACTTTGTGCAAGCTATACAAGCGCTCTGCCACTAAGCTACACCTTAGCCCTGGTGCCTCTATTTCAAATACCATTTTACAAGTCAAAAGGTAAAGAACAGTAGTTTTATATTTACAAATCTGCAAAAAGAAAATCTAGGCCATAATAACAAGGTCGACATCTTAGAAGAAACAGCGAATAGAAATTAAAAGTGTGAACAAGATCCTTTTATCTTTTAAAATTACTGAATCCTGAGCATGTACTACTAAAAACGAAAACTAATTTTAAAACTTTAAAGGGAGATCCTATAATAGAAATTGGCCCCTTAAACTTAAATTCCTTGAGAACTTAAAAAAAAAAAAAAAAAAAAAAAAACCCAATGTACAAATTACAATGGTAAAATGAATACTGGTTTGAGAATAAACATTTATTCTTTTCTTAATAGAACATTTTCCGGTTCAAGTTTTGTAACCTACTTGCAAGATAATGTTGGGACAGTCACTGATTCATTCAACAAGTTCACTAGGAGTTTACTATGTGTAATATCTGGGAATTCAGAGTTCTTATCCTTTCCCAACTGATGAAGATGCATAAGTAACCATGGGGCAATACTGACTGAATAGTCACACAATCTACTATGGGACTGTAGGCTTCCTGAGGAGACTGGTATGGAGTATTGAACTTAGGAGGAAAAAATTCGCCACATGTGTTTATAAAAGTCATACGTGTCTTACAAGTAGCAAGCAAGGCTGGAGTGAAAAGACAAGGTGAACTAGACAGAAACAAGGTCTTTCAGTGTCTCCTGAGAACAGTGAATACCAAGGGCAGGGTTTTAAACTTGTATCATAAAAGGTTTCTGAGAAAGCAAGGAAGGGACAGACTAAAGGGGACTCCGTCAGGAATCCAGGTCAGAGAAACTGTCAACCTACTCTAGATTTCCTATGTCCGTGGGAAAAACTAAACCCTCAAGATGCAGAACAGTAGCTCCTATATATTGCATGGATTGGGAAGGGCCAGGAAGAGGAGCCAAACAAGACTTTCCAGTTCTGGTTTGGATAAGTGGATAGACAGCAATGAAGAGAATAGAAAGGAGTAGAGTAAGGTGAGGTCAAGACAGGCAGGATTGGGGGTCTGTAGGAAGAGGCTGCATGTGCATAGCCTCATATATTTTGATGTAAAGTATTTACATGAACAGTCACATTCCCCACTACATAAATAATCTATCTCAAATTGATGAAAAGGAAATGGAAACTTTCTCCTGCCTATGAAAAGAGCTTGTGCAAAGAACATGTCCATTAAAGAGGGTGTGAATACGTAAATACGAACCAGAGCAAGAACATGAACTAGGAAAGTAGGGGTGGGGTGGAAGGGTAGCTCAGAGAAGTGGATCCAGTACAAACTACAGCCCTGTAAACAGTGAGGCGGGATGTGATTGTTGAGGCAGAGTGCGGAAGAGAGTCCCCACTGAGTTCATCATTAAAAAATGTTCCCCCGGACGTAACAACTGGAAAGTCATTGTAATCCCAGCAAGAGGAGTTCCTGTGGAAGTCTTGGATCAGAACCCAGGTCATTGTGGGCAGAAAAGTAAATGGAAAACCTAACGACCATTTGATGCAGAGGAAGAAAACAAATCCATCAGCCTTACTTTTTTTTTCCATTTACAAAGAAATGTCTTGCAAAATAGTTTCAGGAATCAAAATGGAGGCAGGAAATCCAGCAGAAATACGCCCCAACTCCAAGTTCTTTTCATTTAACTGCTTCCCAGTTAACACTAAAAGAAGTGTGGGTCATGACATTAAATAAAGGGTTAGAGAACAAGCAGGAAGTGGGCCTCAAAATGGCATATTCCCAGCTATGTTTGAAAAGAAGGGGTTAGATGAGTTAGTTCATGACTCAGCCATCCAGATAGAGCAACTTCAACAGAGTTTGAGATGGAAACATTGAATACTCAGTGAATCAAAGGACAAAAGAGGAAATGTAGACAGGAGTAATGCAATCAAGACTCACACGGCTGAGCTGTGGGGCAGTCCACCACCAAGCCATGGGATCATACAAATGGTTAGTTCTGCTTGGCATGAGTCTATTCCAAGACAAACCAGCCAAACATTACCACCCTGACAGGCGTCTGCCAATCTTTCACAAGCAACTAAGGGAGAATCGGTCCCAAACTTACACACCTACAGGGCAGTAAGAGCTAATGTCATTAGCCTATTGTAGTTTTTTAATTAACCTTTCTCAAGCCTAGTCACCACCCAGTAAGAAAGTCAGATGACAAGCCTCTGCTTGGGTCATCACACTAGGTGAGGGCTTCTGGACGGCTATACCTCATTTGCTCAACTCTTCCCCCGACATTCCTGGCTGGGCTCTTGCTTCTCTTCCACTTTGTCAGCTCTCTCCCTACCCTATCTCACCAACTAGTTGTGATATGTGTCTGTGCAACAAGTCTAAACCAAACTATCCTTTATACTGTTGCCTGCAAAGTTTGCTTTTTGTTGACAAGGTTTCAAGGCGCCAAAGACTGGCCTCAAATTCACTATGTAGCCAAATTCACAGATGATCTTTAATTTGCTGATCTTCTTGCCTCCGTTCCCCAAGTGCTGGGACTGGTCTACATCAACATGACTGGCTTAAACGGCACTGGAAATCAAACCCTGAGGTGTATGCATGCTAGGCACCATTCTACCATCTCCTCTACATCCCAGTCCTGTTGTCTGCATCTGGATTAATTTTCTGCAGAATTGGGGGACCATTCAGGTTTGAAGATGAACTGTTGAGTGAACGGGTAAGAGGGTAGTCTAAAAATAGCACTTACCTCCTACTTGCTACTTAAGTCTTTAGTATTTAATTTTGTTAGGAAAAACAGGGACTATATGTAAAGGCAGAGAGGAAGTGAGGCAGAAGGAAAAATTTGATGGCCATTTTTTCCACCCCCAATCCCAGGTTCACTCTTCAGACTGTCAAGAAAGTCCAGGCACAGGACAAATAGAATTACTTTACTCTCTAATCTTCCTTTACCCTTCCTGCCTGCACCACACCATGATCTCCATTACTTTATTTAAGCATTTCTGACATTTAGCTCTCATTTCTTTTTCCTGGAAGTGACACAGAAAATTTAAGATTCCTTTTAAGATCATTTTGTATCCACCACATCTTAAAAGGTACAGTTGTTTCAGGACAAAATGTGGAATGGGAGGAAGAGATAGGGAGGTCCATCTCCTTAAGGTTCCACCACCTTCCCAAAGTGCTAGAGACAGGAACCAAGAATTTAACACAGGACTTTGAGGGACATGCAAAATCAAACTAAAACAGTTCAAAACTAAAATTTTCATCTTAAAACCAAACAATGAAATCAGTATTTGTTCTGTGTAATACTCTATCTACAGCTTAGAACATATTTGACATCATTGCTCTAGAAAAGTCATGCTTACTCAGGAGATACTAAATTTCCTGTGTTCAAAAATTATCCCAACTATTGCTTATTCAGCCTATATTTAGACAACACTTAACTCTTTCTGGAATCCATCTTTTTGTCTTGACAATGTCCCAATGATAGGTACCTGCCAGTTCATAAGGATATATCTAAGCCCAATAGTCAGTTTAAAACAATCTTTTCTTCTTATATGTCTCCCTAGATTTCTACATCTAAATGTTTTGTTTTCAGGTTTTCAGTGAGGTACAAGAAAGAAAAAAAACTTCTGTAGTAACAGTGAGACCAGCTTTCGCTGTGCTATGAACGGATGCGGTCTAAGCAGAATCATTTAAAGTCAGAGTGGTCAAACACTTTCCTAGCATGCATGAGGCACCTGTTCCACTGTCTAGCACTACAAAGGTAAATATCAGCTAACTTTTTCCTGCAAGGCTATAGGCAGCATCAAGCCAGTTCTGAAATTGATAAAAATCAGTGTTGTGGTCAGAAAAAAAATCATTCTTATTTTGGTTAAAACCCATCTGTGTATATACCCAATGATCAGCAAACCCTTCCTCTTTACAACCTCAACATGCACAGTTAATTTCCTATTTCATTCAACAAGTCTAGGCAAACCACAAAATACTTTTAGGTCCAGAGAGTCCTGTAAGTAAACTAAAAATGCACGTGTAACAAGAAGAAATAAGGGTGTGAACTAGGCTTCTTTTGCTGTCTGCAGTGTTTAGAATATGATTTGCTGAGCTCTTATAAAACTAGAAAAATCAGAAATTTGTTTTTCAGGCCTCTGGATGTGATTCAGAAAATGAAAGTTTTATATTGAACAAAATTCAAGGAGTGACCACATTGTAAAAAAACCTAGAAAATAGTTAAGAAAGTTATACAAGGGCTGGAGAGATGGCTCAGTCAGTGGTTAAGAGCACTAACTGCTCTTCCAGAGGTCCTGAGTTCAATTCCCAGCAAGCACATGGTGGCTCACAACCATCTGTAATGGGGTCTAATGCCCTTTTCTGGTGTGTCTGAAGACAGCTACAGCATACTCATATATATAAAATAAATATTTTTTAAAAATGTATTACAATATACTTTGGAGTAACACTAAAGATTTTTTAAAAAGCTATACAAAGGTTTATTGACTTGTAATAAAGTATTAAAATGAAAAAGCAAAAGCTATAATGCTACACTCCAAATTCACTGATTTGAACATAGGGACTATTTCTGAAAAGTGGCAAATTCATATTCGAGGCCAAAAACTCTACATGCAATAGGAAAATCAGGGAGAAACAATAAATCAGTATCGCTATAAACTATGGGTTAAGAGTTCGGAAAGACTTTTATTATTCTGTTTGAATGTCTTTCACATGTGCATAATGGTACCATCCATATCAGGTTCCAAGCTGATTACTAACTTGGGAATTCAACTCACATTGTCAGCTTATTTTTAAAGGAAACCATAAATTACAATGTTATCTGCAATCTCCCGTTTTAGTGCTAAGGTGAATACTACATAAGTTGAACAATACTTTTCTATATTTGGCTATACCATTAGCAGGTAAAATTCTACACTTTTTGACAAGGGATGGGGTGTATCAGGAGAAAATGCCATTTCCTAATTCTCACAGTCACCTCATGAGCCATAGTTTTGCAACCTCTAGACTGCAATAGCAGAGAATTAAGATGATTTGCATGCAATGTTCTAATAACCTAAGCTGTCCACTGCCAGGCTTCTTTGTTTGGTGCTTAGGACAGCACCCTGGCTTCTAGCATCGAGGCTACTCTACCACAGAACTGCAATCCCAACTCCGTTTTCAGTTCGTATCTTGATAAATATGCCTCATCATCCTCCTGCCTCAGCCTCTTGGGCAGCCAAAATTACAGGCTTAGAACACTGGGCTGGATATTTTGTATTTTGCTCAATGATGTCTGTACAACATTAATAGTCTTAGGTGTATGTGTTAACATGGACAGTGGATGTATGCAATACATGTTATGAAAATATACAACTCACGTCCCCTAAGATTTATAAGCAAATAAGAGACATAACACTTACAACTTTTCCTTCTGTCACAAAGCTTGCACACATACATAAAGTTGTTTAAGAACAAAACCTCTTTCAAGACTTTAGAGAAGTTTTTATAGACCCAAGCCAGGCAGGACTGCAGGAATGACATATACTTAAACTTGAGAACTAACCATCTCTTCACATACAGATGAAAGCTTTTGTTATAGCAATTTCCCAGGACCCACCTCTTAGTCGAAAACTAGCACAAAGAGCACAGTGTGTCAAGATACACACAGCACTAGGTTTTGGATGTTCCTAATATAAGTCTTACTACCTAGCTATGAAGACATTTTCCAAGGTTGTTCTAATTCCTAAGAAAATTGCTTCAAGTAAAACTCATGCTTATAAATAGCCTTTGGTTAAAGAGAATGTTGAAGACATTTTAAAAATTCAATCAAATTTTGAAGTACAATGTAACAGCATACAGTTAGGCTTCACTCTACAGTTGGAGTGCAGATATGACTGAAGCACTTCTGCCTTCTACAAACTCTAGCATCAAAGGATGCATGCACTCCACCGCTGCCTTCCCAAAGCATGGTCTATGGCACAGGTTTCCAGAAACAGCTATGTCCATGATAAAGTTATCTGCTTCTTTTTATAATGGTACATTTTGTTGGGGGAGGGGGCAATACAAAGAGAAAGCAAAAATAAAGTGTCATCAAATGCTAAGAATGTTTACTACCTACTCATTCTGAAACCATTCATAGTATTTTACACCTCCAAAGGTATATATAATCTTTACTTATGTTAAACCAATATGCTACCATTTATCTTAAAGAGTACTCAAAGACAAATGTAAATTTAAAAACTTTCAAAGCAGGTGTAATAAAGATTAAAATTCATAATCAGTGCTTCAATTATATCTGCTGACTCCTCAGTGGAAGAGGTCAGGGCTGCCACCCAGTGGCAACATCAGCATCCAAGTAATTTTAAGATTTAAATTAAAAATTTTAAGCACCTACAATGAAGGAAAAGGTGAAACTACACAACTGTAATTTTTACCAGCTATAATTTTGGTAAAGTGTTTAAAACAGCAACGAACAGCAATGCTCTTATGCTTATGTGACATTAGAGGTTTTTGTTACTTTGCTTAAATTAAAATTTTCAGAATGAGACGACTCAGTAATTTAGTTTCTCATTCACACACACAAAGTACTAGAGGACAAACAAAAAAAAAAAAATTTACCTAACCATAGCACATCATTTCAGTGTGTGTCCCAGTTAAAGAAACTAAATAATGAGGGGCTAGGGAACTCACTCAGTGCAAATCACCTGCTTTTCATGTGTGAATCCTTGGGTTCAATACTCAATAGTGTCAAAAAAAATTTTTTTTCTGTAAATCCAATCAGATATTAGATCAGGATCATGAAAAGTTGAAAACTTTAAATTACTGCCTTGCAGAATTAGTGATGTTTAGAGAGGAAAAAAAAAAAAAATCACACATCTCCTTGACTACTATATCTCACAGTGGCATAAACATGGCAAGATCTAAGAGAAGATACTTTGGCCAAGGAACATTAGAAACACTGATTTCATTTCAAGAGCCAACCACCTAAACTGCTTTGTTCCCTTGAATAACCAACCAAGTGAAGGGGGGATGGGGACACTCCCTAAATTCTTAAATTTTTGTTTAGCTATAAATTATCTTTTCTAACCTATTATCTGGTCTCTTGGATACAATGAATGGATTTTTAAAATTAAGGCATAAACAACACACTTGATATTTACAATGGCTTGTGACAGATACAGTATCTGAAAATCATTTCTTATATTTTGTTTATTATTGCTATTTAGTCACAGAAAAGATTAACACTTTACAAGAAATGTCCTTTATCATATGCCATATAGATATAATTTTATATGAAGAGGAACTATGGGCAAACAGGATATCTTTACAAGGAAATAAAGAAACAGTAATAAGAGAATTCTTCTATATAAAGATTTTTGAACCAAATTACTTGTTTTCAGAATATAAAATCTTAATTGTTGGAAAGGGAAAAACAGTAAGACAGAGACCAAGAATAAAGAACTCTTCTACAGAGAAGCACTGCATTTGTAGTATGGGCTGAGTTATAACAAAATACTCGTGTATTATATAGTCAATTCTCACAGAGTTAGAAACAGCACTTTCCAAGCAGGCCCAACACTTTCTCAGTCTTCAGCACGTCATGAGTTAAAGCTGTGTAGCAGTCACTGCTGATGAGCAGCATCAAGACAAATGCTTGACGAGATACAGTTTTTCTCCTTGTTCACTTGTAAAGATCGGTGCCTTTTTGTAATGTTCTACAAGTTCCTCCATGGTGCTGAATTTCCGCTGTCCAATGCAGTAAACAGTCTCTTTCAGCTGGACTTTAAAATGCTTGTTTTTCCCTTGTGCTTTTAGTGATACTGAGAAATCATTTGGCTAAAACAGAAAAGGGAGGGGGGGAAGTAAACATTTTGAAAGCTATGCATCAAAATAAAACATAATTGCTTAAATCTGAACATTTACTATTAAGTACAAGTCACTATGCTAAATTATTTATATACTCTCCTTTGTTCCTAAAAATAAACATAAATTTATAAATGAGAAAAATGAGGCTCAGACAGCACACCTAAGATCCATTACCTGGTTAACAGGATGCTAGCGTCTCCTAACAGTTATCCACAGTACCCACAGAGTAGTAAACATAGAAAGTAGTTTTCAGAAGCACAAGAGAAACATTAGAAAACCCCAGACTTCTACTCCACCCCTTCTCAGTTCAGAGTGAACAGTAACTGACTCACATAATACTCTGAATTTTCAAAAATAAAAGACAATGAGAATTCAACTAAACTTTAATAAAAAGTAACAAACACAAATTCCTACAAGGGCCAAAAGAAGAAAGACATAGGAAAGAGGGTGTGGCCGGCCTAAAGAACACATGATCGCTGCTTTGCAAGAATTGACTCCATGTGAACTGCTTTTTGACAACTTTATTTATGTGTATGAGTGTTTCACCTGCATGTATGCTTCTATATCACGTGTGAGCGGTGTCTGTGGAGGCCAGAATGAGGTACTGGATCCCCTACAACTGGAGTTACAAATGGTCTGAGTTGTCATATGGGTACTGGAATTCAAAACTGGGTTCTTTGAAAGGAAAGTGCTCCTAATCACTGAGCTATCTCTCCACAATATGGTCTTTCAATTTTAAAAGGAAATCTGAAGCCCACATTTTTAAAAGATGTTTTTATTACTTTATAAATGTTTATGTGTTTGTATGTCTATATGTGGGTATATGTTTACTAGTGTCAAGATGTTCAAGGAGCCATCAGATCCCCCTAAGAGCTGCAGCTACAGGTGGCTGTAAGCTACCTGACACAGTGCTGGGTACTAAACTTGGGTCTTCTGGAAGAACAGTATGCACTTTTCATTGTTGAGCCATCTCTTCAGCTCCAAAGTCCCCAAAGTCTGGATTTTTATAAATCCTTCACTACTTAAATATTGGCAATGAATTAGAAAAGTTATTAATTGTGTAAGCTAAACAAAAATACACATTCAAGATCTCTGGCTGAAAAATAACACTACTGAAATTAATCATATTTTAGCTAGTATTTATACTTAACCCACAAGAAAGCCAGGATCCTTGGAGTTAACTTTCCTTTAAGTAGGTGGAGACAGCTGCAACTGTCGTTTTGAACCTAGTATTTCTGAACAATGTCAAGTCCAGAACAGTGACTTTTAAATATGCTGCTGCACACCAGGGTTTTAATAGAAATGGGCTCCACTATCTTGTCTGTTGGCAACCTGAGAGGTTAAAGGCCGGACTTCTCTCAGTTTCCCATCAGGAAGTTCAATGCATCTCGGTCTCACACACATGCCACTTTCTTTCTTTGAACTGTTTGTACAATTCATTCACAAAAAGCCAGATTAACCACGATTTGGTAAATAGAAAAGTAGTAATATCATTTATCAGGAAAAAATTTTAAGAAAAATAACCGTCAAATTTTAACATACAAAGGAACAATTATAAGAGATTATTAGTGATGTCAGTTTTCAATTTGTATGGCTTTACTGTCCAGCTGGTACTGCAACGTAATTTACCTTTTATTGCAAATATATTTTAAATGGTGCCAAGTAGGTTGTTGAGGTGAATAAAAAACTATTTTCAGTCAGGTATGATGTATCTGTGAGTTCAAGGCACCCTGGCCTACTTACACAGTAAGTTTCAGGGCAGTCAGGGTTACATGGTGAGTCACTGCTTTATTTTTTTTTTTTTTTTAAAAAAAAAAAAAAGCTATTTTAACCAAATAATTTATAAAGAAACATTTTTTTTTAAAAAAATGTTTTGTGTTAATCAAAATACCTTTAAATAGTGTGCATTAAGTTATTTTTCTAAGATTTATTTACTTTATGTATGTGAGTACACCATAGCTGTTTTCAGACACAGCAGAAGAGGGCATCAGATCTCATTACTGATGGTTGTGAACCACTATGTAATTGCTGAGAATTGAACTCAGGACCTCCGGAAGAACAGTGTTCTTAACTGCTGAGCCATCTTTCCAGCCCAAGAAACAATTTTTTATACTTAGAGCTTTCCTGCAAGAACTACAATGACTGCTTTCTTATATATTACCTCTAATAGCAGTTAATTTGCATTATCCTACTCTCCAGGAAGAAACCAATGCTCAGTCTGCACCATTTTTAAGTTTACTGGGACAGAAATATTCCAGAAATGCAAATGTAATACAACTGAAGAAAGTCTATTAAAACAAGATATTCACTGCTCAGCTATCTTTTTCAAAACAGGCACACTGGAAAGAACAGTATGATCATGTCCCCCTGGCTATTCCTTAGTTAGGTTTAAGGAAGCTGGCCATTCAACCTTTCCAACTTTATTTATTAATTCGTGGAGCTCTATTTTCATTTTCCTTTGAAAGTCAACTTACCGAAGATTCACTGTCACGAATGAGGAAGTCTCCTTCATGCCCTCTTTCATTTAATGCCATTTCTGCCTGGTGTCTGGTGACTTTGCCATAATACCAAGGATTTCCAGCAAACTTCCCAGTGAGTGAAGGCCTAATGTAATCACATTGTGGAGGCGATGGTTCCAAACCTGAGTTTAATGGATTATTCTGCATAATGGTAACATAGTTTTTTGGTACCAGGCCAACCATACCATTGATTTTCCTGCATTTCCACCATTCTGGATCATTTTCTGGCTTTTCAATAACATCCATCACATCACCTTTCTCAAAATTGAGTTCTTCATCATTGGATGAGCTGAACGGGTAAAGAGCCTGTACAACATGCAATACTTGACCCGTATTTAGGTTATTGACAACTGCTGCTAATTTCTCTGACAAAGAACCTACATGATCCCCTAAAGGACTGTCACCTTCTTCAGTTACATAGTTTGAAGGAAACCATCCAATTTGTCCATTGTAGCTGCCACGCCACCATCCATCACTGCATTTTTCCATAACGATCACCTTGGTCCCTTTTATCAATGACAATTCATCCTCTCTCTCAGCCATGTAGTTAAATTTCACAAAAGCAGGCATGTTGAGGTCATAGAGACGTTCTCCTGGATCAACAAAGCTATCATCAGCAGGAGATGCAGTATCTGGAACACTGGGTTTTCTTTTCACTTTTCCAATGCCTGTTTAAATAAAGAGGAGGCTGTAAGACTACAGCTTCAACCTGATACACTTACCTCAACCAAGCCTCTACATGTAAGCAAGCAGACTGTGACATAAGAATCATCTTTTGGGAGATAAAATACAAGTTGTTCTTCTATAACCAAGCCAAATAAACTACTGAGTTTGTCTTCTTTCCTCCTGCCAAAACCAAGAAATAACTGCTTAATAATAAAGTTGCCATGAATTCTCTCTGAAGCATTAATATGGTTTATTTCTTTCAAAGCTATAACTAAGAAGACAAACACTCCAGCAATCCCACACTTTGACATCTTAGTTTATTAACCTAGATTTTGTAATCAGCTGTATTAAAAATGAAACAACTATTTAAATTAGTACCTGATATACATATAAAATTATATCTAGGTAATCTCATTTACTAATTTCTTAGTTTCCAAAGCCAGATCACCCTACAAATCTGTTTTAAAATAAGGTATTATTTACTCGTTTGTTTCCCTTCATCCCAACTCACATAAAACCTCCTCAAGGGCAAGAACTTTTCATTTTGCTCATAGATAAAATCTCTGGGAGCTTGAAGGGCACTTGGTACATAGAAAAGGTTTAATGTGTTTTTATTGAAAGAACCGAGAAAATGAACCTGTCGTCAGAAATGTATATTTCAAGTGCAACCAAATATTTTCAGGGCTGCTCATTTCTCAGCATATGATCTGATGTTTTCCTTTTTTTAATTTTGAAACCTGTAAACTATTCTAAATGTTTTCCTATATTCTTAAAAACAAAACACCACCATATTACTCTCAGTCTTTATTCAGCCAAGGCCCCAAATTCTGATCCTTCAGTGTTCTTAATAATCACCTTTTCTCTTCTGAGACTCCATTCTATCCTTATTTTTGTCTTACTTAGAATCATCAATAATCTTTTTAAAAGAACCACAGATTTCTTCAGTACTAAAGTTAATTTACTTTGTTGTTCTTTTAGTAAGTTTTACACATCCTTATGTATATATTTACTCAGCCTAGCACATGCAGTCAGAAAACAACATCTGAGAGCGCGTTCTTTCCTACTGTGTGTTAGACCCGAGCTCTAGCTAGTCTTTGAAAATTCTATCATTCTTTTTTTTAAACTGTAGTCATTTTTTTAAAGATTTATTTATTTGTTTTATTTATGAGTACATTGTCACTGTCTTCAGACACACCAGAAGAGGCCATGGGATCCCATTACAGATGGGTGAGCCACCATGTGGTTGCTGGGAATTGAACTCAGGACCTCTGAAAGAGTAGCCAGTACTCTTAACCACTGAGCTACTTCACCAGCCCCTATCATTCTTTTATAATCTTTTTTTTTTTTTTTACTTTCTCTTTTAAACTTCTTCAACTCTTGCTTGTATTTCCCCTTTTAAAAAGGTGTGTTATCTATTTTGGAGGCCAATGTTACACAAATAGCAGTATCCATGTGAGGGGTTCAGAGGGAAACTTTCAGGATTTGGTTCTCTCCTTCTGTGTAAGTCCAGAGAATCAGACTTAGGTCGTCAGGCTCAGCAGCAAATGCCATTACACATAGCCTCTCATCAACCGCACACTCCTACTTAGAATCTTTCACTCTTTCTTCCATGATTTATTACTAAGGCGGTGTGTTGACTGGTTTCACTGCTCTTAGAAAAGGTGGCTGCAGGGTTAGGACAATGGCTAAAGACTTTGAGTAAAACCTGGGTATCTGAACAAAATACTGTAAAAGCTAACTCCCCTAGAACTTTTGAGTTTTTATCTTTGTGCCTTAAGCCTTAAAGAGAATAGGACTGATTTGGTATCTATCACAAATTTTTCAGACAGACACTCCTCGATTAACATACTTTGATACAGAAGCAAAACCCACAGTAAAAGCAATAGAAAATGAAGGTGGAGATACCAGGTTTTATCTTGCTTTTAGTTACCCTGAAGGCACAAGGAGCCAACACATTTTTAGCAAACAGTATCATAGTTACTTTTCTATTACTATAAGACACCATGACCAAGTCAACTTACAGAAGAGTTAGGGTTTACAGTTTCAAAGGGTTAGAGTTCATGACCACCATAGCAGGGGAGGGGGCAGCACAGAAGCACGCAGGCAGCAAACAGGGCTGAGGAACAATAGCTCAGAGCTAAAACACAACCTTAAGGTAGAGTGCTGAAGGGTGTTTTTGAAACCTCAAAGCCCACCAATGACACACCCTGTCCAATAGGGACTCACTTCTTAATCCTTTCCAAAGAACTCCACCAGATGAGAACCAAGTATTCAAACATGAGTTTTGGGGGTCAATCTCAATCTAAGTATGTGTTATATGTGTAACACACAATTATTAGCCTTTTAATCTTTTTATGTGACAAATAAGATCACAGGCAAGCTCTTCATGATTTCTCATAAAGTTAGCCCACACTCCAGTTTCAGCTAGACTCTCCGGGTATTCTGACACACCCAGCTTCACAGGTAATACCCTAAACCTTGCCCGAAACGTGGAAAGCGGCTGTGGCGGCAGTCCCACCCCCCCAGATTAGCCACTCCCACCGTGCGAGCTGCGCAGGCGCACCCATGACGCGAGATCAGGCCAGATGACCTATGAACTGCAGCTACGCAACATGGACTGAGGAGGTGGAGTTGAGAAAGGATAAAAGGGACTGCGCTTGGGGGCGGGAAGATAGAGAAAGAGAGAGGAAGAGAGGGAGGGGGGGGAGACAAAAGATTTTAACTTGCATGCTGTAAGATTCCTGAATAAACCGCTTTGAGAAGAACACTGTGTCATTGCTCCTTTTTTGCTGGTCTGAGACGGTAGCAACACCCAAACCCAGAGTACAGGGACCACTGGGACCCAGGGAAAGCAGATTCCCTACAACAAAAGACCTGTGCACCTTCCAGTTTCCACCTGTGCCAGAGACCAGAGCCCCAGTGCCAGGCCCAATCCCACATAACCCACACCCCAGTTGCAGTTCCACTCTCCACATATTCTGGCATATCCAGGATCACAGTATCGTAGGATCACAAGGACAGACTCCATTCAGAGTCAGGGAGGCCAGTTAACACCAGAAATTACCAGATGGCAAGAAGCAAGTGCCAGAACAAAGAGCAACAGAAACCAATTTGACTTGGCAACATCAGAACCCAGTTCTCCCTCCACAGCAAGTCCTGGATACCCTACCACACCTATGAAGCAAGATTCAGATATAAACTCTCATTTTATAAAAATGATGGAGGACTTTAAGAAGGACATAAATAACTCCCTTGAAGAAATATAGGGAAACACAAGTAAACAAGTAGAAGCCCTTAAAAAGGAAACACATAAATTCCTTAAAGAAATACAGGAGAAACACAATCAATCAGGTAAAGGAATTGAACAAAATTGTCCAGGATCTAAAAATGGCAATAGAATCATTAAAGAAAATTCAAAACGAGACAGCCATGGAGAAGGAAAACCCAGGAAAGAGAGCAGGGGTCATAGATGCAAACATCACCAACAGAATACAAGAGACAGAAGAGAGAATCTCAGTGGCAGAAGACAGAATAGAGGACATCAGCTCAACAGTCAAGGAAAATACAAAAAGCAAAAGGCTCCTATCTCAAAACATTCAAAAAATCCAAGACACAAAGAAAAGAACAAACCTGAGAATAATGGATATAAAAGAGAGTGAAGATTCCCAACTCAAAGGGCCAGCAAACATCTTCAACAAAATTTTAGAAGAAAACTTACCTAACCTAAAGAAAGAGTTGCCTGTGCATATACAAGAAGCCTAGAGAACTCCAAATAGACCGAACCAGAAAAAAAGGTTTTTTTCCTGTCACATAATAATAAAAACACCAATGTACAAAACAAAGAATATTGAAAGCAGTAAGGGGAAAAGGTTAAATAATATAAAGGCAGACCTAACAGACTTACACCAGACTTTCCACCAGAGAATCTAAAAGCCAGAAGATCCTGGGCAGATGTCATACAGACCCCGAAAGAACACAAATGCCAGCCCAGGTGACCAGCAAAACTCACAATTACCATAGATAGAGAAATAAGGTATTCCAAGACAAAATCAAATTTAAACAGTATCTTTCCAAAACCCAGCCCTACAGAGGATAAGAGAAGGAAAAGTCGAACACAAGAAAGGAAACTACACCCAAGAAAAAGCAAGAAAGTAATAGTCTTTCAACAAACCCAACAGAAGATACCCAAACATAATTCCACCTCTAACAACAAAAATAACAGGAAGCAACAATCATTGGCCCCCAATATCTCAACATCAATAAACTCAATTCCCCAATAAAAAGACATAGGCTAACAGACTAGATACATAAACAGGATCCAGCATTTTTCTGCATACAGAAAACACACATCAGAGTCAAAGGTAGACATTACCATAAAGTAAAAGAATGAGAAAAAAAAAATTCTAAGCAAATGGTCCCAAGAAACAAGCTGGAGTAGCCATTCTAATATCCAACAAAATAGACTTTCAACCAAAAGTTATCAAAAAAGATGGGGAAGGACACTACATACTTATCAAAGGAAAAATCCACCAAGATGAACTCTCAATCCTGAACATCTATGCTCCAACTGAAGGGTACCCACATTTGTAAAAGAAACGTTACTAAACCTCAAAGCACACGTTGAACCTCACATAATAATAGTAGGAGATTTCAACACCCCACTCTCATCAATGGACAGATCATGGAAATAGAAACTAAACAGAGACAAAGTAAAACTAAAAGAAGTCATGACCCAAATGGATTTAAATGATATCTACAATACATTTCACCCTAAAACAAATATATATATATATACACACACACACACCTTCTTCTCAGCACCACATGGTACCTTCTCAAAAACCAACCATATACTCAGACATAAAACAAACCTCAACAGATACAAGAATATTGAATTAATCCCATGTATTCTATCGGACCACCGTGGACTAAGGCTGTAATACGAATATTCCTCAAACTATTCCATAAAACAGAAACAGAAGGAACACTACCCAAATCTTTCTACGAAGCCACAGTTACACTGATACCTAAACTACAAAAGACCCATCAAAGAAAGAGAACTACAGACCAAATTTTTTTATGAATATCAATACAAAAATACTCAGTAAAATTCTAGAAACCTGAATCCAAGAACACATCAAAATGAACATCCACCATGATCAAGTAGTTTTCATCCCAGGAATGAAGGTATGGTTCAATATATGGAAATCCATCAATGTAATCCACTATATAAACAAAATCACATGATCATCTCATTAGATGCTGAAAAAGCCTTTGACAAAATACAACATCCATTCATATTAAAAGTACTGGAGAGATTAGGAATTCAAGGTGCATACCAAAATATAATAAAAGCAATATAAAGCAAGCCAATAGCCAACATCAAACTAAATGGAGAGAAACTCAAAACAATCCATTAAAATCAGAAACAATACAAGGCTGCCTACACTCTCTACCTATTCAATATAGTACTAGAAGTTCGAGCCAGAGCAATTAGACAACAAAAAGAGATCAAAGTGATACAAACTGGGAGGGAGGAAGTCAAGATATCACCATTGGCAGATGATATATAAGTGACCCCAAAAATTCTATCAGTGAGCTGCTATAGCTGATAAACAACTTCATCAAAGTGGCTGGATATAAAATTAACTCAAACTAATCAGTAACCTTCCTCTACTCAGAGAATAAAAGGGCTGAGAAAGAAATTAGGAAAACATCACCCTTCACAATAGTCACAAATAATATAAAATACCTTGGTGTGACTCTAACCAAGCAAGTGAAAGATCTGTATGTCAGCAACTTCAAATCCCTGAAGAAAGAAATCAAAAAAGACCTCAGAAATTGGAAAGATCTCCCATGCTCATGGATTAACAGGATTAAAAATGGCCATCTTGCCGAAAGCAATCTACAGATTCAATGCAGTCCCCATCAAAATTCCAACTCAATTCTTCATAGTTAGAAAAAGCAATTCACAAATTTATTTGGAATAACAAAAAACCTAGGATAATGAAAACTATTCTCAACAATTTAAGACGTTCTGAGGGAATCACCATCCCTGACCTCAAGCTGTATTACAGATCAGTCATGATAAAAACCACATGGTATTGGTACAGAGACAGAGAGGTAGAAATGAACCCATACACCTATGGTCACTTGATCTTTGACGAAGAAGCCAAAACTATCAAGTGGGGAAAAAGACAGCATTTTCAACGTGGTACTGGTTCAATTGGAGGTCTAGAGTAGGAGGATGCAAACTGATCTCATCTCCTTGTACAAAGAACAAGTCCAAGTAACTCAAGGACCACCACATAAAACCAGATACAGTGAATCTAGTAAAAGACAAAGTGGGGAAGAGCCTCAAATACTTGGCCAAAGAGAAAACTTCCTGAACAGAACAGCAATGGCTTATTCTTTAAGAGCAACAATCAACAAATGAGACCTCATAAAATTGAAAAGCTTCTGTAAAGAAAAGGACACTGTCAATAGAACAAAACGGCAACCCACACAGATTGGGCAAAATATTTACCAACCCTAGATCCAATAGAGGGCTAATACTCAAAATATACAAAAACTCAAGGTAGACTCCAGAGAACCATGTAACCCTATTAAAAAATGGGGTACAGAGCTAAACAAAGAATTCTCACTTGAGGAATATCAAATGGCCGAGAAGCACCTAAAGAAATGTTCAACATCCCTAGTCATTAGGGAAGTGTAAATCAAAACAACCTAAGATTCCACCTCACACCAATTAGAATGGCTAAGATAAAAAATGCAGGTGACAGCAGATTCTGGTGAGGATGTGGAGATAGAAGAACACTCCTCCATTGTTGGTGGGGTTGCAAGCTGGTAAAACCACTTTGGAAGTCAGTCTCGTGCTTCTTGAGAAAAATTAGAAATAGTTCTACCTAAGGACCCAGTTATACCACTCCTGGGCATATATCCAAAAGATGTTCCAACATGTAACAAGGACACATGCTCTACTATATTTAAAGCAGCCTTATTTATAATAGCCAGAAGCTGAAAATAACCTAGATGTCCCTCAGGGGAAGAATGGATACAGAAAATGTGGTACATATACATAGGGAGTACTATGTAGCTTTCAAAACAATGACTTCATGAAATTCACAGGCAAATGGATGGAACTAGAAAATATCCTGAGTGAGGTGGCCCAGTCACAAAAGAACACACATGGTTATGTATGTACCCAGGAATTAATGGATATTAGCCCAAAAGCCCACAATGCCCATAATACAACCCACAGAACATATGGAGAAGGAGGACCAGGGTGTGGACGCTTCAGTCCTTCATTGAGGGGGAAAGAGGACAATTGTGGGGGGTGGAGGGAAAGGGGATCAGGGAGGGGGAAAGAAGGGAGAGGAAATAAGGGGGCAGCATCAAGATCTGGAGGAGATGTGAGAGAGACAGAGGGTCAGGAAATCGAAAAATATGTAGCAGGAGGAATCAGGAACTGGGGATAGCCACAGGAGGGTTCCAGACAACAGGGAAACATGAGGTTCCCAGAACCCAACAGGGATGACTATAGCCAAAATGTGCAGTGAATGGGGAAATAGATCCTATAGAGACCTCCTCCAGCAGATGGGCTCGGCCCCTGGTAGAGGAATGGGGATACCCCTCCCCCACCTCAAAGATTTTAACCTAGAAATGTTCCCATCCAAAGGAAGAACAGGGACAAAAAAATGGAACAGAGATGGAAGGAAGGGCCAATCAGGGACTGCCCCATCTGAGAATCCATGTCTGCAAACATCAAATATAACACAGTTGCTGTGGTCAAGAGGTGCTTGCTGACAGGAACCTAGTATGGTGGATCCGGAGAAAGTCCAGCCAGCTACTGACCAATGCAGATGTGGATGCTTGGAGCCAACCATCAGTTAGAGCTCTGGGAACCTGGTAGGGGAGCTAGTGGATGAACTGGAGGAGGGTCATTGCAACCCCATTAGAAGAACAGAGCCTGGCCTGACTACCCAGTTCTCCGAGAGTCTAGACCACCAACCAAGGTGTGTACTTGGAGGGATCCATGTCTCTAGATACATATGTAGCAGAGGATGGCCTTGCTTGACAGCAACTGGTTCTGGGGAGACTTGATGCCCCACACTGGGGGATACTGGAGCAGTGGGGTGGGAAAGTGTGGGTAGTTTGGGAGCACTCTAATACAGGTAAAGGGGAGGGCAGATGTGGGAGGAGGGATAATCGGGAAGTGACATATGATGGGATGGGGGGTTGGTGGAGGGGGTAACCGGGAAGTAGGATATCATATGAGATATAAATGATTAATTATGATTAAAATGATTAATTTTTAAAAAAACTAAAGTTTCCTTTTATCCCCAGAGCTTGTATTTTATACATTAGTGAGCAGAAGAAAGTAACTGATGAATGAATTAGTAAGTCCTAAGTTGAAAATATTTTCCCAAGATGGCATAGTTGGCATTCTCTACATCAAAACAAAAAACCATATACTTTGATTTTTAACTTGTATATAGATTTTTCAGATTTATTTGAAGATTTAAACTCTTGCTACCTAGAATCCCAACACAAGAGTTCTATCAGTAGACACCATTAGAAATCAACTGTGTCCTTGATTTCCTTACTTCTGGTTAAGGAAGTCATCATTATGAAAAATCTTTTCAGCAGGTAATATCACTAAAAATGGCAGAGTAGAATTTTCAGAACTTCCTCAAGATCAGTTAATGAGCTGGCAAACACTGTTAGTTTCAATTTTGTAAATCCTGGAATCTGGTAAAGAAAGCAAAGCAGCAGGGCAAGGAGGCTAAGTGAAGAAAGTGCTGCTTTTGTTAAGTAAAGAGACTGACACGCATAGGCCTTCCGCCTGGGGGCGCAGGGTTGCTCTAAGGATAGCTACCTACAGACCTCACTAAGGAATCGTGACTGACAGAATTTACATGGTCAGATCCCTGATTCCAGAGCTACGTTGTTGTCCTAAGTGGATTTCACATAAAATCATGTTTGATACAGTAGCTTGAGAAAAAGAATGCCTGGGACAAGGAAGAAAGATCAAAACACTGGAATAGGAAGATGATAAGAAAAATAAGGTACTTATTTTCCTGTATGTTCTTGGGAACCAACATGATCACAAATGTGGTCAGGGAAGGACACATGCTGTGGAAAAGGCTAGAAAAAAAAACCTCTGGCTGACCTACAACTTCTAAAAAGGTAAAGTCCAAGACAGAATTGTAAATGGCTTGGTCAAATATTAAAAGAGTATACAAACATACAGCCAAATTATAAAAATGGAGGTTTCCATCCCCCATTTTCTTTTGGTTCTGAATGTTTAAGGAGACAATGCCAAAAGATTTCATTAGCCATATGAATAATAATACAGACTTTACAAATATCAAACAGTTCCTCAGAAAGAAATTAAGACATTCTTAACTCATCATCAATAAACTTGTGGTTTTTTTTTTTTTTTTTTTTTTTTAAGGAATGTAAAAAAGTAGTCCTCCAGATGGAAATAAAAAAGATATCAGCCAGAAAAAAAAAAAAAAAAAAAACAAAGTCATACAACTAAAGAAAAAAAAAAAAAAACCACCAATAGAGACATGCTAACACGAAACTTAGGAAAGTTCAGGAAGCCTCAACCCTAGTCAAGGAACTAAGTAATACTAACAGCAGAAGTCTTTCCCAAGGAAGAGCACATTGTTAGTTATCCAATGCCAAAGGGTCAGTCCTGGAAATATACATAGAAGTAACACTATACAGAACGAGCAAGTTGTATATTTAGGAACACACACACACACCAACACCACCAGCAATTAAAGAAAAAGAGACCATAAGGTGGGTGCAGGGCAACGGTGCTTGGGAGGCACAGGAGAGAAGTGAAGGTAGAAATGTAATTAGAAGCTCAAAACTTTATTTTAAAAACAGAGAAGAAATAAAGAACAATGGTAAAGGTAGCTATATAGGTAAATATAAAGTCAATATTAGTTCAACTTTTTCCTTTGTTTCTATATGATTTAAAATACATGAATCACACCTTCAACCTAAGTAAATAAATAGGCAGTGTGTAAAGAGATAATATGTGCTGATATGAAGAATCAGTTATTTATACCGTTCAAACCACGTTGGGATTAACTTGTTAAAAACAAAATGATAACTGTAATTTTCAAGGTAGCTTCCAAGGAAAACCTTAAAAACTACAAAAGAAATGAGAGATAAGAAAACAGCACATCTTAAGAAATGAAGCACAAAGGAAGCAGTAATAGAGGAATTTAAATGGGCCAGGAGTGGAAAGGAAGAAATAGCAAAGTAAGTCCTTCCTTATCAGTGATAGTGTACCTACAGTAAAATGAATTTCCCGTCCCACTGCAAGGACATTTAAGCACTTCTTGTTAAAACGTTCCAGGATCTTGTACTTCAGCCTAACAGGTTTTATTTCCCCAAGTTTTTTGTTTTATTTTGTTTTTAAGCCAAATATAAGGCACACCTTTCAGTGAGGAGTGTTTGTGTTTCACTAATATTTCTGCATGTACTACACCATGGAAAACTATATATGGAGAAGACATACAGAGTAAACAGTACAGTGAAATAAAGTAGTTTAAACTTTTAACTGAAAATAGCTTCCAAATGACTATTAATCCTAAAGAAAATGTCTATAACTAGTTACAGATGTTCCAATTATATTATATCACACACACACACACACACACACACACACACACACACACACACACATTCCAATTACATATAATCAGGAAATAAAGAATAAAGATTTCTGGGGGAAAAATAACTAATATCTCAAGTGAGAACACATTATAAACAATCTGCATTAATCTTAAAGAGTATGCACACACAATAAGTACCAGTAATACATTTTTGTAAACAATGTATGTGTAATTAGTAGGCTATATTATTCTCCTTTACAACTTTGTTTCCTTTACCAGAAAATAGACATTACAATCTGCTATCAACAAAGGCTGATACAAAAATACTTTACAAAATCATTTTTAAGTATTAAGTCATTTAATCATTATTGTGATAATTATTAACAATTAGATCCTTTCATTTAGATCTCCTTCAGAATCAATATTACTATTTTTTTTCCAAAAGTCCTAT
This sequence comes from Micromys minutus, assembly GCF_963924665.1. Taxonomy (NCBI): domain Eukaryota; kingdom Metazoa; phylum Chordata; class Mammalia; order Rodentia; family Muridae; genus Micromys; species Micromys minutus. Next base: position 31,903,963 of record NC_137956.1, read on the forward strand.
CTTTCTTTGTTCAGGCTGCTTATTACAATATACAAGCCACATAGCTTGCAATTAACCAAATTTTGTTTCTCATAGTTCTGGGAGCTGGAAGTGCAAGCTCATTTGATGTTTTATTTCTTATAGTCCAGAACTCACATGTTAGAAAAGATAAATTAAGCAAGCTTGCAACTATTTTACACAATGGCACTAATCTAACTCATGAAGGCTTTGCCTTAATAAGTTAGTCGCTACCAAAAGATCTCCACCTCCTAATTGATGTTAGGTACCACAGCTGATACATGGTAGCTCATGTCTATAGCCTCAGTTATTGAGGAAGATTGAATGAACCAAGGAATTCAAAGACAGTCTTGGCAACATAGCGAGATTCTGTCTGTTTTAAAAAAACAAACAAAACCCCACTACATTCATAGCACATCTTGATCTAGCATTTAGTTCACCACAATCATCCTAACTTCAATTAGTCTATTTTTCCAAATTATTTTATTTCATTGCTACTCTTGTTTTGATCATAACTCTTAAAGGGTATAGTATGAAAACTTAATAAAAAGACTTAAATTTATATTGTCCCCTTGTCATCTTATTTAATTTAACCAAGTTATTTTTAAACTTCAGTGGCTTCATGAAATGCTGATATGTAAATACCTATATTACAAAGTGTTGTAAAAAGTGTTTAAGTGTATATTTAAGTGCTTAGGATAATACCCAGGACATAGTAGGCACACAAATAGCAGTTATCAGTTTTTCTGGTATTTTTCAGAATTACATAAACTTTCTTTTACCATGACACAGCTGACCAACCTGGCCACAGTTGGGAGGAAAATAGTCACATGCAAACACTGAGGAGGGAGATAACTCTGAAGCAGACATATTTTTGTTGTTGTTGCTACCTTTAAAATATCTAGTTTTTGTCTATTTGGTCTTCTCTAGAAATTGTTTGTGGGGGGGGGGGGTTGACACAGGGTCTCACTATGTAACTCTGACTGTTCTAGAACTCTTCTTTAGACTAGGTTGGCCTCAAACTCAGAAATCTGCCTGCCTCTGCCTCTGAGGTTTGGAATTAAAAGATTTGCACCACCTTATCTGGCTAAAGATTATTTACTTATTTAATGTATATGTGTGTTTTTTTTGTCCACATGTATGCACCTGCATACCACAAGGAGACAACAGATCCCATGGGACTAGTTATAAAAGGTTGTGAGCCACCAAGTAGTGCTAAGATGGGATCCAGGACCCAGATCTGAAAGAGCAGTCAGTGGTCTCATCCACTGAGCTATCTCTCTAACCCCTTATAGCAATGTTTTAAACAAGAACAATGCATTGTAAGTTCCTCAAAAGCTTTTTAGAACCAGCTAAATATGGTAGTAAACTCCTTTAATCTCAGCATTCCAGAGGCAGAAGCAAAAAAAAAAAAAAATTATAAATTTGAGGTCAACCCGGTCTACAAAGTGAAACCTTAAGAAAAAAAAATTTTAACTCAATCTCTATATGATAGTGTTCTTCTCAAGCAAATCTTTGTACCAATAACTCTTCCTTATATAAACTGCTTTCAAATACCTAATCAACTTAATGTCAGAGTCTGAAAGCATCAGATACCAACTGGACAAACTGCCACATTTAACTGGCCAGAATATATGTAAGAAGCTGCTGCAAGCCCTCACCTGAGTAACTCTAAGACTTGAATCAAGGCCACCATGGATTTTTGAACCTACACAACTACAGCAGCTCTTACTAAATTTTTCCTTTGTGTCGGCCATTCCCAGGCTGATTTTTATCAATTTTTTAAATTAGGTTTTGCTTCCAATACCAGCTTTCTTTCATTTAATCACTAAGTAAATGCTCAACCGAATCGGTTCAGAGAAAGTACAGCTGCATCCAATTCCTCACTGAATTATTATCTCACTCTGCTCTAACGTTCTCACTTCTTCAAAACCTGTTTCTCCCTTCTGGACTTCCCCGGATTCCCATGACACACACAAGACTATTTATTTGTAATGTCAAGACTGTAAGACTTCTAGAGCTTGAAGGTACTTTCCAGGATCATCTAGTCTTGCTCAACTGTTGATCCCAAACAGGAAGTTTGGCTAATACATAGTTTATCTGAGAGTAGAACTAATTTATTATAAATACAATATATACTAATCTATTCATTACAGGCTATTTTGTACTTCATCTGTTCATCTGTCTACATGAGATAAATCACAGATTATAATTGTTTTATCTAAAATAACATTTTAATTTTTGTTTTCGAAGTATCCTGGCTATCAAATGAAGAACATATATGACTGTTTTCTTTATTTTTCAAGTCCATTCAGAAGTTAGGTGAATGAAAAACCTGTCTCTACTCTGACAAGGTTCCTGGCAAAATAAACATCGGTATTATAGGGATTGAGGAACAGAATATTTTGCTTACAAAACTAAAATCTTAGCCCTTTGACTTCAAATACAGTTAGGATTAAGTTCCTAAGACACAATAAGAGAACAGCTTTGTCACTCTATTTATAAGTTAATATTTTGAGTCACTGTCCAATAACATATGCTTTACATATACATCATCTCTTAATATAATTTCTGGATTATTAATAATTATCACTCATGTTGGGCACAGTGGTACATGCCTTTAATCCCAGTACTTGAGAAGAAGAGACAGGCAGATCTCTGTGAGTTTGAGGCCAGCCTGGTTTACAAAGTGAGTTCTAGAACATCTAGGGCCACATTGAGTAACCCTGTTTCTAAAAAACAAAAACAAAAACAACAACAAAAAAACAAAATAAAAAACTGAAACAAAAAAAATCATTTATGACTGTACCTAGATATAGAAACCTACCTACATTATTAACAAATAATTGCTATATCTAACTCTCTATCATATTCTGCAAGTTAACATTTTATACAATTTTTTTTAAATTATTACATTATTTGTTCATTTATTTTGGCATGTTATATGCTTGTATGTGCACATGAATATGCTGAAGTAAGAGAACAATTTGAGGAATTTAGTTCTTCCTTTCTGCCATGTAGTTCTAGGGATCATGAGTTGTCAGGCTTGATAACAAGTGCTGAGCAATCGTGCCAAACCATCGAGCTGACTTTATACAGCTTGCATTAGGTTCTCTATAAAAACATGTTGATCAATTAATGAATAAAGAGCTGAAGGGAAGCCTCAGTTGGTAACATACTTGTCCTATGAGCACAAGAACCTCATTTTTTATCCAGAACCCAGGTAAAAAAAAAAAAAGCCAAGTGTGTTAATGTCATTTTATAATCCCTGAGCTAATGAAGCAGAGACAGACTGCTGGGGTGTTGGCTGGCCAATGCAGCCCAATCCACACTCCAGACCAATGAGAGAACTTGTCTCCCTGGAAAGAGGTGGTGTTCCTGAGGTTAGCCTCTGGCCTCTATACCATGCACCCACATGCACATAGACATGTACACACACATACACACACAATATGTAAAAGAAAATTAGCTTTAAAAAGCTGGAATCTCAAAGATCTAAAAACGTATTTGTTTTCTAAAAAGTAAATAGGAGTTAGAAGAGAGAATTAGGGAATCAGGAACAAGAAAACAAAGGAGCCCACGCATTACAATAACCACATTCTCTTCTAACAGTGTTCACTCCTTTGCTTTGACCTTTTTTTTTTTTTTTTTTTTTTTTTTCCTCGTTTGGAATCTCTCATTAAATTACTGTTTCCTTAAGCTTCTTGTATATAAGAGAGTTCTAGAATAATTTCTCTCTTCACTTTTGCAAAGATACTTAGCTAATATTCAAAGAGATACAATCAAGCACACACTTATGCCACCAGCAGAGCCAAGTCAACATTGTATTTTACTTATAAATTAATACTTGTAGTTTACTAGAGTTCTTATTAAATGTTATCTTGACATTATTCCAACAAAGCTTAAGTAAAATCTAGTAAACAAAACAACAACACAACAACAACAACAACAACAAACCCATCATGTTACTTTAAAGGTTGAGAGTAAATGGATTTGTTCAGAACTGACTTACTTTATTTCAAAAGCCTGTGCAAGGTTGAGTTACTGAACTACAACTTTCTACTTCACATCCAAATCATGTAGATCCTCTCCCTATTTGTTAAGCATTCACAATGAAACATTTAAATCATTTACCATTTCAAACTAATAGCAGTGAAAACATCACCAGCCATTTACCTTATGTTACAAAAACAGCATGAAGCACAGGCTTACATAAACCCACTGAGTTCTTTCCATAAAGTTTCCCTTTTAATTCACAAATAAAATAAAATAAAATCCAATTCAAATTCTGTAACAAGAAAACTATGAACTTAATAAACAAAATAACTTACTGAAAAAATCTTTAAAGATGTTTAACCAATCCATTTTAAATAAAAATTCTGTGTTCTCTTTCCAAAGTTTGTTGACAACAGCTCCGGGATAATTTTCAGTGAGCTTCCTGGTCTGTTCTGTAACACTGAAACTTCCCACACCCAATCCACGTGACCTGGCCCACACCCAAGCAATAGAAAAGTTTTCAAAACTAAGGCTTCTCTTTTTCCAATACTGTTTCCCTGTAAGCCGTAAAATAACCCGTGAAACAAGTAACTCATGGCAGCAGCAAAAACATGAGCTGTAATTCACTCATTGTAACAGAAAATATTAAAGCTAGTACATCTCTGGTAGTTAAACCTGAATACATATACATTTTTCATTTCCTACACTTCCTCCTTTTCCTTGACTTCCAAACAGTGTTTCTACTAGCAGAGCCATTGTGAAACAAATTCATTACATTATATGATATTTAAGTATCAAAATGGGGTGCAGAAATTCTGGAAAAGGGGGAGGTTAGGTATTTGATACAAAACCTAGATTCCTATCATTTAGATGTATCCACTAATGGAGACAACTACGACTGTAGTAAGTACAGCTGACTGATGTCTTCCAAAATTAAGAGGTAAATTACCTGAGCTGACAAATGCCATGTTAACTACAGATATTAAATTATGTTGGGTATACCAGAAATGTCTTAGTGTAGAAATTGAAAATCCAATACTTCAGAAAGTTCTTATTTTAGCTTTTGCAGCTTAGAACAGTTTAAAAGGAGAAACATTTATCTTATATTGCCATCATCAAAATACTAGAATATTAATTGTGCAGTAAAAAATTTAAATACTGTCTAATAATATGTTAGTCATGCTACATTTAGTCCCAAACCACATTTCCCTCCTTTTTCACAAACAGGCAAAGAATTATTAAGCAATAGCATGTCTGTCTCCTTGAACACCAAAATTAAATTTCTGTCCCTCCCAATTCCTTCCTGTCTATTAAAGACAGTTAAATTAAGAAAGGAGGAGGTCAGTCTTCATCCCACAGACTTCCTTCCTTCAGGTTACCCAAGGCCAGAGGGAAGTAGGCATATCTATCTCTGGCCTTAATAAAGGCCAACAAAAATTTGAACCAAACATACAGAGTTAGAGAAAGAAATAGGAAAGTAACCAGCCCTATAAGATGCAAATATACAGCAATAACCCACTGGTGTAAAACTCTTTTCAGTTAGAATAAATAAAATGATTTGCTTTTTAAGTGAGATTCATTAACATGTCAAAAAGTTCAGTAACATGCCATGTAACATCAATTACCAGGATGCCAAGGAACCAATTCTGAATCTCATGAATTTTTTTTTCCCTTTCTCAATTAGTGGCAAATCAAAACTTTAATAAAGCCAAAGTTGGGCTAGAGATATGGCTCAGTGGTTAAGAGCACTGACTGCTCTTCCAGAGGTCTTGAGTTCAAATCCTAGCAACCACATGGTCGCTCACAACCATCTGTAATAGGGTCTGATGCCCTCTTCTGGTGTGTCTGAAGACAGCTACAGTGTGCTCACCACACACATTAGAAGAGGGTCAAAGTTAGTTCTGCACATTAGTACTATTTGAATGTGGGCCTAGATTTATACAAAGAGCTAACATGATCTTAACTAGCATCTGAGACAGATGTTAATAATTCAACTCACACTGCCTAGATAAAACAACTTTGCATACTGTTATATGGATTGTGTTAAAAAAAAAAAAAAAAAAAAAAAAACTAAGCTCCAGAATCCATCTAAAATGAAGGCTGTTGCCTTTCCTTCAATATGAAACAACTTACCCAAGGTGTCCTTCAGGTTTCTAACAATGGATGCTTTCCGAGCACTATTTTTCCTTTCCACATAGTTAGACGGGACAAAACCTGTTTTATTCATGGAATTTCGAACTCGCCACCAGGATTTAGAGTCATCCAGGAGCCATAATCTCTCATTCTTCTTGATATCCAGCTCTTGCTCCTGCTGTGCCACATAATCAAATTTGGCCACCACCACCACTTCTTCAGCCATCTTCCAGCAGCTTCAGCACTGTAACACAGAAAATGTTTTTACATGTGCTGAAGGGTAACTGTCTTTCCAAAAAGACATGCTTAAACATTTAAGAGGCCAGAAATTATGAATCACATCAGCAAACCTTATAACACTCAGAAGGCTGAGGCAAGAGGATGTTTGTAAGTTTGAGGACAGCCTTGGCTACATACTAAGTTTGAAGCTAGAATGAGCTACAGAGTAAGACCCTGTCTGAAAACTAATATACAAAACAGGAGTCGGGGGCTGGGGCTGTATGTAGTTCAGTAGTACAGTATACACCTATCATATGCACAGCTTTGAGCTCAATCCCCAATACTATAAAAAGAAAAATCTAAAAACACCAAAAAGTTAAAAGTGATATGAAAAGTGCTAACAGTCAAGTACTAATTTTTAAAAAGCACTTGTTCCTATTTAGTATTATATAAACTAACTTACAATTAAAACCACCATTAGCAATGAAATTCACTAAACAACTGAAAATTCTTCTTAATGTGGATAAAATCAAACTTGTATGCAACAAATAACAAAGATGCCTTCTGAACACTTTTTCCTTCCCATATAAGTTACAAAGTGCAAATAAAAATATATTAGTATAACTATAAGAGAAAATATCAAATCCATTATTATAAGGAATAATTTTTAACATACTTATCTCAATAACAAAACAATCAAGGAAACAAAACAGCAAGGTATAAAATAACATTGTATTAGTGAGATACAATAGGCATATATAGAATATATAGGGAACACATAAAAATCATCAAGATACGGTTAAAGAAAGTTTTAGCCCATAAGTTCAGCAATCAGAGGCTGAGGTAGTAGCATCATAACTCTGAGGCTAGCCCAGACAACATTTCATATCTCAAAAAAGTCTCTGTTCTCTGGACTAAGAACCAAGTGTACTGATATATGTGTTGTGAAAAATGCACTAATAAAGGCAGGAGCAATGGCTCAGCTGTTAAAAAGTATTTCCTGCTCTTCCAGAGAACTAAGCTATGGTTCAATTCCCTACCTCAGGCAATTAACAACCCCTTGTAACTCCATCTTTCCTCTCCTTTCTCTCTCTCCTCTCTCACACACAACCAAATAAGTTAAAATTATTAATATATTAAATAAATATTTTAAAATTTGTTAAATAGTTAAATTAGAATAATGAAACCCATTACTTTATAAACTGGCTTAAAAATTATTTTAAACTTTCATGTAACTGACAAAAAATTTACAAATAAGATGTTTAGTTAAAGTCAGGGCTGCCAGCCATAGCCCAGTGGTAAAAGAGTGTTTAATACTCGGGAGTTAAATCTCTAGTCCCCTATCTAATTAAAATGACAAGTCTGGAAATATTAGTCAATAAAACAAAGAAAAAGTACATGCAAATACTGGAAATCACAACTGTATACTGCAAACAGTCAAAGAGACTAGTAATACAACTTTATAAATAAATCTGAAGATAATAAAATACAAGGAGGAAACTATATAAAAAATAACAAAATATAGTTGAACTAGTTATTAAGAAGTCTTCCTATAACATCAATACCAAGAAAAGTTTTACAGGCAAATTCTACTAAAATCAAGAAGTTATATTTTTTTATTGATTAGTTAGTTAATTAATTAATTAATTAATTAATTAGGGGTGGGGTTTTTTGTTTTGTTTGTTTTTGGTTTGGTTTGTATTTTGAAGCAGGGTTTCTTTGTGAAGTCCTAGCTATCCTGGAACTCACTCTGTAGATCAAGCAGGCTTCAATGTCATCATCTGCCTGGCTTATATGCATTATCATTATTTTAAAAGAAAAAAAAATATAAGCAAACACCGTCTTGAAACTTAGCTTAGCCTTGATCTAGATCTGCCTTCTTCAGAGAGACTGTTTCATAAAAGCAGATGTGCCTCACAAAGCAAGCAAATAAATCCACCCTTTTGTTTTGGGTATTGACTAGCATGTCTGTTTTCTCAACAATAAAGTACTTTAATCCAGAATTTTAACTTTAATCCAGAAAATTAACTTTAATCCAGAATTCAACATCCTTTTGCATAAGTATGTCAACAATGTAGATACATACAAAGGACTGTTTTAAGCTTTGTAAGGGAATCACTTAAGTCAACTGACAAAAATCCTTTAAAAAAGAAAGAAAAAGAGACAACATGGTATGTAAGAAACACTGATGAGCTAGGGATGTAGATCAGCGGTAGTATTCTTGCCCAGAATGCACAAGGCCCTAAGAGTTCGATAACCATGAGAAAAACAAAGATGAGCAGAGAAACTAGTGTGTGTGTTTGGGAGGAGGGGGTTACTTATATTACTGCAACTTGATTGTCTGAAAATACTTCAACACAGAGAGTCTAAATTATTACTGTCATATGATGCAATTTAAGTTAGAATAAAGGCTGAGGAGATGGCTCAGTTGGTAATGTACCTGCTATACAAACAGGAGGAAATGTTTGATATTCCAGATCTATCAAAATGCCAGATGTAGCAGCACAAAACTGTAATCCCAGAGCTGGGCACACCCAAGTCCCAGGAGGTAGCCCTAAAAATGCTGCCAGCCCATCTAGGTTCAGTGAGAAACCTTTTCTTAAATATAAGGTAAAGCACTATTAAGGAAGACATGTGGTTGCCAACCTCAAGCAGACAGACAGAAGAGAGTAAGAGGGAAAAGGAGAGGGAGGGGGAAAAGGGGAGAGCAGTGAGCAACCTGCTTTCTGAAATACTAGAAAACTAGAAGCAGAGATATTTTTCAAAGATACCTGAAGAACTGTGGTTTCTCCCTTATATCCCACAAATGATTTTTATAAGCTCAATAGAATTTATTTTGATACTTGACAACCGTTTTGAATTTTTTCTAGAAAAGCATGTAAAATTAATAATGAATATTTGGAAAGATAATCATTTGTATACTGAAAACCTGTATATTCCAGAATTTAATGTCTCTTCTTTGAAGCATATTTGGATTACCCTTCTAGTAGAACCTATTATTATTTTCAGCAATGCAACTTGAGAGACTGACTTTAGCTTCAAGTAACTGGATTAATCAAAGCCCCCTCACCCCCGCCCCAGAATATCAGATTCACATACCAGACTTTTAAGGCCATTTAAATGAAAGGAAAAGAACCTTCAGAGAAAAGGGAAATGGCTCTTGAGAAACAATAAAAAATTGTTTCAGGATTTTTCCCCCATTAGCAAGCCTGGTATGAGACTGGAAGCATTCTACCAGCTGGAGGACGAACCTGACAGAAGGTAGAAAGACAGTTGCTTAGACATGAACCAGAACTGATTAAAAAACAAACAGGCAAAATACTGCAAAAGTGACCCTCTGAACCTCCAGGTCCTTGAGCTAGTAATGAGAGGATTGTTCACTGTCTCAGGTAGTTTGGGTCATCCTTTTACTGTTGTTTTCACGTTATAGGTAAGGTTATCAGTTACCACAATGTACTTAAAAATACTAAAGTTAGTTAAGACAGTACTGAAGCAGAAAATTATAAACCAATACAATTAAGGCACAGCCGCATACACTTAACCTTTAGAAGTCTTTTTTCCCAACGCACAAGTTCTAGTTTAGACTTTTAAAAAGTAGAGTACTTCAAATTATTGGTGATCTGAACATTGAAGTGATTTATATTTCTATTCCTCCTTCCCCCAAACATATAAAGGTTTCACACAGACCAACTAATTCAAAAGAGAGTGATTTTTTAGTTAGTTTCTTTGATAATTCTAAAGCAATCAATTTAGATTTAGTTTTCATAAAATAACCTTCCTTAGCACCATTTTTTTATATAACGGTTCTTAAAAGAAACTTTCATTAAGACACATAGTTTGGCCTATAAACTCACACCTTTTAAAGATTAGCCTGTTAATTTTTAAACACACCGGAAATCTGGATTTTTTTGGAGGGGGGGGGGGTCTGAGACTGGGTTTCTCTGTGTAGCCCAGGCTGTCCTAAAATTTGCTTTGAACTCAGATCTACCTGCTTATGTCTCCCGATTACTAGGATTAAAGGCAAGCATCACATGCCCAGGCTCTCAAGTGAATCTGAAAAACTTTACATGTAAAATTTTTAGAGAATCTGTCATCTGAATATCCTCTCAATGTGTGTATAATATAAAATAAAGTGATAAAGAAACTCAAAAAAAAAAAAAGAAATCTGGTTTCAAACATAAATACATAAATTGTCATAACCATACAGGTTGCAACAGCTTATCTACTTATTCTATTGAGATTAAAAAAAAAACATAGAAAAATATTTCAATGTACATTCAACTGCTATAACAAGGGTCATGACCTTGTGCCTTTAAACCACACTTTATGAAGTATAAAACATCACAAGAGGCATTTTTTTTTTAAAGAAAATCACTAAGACTGTAGAGGCTACCATATAAATATTCCCGTTATAATATAGTAACAAAAATAGTTCTCTCTGGTGGACTTGGAAGCAGAGGTGGGCAACATGGCGTTTAGTGCTAGTTTAGAGAGCCCTAGGAATGCAAGGAAAGGTGGCTGAGGAACTGGTGTGTTCTCAATTCCTGCGCAAGCCTAGCACAGACTGGCCTGAAAGACTCTAAAGGCAACTGAGACTGAGTGCATTTGGCCCCAGAAACACAAATCCTGACCTCCCCTTAACATGCTGGGTCAACACACCAACCCAGATTGTGCGTTACTATGGAGGGAGACGAGGAAAAATGATCATTATGCATAAAAGATGATTCAGTGAGTTTTTCAGACATATACTTCCATGATCCTTGAAGTTGCATCTGACTCAGCAGCAGTTTGGGTGCCTTCTTTCAGTGGGGTCTTGAGGGTCAAATTCTTCTTAGATTCATGACGAAAAGCCTTAGAAGGGTCAAAGTGCCTGATGCCCAGAACTTTATCCAGTTCTCTCTGAAGTCTGAGCTCATTCTGTGAAACCAGATTTCTATGACTTGGATTTGTGTATAGAACTTCTCGTGGGTCTACATATTGTGTATTTTTAATCCAAGATTGGGATGTGGATTATGCTTAACATTAAACCGTAAAGTAAGACCATTTGTTTAAAACACACTGTGCAAGTTTGGAAGTATCTGTTAATAATTTACTGTATATAATACTTGCATTTGTTTATACCTCCAAGTTTTTACACTGAAGATAAACTAGCTTTAATTAAGTTTTAAAATGTAAAGGAATAAACTGTTGGACTGAGTCAGTTTAAGTGTGCAGATTATTCTCTGGTGTTAGTGAAGGTTTATCCATGTCTCACTGCATTGTAGCTGACGGCAGAGATTAAAGCACAACTTTTAAGCAAAAAAAAAAAAAAAGAAAAAAAGAAAGAAGAAACTTTCAATAAGCAGATTTAATTGATGTGAACAGAACTGTACCAAAGGTATCAAGTTATACCCTTCATTAACAAAATTGGAGAGGTCTAATCAGGCAAGTCAGCTAAGCGACTTCTATTGTATAAAAACATTAAAAAATATAGGTTCTGTATGAGGAACAGCACTGTGAACTATGTTAGAGTACGTTCTTTATGAAATAACTGACACTAGAGTATCTGCCCTTTGGGAAATAGTCTCAGGTTTCTAACTAGACAGGAACTTTAGTATTAGGGAATACTGCCCTTTTGTTAAGTACAAGTGAAATTCCTAAATATTGTGTCAGGAGAATAGGACAGAGTGGAGCACTAAAAAAATAGCAGAGACTGGAAACCTCTCTCTCCACCAAAGCTGACACTTAAAAACCATGTGCAGCTCTATGCCCTGGGTTCAATCTTCAGCACAAAAAGTAAACAAACAAAACCTGAAAAGTGAAAAGAACGCAGCTAGAGGATCTCAGGCAGGCAGACTACACATGTTCAACCAAGAGGAAACAATAAATCAACATTATAGAATCCTCTGCCTTCCAAATGTCAAAATACACAAGCTTTAACATGTGCCAGGGAACAGATAGAAAGATAAACCATAGCCTTAGCCATGACAAAATTCAACAAATTCTAATGGTTCACAACCATCAGTAATGGGATCTAATGCCCTCTTCTGGTGTGTCTTAAGACAGCTACAGTGTTCTCATATACATAAAATAGTTCTTTTTAAAAAATTGTACCAAGCTTTTATACAATATTCAGAAAGTAAGAGCATACATACAGATATCCTTTAACAAATGACTGACTTTAAAAACTGTAAAATCCATTCCAAAATGAGCAAGACTGATACACAAAACCTGGATAAAGGTTCTAAGGAATTACAAGGAGTGGAAAAAAGCCAATAATAATGATTACTTACTCTATGGCTCCATTTACATAAAATTCTTAGAATGATGTTGCAGAACTAGAACCAAAGATAGTGAGAGAACGGGATCAGCAGTCAATTTCCAGTACCTACATGGCAACTTTCCACTGTCTATAACTCCAGCTCAAGAGGATCTGACATATGTGCAAGTAACACCAATGCACATAAAATTAAAAGTTTTCTTAAAAAGGAGAGAGTGAGAACAGGAGAACTGTGGGTATAGTGGCTTTGTTAGTCAGCTTTCTCTGACCACTAAAAACAAACAAACAAAAACCTAAGATAACTTATGTTGAGTGAAAAAACATCTTGGCTCACGATTTTGAAAGTACCAGTCCATAATTAGCTAGTATTGGCACCATGAAAAAATAGGGCCACTCATTTAATGGCTAAGAAGCAAAAGAAAAAGGAAGGGACCTATGCCTCTGAGAGGGCATAACCTCCCTCCATCCTCAAAATGATCCAAAGATCTCTCCCTAGGCTCCAGCACTTAAAGGGCCCACCACTTCCCAACAACACCAAACGCTGGGAAGCAAGACTTTAAACATACAGACCTTTGAGAGACTTAGAAATCACAGCAGCTACAAACAGCAACATGACAGATTATTTTCTTTATAAAAGAAATACACTGTATGTTGACTGTGTCAACATTAATATTCTGGTTGTGATACTGTACTATAACTATGCCATATGTTACTACTAGAAGAACTTGGTCTTTCAGTAAATTCTAAGGTTTCTTACATTGCATGTGGATTTAGAATTATCTCAAAATAAAGTTCAAATATAAAACAAAAAATTAGCATGTTTACCAGTTACTGTACTGTTGCTGTAACTACTTAACACATTTAGTAATTTTAGAAAACACAAATTTATTATCTTACAGTTTTCTGAGGGTCAGAAGTTTAAAAATAGTCTTATGAAACCTGTAACACTAAGCAATATTTTCAAATGTATACACTTAAATAACCAGGTAAAATAAAAATCAACGAAACTAAAATGCAGTTACTTTTTCTTTGGTGGTGGCACTAGAATCCAGGGCCTCCCACATACAAAGTGCATTCACCAATGAACTACATCAATGTGTTTGAAAAACTTTTGAGACAGGGTCTCAGTAAAGCTGCCCAGGTTGGCCTTGAACCTTCAAAATCTCCTTCGGTAATGTATTTTATATCTCTTAGTACTGTGATTCTTTTTCTTTACTCTTCCATTTTCTTTCCTGAAGAAATCAGATTCATCTCTCCTATAGTGCATCCCCCATCATGAACTTGGCCTATAATCCCAGCCTGGGGACAGAGGCAGGAAGGTAACACTATGACATAAATTCTAGACTAGCCAGGACTACACAGGAAACCCTGTCCCAAACTAATCTACTAACTACTTAAATGACTGGAAGAGAATTAAACTCCAAAGAGTTGTCACTGACTTCCACACATATGTCATGGCATGTGCATCTGGATGCACACCTCCCGACAGAGACTACTCAAATTACATTTTCACCTAATAATTTAGAAAAACTCTACATCAATGAAACTTTATACAAATTGGAGGTTATATTTGCTCATATTTTTAAAGATTTATTTATTTTATATATGTGAATATATTGTTGTTATCTTCAGACACCCCAGAAGAGGTCATTGGGTCCTCTTACAGATGGCTGTGAGCCATCATGTGGTTGCTGGGAATTGAACTCAGGACCTTTGGAAGAGCAGTCAGTGCTTTTAACCACTGAGCCATCTCTCCAGCCCTTGCTCATAATTTAAAACTAGGGTAGGGCAAAAGTTTATGTAAGGACAATTTAAGTTATAAACAGTCACTATTTTAAAAAGCTTGGTGACGTCAATATAATATGACCAATCATTGATTTCTTAACTTGGCATAGAACATAACTAATTTTACCTTATTAACACTCATTTCAAAATGAGAGCTGGAAGGATGACTCATCAGTCATAAGCACTTATTCTTGCAGAGGATCTGGCTTCAATTCCCAGAACCCACAGAAGGTCACAACTATCAGTAACTCTAGTCCCAGGAGGATCCTACACCTTCTGACCTACAGGGGCACCAAACAAGTGCAAAGACATACTTGCAGGCAAAACACCCATCCACATTAAAAACATTTTTTTAAAACAAAGCCACTATATTAGTATTTACATAAGAAATTCTTAAAAGTATATAAAATGTTTTTAAAGTTATATTCATGGATATAGGTATGTTCTTAGCTGGTAAATAAAACTTCTTACAGTAATGAGCTTAAAGACTTTCAATTTCTGTGATATCTATATAGGGAATTTTAAAGATGTTGTATCTATAAAAAAAAAAAAGAAAGAAAAAACAAAAAGAAGTACAGCTTAATTCCTAAATTGCAATTCTACAAATTTTATATCATTAAAATCTCAGAAAATTGAATTCTAAGAAATAATTAACTTGAAAATTTTTAGACTATCCCTAAATACCTTTCTATTTGGGTTTTTTGTTGTTGTTGTTTTTGGGTTTTTTTTTACCATTTTAAATGTAAAATAGGCCCCCATTGGTAATTGTTTACATAAAAAAGGACTCTAAACAAATTCTCTTAAATGTAACCTTCTGACAGGACTAAACTTATTTTTACAGATCACTCAATCTTAACTTAAAAAAGATATGTTTATTTATTTTATGTGAGTACATCATTGTTGTCTTTAGACACACCAGAAGAGGGCATTAGATCCCATTACAGATGGTTGTGAGCCACCATGTGGTTGCCAGGAATTGAACTCAGGGCCTCTGGAAGAACAGTCAGTGCTCTTAACCTCTGAGCCATCTCTCCAGTCCCCTCAATATTAACTTGTAACTATGGCCTACATTTGTTGTTTTGTTTTGAGACAGGGTTTCTCTATTATGTAGTTCTTGCTGTGTAGAGCAGGTTCACCTTGAATTCCCAGAAATCTTTCTGTCTCTGCCTCCCAAGTGCTGAGATGAAAGGCATGCACACCTGGATACACCCTCTGTTCTGAGCAGTAGGTTTTGCTTAAACTTAGCCTAAGTTTTCTAAACCTCTTCTATCAAATTTAGCTAAAAACTGCTTTACTTACTGCTAAATTTATTTATTTAAATATAAATATATTTATATAATATTTATATTATATGCTGTCCATATAATATCCCCACACAACATGAGTTAAGATTATCTACAGGAACATGCCAATCTCATTTAAAAGGGTCAAAGCACAGGATGACTGACAAGAGAGAAGTAAAGTCAAAATTGAAATGAAATCTCAGCACTCCTAAGAAAAAAACAAAACTAAGGAAATTCGTGTGAAAGCAGTTCTTAAGCATTTACCTATATTTCCACTAGGTGGCACTATTAGCTGCCTCCCAATGTTGGTGACTTCCTATGTTTGGCTAATGGAATTCCTTTCCAGGACATCAGCATGCCCCTTTTTAATTACAGGCTTCCAAGCGTCCTTAACTGAATCTATGTACAAATACAGCAATAAACTGCTAACTAGATAACACAGTGCTCTAAGTGGTGTCTGGGAGGGGGGAAGGGGGAAGATGATGAAGTCTAGCCTTCAACCCTCTTCTCATACAATGAGACCCTGTCTCAAAGAAAGGCTGTCAAATTATCTAACCAGGAAACCCTGAGGAAGGATGACGTTTGCCATTGATATAGGTCATAAGCAATGGGATCCTTTTTTGGCAAGTTAGATGTTACTGACTGAAAACAATTAGTGGCAGGGGAAAGGGGAAAAACATCTAAAGGGAAATCTACCATGCTGGTTACAAATACAATCTTACAAAGTGCTGTACTTTAACTCATCACTTGACAATTTCCTGTTTATGATAAGAATCAGCTAAGTAACAGTACTCAAGTAACTAAGACAGGAAGTTTAGATGGGTTACAATCTCTCAGTAAACTATGAGAAGAGAAAAATCATCAATAACTTTGATATGCCATAGTAGGCAAAAAGAGAAGGCAATTCACAAGATTGTTATAATCAACATTTTAAGCCATAACATCACATAGTTTACATTGCTAAATAGTCTAACAAACTAATAAAACACTCTACTTACAAAACAAAAATCAGAAGCACATCAGAAATAAAGAGGATTTAAATCAAGTTGTCTTCTTGAGTTTGGTTTGGTTTTATTTTCTTATAGTTTGTTTGGTCAGTTGTAATCACATGTAGCCCAGGATGGCCTTAAAACTCACTATCCAGGTGAGGATGATCTTGGCTTTGAACTACTGATCTTCCTACCTCCAATCCCAAATGCAGAAATTTTAGACATGTATCACCATGCTCAGCAAGATTAGGTTCTTTTAAGGATGGGAACAATTTGAAATGTAAATACAGAGAATATCCGGTAAAATAATTAAAAAAAAAAAAAGATTGCCCACTTAGAAATTTTACCATTAAAAAAAAAGGGAACAATTTTGTTATATTTTATCCACATTTGAATTATTACTTTGGATACATAACCAAGACGAGAAAACAAGAAAGATGAAAAAGGGAAAAGGGTATTGCACACATAAGATTCACTTGTTCGTTCAACAAATACTGTGTAAATGTACACTAGGAAGACAAGTTCTGAGAACAAAGGAAGATAAATCAAGTATACTGCTATTAAAGGGGATTCTAGTGAAAATCCTGTCTCTTTAACATACATCTACAAGACTAACACTTTCCCTATATGACAATTTTGTCAGTCATCACAAATTTTTACTTTCTATCCTCTCTGAATTAAAATAAACTGACCCAAGATTACATACCCTTGGGCTGGAGAAATGCTTCAGTGGCTGCTCTTCCAAAGGACCCAAGTTCTATTCCAAGCACCTACATGGTAGCTCACAATTATCTCCAATTCTGACACCCTCTCACCCATAGATAGACAGACATGCAAGCAAAAGCACCAATGCACATAAAAATAATAAGTAAAAGAACATACCCACTCTCCAATCTAAAGAGAGTATTGTGCCTAAAGGAGCAACCACTAAAATAGTAAGCAATCTTGCCAAAATAAATTACAGTCACACAATTACAACACGAACTGTAAAAGTGATACCACAAAGAATTTCATTACACAAGACATTAGTTATGAGTTAAAAAGTTATTACTCGGGCTGGAGTGATGGCTCAGCGGTTAGGAGCACTCACTGTTCTTCCAGAGGTCCTAAGTTCAAATCCCAGCAACCACATGATGGCTCACAACCATCTGTAATGAAATCTGATGCCCTCTTCTGGTGTGTCTGAAGACAGCTACAGTGTACTTATATATAATAAATAAATAAATCTTTTAAAAAAAAGTTATTACTCTAACCCTTAGGTCACCAGATGTCTATGAAACAAAATACAATCACAATTGACTATATCCATTTTATAGTGTTCTGATTGTAATAAAAAATAAATGGTGGGGTCAAGCATGTAGCTGCTGATACAGTGCTTGCCTAGAGCATGAAGCTTTGCTGAGTTCAATCCTCAGCACTACATAAAACCACATGTAGTGGCACATGCCTGTAATTCAGAGCTGGGGAGGTAGAGACAGAGGATCCAAGATCATCCTTAGCTTAAAGCCAGGATGAGCTAAGAGAGACCCATCAAAAACAAACTTACAAACAAGGAACACTAAAGTATTTCCACTTAAAATTTCGCACGTTAAAAGCTGGAGACAATCCTCACCAGCACACACACACACACACAAATTTTATGTTAAAATCTGAGCTCCAGCACCTTAGTCTATAAATATTTGGATAGCTTAAGAAAGTAAATGAGGTAGAATGAGTTTACTATCAGGCCCTTATCCAATATGACTTGTGTTCCTGAAAGGTTGGTTCAATTAAAGAGAGAAAACAGTCATCCAGAAGCCCAAGACAGGAGGAAAGTTAAAGTGCAGAAGAGGAAGCTCTCAAGAACTCTGCTGATACTCTAACCTCAGACTTACTATCTTACCAAAATTGTGGGGGGGAAATTTTTCTGTTGTATACTGCATCTGTACTGTTTTTGAATAGCACCCAAGAAAACTAAACAAAACACAAAGCATTACCATCTGAGCTATGATTTAAACCAGTTAAGTGTACATTCCACAGCACTAAACACCTTTACAATTGTACTATTAGCACCACTTACCTTTAGTAATTTTCATTTTACAAAAATGTAATTTTTGTGTGTATTAGATAATTCTCTTATATGCAATCAAGCCACTACATATGAAATAAAATCAATTTAAGGAATTTATTCTCAAAAAATGTTAATTCTACCACATGATCCAGGTATACCATTCTTGTATATTCACCCCAAAGATTCTACTAAATACTACTAAGATATGTGTTCATCCATGTTTACTGCTGCTCTATTCACAATAGCCAGAAAAATCAAAACTCTGTGCTTAGAGTTACTGGGGAAGCAGAAACTTAAGAAAATGTCCCCACTAAAACTGGCCTGTAAGCAAGCCTACAATGTATTTTCTTGATTGATAAATTATGTGAGAGGACCCAGCTCATCATAGGCAGTGTCACCTCTGGGCTGGTGATCTTGGATGCTGTAAGACAGGCTGAGCAAAACATGAGGAGCAGAACAGTGAGCATCTAGTTCCTCCTTCAAGATCCTGTCTTGAGCTACTGTCCTGATTTCCCTCAGTGATTGCATGTGACCTAAGAGCTGTAAACTAAAATAAACCCTTTCCTCCCCAAGCTGCTTTTGGTCATGGTGCTTTATCACTGTAACAGAAATCCTAGCTAAGTTAGAAGGGAAAATAGGTAACAGGGAGGGGTGGGTTTCAAGGGAGAGAAGATAGAATGCAATGATAAAAATGGGGTACAGAATAATTGAATAGAAAAGATTAAATGAGGTGGCAGGTGGGAAGGCAGGACAAAGAGGGAATACAAGGAAGGATAACTAACAATAAAGATCTTCTAGAATAGTTGTATGAAAAACTGCAGAAGCTTCCTAAAATATAAACAAATAACATAAAAAAGAGTTTAAGAGAGTACCCTATAACAGAACAACAATGTCTCTAACTCGTCACAATAAAAAGCCCAATGTCAGGAATCATTGCCTCTTTTAGAAATTGTTGGTAAATAAGGTTCTATACACACCCACACTACAGGGTATTCCCATTATCCTTGGTTACACTCCCAAACTTGACTAAGACCCTTTTGCTGAAGACATCATATGCTGGAATCAGAGAACATGAAGACATCAAGCTTCATCCCCACTGATCAACTCTCACAGTACTGGAAGGTGCTATTCATTATTATGGGGAGAGAAAAGTAATTGTCAATCTTATTCAGCTATGAACGCTGTGAGTTATAATAATGACCTGTCTGGCAAGATATGCCCAAGATATGTCCACTGTTAGAAGGAGTGTCATGACAATAACCAACCACTTTGACTGGACTTAAGGCCTGCCATCTCCACAAGATGGCTCTCATACCTGGCACAGTTATCAAGGCCAAGAACCTGTTGTTACACTAGGGCTACATTCCTAGAGGAGACCCTACTATACACTTGGCTAATGGGACATAGTATTAAGCTCAAACTAACAACTTCTCCTTATACACAGAGATTTGTACATCTCTCAAATCTCTCACTAGAGGATCTGCTTTTTGCAGAAGATATGACCACAAACCCTGAAACTGGTCATGCTGCAGAGAGTTAACTATGGTGTGTTCCACCCTAAATTACATATCTGTATCACACACCCTGCCTCAAGGCTCAGAGATCATGTTAGAGAGGGGACAGAAAAACTGCAAAAACCAGAGGTAGTATACAAGGAAACTGTTTTTCCAGACACACTATGGCAGCTGCATATAAATTCATGGCAGTCACAACATGCACAAGATATGCACACGCTCAAGCCATACAAAGTCCCAATATGGAGGTGGAGGGGCACAAAGCCCTATACCTATTGAGGAACTATTAGTAAATGACAGCTGCCAGGAGAGGGTGGTTTTAGTTTTAAGGGTGTAGCCCCTAGGAGGTCTAACTAGTGCCAGTGGAAAGCCATATAACATAGGCAGCACTAACATGACTTCATGGGTTTTTTTAAAAGGTGAGGACACCAAGTTGAGAGGATATGGGTTGTGGTTATGGGAGAAGATGTGGAAATGGGATGAAAATGTTCAAAATATAATGTATGAAATTCTGAAAGAATTGCTTAAAAACACTTTAATATTAATTCTAGGGATGACAAGACAGCTCAACAGTGAAGAGCACACACCATTCTTGCAAAGGACGAGAGTTTAGCTCCCAACATCCATATTGTGTGGCAAACATTTGCCTATAACCCTAGCTCCAAGAGATCCGATGCCTCTGATTTACCTGCATTCATGTACATACATACATACATACATACATACATATACACACCTATATGTGCCATTGACTTATTAATTACAGGTATAGGGAACTAGTATAATATTACTTAAAAATCCTAGCAAATTTCGCAGCACTATTCCTTTGTTAGACACCTCCATTTACCTTTCGTAGAAATTTCCTGTTCTATCCTACCCTAAACCCAGTAACTGTATGACCAAGCAAATGATCTGGATTAATAAACACTACTCAGTCACCCTCCCTCTCAACTCACTGCCCTTTTATATTTTTAACAGGACTCAAATGGATGTACAGTAACTCCATTCTTACTATATATATGAGGAGCAAAGCAGCTTACTTAATGAAGCACCCTTTAAGTAGTCTCCCTATTCCCATTTGGAAGAATTTAACTGTCATTTTAGAAAGAGTTAGCTGGAAATATGAATTCTTCCTTTAATGTTTATTAAGTGGCCTTAAGAGGTAAACTGAAAGAAGTTTCAAATGAATTTGCATCAAGTTACAATGAACTTATTATTCTTGTGGTCCTTAAACTCTACAAGGACAAGAACTCTTTCAACACTAAAGTCATGAGAAGATCCTGGGAAGGTGACAGAAGAGGAAGTCACAAGAATGTCTCCAAACCTAGACTAGCACTGGCCTGATCTATTTAGGGAATCCTAAATACAGACCACTACAAGGCAAGTTAAGTGCAAAGTTAGGAAATGTAAGGTGCTGCTAATCTGAGTCCATTTCAGATCATTTGCAGGCAGTGTCTACTTGCTCAATACCTTGGCAGTCATGCATGTGCCCTACCACTTGTTGAGAGCTAATTTGAAAAGGAAAAACACCATCCAAACTCTTTCCAAAATTTAGAAAATCTGTGTTATGAGAAAAAAGTAAAGTATTTGTTATGAGCATAAAGACTTTGAAGCTAATAGCAAACTCGAAGGCAGCTAGGACTAAAGACCCTGTCAAGAGAGAGGGAAGGGGAGGAGGACAGGAAGGGAGGGAGACCCAAGGTTAAATTCTGGCCTTAGCACTACACTACACATAAGGAAACATATACACACAAAGTACACAAAGATGCCTATTATAAAAGGAAGGGGAGGGAGAGAACCAACAGAAACTTCCTAGAAAAGAAAAGGTTGGATCTAAACTATATAATGCCTTTAAAACAGCTGCCTCAAAAATAACCTAAAAATTAAAGAAAGGCAAAAAGAAAGACAAAATGAGACAGAAAATAAAATTGAAACTAAAAGAAATTCTGGAGCTGAAAATCTCATTAGAAACAATCAAAGGCAGATTTGAGTGCATGGAATAAAGAATCAGCAAATATAAAAATCTGTAACAACAGAAGTTAAATGAACTGAGAAATGAGAAGAAAAAAGACTGAGAAAAAATGAGCTAAAGAAATGGGATATGTATGATATAAAAAAAAAACATTGTGGGAATTCTGTACACACACACACACACACACACACACCATTGTTAAGCTGCTGTCATTTGAGTTCAAGTATCTGGATGGCATTTACACTGAAGTCTATATTTAGTTCACATCAGAATTGACTCAGATGTTCATGTGTCTACATATTTTGGTTAAGAACTGTGCCAATATTTGAAGAAATCTGCTTTTACAATTTGTTGACTATAGTGTTGAGCAAAAAGTGTTCATTTCATCAAACAAATCATGTTGGTTACCAGAAATCCCACCTGGCTACATGTGTGCATGCTTTTGGTGCCATTCAGCTGGAGCTTAGGAACAAGACAACATGTAGAAATCACTGCTGACAGGGCTTACAATCTCAAGCCTTTGTAGACACCACTACACATCTACATATTTCTCAGGTCCCATCTCAGGTCTATATTTGACGGATGTTGGGGCTTCCTCCACCAGCAGCTAGCTACTGTATGGGACTATGGCTCCAGAAGAACAATTCAGGTACCAACATTCCTACTCACGACTAGCCTGGCCAAATCTCCCGAGAGCAGCCACCAACTTAAAGATGCTAAATGGCTCAGCATCTACAACTTCCTGGCAAGAAAGGTACAGCAACAAAGAATCACACATCCTTAACTTAATAAGGCAGCAAACTTCTCAAGTAAATAAACAAGCAAACAAGAAAGGATTCAGACTAGAGCTTTCAATAATACCTTGTAGATATAATGCTTTAATTAAAAGATGAAGACTGGGTGTCAGAGAAATGGTTCATTCAGTAAGAGGCACAAAACATAAATGCAGATCTAAGTTCAGATCCTGTATTTTAAAAATAAGGAAAAGAACAAAGCAGTGTGTATTTATAATCTCAGATCTGAGGACATAAAGACAGAAGGAACTCTTGGTTTACTGACCAGCCAGTCTAGCTGATTCAGTGAGTTTCAGGTTCAGTAAGAGATCCCACTTCAAATAAATAAGGAAGATAACAATAAAGGAAACTATCCAATATTGGCCTCTGGCCTCCACATGCAAAAGTGTGTACTAGTGTAACACACACACACACACACACACAAAAATCATAACTGAATACTCACTATATGGCAGCTACCACTCATTAATATCTGTTCTTTCTTCTTCAGCTTACTGCTATCCTACATTTTTTAGAAATGCATAAATTTCTACAGAGAACATATTTGCCTATGTCACTTCCAACCCAGTACCTTAAGTCTCCCTAAACACAAGTCCCTTTTCAACTCAACACAGAAGCCACTGCTGACTGTGGTAGTAACATAAAAAGACAGAAGAGCTGTCTCTAAGTAACTGCATGGAGCATACCCCAACACACACCATAGACAGCGATTATTTGAAAGTAAGAGGAACTCTGAACTCCCATGTTGTCACTAAGATTTGTAGCTTGATGGACTCAGTAACAAATCATACCTAATATAGAAATCTTAAAAACATTTCTCTGGCTACTGTGTGAAATAATTTATTAAAAGGTGAGAGAGAGAGAGAGAGAGAGAGAGAGAGAGAGAGAGAGAGAGAGAGAGAGAGAGAGAGACCAAT
The DNA here is from genome assembly GCF_963924665.1 of Micromys minutus. Taxonomy (NCBI): domain Eukaryota; kingdom Metazoa; phylum Chordata; class Mammalia; order Rodentia; family Muridae; genus Micromys; species Micromys minutus. Next base: position 31,927,871 of record NC_137956.1, read on the forward strand.
TAAGGCAGGAAGCATCATGGCTCATGCCCATAATCCCAATACTTGGAAGACTGAGGCAGAGTGACTGCCATGAGTTTATGGCCAGGGGCTACACTGAGTTAGAGCCAGCCTGAATTAGAGTTCTGAGGAAAAAGAAAACTATATTCACACTGTAAGACAGTAGGTCTCCTCTTCTTTTTTATCTTCGTATGAAAACTCTTTTCCCATTAAGTCCCCACTCCCTCCTCCTCCTGGCCCCTAGAGGACTTGAGTCTCTGTGAGTTTGAGGCCAGCCTGGTCTACAAAGAGAATTCCAGAACAGCCAGGACTGTTATACAGAGAAACCCTGACCCAAAAACAAAGCAAAAACAACAGCAACAACAACAAAAATATTGCCCAATTTAAAAAAAAAAAAGACAGAGAAACTATATTTTTCTAAATATACATAAATCTCTAACTAACATTAAATAATAATCATTAAAACTAGTCATTAGAGAAAAGCTAATAAAAAATACAGAGCTATCACCTCACATCAAATAGGAGGTTGGTGAAATTAGAACTCTGGTACATTACTGATAGCAATATAAAATTATTCCAATAGCTATGTAACAGTATTGTAAATGTTGCTTTTATTTCCTTAGATGAAGTGATGAGAGCCAAGCTGTACCCAAATAACTCTCTTGAGCTGAGTCCAGAAGGTTTCTATCTCTAGTCGTAGGTGTAGAGGTTTCTAGTTTTCATACTATCTAATCTTCTGCAAGCCTGAACCTAGAAAGCTTCAACTTCCAGCTTCTATCTGCTAACCTAGGCCTAGAGTGTCTCCACCTCCAAAACTTACTAATGAGTAAACTCTTTCTAGCTCTTTCTGAACCCTGGCTGTCTGGTTCAACTCAGCTCTTCTGGCTCTAATTCCTCTCTAACCTAACTGATTCAAATTAGCTTCTTTCAGCTTCTGACTGAATTGCTCTGCTTGGGAAAAACGGCCCCTGAACTCCATAAACTTTCTGTCTATCATCATGACAGTTAGATTTATCCTATCTCTGACCCATTCCAGACAGATAACACAGACCTAGAAGGTCTTTGATGTGATCCCTTGCCAAAGAAGCCATGTTGCTGGATTAAGACTCCTCTATACAATATTGAGGTCCAAAAATCTTGGGAACAAAAATTTTCAATTCCCCAGAAAGTAATCTAGGCTCCTCAGAGGAAGGCACTGACAATAGTTTGTTGGTCAGTGATGGCCCTGACTTAGGAAGAATAAATCTAGAGCTGAGTCAGCTCCTCGGATATCTAACTGGAGGAGATAACGAGGCCAAAACAGAGCTGGTTTCTAAAAACTCTTCAAGATATCACCAAATATAATGTAACTAACATAGCAGCCAAGCAAAAATGCACTAATGTCACTGGTTTGCTGGCTACTAATCAGATTAGAGGTTACCTAACCCTTCTAGAAAATTCCCCTAGATCCTCGTGGTCAACATTTTAATGAATGGTTGACTCTGCATTCTGGTAATTTCTGCAGAACAAATGCTCTTTACCTTTGTAAACTACTTGAGTCTGGAGTCTTCCTTCAGTGATTCTTGGACCCTAACAGTATGACAGTTCCCCCAAAATAAATATAGAACTATTATACAATTTAGCGAAAGACACAGTCACAAAAAGAATCGATTATTCTTGCAAAGTTAAACCAATAAATTTGTTAAAAGAAAAAGCAGATTAGAAAGTGGTTGCTAGGCGCTAGCAGAGAGAATGGGGACTTTTTTTAAAAATGGGTAAACAGTTCATACCAAAGTGAAAGACTTGTAGGGTTACAGCATGAATATATTTAATAATACTAAACTAAATAAGTAGTTTTAACTGAAAGAGGGGAATCCTGAGTTCCAGAGCAGCCTTAGCAAATGAGACCTCAGCTTAAAAAAAGGGGGGGGGGCTTAAGACTGTAAAATTTTTATACTTAACAACAACAAAAAATATCCTTAACATTAGGAGGTCAATAATCCAATAATCCAAGTAAAGATATCAATGATAGTAGCTTGCAGTTGACTAGTACTAATATAACTAGAAAATAAAAGTATTTACTGGCTGAAAATGCAGCCAGTCAGAAGTGTTTGCCTAGAATTCATAATTTAGAATTTCTGCCTATAATGCAGAAATTACCAACATGCAGGGGTCAAACATTCATCAAAATGCTAACCACTAGAGAATCAAACACTGGGTTTGATTCCCAACCACCACATAAAACTAGGTATGGTGGTGCATACCTGCAATCCCATAGCTGAGTGTTAAGCTTGAGGCCAACCAGGGTTAAGAAACCCTAGTTAAACAAGTAATTAAAACTTCAAAGGCCAGCAAAATGACTAAGCAGGTAAATAAAGGCACCTGTCATGCAAGCCTGAAGACCTGAGTTCAATACCAATGAACCATATAAAGATAGAAGAAAATCTACTCCACAAAGTTGTCCTCTGACTTCTATACATGAACTATGACACATGTGCCCCTCCATATACTAGGTATGCACACACACACACACACACTCATGAGCACACACACACACACAGTGATATGCACACAATAATAAATTTTTAAATAATTCCAGAAGCATTTGGAAATATAATGTATATGGACTAAAAATTTTTAAAAAGTTATCAAGTATGGCACATGACCAGACAGAAACAACATTTAATGAGTGTGGTGGCAAGCATCTTTAACTCTCAGCACTCTCTGGAGGCAAAGGCAGACATATCTATGTAAATTCAAGGCCAGCCCATGGTAAAGGAAGAAATTATATTTAATAAAATGAAGAAGACTGAGGAAAGTTTTGCTCTAATTATCTTAAGTTGAAGCTATCTGTGAAATACCCTAATGACATCAAGAACATTACTTAAAGTATGGCAAATTATATTTTTAAAAGATAGCTGGGGGCTGGGGGTGGGTAGAGAGATGGCTCAGATGTTACAAGCACTGACTGCTCTTCCAGGGGTCCAGAGTTCAAATCCCAGCAACCACATGGTGGCTCACAACCCATATGTAATGAGATCCGAATCTTCTGGCATATCTGAAGGCAGCAAAAGTGTGCTCACATATATACAATAAATAAATTGAATGAATGAATGAATGAATGAATGAATGAATGAATAGTGTCATGGAACATGCTCAGGTTCCAATGGATCTGGACATTGCAGCCAACTCTTCTTCAAGAACGGCAGGGTTTGGGCATCCTCTTTTCTCAAATAAAATGATTTAACTTAAATACATACATACATACATACACACACACACACACACACACACACACATACATAAACAAACTTGTGATACTGTCCCCGTCCTAAAGTACTTGCTGCATGATTTAGACACCATTAGTAGTATATCCCTCTCACTGACTACAACAAAAGCTAAGTATTCCAATTTCCAAGTTGTCATTAAAAATGTACCATATAAAATTTCATTCTTCAACTACAGGAATTCTTTAACATTTTACTGACAATTTCTTTATCTCAGTTTTAATGATGTGATCAACTCTTCTATTATTTGGAAGTTGACTTCCCAGGCTGACATTTTACCTTTTATCATTGGTTTCCTACTTCCTTTGTGAAAGGTCACTAATAATGTTCATCCTTTTATTGTTCTTTCCTTGTTATATAATAGTCTAATAGGCTTTGGTTAAATTCTTTTTTCCTATTTACTTCATTTTCTTATTTGTAAAGTTTGCCTCATATATCTATTAATCCTGTCTGTCTGCCCAAATTTAAAAGGATGCCCCTAAGAAGTTGTTAAATTGTTCCTCCCTTTGGATTTATAAAAGAAGCATCTTTTCTCTCCTGTCTTTAGGCAGGATCTCACTATGTAGTACAACATGGCCTTGAACTTGGCATCTTTCTGCCTGCAGATGCTAGGATTACTGGCAGGCATAATCACTTCCTGGAATGCATTCTCTCCATTATTACTCAGATGTCAAAATATCAGAAGCAAAAGAGATGAGTTCTCAAAAAGGGTTACAGTATTGAGTACTTTTATTTAATCAGATTTTTCTAGGAGACTTGGTCTTCAATTATGTTTAATGCCTATCTTCTCTCCCAAAGATACGTTTTAAACTATTTCCAGAAATAAGTCCTGCAGAGGCATTAAAGTAGGTAGCCATTCATCTGTACCAACTGACGAGAATATCTGAACTTCTTTTTTTGTAATAGCTTTATAGAGATATAATTCACACATCATATAATTTACCTACCTAAAGTACACAATAGGAACTGAAGAGATGACTTGGTGGTTATGAGCACTTTTGTTATAAGCACTTGCTGTGTAACCCTGAGCATCACAACACCCATGTAATAAACTGAACACCTTACATTTGCTTATAATCCCAACTCTGACTTGCCTGCTTCCAGCCTAGATGAGAAAACGCAAGCCCCAGCCAGGTTCAGGGAAGAGACTTTGTCTCAAAAGAAATATGAAGAAAGTTATAGGAGAATATCCAACATCATCTTCTGGCCTCCAAGCACAGTCATATATACACATGTAAATAAATGTTTTAAATAAATAAAAAATAAAGTGTGTGGTGATTTTAGTATAGTCAGAAGGTTATAGAACCACCATATTTAGATCTGTTGGGAGTGTTACACAAACAGAACATGTATTTTGTGTGGGTTTTTTTAAAAAGATTTATTTATTTTATTTATAAGAGTACACTGTAGCTGTTTTTAGACACACCAGAAGAGGGTGAAGATCCCATTACGGATGGTTGTGAGCCACCATGTGGTTGCTGAGAATTGAACTCAGAACCTCTAGAAGAGCAGTCAGTGCTCTTAACCACTAAGCCATCTCTCCAGCCCCTTGTATGGGTTTTTTAAAAATAGTTTTAAAGGCCCATCTAAACTAAAACACATGCCAATGTTGTAGCTCTTGTGACTTTTTTTCTTAATTTTATTTTATTTTTACATATATGCGTGTTCTGCCCTTCAAGTATGTTTGTGTATCACTTGCATGCTTAAGGCCAGTGGTGGACAGATGATGCTGCTGGATCCTCAGAACTAAGATAACAGTTTTGAGACACCATTTAGGTGCTGAAAAATGAACCTGAAAGTGTACTTAATCTTAAACCATCTATGCAGTCCTGTGACTAGGTTATTTCATAGCACAATGTTCCCAAAGTTCAGCAATGTTATACCATGAATCAATATTTCATTACTTTTTAATGCTGAATAATATCCCATAGTGTCATATAAATTTCACTAACTCATCAGGTGATAAGCATCTGAAATTACACCAAAATGGGCGTCTACATTGTGGTATTATTTTCAGCTGCTTGGTGAGGTGGTATATTTTAAAACCTTGGATAACTTTATTTTAATCAATATCATGGCAAAATCAGGACTCGTGTAAATATCTTTTATTAAATCCCCAAAGGGTTTCAAAAAGAATGTTATGTAAAATGTTTAAATTTTTATAAAATTTTTTAAATGGCACTTGTTTCCTGAGATACAGTGTACTATTGACAACCAGGGTCCACAAGTCTAGGCTGAAAAGCAAAAGCAGGAAATAAGACCCTCCCATCTGGTACTGAGGAACTTTGCAACAAAATCAGCCCTTAATACTGCTCTGTCCTTTGAGATAACACACCCTCTTAAACAAACAAAACCCAGAGCTTTGGAAATAACACAGGAGAATAGTTTTCAGGGCTTTAAAAGAAACTAATATATGCACACAAGCCAAGGCCATTGAAAGCTTGCCAGGTTAAGTCCGACATACATTTGTATTTACTTCATATGAATAAAGTGGGTATCCCCAAGTGTCCCCACTATTTCAAGATAACTGCTAGTTATTGTGATGGCTAGTGCTGTACTACTAGCTCTTCCTGTTCTGTGCACTTCTCTGACCTCTACCTCTACCACTTTCAGTGGGTGTAACTTCAGACAAATTGAAGTTGCTGGTTGGCCTCTCTGGGCTGTCCAACAGTCTCTAACATAGGGGCTTACCTAAAAGCACTACCTCTAGTACATTTTCTTTTTCCTTTCTTTGGAGAAATAGAACAAGCTTTGTGATGCAAGGGTGGAGTCAGAGAATATCTTGTGGGAGTCGGGTCCCTCCTTCTACTATGGGAGTTCTAGAGAAGGAACCCAGGTCATCAGGCTTGATGGCAAGCACCTTTACTGCCGAGACATCTTGCCATTGCATGAAAACATCACCTCTTATAAAGATGCACTCCTATAAACCAGCTGTCTCTCCTGCTGATTTATGGCCCACATTAATTCTCTCTCTCATTTCCTACAGATGTTGAAGAAAATACAGGGGTGTCTGTACATTTGTGTGTGTGTGTGTGTGTGTATGTGTGTGCGCGCGCGCACACGCGCGGGTACAGATAGGTGTAGAAATGCATTCACTGCCTGGAGCAGCTTCTTATACAGGTATGAATGTCAACTATGAAGAGGGGACAATTTCATTAGAAAATATGGGCCTATAGGCCAGGTATGGAGGCACACACATCTGTACTCAACATCTGAGTCCAGCAAGAAAAGGAACACAAGTTCAAGTCCAAACTAGGCTACATAGTAGATCCTAAAAAATGAACACTGAGAACCACTACAGTGTCAACTCCTGACACTGTCCTAGTGACACTCTGCTGCCCTTGCAGATCCTCTGCAGACTGTAATGGTGAGTGCTTTAGTAGAGGGTTCTAACCAATCCTTCCTTTGAAGATAGCAAAGTGAAACCATCAGAAGTAAGAAGTTACCAAATACCGCCTTTGAGCACTAGGACTCTGTTTCTCTGTTTTGCCTATGTATAAATACTGCTGCTTTCATAGGAGCTGTGAGAACCCTTGTTCCCAACCAGGTTCACCCAGGAATGCCTAAGTGATAAAACATGCACAAACTCTCATTGAATCCTAAAAGTGAGTTCTTTCTTTGGTATTTCAAGACAGTACTGAGAAACCTTAGAGGCTTTGGGTTTGCAAAGCAAATACAACAGAACAAAACATCAGTTTGGTCCTGCACTTTGAAGCTTTAAGCTCTTCAATTCCCCATTTCCCCCTCACTCTGTGAGTTTTACATCTGACCTCAAATGTAATAAGATCTTACTGCCAAAGCCTATCAAGAAGCTAGGACTACAGGCAAGGACAATCTATAGCTTCTAACTTCTTTCCCCCATTTTGTTTTGTTTTGTTTTTGAAATTAAAAAAAAAATCTCACTATGTAGCTAGCCTAGGCTAAGCCCAAACTCATGACTGTCCTCCCAAATACATGAGGTTCCAGGTATATCCCACTGCCCTAAGCTCTCTTTCTTCTCCATTCTTCAAAGCACATGAGCCTCTTGGGATCTGCACTTAAGATGACAAAGCAAAGAGCAATAAGGTTTTATTATATTCTATGATTTAGTTCTTCAAGCTTTTCCTAGGCTCTCTAAGACTAAGATTTTACACTAATATAATCAAGATAACTGAGTAGGGAGTACCTAGGTTACACAGAAAGAACAAAAACAAGCACCAAAAAAAAAAAAAAAAAAAACCTACTTCCCTGAAGTATTTGAGGTACTTTTGAAGTAGTGTTGGAATATGGAGAAGACATTGCATAGCATGAAAATAGAAACTAAGTTGTGGTTGAATGAGAATGGTCTTCATAAGGCCATATATTTGAATGTTTGGTTACCACTTAGGAGAACTGTTTGAGAAGGAATGGAAGGTATGAACTTGTTACAGGGGCTATGTCATTGGAAGAAAGGCTTTCAAGTTTCAAAAGCCATTCCCAGTTAGTTTCCTCTCTGCCTACAACCTGTGGATCGGAAAACTGGCCCTAAGAAGCTGCTTAGCCCCATCCACCCAACCTGAGAAGTAGGTCGTCAGAGTTCCCTGTCCTACAAGATACCTTATACATGCTCTGTCTTTTACCCACTGGTCAGTATTAGCTACCAGACAGACAGCATTTACACACTGGCACATAGATACCACACCTTACTCCTCTAGAAAATATGCTGTGCTATATCACCAAACCCCTGGGGTATGCTTGCCTTCATATGATCAGTGGAAAGTGGCAGACATCCCATGCAAAATGCTAGATGTATTGCATCAAGAGCTGTCAACAAACCCACCTGCCTATTGGAGCAACATCTTATCTGGTGCTGCAGTCCCACCACCCCCTAAGTTCACAGTCCCAAAGACAACTATAGACATTTTCAAACTAATTATAGCTGAAGAAACCACACAAAACTATGCTAAAGTATCCATCTGAAACCAAAGCCAACAGTCTATCCAAACAAAAGTAGGAAACACTGCCAAGAATGTTTTAAGTACGAAAGCCACTCTTAACAAAATTGGCAGAGACTACTAACCTACCAGATGCACAAAATCCCAACATAGGGACACAACAAACATAAAGAAATATGTTAACAAGACGCTTGTGAAGGAACACAAAAACCTTTTTTTTTGAAAGTGCCAAAGAAAAGGAAACCAACAAACTGTCAAAAAAATTTTAATGAGTGAAGAATTCAACAAGTAAAAATTGTTTAAAAAAAAAAAAAAACAGGGCTAGAAATACAGATGTGAATGTTTGCAGCCACCATTGGACTGAGCACGGGAACCCCAATGGAGGAGTTAGGGGAAGGATTGAAGGAGCTGAAAAGATTTGTAACCCCATAGGAAGAACAACAATCAACCAATCAGAACCCCCCAGAACTCCCAGGGACTAAACCACCAACTAAACAGTACACATGGGGGGACCCAAGGCTCCAGCTGCATATGTAGAAGAGGACAGCCTTATCTGACATCAATAGGAGGAGAGGCCCTTGGTCCTGTGGAGGCTCAATGCCCCAGTGTAGGGGAATGCCAGAGCAGTGAGGCAGGAGTGGAGGGAGGGGGGAGCTCACTCATAGAAGCAGGGGGAAGGGGGATGGGATAGGAGGGTTGAGGAGGGGAAACCAGGAAGGGGAATAATATTTGAAATGTAAATAAATAAAATAAACATTTTTTTAAAAAAAGAAACAAAAAGAAGAAGAAGAAGCAATCAGAGCTACTAGAAAATATAGTTCAGTGGCAGGACACCCACTGCCTAGCAAATCAGTAAACAGTACCTCAAATTTTGGCAATGAAATCTCAATAAATAAAATACAGCTGAGTGTTTCAATAGAAGAACCAATAGAATACCTTATTTTGCAGATAGGTCTTTTGAAAATATCTTGTCAGACTTAAACCACAAACAAATAAATCAGATAAAAGTTCTTGCTATGAATATCGAACGTGATCAATCCCTGGACCTACGTAGAAGCAAAAGGAAAAAAACAACTCCACATAAGTTATCATCCTCTGACCTCCCATGTACAGTGGCAAGCAAACACATACACACACACACACACACACACACACACACACACCCCAAATATACATACAATAATAATAGTTTTTCATCAAAAAATAACAATGTGGGCGCTGGAGACACAGCACAGTAGAAAGAGCATTTGTTCCTCTTGAAGAGCCCAAGTTCAATTCTCAGTACCCACATCCAGTGGCTCACAAATGCCTGTAACTACAGCTCCAAGGATCCCAAGCCCTTCTTCTTGGCCTCTGTGGAAAACCTAAACACACATGGCACACAAATAAATAAAAATAAGGAAAAATTTTGGAGCTAGAGAAATGGCTCTGCAGTTAAGAGCACTTGCTGCTCTTGAAGACCTAACAGGTTTGGCTCGAAACACCCACATGGCAGCTCCAACCACTTATAACACCAGTTCCAAGGAATCCAACATCCTCTTCTGGCCTCCAGGGACACCAACACACATACATACATGCAGGCTAACACTCATACACATAAAAATATTTTTCAAAATAAAAATTAAAGCAATGTTTATAGTAGTAAGTATCAAACCACTTGCTGTTCTTGCAGAAGACACAGGTTTGGTTCCCAGAACCAACATAGTGGCTCACAATCATTCTTAATTAGCTCTTGAGAACTATTCATTCTTCTGACAACTACAGGAACCAGGCACATGGCATATACATACTTACAGATAAAACATTCGTACACATGAAATAAATCTTTAACAAAAAAACTTCTCAGGAGATCTCAAACAGTATGCAGTTTAAAGAACTAGCAAAGAACAAAACAAACCCAATTAGAGAAAGGATAGGATAAAAAACAGAAAGGAAGAATAGACACCATTAGATTAGAATCTAGAGTTACAAGCTCCATGGCAGAGTACTTACCTAGCAGGCTTGAGGCCCCAAGTTTGTCTTCAAACACAGCAAATAATATCAACAATCATAGGATCACATTTCTGGCCACATAAAGGTATTTGATAAACTTCAACATCTTTTTATGATTTAAAACAAGTCAAAAACTAAGTAAAGACAAAACATCCACCAACACAAGTAAGAATTACATGTAACAAATCCACAACCACTATCACACTAGAAAAAGCTAAAATGACTTCTGTAATCAGAACAAAGGGACATCTACTTTCAGCACACTTCATCAATACAATACTGGAAGTCGAAGAAAAGACCAGAGAGAGAAACAACATGTATCTAAATAGAAAGTAAGGGATTCAAACTACCCCTGCTTGTGGAAGTGTCCTTGTTAGCCTTAACTATTAACTCAACATAGCTTACTCACCTGAGAAGAAAGTCTCAGCTGAGAGATTGCCCAGATCAGACTAGCCTCTGGGCAAGTCTGTGGGATGCTACCTTAGTTATGAATTGATGTAGGAAGACCCAAACCACTGTGCGTGGCAGGTGGTCCTGACTGTATTAAAACACACACACACACACACACACACACACACACACACACACACACACGGGGTTGGGGATTTAGCTCAGTGGCAGCAAGTGCAAGGCCCTGGGTTCTGTCCTGAGCTCTGAAAAAAAAAAAAAAAAAAAAAAAAAAAAAAAAAAACACAAAAAAAGACAAAACACACACACAGAAGCTAAGCATGAGCCAGTAATGAGCTAGCAAGCAGTGTTCCTCTAATGTTTCTGCTTTAAATTCCTACTTGAGTTTCTGCCCTAACTTTTCAATAATGGAAGAGTAACCCCTACAAGCTGAAAGAAACCCATTCCTCCCCTCCTCTGAGATGCTTTTGGTCAGAGCATTTTAGCATATCAACACATCAACAGAAATGTAACCACAGTAGAGAGTAATTGTTTACATTCTAAAAAATTCATTACAGCTATAGAATATCAAAATTAACCCTGCTACCTGTGGTGGGAGAGAGAGAGAAGGGGGGGGGGAGAAGGAGGGGCGTCTCAAAAAAGCAAAACAACAACAAACAACATACAAAACCTAACTTTTTAAAAATATACAAAAAACTAGGAAAAAATTAATTATACATGTTTAACAAAGTCAAGTACATTTATAAAAAAGGAAAGTCTCTTTAATCAATACTTCTTGGAAGACTGAATACAGAAATGCATAAAAATAAAACATCTGTCCCTATTTCTTGATGTAAATAAAAAATAATTCAAAATGGATCTAAGATTTAAATCTAAGCCTAAAACTATGAAAATACTACAAAAATATACAAGAAAAATGCTTCTGGACATGGGTCTGAGGAAGATTTTTTAGGTAAGATACCAAAAGAACACAGAAAAGCAAAAACTAACAAATGAGACTGACTACATCAAAGAAAAATAAAATAAAATTTCATTGTAACAAAGGAAACCACCAAAAATGAAAAGGCCTACAAAACGGAAGAAAACAATGGCAAGCTATTCCTCTAACATAGTATTAATTCACACAAAAACTCAAACAATTCAACTATAAATAATACAATTAAAGTGGGCAAGTAGCTGGCTTACAAGAACAAGCCCACAGTTCTAGCATTCAACAGGTTGAGGGGAAAAGATTAATTCAAGGTCAGTCTGGGCTAAAGAATGAAGCTTTATCTCAAAAAACAAATAAATATATAAATAAACTAACAGTAATAAATAGGCAAGTGATGTAAGTAGGTAATTCTCAGGAAGATTTACAAAAACCAATACATACAAAATACTCATCATTCATCACTAGAGAAATGCAAATCAAAACCAAAAAAAAAAGTAGGCACTGATGAGGATGGGCTGAGAAATTAATGTTAGTAGTGTATTCGTTTCATTTCTATTGCTGTGATAAAACACTGTTGGCTTATGGTTCCAAAGAGGTAAGAAAACATCATGGAAAAGAAAACGTGGCAGTAAAATGACAGGCATGGCAACAGGAACAGAAGCTATGAGACCAATCACGCATTCAACTGCAGACAAGAAGCAGAGGTGGAGAACTGGAAATGGATGCTGCAAAAAGCCCACCCAGTGACAATCTTCCTCCAGCAAGGCTGTACCACCTCCCCAAACAGAGACACAGAGTAGGATTCAAGTGCTAAACTATCTGAGCCAATCGAGGGCTCCGTCATTAAATCACAGTAGGCATGCAAAGGACTCTACAGTGTGGAAGTTCCTGGAAAAACTAGAACTACGGTATGATCCAGCATGCCCACTTCTAGGAAACCAGCCTGTTAAAAGGAATAACCTGCACTCACATTTATGTATCTGTTGGGGGGGGGGCAGGCAGACAGGTTTCACTGTGTAGTCCAGGCTGGCCTTGAAATCATACCAGACAAAATGGCCCTAAAATTGTGCCCTTCTCACCTTCAGCCTCTGTAGCGCTGGGATTATAGGTGTGTTGACACTTCTTCACACCTTTATTGCACAATAATCAACCCACAGAATCAATGTCCTGTGTCTACTGATGGGGAAAAATGGTAGATATACATAATGGAGTGCCCAAAGAGGTCAGAAGAGGGTGTCAGATCTTCAGGAACCGGAGGTTCAGACAGTTGTGAATGCTGAGAACTGAACCCAGGTCCTCTGAAGAGCAACCAGTGCTCTGAACCATAAAGAAGGCAGGGAGAAAAAACTTCAGATATTCGTTGATTTAAAAATAAATAAAAGGCAAGACTGGCAAGCCATAAAAAGAAAGCCCAAGCAGCTTTCACAGTTTCTGCCTCTGCTCCTGCAGAAGTTTTTGTTCTGACCTTCCTCAACAATTGACTGTGATCCTATCATGTAAATCAAACAAACCCCTTCTCTCCAAGATGTCATGGTATCAAAACAATAAAAAGCAAACTTGGGCATAGCGTGAAAATAATCAAAATATCACTTTTAAAGTTTAAAAAACTTGTTATGTCTGAAAATGATGAAGGAAATTTTCCAGTTCCCTGTTAATGTTTCTGCAATAGAGCTGAAATGCTTTAACGATGCCACATTATGCCGAACTATCCTATTATTTGAGTTGATCTATACAACAACATGATTTAGAAATTGATTCAGAAACTGATTTAGAAATGTGATAAGTTTTGGAAGACTGATTAAACAAAAAAACATTTAAGAAGCACCTACTTTTTTTTTCCTTTATGGGAAATTTATTACCGCTCCCCAACTGTGCATTACTTTTTCTTTTCAACATCTTGCTCTGCAGCTTCCTTTGCTCTTTTTGCTCAGATGCCAAAGAGCGAGGCATTGTCACGGGCCATGCAAAGACTGGCAAAAGTCTTAAAATTCTTTTCTTCTGTAATGACTCTAGCCTTTTCCTTTTTATACACATTCCAGATGGGCATCTGTACTGGCTGGTTTTGTGTCAACTTGACACAAGCTGGAATGATCACAGAGAAAGGAGCCTCAGTTGAGGAAATACCTCCATGAGATCCTGCTGTAAGGCATTTTCTAAACTAGTGACCAAGAGGGAAGGGCCCAGCCCATTGTGGGTGGTGCCATCCCTGGGCTGGTAGACCTGGGTTCTATAAGAAGGCAATGTGAGCAAGCCAGGGGAAGCAAGTCAGTGACATTACTCCATGTCATCTGTATCAGCCCCTGCTTCCTGACCTGCTTGAGTTTCACTCCTGACTTTCTTTGGAGAAGAACAGCAATATGGAAAGTGTAAGCTGAACAAACCCTTTCCTCCCCAACTTGCTTCTTGGTCATGATGCTTTGTGCAGCAATAGAAACCCTAAGACAAATTGGTACAGGCATAGTGGGGTATTCCTGTGACAACCTGACCATGTTTTGGGGGAGGACTACTGAAGGACTTTGGAACTTTAAGTAGAAGAACCATTGGGATATTAAGAGCTCTGTGGAATGTAGGAGCTTGGAAGATAATGTTTAAGAACAGTGCAGAAGAAATTTCAGAGGGAAGATTAAAGACTCTTATCAGGGCTGTTGCTGTTTGATTGTGAAGATTCTGTGGTTTTGGTTAGCTGGAGCTGAAGAATCAGCTGTGATTAACAAGATACCAGAACTACTAAAGCAAAACCTTTGCATTACTGGGACTATTGATGCTGGCCAGCTAGAGCTAAGAAATTAGTGGTGATTAAGAAGAGACCAGTATCATTGAGGTGAAATCTTTTTAGAACTGTTTTCTGAGAGCACAAAGAGGTTGTACCTCATGCTGTGGCTAGAGTTGGTAATGTGTAAGAGTCACCCAGGTAGTGCTGATTTTGAGGGCATGAAGAGCAGCTGAGGCTTGTGAGAGGCCATGGAAGGCCACTGGTGAAGGTTCGGCCTCAGTTGCAATTAATGTCCCAGGACTGAGGAGATCATGCAGGGGAGTTGAGGCTTGGCACCATGAAGGGAGCCTATGAGAGGCTATTGGTGAAGCCTAGTTGCAGCAGAAGACAGCAGTGTTTTGAAGATGCCAGTGCCATGAGATGACCACCAAGAACAGCAGTAGCTGTGGAGAACAGGCAGCTGGAGCCAAGAAGCCAAGGTGTGTGCTACAAAAGGCAGAGATGGAGAAGTGACCCAAGCCCTTGGAGGAGCCCAGAAGTTTGTGAGTGGATCCCAGACATTGGATGATTAGAGTTCAATTTTGCTTTTAATTATGACTGTGCCCTGATATTTTTCCCTCTTGAAGAAAGTATTTTAGTGGAGCCCACAATTAAGAGACTTTGAACTAAAAAAAGACTTTGAATTTTAAAAGAGATTGGATATTTTAAAGGGATTGAAATTTTAATATGTAAGATTTTGTAAAGACTGTGGGTTATTTAGATCTTGGGGATGAATAAGAAAGTAAGGGTTGAAGCTTAACAGTGATGTATTTGTGTGTCAAGTTGACAAGGGGTCAACTGTACTGGCTGGTTTTGTGTCAACTTGACACAAGCTGGAGTTATCACAGAGAAAGGAGCCCCACTTGAGGAAATGCCTCCATGAGATCCAGCTGTAAGGCATTTTCTAAACTAGTGATCAAGGGGGGAGGGCCCAGTCCATTGTGGGTGGTGCCATCCCTGGGCTGGTAGACCTGGGTTCTATAAGAAAGCAGGCTGAGCAAGCCAGGAGAAGCAAGCCAGTGAGTGACATCCCTCCATGGCCTCTGCATCAGCTCCTGCTTCCTAATCTGTTTGAGTTCTACTCCTGACTTCCTTTGGTGATGAACAGCAATATGGAAAGTGTAAGCTGAATAAAACCTTTCCTCACCAACTTGCTTCTTGGTCATGATGTTTTGTGCAGCAATAGAAACCCTGACTAAAACAGCATCACAGGTCCTGTTAGCTGGGTGGCCAGTTTAAATTGTTCAGCAGAACTGTCTCCCTTCTTTGGAGCAGAAGGCTTCCTGGGGAAAAGTATGAGCTTAGAGCAGTACTCCTTCAGGTGTTGCATGTTGGCCTGTAGTTATTCAGTAGATATGTTTTGCCTCCTAGGGGCCACAGAGATGCCAATGGTGTGAGCCATTTTCTTGTGGATACCAGCCACCCTTGAGTTCCTCCAGGCTGAGGTCCCTGCCAGCCGGGACCTTGGTGTGGTATCTAACTGTAGGGCACCTCATGATGGGCCTGATGGGACCAGATGTGGGACAAGGGGCAATGCAGTGTGCTTTCGCCTGCCGGGCCTTGGATCTGCAGAGCTTGCATGCCAGCTACTTGAACGGAGCGACCACTCGCTGCTGCTAATCCCAGCTGGGCGCCTTAGCTGCCTCCTGTACAGCAGAACGGCTGAGCGGAAAGGACCAACAAGCACCTACTCTTAAAAATATTTCCAGGCTAGGGACATAGCTCAGTTGGTAAAGTGCCTTCCTAGCAAGAACACAGCCTTGAGTTCAAGATCCAGCACCTCATACACAAGGAAAGATGGACCATATTTAAGAGACTTGGAGGTAGAAAATCAGGTAAGTTCAAGACCAGCCTGAAAGAAATTTCCCACACTTTTTTACTGATATACTTTATTCAAATCATCTGATGAAAAGCTAACATCACCCATATCATATTTAAATACAATTTGCAAATTAGTAAAGATAATTTCAAGAATAAATAAGAATCAACATTTCAACAGAAATTTTCTGTTTGTTTTTGTTTTTTAAGATAGGGTTTCTCTTGTTTGTCCTGGAACTTGCTTTGTAGACAAGGCTGGCCTCTAACTCACAAGAAGTGACCCTTTTCTCACAGGCAATGGGATTAAAGGGGTGCACCACTACACCAGACTTTTTAACTTGTAATTTTAAGAAAAGACTGTACTACATAACTAACCTCAAACTTGCAATTCTCCTGTCTCAGTCTCAGTTCTCTCTCTCTCTCACACACACACACACACACACAAGAGGGGGGGGTAGGAGAGAAGACTCAGAAAAACTTTACCTGTCAGTTTTCTGTGCTGTCCTGCACCACTGAACTCATAGGCAACCCAACACTGATTTTACTAACAAACTTCGGAGTTAAAAAAACAAAAAGCTCTAACTTTACTAAATGCAAAGTGATTTTTACAATGTGTTTAACAGCAGACAACTAACTTGATTCTTGACAAACATAATGTGAAAGTGTTACTGTTTGAACACCCAGAGAAAGAACATTTAGGTAGCTCATTACACTTAAGTTTATAATGATAAACCCTCCAAGCTTCCACCACACCATTACAAAGTCCCCCAGAGTCTCATTCTTTTTACCAAATAAGTCATAGAAAATAAATTCTAACAGTAAAACCGGTAAGGCAGCCATCCACTGTCTTTTCCCTTTGGTGCTGAGGATCCAACCTCCCTCTGTCCACCAGAGCTACATCCCTAGCACCATCACACATTTTTTAGTGGGCTACAGGACTCAACTATGGACAACTTATTTTGTTAATGCAACTAATACATGAAGTCTGGAAAATACAAAATAAAAGGCCATATGCAAGGAATCAGGAAGATAGAAGATCACATTAGAACATAATTTAAGCAACAATTTAGAGCAATGATTTGATAGGCCCACCTCAAAATAAAAGTGTTGGATCTCTAGGAGGAATACACAAAACAAATAATACATAAAAAGGTAATAACATGGTATCATAAAGGACACATCATACTTTAAGAAAACATTTCAGTCTCAGCTCTGCCCCAACATCAAGATGTGTACATTTCAGCAGTTATTTTGCATGGATTTCACTTTCCCAATCTAAAAAACCATTGTTTCAACAATGTTCCATGATATCATGGCATAAATCCATATAAAATTAGGAAGCAAGGGAAAGAAAGATGTCAGCTGAGGGAAAAGGGTGTTTAAGAAAAAAAGACACCAATAAGTACACATGCAAACACCATCACACTCTGTATGTGGAAAAGAAAGAGGAGGAGGCAAAAAAAAAAAAAAAAAACCTCAGTTACAGAAACTTTTGACAACCTTTACTCAAATCAAAATTATATTTCTGGGGGCTAAAAAGATGGCTCCAGTTAAATGTAAGCACTATTCTTGCAAAAAGGTGCAAGGGTGATTCCCAGCAACTGTATCAGGAGGCTCCTAACCACCTAGAAGTCCAACTCCACGATATCTGACACTTTCTTTTGGCCTCCGTTTTCAGGCACCTGCCCTCATGTGCACATATCATGCCCTCAACACACACACACACACACACACACACACACACACACACACACACACACCTCTGGCTGGGTGTCCAGATGCCTCTGTGGTAAAGGTACCTGCTGCCAAGCCTAAAACCCTGAGTTCAATTCATGGGACCTATGTGGCGGACACAGAACTGACTCCCCAACAAACTGTCCTCTAACTCTGGTTGTGAGCCGTAAGCACATTGCCTGCCCCCACCCATCCACCATTACACACACACACACACACACACACACAAAGATAAACAAAAAAAGTAATAACCAATCTTTTTAAAAAAATATAACTTTAGACTGATGAAATACCTCAGTGGATTATGAAAAGCCATGGGTCTGATCCCAAAACTGAGGGAAGGTAAAAGAGACAGGAGAGGGAGAGGGGCGGGGAAGGGAGGAAGAAATTAAGAAAGGAAAAAGAAAAGCTTAACAAATTTTTACTTTTCTACTTTAGTACTTTACAGAGAATTTTTTACTGTGCTAGGACAGATGGCTCAGTGGTTAAGAGTACTTGCAGAGGATCTCGATTCTGTTCCCAGAACCCACACCACATGGTGTGCATATATGTAGGCAAAACACTCAAAAACATAAAATAAAAATATACCCTTAAAATACTGAAATCTAAATGAAAGATATTACTAGTACCTAAAGTGTTTTAAAATATGTTCAAAGTATTATTTTAAGACCAGCACAGGCAGAACACATTTGAGAACATCCAGACAAAAAATCCAGTTAGAGCTAGTGAGCAGTTCAGAAACAAATTAAAAACAATATATAAGAAAACAAAGGTAAGCTTTTTGTTTTTTGTTTTTTTTTTTTTTAAGAAAACGACTACCAAAAAAAAATAGGAAAATGTTAAAGGTTTATGTCTGGGTTACTGAAAGCACATTACATAATGTATCACCAAAGAAAGACAGCACATGGCATCAGTTTTGGATGGAAGACTTTTAAGTTCTATTTCCCAGATAGGTTAAAGTGAGACTCATCCAGACCTGTCAATTTGTCTTCAAACTGCTGAATATATGTTAAATGCTCAGTAATTTCGAGTTTCCTTCCATTTTACTTGACAGTGAAAAACTCATTTGACTTCCTGGCATTTTTCCATATTACCAGGGTTAATTCTTTTTTTTTTTCCTTCAAGTTTTCCTGAGAAGGAATTTATTTACAACAATAATCACATCGAGCCTTGAACTCTAGAACAAAGTTCTCAAATTATGAAAATCAGCAGCATAAACTATCACTCAGTGTTTAATAAAACAATACATTAACACGTCAACTTCTTTACAAGGGTCTGTAGGGCTTGGAAAATAAAATGCTTGACGGAGAGGCAAGTCTTTTCAAACTTAATGCTCACATACAGCTGACACATCAACACAAGGAACACTTAAGTTTTCTACACAATTCCTACAGAAGTTTTCCCAAAGAAAACACCAAATGTAGCCACGATGAAAACAGTACTAACCAATCAATGCATAAGCTTTGACTTACTATCACGATGCAATTAAAATGTCTATTTAAAAGCAAGACTGAAAATTTATCAAACAAAACTTTTTTTTTTTGGACTATTACTCTGTTCAAGTGGTGACGTCGCTAAAGGCTGGAAGCCCACAATTGATTTCCAGGTGCTTAAAAAAATCGTTAAAGGCTGACTGATCATCAATCATCAAGCTACCAAAGTAAAGCTTTTGAAAATGAACACTTCTTGCAAAACTTTACCCGTTTTTTTGGCTGAACACTGACTCTTTCACCTCTCCCCCACCCAAGATGGGGTCAGGAAGTTTTTCTTCATCTTCTTTCCTAACTCCTATGGATTCTTACCTAACTAAGGGGCAGTATTTTCTTTGGGTGACTTCAGCTCCGCTTGACATTAACCGAGCGATGACGTTACGGTCATCAAACCTGAACAAAAAACCAGCTTCCTTCCAACCCAGCTGTTAACACTGAACCGAACTAGCGCGGAAACCGGTACAAAACCAATCCAGCGGATTGTTTTTCCTGAACCTACCGGACTTCACCAGCCCCCGGACACCCCCATCTCCCCTGCTCCGGAACGGGAGGGGAAGGGGAGGGCGCGCCCCGAGGATGTCCCCCCTCACGGCTTCCTCCGGCTGGCAGCTAGAGGTGAGAGCGCCCTTCCTGCCAGCCCGCGTCGGACGCCACCTCAGACCGCGACAGGGCTTTCTGAGGAGAACCTTCGAGGCAGCGCGCCGCACGCTTGACTTGCGTGCCCGCCTCCCCGAGGCCAGAGGCCGCGGGGTCACCCGGCTGCACCGGGGACACCCGAGCTCCGCCGAGCGGCCTCCCCGCCCCCTCCGCTCCGCCGCCAGCAGACGGCGCCCCCGGGCTAACTTCACCAGGGAAGAGGAAGCGACCAGAGACTAGCAGGCACCGCGGACAGACCGGGAGACCGAAAGGGCCGTGTGTGTGTCCGCACGCGGGCGAGGCTGTCTCACCTTCCCTCCGCCGAGCCCGCGGCTCCAGTCACCTGAGGACTGCACCGGGACGCCACCGCGGCTGCCCGGATGCCGTTACCGCACGAGGCCTGTGCTGCGCCGCCGCGTAGCTCTCACAGAGGGGCGGGGCGCGCGCAACCGGTGGGCGGGCCGTTGCGGGCAGGAAACCCGCTCCACGCCCAACCTAATAGGCTCTATCGCCTCCGGAGCCCGCCCCTGACGCGTCGGCGGAATGCGCCGCTCCGTGATTGGGCGAGCGGGCTAGTCAATCAAGCGTGCCGCTGAGTGTGCAGGGTTCGGACCCGAGAAGATGAGGGTCGCTGGGCCCCACTGCCTTTTTCTCCTCCAGCTTCCTCGGTAACTGGTTATTTTCCGCCTCTCCCAGTGCTACTAAAACCCGTCGTTATAATCGCTCACTAATGTCGAATAGTGGCCCCGAATTCAACCCAAACTACTCTGGTTCCTGCATCTGAAAGAGCAGACCGGCTACAGATCTTAGGGACAGGGACAAGAAAATCAAGCCTCGGGGGGGGGGAAAATGTTAAGATGTTTGTTAGTTAAAACCACAACCTAAATAAGCTGTGTGAGGAACTTCCGAGTGCCCTAGCCCGTGGGTATTTACTCTCGGCTTTCAGTCGTGTGAAAAGGACAGTTACCTTTGCCCTTGGGCTGAGTATGGCAGTGGCACAGCCCCAGCCATCTGCCAAGGCATCAATAAATCGGTTCGTCTTCCAAACTAGCCTTACAGTCACCAATAACCTGCCTCACTATTTCCCAACCACCTTTGTCACTTATTGTAGGTGTGGCACCTAAAAAACCCACTCTAGGTTAGGTAACTATTGAAACACGAGTTCTTGCGTGCAGAGTAGCTGCACCCATTTACCTAGATTGCAAGGTCTATTAAATGAGGAACTGTGTCAGAATCCACCCACCCTCACTCCTTTCCTAGCACATCATCGTCAACAACGGAGAAATTAATACGTCTTCCTTTCGCCTTTTAAATTTTATTTTTATTTTCTGCGTGTTCGAGTGTTTGGTTGGTGTACATGTATACTTCTGTATCATGTGCATTCCCGCTGCCCCTGAAGGCCAAAAGAGGATATAGGATCCTCAGAAACTAGAGTTACAGATGGTTTTGAACTACTCAGTGGGTGCTGGAAATCACACTCAGGTCCCTAGGAAGACCAGTGCTCTTAATCACTGAACCAGCTTTCTCCAGCCCCTTCCTTCCACTGAAATACAGGCCCTTCCTGTAAGTCCTAAAAAATTCTTTTCTGCCTTTAACTTAGTTGCACGTTAATTGCTTGTTGCCCCTTTTTATCCTTTGGTTGAGAAAAGTGGACCATAAAGCTGGACAAAGGATACCTTGCTTATATTCTATTAGTGTCAAAAGTAAGGAATGCAAATATATATTTAAAAACATATACCAAGGACAAGGAGGGGCTACATACCTTTAATCCCAGCACTTGGGAGGCTGAAGCAGGTGGATCGAGGCCAGCCTGATCTAAAGAGCTACACAGAGAAACCCTGTGTCAAAAACAAAACAAAACAAAAAAAATCACATAGACCACTACACCTGCAGAGGCAGGTTCAAGGCCAGCCTGGTTTATGTAGCAAATATCAGGACAGTCAAGGCTATCTCAAAAGCAAACAAAAAACATACAGTCAGCTCACACACACACACCCCATTAACTCCAAAGGAGGATATTTGGGTTAATAATGAAAAGAGATAAGAACCCTCCATGTCTTAAGAACTTTCTCAGGAAACTGTTAAAATCGTATTGTTAGAATGGCCTAGTTTAGTGTCCCTATCACACGGGAATGTTCAGGAGGAAGAAAATCCTGCCTATCTGTTATCAAGAAGTTATCAGAGACTTGACATTGAAGTGTAAAAATTGGTGGGCCCTACTAAATAAATTTAACTTCTGGATTTAGTGTGGTTATGCTGTTATAGGAAAGGGTCTGCTTTGTCCGGTAGGTGCTACAATTGGCACTGCATATCTTGAGTTCATACCAGTGTCAGATACTGAGATTTAAACCAACGTGTATTACTTATATGCTAAACATACCAACAGTTGTATCTGGAGACAGATGGGCATTAAGCCACAGTGAGAGGGGAAATGTGTAGTAAGACTATTTAAGAAAAGAAGGGTTGGGGGGGTGTTACCTAATATAAAGAAATTAGGCAATTGTAGTATGTTGAGCAGACAGGCTAGAACTGAAGCAAGATGCCAGGAAAGTGGAGGTCTGTAGGGTTTATTCTATAGGAAAGAAGTCAATAAAGAGTGGTTTGTTTTTTTCAGTGCTTTAAAGATCATTCTGATGTTTTCTGGCTCTTGTTTCTGCTGAGGAGCAAGTTGCAATTCTTTAAAAAAAAAAAAAAAAAAAAGACAAAGCTTGTATATGTGTTAGATGTTTTGCTTACCTGGAGTTTCCTCGGAGACCAGAGAGGGCACCAAATTCCTGGAACTGAAATAGCTGACAGTTGTATGCTGTATGTGGGTTCTAGGAACCCAACCTGGGTCCTCTGAAAGAGCAATAAGTTCTCTTGATGGAGGAATCATCTCTCCCGTCCTACACTGTAGTTTTTGAAATGCTTTATTTATTAATCTTTATTTGTTTGGTGCGTGTATGTGGTGTGTGTGCCTCTGTGTGTGTGTCAATGTGTGTGTGTAGTGTGTGTATGTATGTGTGGTATGTATGTCCAGTATGTGTGATGTGTGTGTGTATGTGTGGTGTGTATGTGTGGTGTGTGTGTGTATGTGTGTATGTGTGGTGTGTATGTGTGGTGTGTGTGTATGTGTGTATGTGTGGTGTATGTGTGGTGTGTGTGTGTGTGTGTGTGGTGTGTGTATGTGTGTGTGGTGTATGTGTGTGTGTATGTGTGTGTATGTGTGGTATGTGTGTGTATGTATGTGTTTGTGTGTGTATGTGGGGTGTGTGTGTGGTGTGTGTGTATGTGTGGTGTGTGTATGTGGTATGTGTGTGGTCTGTGTGTGTGTATGTGTGGTGTGTGTGTGTGTGTATGTGTGGTGTGTGTGTATGTGTGGTATGTGTGTGGTGTATGTGGTGTGTGTGTGGTGTGTGTGTATGTGTGGTGTGTGTGTGGTGTATGTGTGTGTGTGTGTGTGTATGTGTGTGGTATGTATGTGTATA
Source organism: Micromys minutus (assembly GCF_963924665.1). Lineage (NCBI taxonomy): Eukaryota > Metazoa > Chordata > Mammalia > Rodentia > Muridae > Micromys > Micromys minutus. The sequence goes on from NC_137956.1 coordinate 31,951,275, forward strand.
TATGTGTGTGTGTGTGTGTTCATATGTGCAGGTTCCAAGGATCCACCGTGGGTTGTCTGGAGTGGTGACAGAGCCCGTATCCACTGAGCCATCTCTCTGGCCCAGGAGCTATTGCCATTGTCTTTCTGTGCATTTTCCTTCTGATCTGGTTATTTTTAAGATTCTACAACTCATCCTTGTCAGCAAAGATACACTGTTGAGTTGCACTGTTTTTAGATGTCTTTTTTTATTTTCCCTGCTGGCCATTCATCTGGTTCTCCAGATTTCTGAGTTGCTGGTGTTTATTTTCTGTTGAGTCAAATTTGAAAACATTCTGATTAATATTTCTTCAAAATCTTCTGCTGTAGCTTCTCTCCTTTTCTAAAGACAGAAGTGACAGGAGCTGAATTATGACCCTGAAGGGACTTTGTACAGCTTAAAAAAAAAAAAAAAAAAAAAAAGGATAAAACTGTGAGCATAGTGTTTTTCAAATGCTGATTTCTGTGCCTTCATACCTGGTTTCAATACAGACACGACATCGTAATGCTTATACCAAGAATCTCCAGTCTCAAGTTTGTGTATGTGGTTCTTACCATTTATTCTGTGCCTTGTCAATAAATGCTGGTCATCCAGTGGCTGGGCAGAAGAGAGAATAGGGCAGGATATGCACCAGGCAGAGGAGAGATGGAGAGGGAGGTTCAGATCAGCAGGGGGTTGGAGGAATTAGAGCCAAGAAGAAGGAGTCTGAAGAGCTGGATCAGTATAATGGGCTGAGGCTGGGAGGTAACCAGATTGAGTTTCTTTTGCTTGTTCCCAACAATGTCCATGCACATCCACAGCAGGTTGCACCCAAGACTTCATGAGTGCTGCCCAGGATCTTGCTAAATTTCCCAAATTGGCCTCAAATTTGGCTTTCTAAGACTCTAAGATTACAGGCTTATACCTCTATGTCTGGCTTAGTTTGCATCATGTCTATTGATAACCAATGCCCAGTAATCCCTGAAAATCTTAAGTGTCAACATTTCCCAAAGCTGGCTACCTAACTAATGGCTTTGGTTTTGTTTGGAGATGATTTAGAAACATTTTTCTCAGGAAAACAGAAATCACAAGATATCACAATGGAGGAGATTTAGTATTGCGTGTTAATGGACTGGAAAAAAAAACGATGCCAGGTTTGGTAGCTCACACCTATCTGTGGGGAGGCAGACACAGGAAGGATCACCCCAAGTTCAAAGCCAGCAAGGGTAAATAGTGAGACCCTGTCTCAAAGAGACACTAAACAAATAAATAAAATGCAGGGAGAGGCCAGAGGATGGCACTGAGGTAACCCAAAGGAAACTGCTTCATGGATCAGCTACTACACCTAGGGCTAGTGAAAAGGGAGAACCAAGTTTGGACTATAAGACTTCGGCAGAGAGGCGTGGCCCAGCTGGGATGTAGCTCAGACTTCCAGGAGGAAGCTCTCCAGCTGGCTCTTCTACTGCTCAGGGAGTGATGTGTGGGCACGGGTTACAGGACAGAATGGTGCCAAAAATAACGTAAGGATAAAATTAAGTCTTGCTGACTGCTGGAGCCAAACAGCAATAGATGATAAGGCAAATGGAAAGAGGGAAGTCCCTCTTCTCTGCTTTCTAATCCCCCTCTACTGACTTGTTTGCTCTGTCAATTATGTGTTATGTATGTGTGTGTGTTTATTTATTTGCAGTACTGGGGGTTAAACAAGGTCCTTAGCTTTTGTCTTCTATTTTCCCTCTGTAGACGTGTTTGCTTTTATTTATCTGATTGTTTATTTGCAGTGCTGAGGGTTGAACCTAGAGCAGCTTGCTGCATAGTAAGTACTCTGCTGCTGAGCCATATTATATTTCCAGTAGACCATCTCCTTTTTGAAAACAAGTCTGACTAAGTTGCCAAAGCTAACCCTGAACTTTGTGATCCACCTGCCTCAGCCTCCCAAGTATCTAGAATTACAGCTCTAGTTCAACCCCTCTGTAATTTCCTTTGTAGGCAGAACCCTGTGAGAGATACTGGCTAGTATCAAAAAAATGACATGCGTGGGACTGAGCCTTAGCCTCACATAGGAAAGTATAGAAGAAAGCTAAGACAACACCTTAATAATCAGTGTCACATCGACATGGGCGTGAGCAGATGAATAATGAATGGCCCAAGTTAGACGCAAATCAATGCTACCTAGTATGCTTTTACAGACCTGGAGGTGCCCTTGAGGAGAGCCTCAGGTACCATATCAGTTTTCTGCAGTATCATGATTACTGCTAGTGTTAATTTTTTAATTATAATTTTTCTTTATTCTTGAGAATGTCATGTATGTGTACAATAAAATATTACCATATCTGTCCCCATTTCCCTCCTCTAAATCCACATATACTCCTCAACATGCTCTACTCTCAACTTAATGACTTTTTTTGGTTTGGGTTTTTGGTTTGGTTTGGTTTGAGACAGGGTTTCTCTGTGTAGCCCTGGCTGTTCTTGAAATGACTTGAGAAAAAAAAAAAAAAAAATGAAGTCAATTAGTGCTGTCCATAGTGAAGGGAGGGGAACCTGGAACACAGAAACATTCCAGTAGGAACATCCTCAGAAAAGAAAAGGGGGAAAAGTGGTGTCCCTCCTTCGGCAGGTGTCAACCAACACCAACTCAGTAGGCAGTAAAGCACGGGTCCTGGAGAGCCCTCTCCTGCCCATGCTAGACTCGTGCGGAGCTTCACTGTAATCACAGCTGCTTTGAGTCCGTCAGTCAACAGGTCAGAGTCTTTTTTTTTTAAGGAGTATGTCTGCTTTACTTAATGCTTACCATAGAATCAAAAACAGGAACAGCTATTAAAAAGATCTGTATGAAAGGAGATAAAGAGACTTGTCTAAACATTAGATCTTGCATCATCAGGCAAAAAACTGGTGTGACTATTGATTATAGACGGCTGGTGAGAAGCCATTATACCATATACTCACTCACTTTCTATCCAGGGCTGGCGCCTACTGTGGGAAGACAGAGTTCCCACTCTAGTGTTCAGACTTCCTGTTGCGGAAACCCAGCTTTGCTTTGTTCTTCTCATCCCTTTTAGGACCTCTTAGACTTTTAGTGGAAAATAAATTTTAGCTAAGTTTCCAACATTTTATTCTATACTGTAATTATCATAAATGAATATTTTTGAATATTGAAGGATGTTTATTGCACATTTATAGAACATTAAGAAAAAACACTTTCACCAGTAATGGGCACACACACTTTTAATGCCAGCACTCGGGAGACAGAGGCAGGCAGAGTTGGCAACCAGTCTAGTCTACATAGCTTCAGGACAGCCAGGATGACATAGAGAAACTGGGTCTCAAAAATAAAACAAAAACGTTTTTCAAGTTTTAGAAGTTTATGGCCACAAAAATTCAATCTGAGACTCCCAGTCTTGTGTCTTTAGTAATGGAGAATAATACTCTTCTACCACAATTACCTTTTATTAATAATTGTAAAGACACAAAGTTCATGACACATTTCATCTATTTAATATTTATTCTTTAATATATTATTCTGATATATTTTTCTACATCTGCATAATTATTTATACTATATAGCACTCTATCAATAATATAACACAAAAGGCATCTACAAGTAAATACTAAAATGGTAGTGTACATGTTAATAACTAGACATTAACAAGATGATAATAATAACCAGATATTCATTTAATGGGAGAGTCCAGTATTTCCTGATAATCTTCCCTCCTTTCATTCCTCCAGTAAAGTTTATAGCCAGCAAGGACAAATACACTAATCATAATGATCACCCCTCCAAAAACATCATAAGCACTAGGAAATATGTGTAACACAAGAAGCTGTAAGACCATAGCTACCACAATCTCCAGATGTTGAACGGTACTAACCAAAGCGGGGTGGAACTTGTCCAGGGCGTAATAAACACCTAAGAACGCTACAGTAGAACAGATGCATATAGCAATGAGATAGCTCCATGTTTCCCCATCTAAAGGAATGATGGGTTCTTGAAGGACAAACATAGTAGATAATCCCCAGATGGTTCCGGTCCAACCGAAGGTAAACAGTGCAGTCCACATGCTGATCTTCTCCCTGATGGATCTGTACACGATCATAGAAAGAGCAGTGGTCAGCCCAGCCATCACAGTCATAGTGTACCCAAAGGCTTCTTTCCAGGCATTTAACAGAGAATTGTCCTCATCAGCAATGTTGGGGATCATGACAAGACAAACACCCAAGATGCTGCAGACCACTGTAGCCATGTCGACATAGGCCATCTTCTCATCCACAAGTAGAAAGGCTAGAACGGCACTGAAAACAGTGGTGGTGGCTCTCCACATCGTGGTCCCATTGCTGGGAGGAACTATTGAAAAGGAGGTATAAGCACAGGTGATGGAAATAACATTGCACACACCATAAAAGAAAAGTCGTAATCTGTATCCGCTGGGCCCAAAGGGAGCTTCCTGGTAATAGCACACAACTATCACGGATAAGACCTGCAAGACAGACCGGATAAAAATCAGTTCTAAGGATGGAACTTTAGAACGGTCAGAAACAAGCCTCGTGATGAGAGCCACACATCCATGTGCCAAAGCAGACCCAAACAGCACTAGCCACATTTTTCGAGACTGAAAGATATTTTTTTCTGTAAAGTGCTGGAACTGTCCCACACTACTGGCTCTCGGGTCTTCTGATCGTGGAGGCCGAGTGTCCATGGTTCCAAACAAAGTTCTTCCTTTTCTTCTCATTTCACTCAAAAGACTTCTCTTTGGGTTTTCTTCCATAAATCTACCATAGTCTTCATTGATTTCCTCATACCCATCATCCCCAGGTTGGGGATAATGAGAGCTATACTTCACCATGACTGTGTTGGGATGTATTTTCACCCGTTTTTTAATTGGATATTTTTTGGATGGAGAAGTATCCATTTCTTCAGACAATAAATTCTATTTAAAGAAAAGAAAAGAAAAACAAACATGTTCATTTCATTAAAAACTGCATTGCCATTTCATAAATATATGCTTATTCAATCATAAAAAGTAGAGATTATGACAAGAGTCTGGAAAATATAATAGGAAAAGATGATCTGGTGCGAGCATCATCGTATACATGAAGCCACCTGAATTTTCCAACCTCTTATCACATCTGCTGTAAACCTGTCCCAAAGTCTCACCCTGTTTGATCTTTGACTAATTTGGCTCTTTTGCTTGCTTGCTTGGTTGGTTAATTAGGTTTTTGTTTTGTTTTGTTTTTTGAAGTCAGGTTTCATGTAGCCCATAATAGCCGTGAATTCCTGTCCTTCTGCCTCCAGCTCCCAACTGCTAGGATTAGAGGCGTGAACCGTATAATCCATTTTAAAACAAAAATACAAAAATAAAAAGCAACTTCAGTCTCACCTTGCCTGTTTATTTGTCTTGTTTAACTATGTTCTAAATTGCAAGTGCATAAACCTGAACTATTTTAAAGATTTTTTTTAAGAGAGAGAGAGTGAGAGAGGCAGTGTGTGTGTGTGTGTGTGTTGTGTGTGTGTGTGTTCATGCATGTGCATGCAGGTATCCTCAGTCCTCACAGGCTAGAAAAGGGAGTCAAATTTCCTGAAGCTGGAGTTACAGGTGATTGTGAGCCACTTGACATAGATGCTGGAAGCCAAACCTGGGTCCTCTGAAAGAGCAGAAGGTGCTAACCACTGAGCAATCTCACCAGTCCCCAAAAGTATTTTACACAATAACACAATCTAAGCCAAGTATGGTGGCACATACCTATAATCCCAGCACTTAGCATTGTGATATACTGTTGATTAGGGAAAATATTAAGCTTCCTTCAAAGTAAGAATTAAAGAAATACAGAACATAAATAATTTACTATATATAGTAAACTCTTAAATGTTAGCAGTAAGTGAATTTGGCTGTCTCCACCTATAATGACCCATGAAACACTGGGTATCTTTTACAGTGTTATTCTTTCTCAGTCTGCTTTCCTGTCTTTCTTTGAACAATTCTTTTTCCTTCTCAGTGATTATTTTCTTCCACTGTAACCGGCAGTCTGGCAGAATACCTTACCAGATATGTAGAGCCCACTGGGCTTCTCACCCGAAAAAGGGAAGTATAGGTTGATGTCTATATGCAGGTGGGGGCAGGCACAAGATAAGGCAAGGCCTGTGATTGGACAATGAAAAAGAAAGGTGGGCTGAGAATTTTAGAGACAGGTCAGAGAGTGTGGAAAGGGAGGAGGAAGATGAAGGAAGAGAAGGATGACCCAGATCCACATGGCTTTAAATAGCCACAGGTACCTATGAATATCTTAAAGGGGATGAATTATTACAGGACAATTTGTCTCATCTAGGTGGGCAGTTTATATCAATATCAACTGGCTCTGGGTTTATTGTGTGGACATTTTGTGGGGTGATAATTTACGGATATAGATCTGATTGATAAACTACAAGCCTCTAGAGTTTTGATTTTACCAGGTTACTGGGAATTGTGACTGAGCAGAGTTCACAGAGATGAGAATCCCACCAGTGCCATATGGCCCACATGTAGTCCGGCAACAGCGTGGCATGGTAGTGTCTTTATTATTATTATTATTATTTAATGCAACAGGGAAGAGACAAAGGAGAAAAGAAGAAACCATTTTTCCTCATGATCCCTAAAACCTTTGCCCAAACTCACCAGTTCCAAGGTCCTACACCACGACCCCAAAATCAAATCGGGTTCTGTAGTTCTGACATCATCTGGGTAGCCAGCAGTTCTGTTTACGATTTTTCTTCCGAAAGTCATCTTTGGCTGGCGGAAACCCTGGGAAATCCCACCCATTCCTCGAGCCTCCAGTTTCCTAACTGACCAGTTCCTTGCAGTCCCTTCAGCATGCCAGTTCCAAGAAATCTCAGGGTCCTTTGTTTCCCATTTCTAGCCGTTTCCATTTTAAAAGCATAGCTTTAGCTTCAGTAGTCTCAAACTCTGGCACAATCCCCATGAAGGAATTTCCTTCCCAGCTGCCTCACTTCTGTTGGTGACCTCATGGTCCCTCCAGACTCCCGAGCTACAAACCTAAGGATATTCTGAAATCTCCTTGCTGTCACCACACTCTAAATTGGCTGTCCCTCATACTGCTTTGTCTTTGAGATATTTCTCAAGAGTTGTCTCTTTTCTTTAATTCCATGTTTATGCCATTATTCCAGATGAAGCTAGTGTGGGTTCCAGACTAGAAGGTTACCCTGGTCTCCTGTGTGCCCTCTTTGAGTCACAGTCCTCCCCTAAATCCCATCTGTATTCCCCTGTTGTCACATTAACCTGTCTTTGAAAGATTCAGAACAAAACATTCCTCTACTCAAGAACATGGAGTTCTCTACAGACCTAAATTCTGACACGATCACAGTGTACCCCTGTATCCCAGCACTTAGGAGACAGGAAGACCAGGAAGTTAAGGCCATCTTCGGCTACTTAGTGAGCAGATTTGAAGCTAGCCATGGCCACATGAGATGCTGTCTCAAAAACAAACAAAAAAGAAAACCGAAGTCCAACTCCTGTACCAGGCACTTCATATGCTGCTCGGTGTGGCACTGGTCTGTCCTTAGGCCCTGGGTATCCTACTTTGCTGTAGGAAGCTGTGTGTGGTGTGCTCCCCACCATACACCCCCAACACACACACACCCCGCCCCGGACCTTGTACCATGTGTGTAAAAATAATTTCCCAAACTTTTATTCTCCTCTGCTCCAACTTTCTAATACCAATCATTGGTTAGGGCCTAATTCAAATTCTGTCTTCAGGAACAGGCCAGACATTCCTTCATCTAAATAACTGCAGATCTTCTAATCTAATTTGTATAATGTAATCATGTTGCTTCCTACTTGGCTCAACTCTAGAGTTTTATGTTCCTAATTACTTTACCCAACTTAACTATGTCAGTTCTCCTCCTTGGTGGCCAGTAATTATCATAATGAAACTTTACATCCCATAGCTTCTCATTTGCCACTATTGTTAAAATGTTACCTTCTATACACTCAAAAGTCTTCCCCTTCCTACTACAGGCCAAATGGACAGCATTAGGGGCAGAGTTAGAGAGTATGGGTAGCTTGCTATTTTTTTTTCCTCCAATTTGCTCCTTTTGGAGACTATAAGAAGGATTTTAAGAAGGATTTATCTGGCTGTCAAGATGGCTCAGTGGCCACAGATGCACTCCGAAACAGGCCCACATGGTAGAAAGAACTGACTTGCAAATTGTCCTCTGACTTACACACACATGCCATGGCACATGTATACCTATACCCACACACATATAATAACTGTTTTAAAACTTGTAAAGAAAGGTTTATCTTTTTATATATAATTTATTTTTATTTTATGTTCACTAGTTTTTTGCCTGCATGTACATCTGTGAGAGGGTCTGCACGTACAACTGTCTGGAACTGGAGTTACAGACAGTTGTAATCTGCCAAGTGGGTACTAGGAATTGAACCCAGGTCTTCTGAAAGAGCACCCAGTCCTCATAACCGCTGAGCCATCTCTCCATCCCCAGAAGGGTTTTTCTTAATTGCTTTAGTCCTCATCTGTTGGGCTGTAGCTTCTCTGAGAGGCACAAAAAGGAAAGAAAATGAGAGGGTCACATGTCATACACTGGCTCGTGTGTAATAGCCCATTGATGTCTAACCTAGGATAAGCTGCACTACAGAGCTCACTTATATAATCAAAAACACATCTAAAAGCTGCCACAAATGGACTTTGTAGATGTGATTAAAACCTCTAACTGAGGTGGAGGCAGAAACACAAGGAGGTCAGGACCAGCCTCAGATACACAGGGTGTTCAAGGCCAGCCCAGGCTACATGAGACCTTGTTTCAAAAAAAAAAAAAAAAAGGAAAAATGAGTTTTTGATCAGCCAAAATTAACTTAAAGATGGCATGACTTTTTTGGAGTAGTGCTAATGTAGCAAGTTAAATGTCTAAGGAGTGTTTAGTCATTTCGTAATATCCAAATATTTGATACCCTCAAAGTTCCAGCCTGCCCACGAACTACTTTTCCTTACTGTTCTTAGACAACAAAGCTGTGTTCATGAATTTCCAACTTGCTTTTAGTCTCCCCTCCCTGACTTCCTCTCTATAGACTTGCTCTCCAGCCTCACCGAGAGCCAGCTTCTTGTTATAAGCCCCTAGGTGGTCCTGAATCTGACATTCCTACACTTGGAATTGTTTCTGTAAGGGACTTTCTTTGTTACATATCCTTTAGGTTGCAGGCATGCAAATGCAGGCTTTCTCGGGTTGTTCCAAAGGGCCTCAACACACAGATCTCTGCTGTGGGAGACCTTTGTACTGTGGGGCTTACAGTTTGCCCAGTGCCTAGCTGTCTTGGAAAAAAAACCAACTGTATTCACTTGGCCCCAGGAGACTCACATTTCCCTGCCTTTCTAGACAGTGACTGGACCCATCACTGCTCACCCTTTTGTTTCCAACTACTTTCGCTGTGCTCAAAAAGCAAGGGGGCAAACTACAATGTTCTATGCAGGCACATTTTAGCTGGGGTGTAAGAAGGTATGCCCACGCTGAGATGCCCACGCTGAGATGCCCACACTGAGATGTCATTGTTGTTTAAAGGCTCTGAGCCACTGTCGCTCATTTAAGTTCAACAGCTGTAGTCTATCCCAAACCAATAAGGCAAGAAAAGAAGGGGAAAAAGAAACAAAACCACCAAAAGGAAATGGTAGTGACCCTGGAGTACATGACTGAGGATGATACGTGGGCTCACTGAAAGGACGGGGACAAGTGTTTCTAATGAGGAAAGCAGCAAGAGCTACTGACGAGTGTCTTCCCCCATTTTCAAACTTGGAGCTAAAGGAAGATAAGATATACCTCGAGTTTGCTTAAGATCAATAGATCAATAAATGCTAACATATTGGAATTGGCTTTGTGAAATAGGTAAAGCATTTCAAAATACCTCCAAGTTGTCACATAAACATTGATCAGAATTATGATGACTCTAAATTCACATTAAAAAGTGATTGCTTAATATCTTAGTACTTTTTACACTAGCCAAAATGAGCAGCTTTCTACATCTTAAGATTTGAAATGTTAAAAAATAAAATTTAAGAGAGAGAGAGAGAGAGAGAGAGAGAGAGAGAGAGAGAGAGAGAGAGAGCAGGACGTCTGTCTAAGAATCTGAGCAGTTGTGCTGTTGACCAGCCTGGAGCGAATTTAAAATGAGTGATGTTGAAAAAAGCAAGAAGATTTTTGTTCAGAACTGTGCCCAGTGCCACACTGTGGAAAAGGGAGGCAAGCATAGGACTGGACCAAATCTCCATGATATGTTTTCGTGGAAGACAGGTCAGGCTGCTGGATTCTCTTACACAGATGCCAACAAGAACAAAGGCATCACCTGGGGAGAGGATACCCTGATGGAGTATTTGGAGAATCCTAAAAAGTGCATCCCTGGAACAAAAATTATGAAGGGAGAAAGGGTAGACCTAATAGCTTATCTTAAAAAGGCTACTAATAAGTAATTTCACTGCCTTATTTATTAGAAAACAAATGTCTCGTGACTTTTAATGTGTACCATAATTTAATTCATACACCAAATTCAGATCACGAATGGCTAACAATGTTTTTGTTGGACAGTCCTGATTTAAGTAAAACTGACTTGTGGTAATGTGAAAAAAAAATCTCTCTCTCTCTCTCTCTCTCTCTCTCTCTCTCTCTCTCGTGTGTGTGTGTGTGTGTGTGTGTGTGTGTGTGTGTGCGCGCGCGCACGCATGCACACTGATACTACATACTGACTTTCTGGTGTTTTGAGACAGCGTCTCATATAACCCAGTCTAGTCATTGTTTGATAATCCTCCTTTCCAGGAGCTAGGATGTGTATAATCAAGCCCAGCATAGGGCTTTGCTTCTCCTCCTCTACTTAGCCCCTGAGTGAGGCAAGGATTTGCCACCAGTCACTGCCTGCCTACTGGTGGTCTAGAAAGCACTCTCAGAATCTCAGCATCATCTCCAGCTTTGTGAATTCCAAATAGGAGATGGTATTGTCCACCATGTCTCCCAGCAAGTGGCCAAGAGGAAAGGGCCACGTAGTAAAGGTGTATATAGGGACACTGCTAATGTGCATCTCAGCTATGAAAATTTGTTCAGTGTCCCTAAAGACACTGTTCTACTGGTCATCTTCCTCAGAAGCACTCTCAGGAACAGGGTTCACAAGTAGCCAGTCTCTCCATGCAGTGCCACCCACATCTTCCACACACTGGTCTGCTCGTGGCAGACATATCTTCCATTCTCTGTAGTTCCAAGGGTTCAGTCCATTGTGGCAGGAAGGATATGGAAGGGTAGAGCAGCCTACACCGTGGGGACCAGAGAGCAGAGTCAAGGCTAGGCTGAGCTTTAAATTGACTAGACACCAAGGAATTCTTACACAATCTGTGGACACACAAAAGTAATAGCTTATTTTACAAATCTATGCTAAAATGTTATTTGGGGGATTTTGAAGGATGAATACCAACTAGATATGGTAGCACGCACCTATAATCCTAGAACCTGAGAGGATGAGGCAGGAAGAGTACAAATTTAAGGCCAGCTTGAGCTACAAAGCAAGACTATATCTGAAAGAGGGAAAGAGATGGAGGGAGGGAGAGAGGAAAGAGGGAGGGGGAGACAGGCTGGAGAGATGGTTCAGTGGTTAAGAGTACTGGCTGTTCTTGTAGGGGACCCTGATTTGGTTGCCAGCACCCACAGGGCAGCTCACAACCACTCGTAACTATTGTTCACCTTGTTTCTACCATCACTGGTTTCACCTCCTGACCCTGGAACCATCTTACAAATGCATGTTGTTCCTTGGAAGACATGGAGAAGGGATGTGGATGACAGAGTTCAAATCTGTCTTCATCGCTGCACCAGCCTGCTGACTAGTCAGTGGTGACAGTGTCTGTGATGATGGCTCCCTGCACTGCTTAGCTGGTACACAACATTGCCCAAACTGAATGACAGCCTACTTGATCTAGGCTAGAACAAAACAATTCAGCTTATGGCAGGCGAAAGGACAAGCAGCTCAGGATATCTGCCAAAAGTCTGATTCAGCCAAGGGCTACCCGAGTGGAGAATCCTCATCAGAGGCTGAACAGCAGAGACTTCCCAAGAGAGGTCAAGGCTGCTTTGAAGGGGTGAGGCTGGATGGCACTGTGGCTATCACAGACTGCATTGCCTTCAGTGGGTTGATGCTAGATGACGTATGAACCACATTAGGAAGAGCAGTGAAGTATGTGCTCAAAAGTGGCTAAGAAGATTTGGGCTGAACTGGGGTCATAGTGAAGGACCTTCGAATTTTTCTCAGTTGGTTCAGTCTGGCCTGTAGAAGGGATGGACGTTATCCTTAAGGGATTTGCAAAAGAGAGGAGGTAAGAGTTCGGGCCTGGAGGGCTTGGGTGTGGAGGAGGGGATGGCCATTGAGCAGGAAGCTAGTCCAGATTACTGCCATAGAGAGCCCAAAGTCAGATCCCTGGGTGTGGTCTGTAAGCTGTGTGGAACCCGTGAGGCAACAGAGGCACTGAAGGGAACAGACGGGGGACGGGGGCTGTTGGAAAAGGGAGGTAGGGAGTAGACTGGACATCTGATGAGAGCCAGGCCAACTAACTGCCTTCATTCTGAGAGCAACCAGACATGCGGTTCAAATCCTTCGGTGATGGTTAATGATTGATGGAGTATAACCAGCCGTGCACACCCGCACTTCAAGGCTTCGTTTCCATTTTGCTCAGTTTGTCCTAGGAGACGGGGTCTCACTGTATACATGGCCCTAATTGTCCCTGAGCTCACCGTGTAGAGCAGGCCGGCCTGAAGCACAGAGATAGCCGCCAGCCTCGGCCTCCGGATGAAAAGCACCAGCCACCATGCCTGGCAGCACCAGGTTTTTGAAGAGGGAGCTTTTTAAAAATATTTTTTTTTTACAAAAGGCTTTTTGTCTTTTGGTTTCGGACTCTGTGTGGCAGTTGAACAATGAGTAGGTCTAGGTTGTGCGAAGGTGATGGTGCCAGGTTTGAAACAGAGCAATTATCTTGTGACACTTTAAATTCATTCTGGCACACCAACAGGTGTGTTGGCTGGCAGCCAAGAACACACTGAAATGCAAGGTCTTCACCATTCTTGTCATTTACCTTTTTTTTAATTTTAGAGGTCAATCTCAGGGCCCCGTGCACATCAGCGCCAACACCAAGTCTATAACATAGACTCAGCACACCCCCTTCCCACAAAGAGCCCTTCTAATCTCTGAAGAGCAGTTTTATCAATTTACATAAAATATGCTATTCTCAGATGACACATACTTATCATCTGACACTTATTTTTGTTCTGCCTGAAAGAAAAAAAAAATTAAGCAAAATCAATTGGCAGTGAAATCAGCACCTTCAGATTCAGCTTGCTGGTGACTATTAAGGATAAAGGAGTCAAGGCTAGAAAAGAGGGCAAGAATGAAATTATCTTTTTTTTTCTTTTGGGGTTTATGGGGGGTGTAGTGGGGACAGGATCTCACTGTGTGGCTCTGGCTGTCCTGGAACTTACTATGTAAACCAGTGCAGCCTCGAACTCGGAGATCCCCGCCTGTGCTTCCTGGGAGCTGGGATTAAAAGGGAGCACTGTACCCAGCCAGAATCATCTCTTTGTATATTATGATATTTTATCTGTATGTCCATGATTAAATCGTTGACTTATTATATTGGTTACATGCCAAATAAGTGTTAAGCAAACTCTTGTGTTGTTGATGTACTTCGGCTGCTTATCACTGACCTAAGTCTATGAGAGAACAGCAAACATCCTGTGAGCTCAAAGATGTCCTCCCACCATCTCTGATATGCAAGAATCTCAGAACAAAAAGCAAAAAGAAGAAGAAAGACGTTCCCAAGGAGCAGTTGTCTATTCTCAGAGCCCTGAACACTACGCGCGCCACCTGCTCCCATCTGCTCTGTTCTTCCCGCTGTTCATCTGTGTGAGCACGCCACAGTCCCCAAACCTCACTCCAGGACAAAGTCCACAAATGCCACAGTGCATTAGTCCCCAGATTTTACAAATTTGATTTGTTTTAGTCATAGCTCATTCTTCACATAACAGATGGATATTATAATCTAAAAAGTCACAATTCAGTCACCTCTTTTCATATACTGTATTTACTAAAATCCCAAAGACCATTAAGAAATGGCTATTAGATACCCTCTTTGTTTCAGACCAAAATGTAAATTCCATTTTAAATTAAATTTTACAATACCTGGTAGGCAACATAATATACATAGACATATCAAAAGCACAGTACACAAATCACCGTGCTCTATTAATGTATATAGAACACATATACACCTCAAAGGTAAAAAGATTTATCAAGTCCCCATCATTGCCAAGGACTTTGTACATTAACAAGTACTTTGTAATCCATCTCATCAAAAGTTAGCTAGCAACATGTATCAAAATTTTATATGTGTGCGTTCTCCAAACAATGCCATTTTCAATAATAGAACCTATGTAGATCAGCAGTAAGCATATAGAATGCGCACATAAGAGTAGTTATTATGTTTATCTTTATAGAATAAAAATTAGAAATAACCTACTTGCACATTAATGGAGAGGGACTAAAGGGAAATACCACCATATAAAATGATAATACATACATACATACATACATACATACATACATACACACACACACACATACATACATACATACATACATACATACATACACACACACACATACATACATACATACATACATACATACGTATATTCTATCTAGATAGATAGATAGATAGATAGATAGATAGATAGATAGATAGATAGAAGAAAGAATCTATGTCATAGTAGTGAACCAATTGAAATTTATAAAAGACTATTCATAGGCTGGGGTTGTACTTCATTTGGAACAGTGTTTGCCCAACATGTATGAAGTCCTGGTTTTGATGCTCAGCACCGCATCAACCAGACTTGGTAGCTCAAGCCTGTAACGCCAACACTCTAAAGGAAAAAGCAGGAATATAAGGAGTTCAGTGACATCCTTGACTACAAAGAAAGTTTGAAACTAATATGAAATATACAAGATTTTGTTCCTCCACTAAAACACACACACACACCTAAAGAGTATTCATGGTAGGGTTTTATTTATATAAATTCATATGTATGTGTATACACATATATGTACGTATGGGGTTTTTTTTTGTTTTGTTTTTCTATGTAAGCATCTAAAATCTGAAAGAGTTTAACCTACTTTTATAAGAAGAAAAAAAAAACAACAAATCATTACTGTATTTTAGTCTGACAAGAAAGCCAAGAAGCCAGCACAGTTCTTGTATATCTATGCCATCTGTGGGGGAAAGCTGTGGATAAATAATTAGACCATTTTACAGGGAAAATATGAATGGATGCTGAACCAAAACAGAGGAAAATGACTACAAACTGTGGGAGATGCTTTTGTTAGTGCCTTTGAAAGAATCCTCTGTGTGTGTGTGTGTGTGTGTGTGTGTTATGATATTTTCATGACAGGCTAAAAATATGTGTAGATTTCAAATGGCAGCACAGAATCTATCATTACCATTGGCTTTTCTTACATAAGTTGCCGCTCCATAAATCTGCATGTTAATGTGGGAAAATCTGACCTGAACAGATGGACCACATGCTGTTCTCTAACGCATGCACAAATTTCTGATGCTCTGGACCAGGGAGTGGAGTCAGCGCTAAAACAGAAGGTAATGTCATCCGTCTCCTAACACTGCAATTTCAGAAGCTTCTCATAGCAACAATGTTTCCCTCTTCAGAAATAGAGTGATATTTTTATGCTTTAATGCAATGTGTTCGTAACACAGCAGAGAAGGGGGTGGGAAGATGGCTCAGTAGGCAGAGGTGCTTGCTACCAACCTGACTCTCATGACCTACAAGCACACATGCACACACTCATGCACACAACATAAATGTAATAAAAATATCTTAAGAACAAAACACACAGAAGGGTGTTTGTGGTTCTGGGGATGTTAGGTAAATGGCCCTTGAAGCTTAACTATGTTTGGAGAATCCTCCAGCCATGGCTCTCATTTGTCTGCCCTTCCCTTGATCCCCCATGTTTCTTACAGAGGTCAAGTCCCTGGGGCTGACTCACTGTCCAGATCTTTATTTCTGCCTCTGTCACTCTACATCTCATTACCCATTAGCCTCTTTTTACTTGAGTGTCTTCACTGGTACAGTTTAGAAATAGACGTCCTTGGGCTTGAAGATCCAATAAAGGGTTCTAACACGTAATTAGCACCTCTGAGATTTTAATTTCTTGGTCCACAGCTCTCTTGTTTATTTAATGTTGTGAAGAGGCTGGCAGAACCAGCAGGATTGAGTCTTGGGAAGATTTGGGTCAAGGAAGTGTCTGATGAGGTCAGGACATTGGTTACATCAAAGGAAAAAGAGCAAATGAATGTAGTAAGGACGGCAGGGGCCAGATTCCCACCATGAAAAAACACATGAGGTAATGGGGGCTGGAAACTCACTTGGAGAAGCTTCTCTCAAACGACCTGTTCCTTCCCTAGGCTCTGGAACACTTTATTTGGGGGATATTACAGCAGCCTGGACACGCCCTAGCACTGTGGGTGGTGTGTGAACACAACCATGGCCCCTGACACTCCAAGAAAAGGATGATGGCTATCTTTTTTCTTGATGTCCTGAAGGTCCTATGTCAGAACCAAACTCAGTAAATGCTGATAGAACAGGAACTCTCTGGCCTAGCTGGCCTCACTGTTTAATCCTTGATCAAGCCAGCTGATGCACACCTTTGTCTCCATACTTCCCCAGTCTAACTCCTCATATTGCCTGGCTCTGGAGTGATAGGAGAATTTGCCTGTCATTCTCCGGTGTTCTTAACAGCCTCCCTCATAGTCACTCTCCCTCCAGACCTTCACTCCTGTTTAGAACAGTGACTCAGCCAGCAAGAGATAGAAAACAAAGGTAAAGCAAATATAACCAGGAAAATGGGTCACCAAAGTTTTTCTTTTATCAGGTCCTTTAAGAGTCAAGTCCCTCTGCTGGCTGACACTGCGGTGTCTTAAATAAAAAAGAACTCATTCCCAAGTCCCTGGTTATATGCCGTCGGGAAGTGACTAGACACACTCCGGTAAAACGTTAGGTGTGTTCATATGTTAAAACGTTAGTCCTAAAACGTTAGGACTGAGTTCATATGCAATCACAACAGAAACAGTGGTTATGTTCACATAAAGAATTAGACTACATTGGTCCTGTACAGCAACAATTACGTGACCCTAGAGCAAACAGTTTAGCAATTTAATTTTATATATGAGCCAATATTTGTAATTATGTATGTACTTTAGCATTCATAGAGCAAAGTAAAATTTTAAACAAGAGTCAGAAAAAA
Source organism: Micromys minutus (assembly GCF_963924665.1). Lineage (NCBI taxonomy): Eukaryota > Metazoa > Chordata > Mammalia > Rodentia > Muridae > Micromys > Micromys minutus. The sequence goes on from NC_137956.1 coordinate 31,968,608, forward strand.
GGTCCATGCTCTCAACTGGTCTCTGACATTTCCCTGCCAAGTTAAGGGTGTTTCCTGGGTACAAAGCAGATGGGAAAGGAGTGAAAACTGGCAAGGAGGAAGTGGTCAAGTGGTCACCACCTTTCTTCCCACATCTCCCCACTACTGCTAAGAGATTAAAGGCAGGAAAAACAATATATGGGTGGTGATGAGAAAGGAGATTTTGCCCTGATTTTATGATCAAAAATAAGCAGGAAGAACATTCAGGAAGAAGGTGGAAACCTCAGTGGCTCCCTGCTGGTAAAGCAATGTGTCCTTTTTTACGAACATCGCCTGTGGCACAAGTGTCTCAGCACAAAACTCAAGGAAGACTTTTACAACCAGCACAATTGTAACATGCAGGGGAAAACCCAGTTAGAATATTCTTCTGCGCTTCCCTCTTCCCTCGCCCCACATCCCATGCCAACAGAATGTTACATTTCTGTTCAGAACTTCCTGGAGCACATAATAACTGAGGAGGGTCGGATCCTCATTGTGCTAACCACAGACCGTAAGATTGCTTGCTATATTAACGTTGGCAGAGGTCTTCCAGAAGGTCTCAAGTGCCGATAGCAATGCACTGTATCCAAGTTGAAAAGCATCAAGGAACTTAGCCACCTTTGTGAATTAAGATATTTTGAAAACCAACTTTATAAGCTTCAATTAAAGTTGTGTTTGATTACAAGATGTACTTATGCCTCTCTATATTAAGCCTACCTCTTTGAGAAGATAAAAAATCATATGCAGGGTTGGATTTTTGGTTTTTTTTAAGAATTTATGGTTTGTGCGCTATGAGTGAATCTCAGTGGCAGAGCATTTGCCTAGTTTGTTTCATATCCTGTGTCTCATCCCTAGCAGTGCAATTTTTAAAATTATGATTTATTAATATACTAATCTCTCTTCTAGACTGTATTTCTTCCTACAAAGTCATATGTGAGAGTGTCCAGAGGTAGTGACTTCAGAAGGTGACTGGGTCATGAGAGCAGAGCTCTCGCCACTCTGATATATGGGGACACACAAAAGACTATTATCTATGAACAGGAAGCAGACCTCACTAGATACCTAATTTTCTAGTGTCTTAATATTGGGCTTTTTGACCTTTAAAATAAAGAGAAACAAATTTCTGTTGTTGATTAAAAGCCATCAATTTTGTTATGGCAGCCTGAAAGAACTAACACTGTCCAAACACTATTTTTAAAAAAATATTTTTTAGGGGCTGGAGAGATGATGGTTCAGTAGTTAAGAGCACTGGCTGCTCTTCCAGAGGACCTGGGTTCAAATCCCAGCACCCACTTGGCAGCCCAGAACTGTCTGTAGCTCCAGTTCCAGGAGATCTGGCGCTCTCACAGACACGAATGCAGGCAAAACACCAGTGCACATAAAACAAAGGTTGTAATGTATGTGTCTCTGTGTGTGTGTGTGTGTGTGTGTGTGTGTGAGAGAGAGAGAGAGAGAGAGAGAGAGAGAGAGAGCACGTGTGTGCACATGCATGCCTGCCTATGTCTATGTATGCCACATGTCTGCAGGTGTGCACAGATGTCAGTCAGCAGCATCAGATGCCTGGAGCTGGAGTTACAGGTGATTATGACATAGGTGCTGGGAACCAAACTCAGGTGCTCTGGAAGAACAGTAAATGACATTAAACACTGAGAAATCTTTTCAGACCCCAGAGACTATTTTTAATAATTTTGAAAAGATTTACTTTTTATATGAGTACACTGTAGCCCTCTGCAGACACACCAGAAAAGGGCATAGGATCCCATTATATACGGTTGTGAGCCACCATGTGGGTGCTGAAAATTAAACTCAGGACCTCTGGAAGAACAGTCAGTGCTCTTAACCGCTGAGACATCTCTCCAGCCTTTAATATTATTTGTATGTTATTTGGCATAAGCGGTATTAACACCTATGTCTAATAGCAAACATGGAATCATGTGACCGTTGACCTATGTTCAATGTGGGTCCCTTTGCCTGATTAACTTACTCCTGACAAGCTACCTGGTAAGCATACTAACACAGATAGATTATCCCTTCTAGAGCACGCTCAAACAGAAGTAGTCTAGAGAAATACAACGCTATTACTATAACCAGGTATCCATAAAAGAAAAACAAAAATAACCAGTCCATACCTAGAGTGATATACGAATCCTGTTAATGACATGGAACTACAAATGAAAAGAACAGGTTGATGTCTACTTTGCCACTTAGATGAGAAAGATACAAATGTCACCTGCAGTGCCGTGTGATGCCACCTCCTGAAGCATTAACTTTGTTTAGGAATTTACCAGGAGGAAACACCACTATTACACAGTTATACTCATCCAGTAATCTAAATGTACATAGGATGTTCACTGATTAAAACCTTAAAATCATGTTCTGGTGAAAAAAAGTTCTTTTTCTTTTGAAAAAATAGAATAATCGAGGTACATGGCTACAATCTCAGCACCTGGGAAACTGAGGCAGACAAACAGATGGCAAGGTCAGCCTGGCCATAGAGTAAGACCTTGCTTCAAAAATCAACCAATCAACAAGACAGGAAAAAAATCAACATTGTAACCCTACTTATGATAAATTAAGTTCGTGACATATATTGTCATATTTCTAAAATGTATCTTAAAGTTGATGACATCTCACAGTCAGTGTTATGAATGTAATAATCTGAAAATGTTTACTTCAAACTACTATCTGTGCTGGTTCCTACAGAACTGGACTGACTAAGAAAATTTAATTTTATAATCTGACTTTTTTTGTATTTATTTATTTATTATATAAGTACACTGTAGCTGTCTTCAGACACACCAGAAGAGGGCACCAGAGCTCATTACAGATGGTTGTGAGCCACCATGTGGTTGCTGGGATTTAAACTCAGGACCTCTGGAAGTCAGTGCTCTGAACTGCTGAGCCATCTCTCCAGTCCCTAATTTGATCTTTTTATTTCTTATAATTAGCTTTGTTTTTAAATATATCCTCTAAAAATGATGAAGTTATTATTCTCAGGGCTGCTGAGTTGGTTCAGTAGGTTAAGGCACTTGCCCACCAAACCTGACAGACTGAGTTCAGTTTCCTTAACTCATATGGTAGAAAGAGAGAACGAACCGCAGCAAGTTGTCCTTTGACCCCCATACAGGTGCTGTGACGCCCCTCCCCCAATAAAGAAGTACATATTTTTAAAAATTATTATTCTCATTAGTCTATTCCAAAATGATCTTAAACCCTGGAAAAAAATACCCAAACAATACCCGAACAATCATTCTTTTGTTTTGGACAATACATTACATTGATCCATAATGGATGGTTGCCAAAAGGCATTTGACCAACCTTATATGCATACAACCTGAGCAAGGGTAGTTCTTCTTTTAGAGACATTCTGACATAAATTCCCATTTTGGCTAATTAGCATACTTGGACACATTTTCTTCTGGCTACATAAAAATACTCTAAAGAATAGCTTTTTTAAAAATTGCATGCTAACATTTTTAGAATACTACAAACTACATCTGAAGTAAAAACACTGTAATTGGATTTCTAAAAATTAAATATACCACATTGAAAGACTCAGACTAAATAGCATATCACTTCTCTTAGAAGATGTAGATAACTATGAATTAGAAATCAATACTCTTTAATTCTTTTCTGTTTTGTCCCTCAAACACAGGGCCTTGCATGTATTAGAAAAGTGAAATTATTTTTATTATTTAATGTACAAAATAATTTACAACTAGTAATGAACTAAATTTAAAAAGAAAATGAGAGAATAAATCTAGGGTTTAAAGCATCTTTTTGGTAAATTATAAACAAATTATTTACAAATTTAAAACTTAAATCCTTGTTCCCATGAGAAGATATTTATATATGAAAAGCAATAGAAGCAGGTGCATGCCTGTAATCTCAGTACATCAGAGGCTACGGAGAATTGTGTTTTATAGAGAGAAAGGCAATGTTAATAAAAATGCCAAAAATATAATAAGGGTGTATTTATATGAATGGAGATGTCCCAGTCAGTGGAATGAGTGCTTGCTGAGCAAGCATGGAGACCTGAACTCAGATCTCCATCACCCACATAAAAGCCCACAGTAGCTCTAGAACAGAGGGGGAAGAGGGACAGGTAGATTCCTGGAGCTCACTGCTTAGCCAGTCTAGCCAACTGGTAAGTTCCAAGTTACGTGAGAAACCCTGTTTCAAACAATGAGATGAAGAATGATGAAGAAAAGCACCGAGTGACCTTCATCCCCTTACATGTACATACACACCATGCATATACACACATATACACATCTGCACATACCTATGTGAACATGTATTCACTCTGACGACAGTGCTGATTGTCAACTTAACAAAACCTAGAATTGCCTGGGAGATGTGCCTCTGGGGACACCTGTTCTTTTATAACACTAACCGAGATCAGAAGACCCATGCACTGCAATGGCACCATCCCCTTCTCAGATCCTGGACTGTGTGGGTGGAGAAAGGAAGCTGAACGGAAGGCCTGTATCCACGACACTCTGTTCCTGATTATGGTGTGATGGCACCAGATATGTCAAGCTTCTGCACTTTGACTTACTTGCTATGGTGAAACTTGTCATCAGAACACTGAACTGGCCTGATTCCAGACATCAGAGACGACAACAATCGTCAGTCAGTGTGGCTTTCCTTCTTGAGGTCTTTCCGAGTTTCCTCATTCCCTTCCCTGCTTCTAAATTCTCAACGCCCATATATTCAGCTTGAAGAAGGTATGAAGAGTTGTCACCCAATTCCCTGGACTTTGGGGGGTAAAGGTGGTTATTCTAAGGTTGTTTTATGAATAATTTAGAAATAGTCATAATTTAACAGGGAGGAATTAGCCAGATTGATTTGTATAGCCATAATCTTCATTTGGCTAAAGCCACAGCTTACATTGGTAAAAATCTTTCTAATTGATACAAAGTTATAATCTTTTCAGTGGTATAGAATTTATTTGATATAGATATAAAGTTTCATTGGTATAATTTCTTAATGATTTAAAATTGAGATTAGTATTATTGCTTTCATATAGGTATTGTACCTATATAATACATTTAGGAATGCAAGCCTTAGACCCGGTCCTATAACTGCTATTATACACTGTTTTTAGTTGATTAAACAATACTAGTTAAAGGCCGGATAGCAAACTCATGGTTCTGAATCAATTAAAAGGATGTTTTTGAGATATTTCAATTAAAAATGGCCAAGAGTAGTAAAGGCTTAACAGTTCAGAAATGCTTTTTATAGTTATTGTTTTCAAAAACATTAGAAATCCATAAATTATGACATATAATGTCATTTATCATTTGTTGAGACATATCTGTTCCTTACAGTTCCTTTTTGGTGGCTTTAACAAAGAAATTGAGCATTTTTACCTACAAGTGAAGTATACTTTGTGGCTAGGCAGCCTCTGGGCAGAAACTGTCTATTTCATCTACAGACTAATACTGTCCAGAAAGGGACACATTCTTTGCTGAGCCAAAAGTGTCAGCCCCTCAAGATTTCTGCATTTCAAAGTCTGTCAGTCATACTGGGCCAGAAGGCCAAAGAGTTACTCTCACATGTTGCTAACAGGAGACTGCTAGTGGAGATTTGTCTCTACAACCTGCCTCAGCTCTGGAAACCCTGTTGGCTTACTATGTTTTTAGATATTTGGCCATTCTCAGATTTCTGATGGAGTTGAACACTAATTTAGTTTCATAGCCTAACCAAGCTAATTAACTTTGAGAAAACATAGTCATTTAGAATATTTTCAAGTGGTAATAGTTACACACAGCTTACATTTGAGGGTAAAGTTTTTTTTTTAAGTAAATGAAAAGGGTGATGTGTAGGTTTATGTTAAGGCTATACATGATTGGACAGTGGAGAGGTAGGGGGAAAAAGAGGCTGGAGGAACAGAAGAGAGTAAGAGAGGGAGAGGAGGGATTTTCTAGAGGCAACATGGAAGCCAACGTGTAGGTTTCTCTCAGCACATCTCTAGCTTGATGAGGTTGTTATGATTATTTCTAAAAGTTTCTATGTGTCTAATTTATCTTTCTGGATGAGTAGTTTATATCATTGTCTGCTGGTTGTAAGCTTATTGTATAGAGGGTTTGTGAATCGAGAATTTAACATATAAACCTGTTTGATAAGTTAATGGATGTGGAGTCATGTTTGAACTGGGCAGTGGAGGAGAGTGAGTAAAAACAACACGCTGGGTAGGCCGTAGGCCACCCAGGACAGAAGCAGCAGGGGCAGTGGAGTGAATGGCACTTGAGTTCATTGAGTTCATGGAGCACCAAGTTAGAGATCCCCTCAGTGCCAGATGGCCCCACGGGTGCTGGCCCTAACGCGGGATAAAAGGTTTCCACTTTTTAATATTTACCACAACAAACTGTACTTTGAATTATAAGCTAAAATAAATCCTTTCTCCCTTAAGTTTCTTTCTTAAGATATTACATCCTAGCAACAGTTAAAGAAACTCACACACACACACACATATACACCATTCAAAGAGAAATTAAATATATTTTTTTCTATGCAGCATAATACTATAAACAAACAACAAAATTAAAAAAAAAAAACATGGTAGCATAGGCCTTTAATTCCAGGTACTCATGAGGAAGATTTCTTTAGTTCAAGGCCAGCACAGTCTACATAGAGAGCTCTAGTTAGGCCAGTCAGAATGGGAAATGAGAAATGAATATGAGAAATAAATATGAAAAAAAATTTTAGAGATTGATCAAACTTGTTTTTGGTGAAAGTATGGGCCTACTGATATTCAAATTTACCATTTATAGTAGCATATGTTCATAAGACTGTAATTAAGCTGGGTATAGCAGTACACATCTTTAATCCCAGCACTAAGGAGGCAGAGGCAGGAGGATCTCAGACTTCAAGGCCAGCCTGATGACAGACTGAGTTCCAGCATGGCCAAAGTTACTTAGAGAAACACTAGCTCAGAAAACAAAACAAACAAACAAGAAAAGAGAGCAAAAAGAGATTATAATTAAACAAGTGTGTGTTTGTGTGAAGATGTTATATTCACATGGAACAATTAAAGTGACCATCAATACACGAATAGCTTTTTTTAAATGGAGCATCTTTAAATACAAAGAAATAACATTCAGCCTTTTAAGAAGAAATAAATTCTGTCCTACGAAAAATACAAATGAAACGAGATATTATGTTAAGTGAATAAATAAATCAATCACAAATACTCTGTGGCCCATTTACATGGAGTATGTAAAATGGGCTAAGTCATGGACAAGAAGAAAATGGTTGCTACCAAGGGGCTGGAGAGCAGGGAGAAGTAGGGAGTACATGACACGTCAGCCAAAGGAACAAACCCAGGAACTGCTGTGCACTGTGCCTCTATTCCGTCCTAATGCCTATCATTCGTTTAACCATCTAAATCTTTGAGAAGATAGATGTTTGCCATATCCTTTTCCCTTAGGTTTATTTAATTTTATATTAATTTTAACATTTTGCTGGTTGAATGTATGTGTACGTCCTCCATACCAGGCGCCCTCTGTGGACAGAAGAGGGTATAAAGCCCCTGCAACCAGGCCTACAGCTGCAATATAGGGGCTGAGAATCAAACCCAGGTCCTCTGCAAAAAAGGCAAGCACTCTTATCTGCCAACATCTCTCTAGCTCCACTCTCAAGATAATTTATTTTAAGGATGGCAGTAGGCCAGGTGTGGTGGGACACGTTTGTAATCTCACCTTTTGGGAGAGGAGCAAAGGAGGATCAGGAATTCAAGGTCATCCATGCCTACATACCAAGTTTTAGTCCAACTGGGGCTGTATACAAATCTGTCTAAAAGGAAAACTATATAGTGTTTGCTGGGCTTGGTAGCACATAGCCATAATCCCATGGAATCCCAACACTTTGGAGGCTAAGGCAGGACAGCTTTGCATTCAAGGCCAGTGTGGGAATCAGTGAGACCCCCATCCCAAAACTGGAAACAAACTAGAAAGCTATTTGCAGAGCTGTCTTTAACAGTGGTTCTCCACCTTCCTAATGCTGCAGCCCTTTAATACAGTTCCTCAAGTTGTCGTGACACCCCCCCAACCATAAAGTCATTCTGTTGCTACTTCATAACTGTAACTTTGCTACTGTTCTGAATCACAATGTAAACACCTGATATTCAGGGTATCTGATATGTGACTACCCCAAAGGGATCACAATCCCTAGGTTGAGAACAACTGATCTATACGAACAAAATGTTGAACATAAATGTTCATAATTCCAAGATTACTGAAAACAAGACAGAAGAAAGGTCCGTCTAAAAGTACATGTGTGCTCATACAAAAGAATTTTTGCACTTCTCCATTCCCTAACGTTCTTTAAAGTAGCATGCTTTCTTTCTTTTTCTTCTTTCTATTGATTGATTGATTGATTGATTGATTGTGGCAGTGAGAAGCCCACATAAGGTGTCTTATGCCAAGTGGGTGCTCTGCCGCTGAGCTATGCTCCTGGTCCCTCTGGTGCAGCATTCTCTGGAATTTAAATGTATAAATACAAGCACAAAGTGCTTCAGTCTACAGGCACAGTGCCTTTGGAACAGATGATTATGAAAATTAATAGTGCTGTAGAGTCCAGAAACTCAAGAAGTGTCAAAAAATAAAGCTGGGTTACAAAAGATTCTTGGAAATGTGTGGCTTGTGGTGTGTGGTGGCTTTGAAAGTCGATGAGCATATGTTTGCAGGTATACACTCATCATACATCCTACACATGCTTGCACATACATATGCACATACATTAGGGCCAGTGATGAGCATGTTTGCAGATATATACTCATCATATAGCCCACACATGCTTGCACATACATTAGGGCCAGTGTGCTTGCTCACAGTGTATACTTTTAGAAAATCAAGCAAGCTGTGCTTTATCTCTTCTCCTAAGGTGAATCACATTTCCCAGCAGAATTTCCCTCAGGAGACTACGCTGAACCCATCTGTGAAGGGTTTCAGTGTCTGGCCAGCTCCGTCCTGTCCGCTTGCCTTGACGATGAGTTATTTTTGGCAAAGGCACAAAATAGGAAAATATGGCTGGCATAGGCCCAGGAAGTCGTAGACTAGGGCATGAGGAGTTTCAGCACCACGGACACAGTCAACTCTGCCAAAAGTCCTTCCCCAGAGAATAGCCTGCAGACTTGGCACCCTCCGGGCCTGCTCCCCCACCTTCCCGGCTTGGCGTGAGACTATCTGGGGCTCCTCAATCCTCACTGGGACGGGAAGTTGTTCCAGCTCCTACCAGAGCCTGGTGACAGTCTGGGCAGTGATGTGGATCTGCGCAGCGCCCCCAGCTGCCCTAGTAAGAGTGTTCCTCTTGCCTGCCAGTTCTCGCGACCCTTCTTCCCCTCTAATGAGCTAAATGGGCACACGCTGGGTAAAATTCTAAACCTAGAACCAATCCCATCAAGAAAATTCGCATTTTGTTCTACGTGGATAGATGAGATGGAACTGACTTGCCCGAGCTTCCACCATCACACTTGACCACCGCCGGGTCCTTCCTCCCTAACCGAGTTTAGAGACAGGAAACCTCAAATCCATCTAAACTGGAGTTCGAGACTCATAGGCACAGGACTCCTAGGAAAGTGATGGCAAATCCAAAATCATTGTCAGACTCCTAAAACCACCCAGCAATTTCCGAAAGTTGCATTCGCAATCACTCCTACGTCGCCACAAGCACTTGCCGAGCTTGTGTGGGCTCCGGGGTCAGAGGAGGGACAGCAGCCCTGACCTTCATCATGCAGAGTGGGGTTGGGCCCACACAAGCAACGGTGTCAGGAACCGGGATGAGACCCCAGGATGGTGGTGCTGACTTTATCAACCCTCTGTTCCGGTCCTCCAGGACAGAAGCTGGGACAAGTGGGCACTGGGTGGCCTTTAGGACGCCCGGCAGAGACGCGCGCCCCACGGAGATCTGCCAAGTAGGCGGGGCGCTTGACGCCAGCCTACCTTACCCCAAGCGAGGCGCCCAACCGGTCAGCTGCCTCCGACGTGGGGTTCGGTGCGCTCCCTCTTCCCGGCGGGACCAGATGGCTGAGTCCAGCGCCACCCCGACTGCCCACCCGCCACCAGGTCGGTTACCTGGGAGTCGCGGCTAGGCGGGTGCGCCCGGGGCACTGGCGGACTCAGTCAGAGCGGCGCTCCTGGTCTGGCCTCCGTAGCCAGCTGAGGCCGCCGCGCGCTCGGCGGGGACCACTGCAGCCTGGACTGACTGCCAGGGGCGACCAGCAAGAAGAGGGGCGCCAGACGCGGGCACTGCGCCTGCGCTCTCCGCTGCCCCAACCCCCACCGCGGGCACTGCGGGACTGGAAGACCGCAGGAGACCACCAGGATGCCTGCCTAGACCCGGGGACTGGCCCTTCCCGAGAGGCGTGAGCGTCCTAGGCGTTGGAAGCTGCCAACGCCCTGGGGCGGGGAGCGAAGGGAGACTGGGGGGAGGGGGACTCTTAGAAGCAATCGTCTACCAGTCAGGGCGACTAGGTCCTCTAGGAAGGGACTAAGAGGCAGTCTCCATTCATTTCTACCCTGTTTGTAAGAACTAAACATTCTTTGATGTCGATAAACCTCAGAACAGAAGAATCTTGGGGTATCCTGAGTTCAGACCGTTTTACCTAGGTTCCGAAAGGTGGGAGAAGTCTTGAGAGTACAAATGTTTGTATACCCCAATCCCCAAAGCTAAATGGACATAGTCTTAAAAACAGTCACCAAAGCAATGAGAGTCCAGGAGACAAACTGTAAGACCACGTTTGTTACCAATGTGCTCACAAAAGCCTGAGAACCACCTCAGTGTCCAGTATAGGAGAGCCTCTGTGTGTTCCTTGGAGTGGGGAGACTTCCAGACCCTCACAGTACAGTGCTCCTGCCCTTTTAGCTGCAGCAGGCTGCTTCTGAATGGGTCAGTATTCTCAGGGCACTCTTAAATTCCTGGCACAGCATCTGATAAATGTGCTGATGAAGAAGCTGCTGAGTGAGGCAGCCGTCCAGCCATCCATAGAGTCTCCAGCTGTTTCTCCCAAAGAAGATAAAAAAGGACATTGGTCATTAAGTTGCCCCTAGTACAACAAATCAGCTTGTTCAAAATCCAGGATCTGATTTTTGTTTGTTTGTTTGTTTCTCAGGCTTGTAAAAACAAACTTTGCCTGGTTTTGAATTTTTTCCCCCACTCACAAAAAACAAAAACCAACCAAACAAACAAACAAAAAACAAAACACTAAAACAACCCAAGATAAAATCACAATATTACTGCAAGAGTTACCCAAAGGGATCCCAGGCATAGTTATTTACAAATAAAATTAATGTCCAAGTAAACACCTACTTGTTCTGAATACAAATGAGACCATTTGTGCAAACAGGCAACCTCCCATCTTTCACCCTTTCTAAGAGGAAGGGTCCTTTGCTGTCCAAACAGGCATTCGTTCTGTTGATCTAGGTAAGAAACAGAGAAACAAAAAGACGAGACCACCCCCCCAGCAGTCTGCCGGGTTTGGCAAAGGTTTTGTTTCCCTTTAAAGAAATGGGGAGAGGAAGAGAGCCAAGAATGGGAAAGAGAAAGAGAGAGGCTGAAAGGAGCTGACTGTGGGAGTAGAGACTTCCTGAGGGTTTTGAGAGTGACATTGGAATTTAGCACAGCTGTCATTCTAAGTGACACTAGATACTGAGAGATAGGAAATGAGGGTTTTTAGACATTCTGCTATGTGTACTACATGGAATTCTCTTGTACTTTAATCCTAAGAGCTTTGTTTTGCAACTGTCAAAAACTCATACTAAAATGACTTTAAGGAAGGAAATGTATTTGGTGTAAGAACCAGGAACTCTGTGATGAGTAGAAGCCATCAGGGCTCTCAGAGCTTCAGACACTGTCCTTAAGACAGTGTCTCCTTTCCTCTGTCTGCTGTTAACTAGTCATTTCTTCCTATACCACCCCTTTCCTGTTGCTCTGGTTTCATTTCTGTAACTGAGATAGAATTCCCTGACGAAAGTGACCAGGGGAGGGACTCCAACATGATCAAGGCAAGGGCTCAGAGCAACAAGCCACATCAGATTCACAGTCTAACTTTCTCTATCCTTAGATGCTCCGGGGCCAAACCCAAGGAATGATGTCACCCATTTGAAGGCTGGACCTTCCCACAATTAAGGCAATCAAGACAAACCCACAGTCCAACTTGAGCTAGACACTCCCCCATTAAGACTCTTTCTCAGGTAACCCTAGTTTGCATCAAGTTGACAATTAAAACTGACCACAGGGGTGGGGGGGATGGCTCATCTATCAAAGGCTAGGGTCACAACCAAAAGGATAAAACTTAACCATCACAGCCAGTGTTCAACCCCATCATTCTTTAGCTAATTATTTCAAGACAAACAATGCATTTCTTTTTCAATAACATCTTAGCGGTGTTTGTCACTGACACATTCTGAATTTGTCTTTAGAGCAAATTGCTGGAGAGGGGCCATTCCGCAAAAAGAAAACCAAGGTTCTATTCCCAGAAGGAACAACACAGTTATGGACAAGAGAACAAAGAAAATGCTCTGTATCCATTCCTGTCAAAGAAACTTAAGATTTATATCATGTTAATTAACAAATTAATTGGTTTGTTTCTCTATTTATAGACAGTCATGTGTTGCTCAGACTGGTGTGGAAATTCACTGGGAAGCCAAGGATGGCCTTAAATTCTTGATCCTGCGCCTCTACTTCACTAGTGCTAAGATTATAGGTCCACACTTCCACATCCTATTTATGTGGTGCTCAGGATCAAATTCAGGGCCTCGGGCATGCCCAGGAGCATATTACCAGTGGAACTATATCCACAGTGAAAGGAAAAAGAGATATCTGGTCGAGAGGAAATCTAATCTCCTCACACGGGGCACCAATGCTGTTAAAAGATGGCATCCCAGGTTTCAGCACCAATGTTAGGAAAGGATGAAGAGAGTGGGGGGTGGGGGGAATATGGCCCATGGAGGTGCTGAAGGAGGGAGGGAGGGAAGGAGGGAGGGAGGGAGGGAGGGAGAGAGAAAGAGAGAGAGAGAGAGAGAGAGAGAGAGAGAGGGAGAGAGGGAGAGAGAGAGAGAGGAGAATAGGCTGGCCATGAGCATGTGGAGAGAGAGGAGGGAAGGAAAGGGGAAGAGGAGTGATAAGGGGGGGAGACAAGGAAGCAAGAGAAAGGACAAGAGAGCAAGAGAACAAGAGAGAGCAAAGGGAAGCAAGCAGCCCCTTTTATAGTGTCAGGTCACTGGGGCGAAGCATTGGCTATTGCCAGGTAACTGAGAGGTGGAGTATGCCTGGCTGTTGCTAGGTAACTTAGGTGTGGGGTTTACAGAATCCCAACTCACTTTTATTAATTTGTTTCTGGATACCAATCTAGTGTTTCCTTTGAAAACAACATTATATTAACATGCTGAGGTGTTCTTTTCAAGTTTGTATTTAACTTATTTTATTGTGCGTGTATGTATACATGTTTGTGTGTATGTGAATGTGTGCATGAATACATGTGGAGCTCAGAGGTTGACATCTGGGGTCTTCCTCAATACATCTTCACCTTTTCTTCCCCCCAAAGTCTCTCATTGAACTTGGAGCTCACTGATTCACCTAGATTGGCTAGTTAGCAAGCCCTTGAGATTACCCTGTCTCAGCCTCCTTAGCCCTGAAATTATAAGTGCACATTGCCAGCATGCCCAGCTTTTATATTCCTGTCAGGGATCTGAAATCAGATCCTCATGCTTGTGTGACAAGAACGTTAATGACTGAGCCAATGCTCTAACCCTTGAGATAGCTTTTTTTAAAGATTTATTTATTATATATATGAGCATACTATAGTTGTCTTCAGACACACCAGAAGAGGGCATCAGATCTCATTACAGATAGTTGTGAGCCACCATGTGATTGCTGGGATTTGAACTCAGAACCTCTGGAAGAGTAGTCAGTGCTCTTAACCACTGAGCCATCTCTCCAGCCCAGAGATAGCTTTTTTTTTTTTTTTTAAGGGGGAAAAAAGACTTATTGTTTGTATCCAAAGAGAAGCCAGAAAGCACGCTTACAATCTATTTTGGCTCATTTTCAGATCTCAAGAATGATACCACTTTTCTGAGTTTAATATACAGTTCAGATCTAGGTTATCCAAGCCTCTGTTTACTACTATAGCAATATTGATTTTTCATTATCACCTTTACCTTCAGCTATGGAAGCTCAGCAGTTAAGTGTTCTGGCCTAAGCTACTAAAAGAGTTACATGAATTGGGAAAGCTGAGGCAGGAAGACCTCAAGTTCCAAACCACTCTCAGCTACACAGAGAGATCCTGTCTCAAGACAAAAGAGGAAAAGAGGAGACCTGGTTTGTATATACAGGCAGGAAGGCAGACAGAGGCTTTCTGGGCTTATCAGTCTTCAACCACAAGCTTTGAAATTAGAAGGAAACTAGCTAGCTAATTAATATGAAGTTCAAGCCTTAGTCTTCAAATAAATTGTAAAAAGGAGGCACAAGAGCACACACGAACACCTGTTCTTCACTAATCAATTCTTTCTGCATTAACACTTACTATCTGATCAATACATTTGCTGAATTTACCATTCACCACACATCAGATTCCTTACCGAAAGGAAAATAATGGCCTGCAGTGTGCAAAGCAACACTTTAGTAAATTACTGTACATACAAATATCATCAGATAGCACACTGGTCTATCTGATGAGAGACTGGTCCTCAGAAACAAGAGAAGGATACAAGGTGCTTTTGTCCTGTGTGTGTGTGTGTGTCTGTGTGTGCTTGTATGTCTGTCTGCACGTACACACGCACAAGAGTGTTGTGGGCATGTGGTGTGTGTGTGTTTTTCATATTTTAGAGGATAACCTCGGGTGTTGTTCCTCAACGAGTATACTTTTTTTTTTTTTTTTTGAGACAGCCTCTCATTAGCCCAGACTCGGTATGTTGGCTAGGCTGACTGGCCAGCAAGCCTGAGTGATCCTTCCAGGCTCTGAAGTTACAAGTGTGTATGTTCCATCGGACCACTGTCTTAGTGCATGGGGTCTAGGGATTAACATGGGCCCACAAGCTGCCAGGGTATCATTGTTATTCACCAAGCATCTCCCCCAGCCCTGCTTTTGTCATTTCTACTCAACATATAACTAGGAGTTGAACACAGAGTAATTAAGCAGGAAAAAAATACCTGACCTAACTAGAAAAGTTTGTTTACAGACAACACACATTTACATGAATAAAGCCCTTAATTTCCTCTCCAACACACACCAAAGAGTGAGTACATAAAATAATACATAGAAAATTCAAATGTTGGAATTAGCATAAGGAATCGACAAAGCAGCTGGATCTAGAGCTAAATATAAAAACAGTTGTAACTCCACACACTAACAATGGATAATCAGAAAAGAAATTAGGGCTGGTGTCTTAGGGTTTTACTGCTGTGAACAGACACTGTGACCAAGGCAAGTCTTATAAAGGACAACTTTTAATTGGGGCTGGCTTATGGGTTCAGAGGTTCAGTCCATTATCATCCAGGCAGGAACATGGCAGCATCCAGGCAGGCATGGTGCAGGCCGTACTGAGAGTTCTACATCTTCATCTGAAGGCTGCTAGAAGACTGGCTTCTAGTCAGCTAGGGTGATTGTTTTAAAGCCCACACCTACAGTGACACACCTCCTCCAACAAGGCTACAGCTTCTAATAGTGCCACTCCCTAGACCAAGTATATTCATCACTGCTGGAGAGATGACTTGCAGTTATGAGTACTGGCTGTTCCTGCAGAGGTCCCAGGTTTGGTTCTCAGCACTCACGTGGTGCTTTATCTGTAACTCTAGTTCTAGGGAATCTGATGCTTGCTCTGGCTTCTGTAGGCCCCAGGGATGCATGTGGTCCACAGACATACATGCAGACAAAATACTCATACACATAAAATAAAATAATAAATCTAAAGAAGAAGAAAGCAAGGAAGAGAGGGAGGGAGGAAGAAAAGAAAACAAAATTAATAAGGCAATCCTATGTAGTTAGCAGTTAAGCACCTATCTAGCATGTGCAAGACCAAGTTTGACATCCAGTACTAGAGGGGGATGAACTCCAGTTTAACCATTAGCATTAAAGTTACAGATACAAAAGACATGAAATTGGAAAACCATACAGCATTTCTTATTGAAAGAAATCACAAATTAGAATAAAGGAAAGACACTAATATATATATATATATATGTATATATATATATATATTACTATTGCTAATATATAATACTATTATACATATTTTATTACTATGTATTTATAATTTTATATATAATATAATAAACAATAATGTTATGATGTCCATCTAACCTAACATGAACTACAGATTTAGTACAAGTCCTTTCAAAATTCCAAAAACATTTTTGCAGAAATAGAATGATCCGTCCTAAAATCTGCATAGACATTTATGACAAAGCCATCTTGAAAACTGGGGGTGACACCACACTCTCCACATGGATGATAGAAGAATGAAGACACTTTCAGGGCTATGCTCAGCAACTCTGTGAGTTCAAAACCAGCCTAGTTGTAGTTGACACTCTCAAAACCAAAACAAATAAACATCCTTGAAGACGTAGCTGGAAGTTTCCTGCTTCCTCGTTGCACATTTGCTATGAGGCTACAATAGTGAAAACACATCAGAGCTGGTATAGAAACCACAGAGGCCAGTGGAAAGGAGTCTAGAACCTGGGAAGAAACCCTCATACACGTAGTTAAGTCATTTTCAGAAGGAGCGCCAAGGGCGGTTGATGGGGAAAAGAACAGACCTTTCAACAAATAAAAATAAATAAATAAATAAATAAAATTGGACTCTGACTTTACACTGCATCCAAAAATCACCTCAATGAGTCAA
The DNA here is from genome assembly GCF_963924665.1 of Micromys minutus. Lineage (NCBI taxonomy): Eukaryota > Metazoa > Chordata > Mammalia > Rodentia > Muridae > Micromys > Micromys minutus. Next base: position 31,985,470 of record NC_137956.1, read on the forward strand.
AGCTCTAAATGTCTTAGCTAAGAAAGTATAAAACTGTTAGAAGAAAACATGGAGAAAAAGTCACGATCCTGGATTTGGCAATAGCTTCTTGGATGTAGCCCAAAAAGGCACAAGCAACATAAGAAAAATAGACCAATGGGGCTTTATTAAGATTAAATGTCTTGTGTGCCTGAAAAGCTGAGAGTGGGCTGTGGTGATGGCACAGCTGGTCAAAACCCTTGCTGCACAGGCCTGACCTGAGTTTGACCTTGTGACCCTTCCCCTACCCCCCAACCTCCCAACCCCCCCCCCAACAGGAAGAAAAGCAACAAAGCTTCACAGCCACCCTCTGACCTCCACACCCACACTGCGGCATGGATACATATCCACATATACACCACACCCAGTACTTATAAATTAGAAGTTTTGATAAGACAATATTAGCAAGAAAAAAAAGCCAGTCCATGAAATGGGAGGAAATACATGAAAACCACATGAAAAGTCTCGGATCACAAATGAGACCTGCTGCTTACCTATCAGGTGGCGCTGGTGGTTAAATTCCTTTTCCGGTGCTGAGGATTGCATCCAAAACCTCAAGGATGCTAGGCCAGCAAATAATCCATCACTGAGCAACATCCCCAAGCTGGAAGGTTTGTATTCTTGTCGTTACAAAGTAGCAAGTGTTGACAAGGCTATGGAGAAACTGGAACTCTTGAGCACAGAAGAATAAAGGAGGGAACCATGTCATGAGCCCTTAAAAACGTAACAAATGGGGAGCTGGAAAGATGGCTCAGTGGTTAACGCATTGGCTGTTCTTTCAAAGGACATAGGTTCGATTCCCAGCACCCACATTACAGGTCTCAACTGTCTGTACTCCAGTTTCCAAGGATACCTTTTTCTGGTCTCTGTAGGCACTGTACGCATATGGTGCATGGACATACATGCAGGCAGCAACACCCATATACATGAAAATTTAAAATGTTAAAACAAATTATCACAATGAGATTATTAGATAAACTCCAAACTTTCTGGGTGTGTACACAAAAGAAATAAAAGGGATGCTCCAGTTTGCTTTGTTGCTGTGATAAATTCCATGACCGGAAGCAACTTGGGAGAGGAGAGGGTTCATGTCATCTTACCTTCCCAAGTCACAAACCATCAGTGAGAGACGTCAGGAGCGGAAGCAGAAGCCACAGAGGAACAGTAGTTGCTCCCTCTGTGTTTCTTTCTTTAAAAAAAAAAAAAACAAAAACAAACTCATGTCCCATCCATCAGGAAATCTTCAGTGTTAATCGACACCTCACACTCCCAGAGGATTTCCAGACGATGTCATCCACCTGCAGCTTTTGACTGCAAGGTCACTTGGCTGCCACCATGACAACCCTTCGGCCAAACTAACTGGCAACAGCTTTCTGTATACCTCACGGTATACACAGTAAGTTCTAGAACACTGCCCTACCCTGATAAGAATCAGGTCAGGAGTGTCAGCTCCCCTTGGCTGCAGCTATCTCTCAGGCACCACTGAGGCTCCCTTTCCCTATGTTTCCAAACACTGAGTAGAATCCACATCCCTCTGCTTTGGGCCTTCCGAGGGGTCTTGCTTTGCTCTCTCGTGCTCTGCTCGCTTGCTCCTTCCCACAGCTCAACCCTTCCTTTGTCTCCTGTCTCCATTCAAGTGAAAGGCTGAGCTTAAAAGCCTTTTCCTCCTGTGATGTTTTCAGGAGTCTTGAAGCCATGCCCCCTCCTCCAATCGTCGACTCTGGAAAAGGTCATGCACACTGCAATGCCAAAAAAAAAAAAAAAAAAAGAGACCAGGTTGATAGATTTTCAATGATTTATTTTTTAAATTGTGTTGGCGTGTTTTATGTATATGAGTACATGTGTCCACCGAGGCCAGAGAGGGTGTCAGATCCCCTAGAGCTGGAGTCCCAGGTGGTGGCTTGCCAGCCACCATGAGTGCAGGAACTAAACTCAGGTCCTCTGCCCGAGCAGTACATGATTTTAACTGCTAAGCCTTCTCCTCGGCTCCTAGACTCTTTTAAATTAAAGGAAATTTAGACTGATTTGGGCAATAGGAGAGTGTAATCCCTGGTGTGAGTGAACAGTCCAGACTTCAAGCATGTTCTGTTCAGCTGCTACGATTGTGGGATCAAGGCTCAGTTTCTGCATCTGACTTCTGAGTTGTTGGTTGCAGTCTTGGCAGGTCACTTACCTTGCAATTCCAAGATGACTGCCGGAGACTCCTGGACAGTGACTTCCCTTGTTCCCCGGGGAAGAAAAAATACTTCTCGGATCCCGCCTGGTTGGACTTGTTCTTGATGTGGTCATTGTGGTGACTTGGATACTGTTGATTAGCTTAACATAGATCTTGTAACCAGCTTTCTCTCAAAACAAAATACCTGAGACCATCGACTTAATGGAAGGAATGTTTATTCTGACTCATGGCCTTGGAGGGCTTCAGTCCGTGGTCTTTAGCCCCCATTGCCCCATGGGATCTGTGGCAAAGCAGTAGCTCATGTAGAAGGACATGATGGAGCAAAATCTTCTAATAGGTGTGAATAAAAGAGGTGGTCTGGAGTCCCATTATCCCTGTCATGGGCATGCCTCTAATGACAGGAAGACCTCTCACTAGACCTAACCTTTAAAGCATCTAACACCTACCTCCTGAAAGCACCAAGCTGAGTACACATCGTTTTACACATGAGCCTGGGAGACATTTATAATCTGAGCTGTCTGCTGTGAGGAATGAGTCCCTGAGCTAAGATCCATGGAGGTATTGGACATCTTGGTGTTGTCTGCCCCTTTTCTGCGTTATTCCTCCTTCTCTCCTTCCCTCCCTTCCATCATCCCTCCCTCCTTCCCTCTCCCTCCTCCCCTCCCTCCCATCATCCCTTCCTCCTTCCCTCTTCCTCCCCCCTCCATCCCTTTCCCTCCCTCCTTTCTTCTTCCTCTATCTTTCTCTCCCCCTTCCTCCCTTCTTCTTCCACACCTCCCTCCCTCCCCTTTTCCCTCTCCCCTTTTCCATTCCACCATACCTCCCTTCATGTCTCCCTTTTACAGTCTTGCTTCTTTGCAATTCTGGGAAGCTACCACTGAGCTTCTCCCCCAGGCCCCTAGTACCCTCTCTAAACATTAAGACCAGCCAGCCTGTCACCAGACTTCTTAAATGCATAGTAACATTCTCTTTCCATTAATCCTCCAAGACTTTCTCTGTTTGAAACTCAAGGTGCAATTGCTCGTGCTGGGTATTTAATATCACGCATAATAATAACCACCAACCAAAGAGAGAACTCTGCTTAAAGCCAGGAGGTAGTTTACGAACCACAGCAAAGATCTCTGAAGCCTGGCAGGCTGCCCATGTAGCAGGTGGCGCTGGGCAGCGGCTCCTGAGCAGGGACAAGGCCTGAGCTCTATTGTTAGCTCTGCTGCTAGGTCACCAGTGACTTTGAATAAAGCAATTAACCCCCATGTAACAGCCTGCTCCTGACTTTATATAGTACAGTGAAACCTGATGCTCTCTAAGCTCTTTACCAACCCAGCCTTCTAAAGGGTTCTGAGACCTTGGCTTTGTCTCTAACGGTTCATTGAGGAAGCCTAAGTTATCAATGAGGAGTTTTTATGTTTTCTAGAGCAGGAACTCACTCAGTCCTGTTAACAGGGTAAAGAGGTGAGCATAGGTCTGTGAGTGAGCAGCACAGGAGGTCCTGAGCCGAGTCTAATTTAAGGAAAAGCCTGAAGAGATGGCACAGTGGTTAAGAGCACTGACTACTCTTCCAGAGGTCCTCAACATCCACATGGTGACTCATGAACACCTGCAACTCCTGCTCCAGAGGATGCTTCTGGCCTCTGAGGGCACCTGAACACATATTCACACACAAAAATAAAAATAAATTTTAAAAAGGAAAGAAAAAATTCTCAATTAGTAAGTATCAAAAAGCATGACTTTGTGCAGGTCCACTTAGGTTGGTATCAGAAGCACTGCAAGGAAGTCTGTCTGTCTCTGTCTTTGTCTCTCTGTCTCTCTCTGTCTCCCTCTCTCTCTCTCTCTCTCTGTCTGTCTGTCTGTCTCTGCTTGTTGTATGACATAGCCTAATCTGACATCAAACCGGCAGTCTTATCTCAGCCTCTCGTGTACAGAAACATTTGGCTTAACTCCAGATCCAGGACAGGCAATCTGTAGTCAAGGAGCTGGGCTGGGTTTGTGAATGGAAAATTACTGAGAGGGAAAACTCACACGTAAGAGGAAAGTCGGACTATGCTGACCTAACAGGGTTGTTGAAGACAAGCTAATCTAGTCAAACATCACCTAGGAGATGAAGGAGGAGAATGAAGGGCCCAATCAGCTATGAGGGTGATCAGATACCATTGATGGAGAGCTTCCTGCGAAGCTGGCTTAGCAAGGTTCATTTACATTATCTTTTACATTTTACTTTTGTGTGTATGCGTTTCTGTGCTTGGAGGTCAGAGAACAACTTGCAGAAATCAGTTTTCTCCTACCATGTGGGACCCAAGAATCAAACTCAGGTCTGTAGATTCTAAGCCATCTCACCGGCCCAGCAAGATCCTTTACTAAAATTAAATTTCACAAGCAGGATACAAATGATTCCCAAAGAAGATTTAGGAGCCTGACTACAGTTTGGCTAAGCAAAGAATTTTTGTCAGTTCTGAACCCCAGATGGCAAATACACGTGGATACACGTGGGGGCTGACACATAGTTGGGTCGGAGAGCCTTTGGCTCTGTAAAGGCCTTGGCTCTGTACACACAGCGACGGTGGGCCAGTCCCAGGCAGCCTGACTTCTGAAAAGCCCCAAGCTCAGTGCTCACAGAACAGGCAACTCTGCCCTTGAGGCTGAAGCAAAGGATGAGATAAAAGAGAGGGGGTGGGGATGGGGTGGGGATGGGGGTGGGGATGGGGGTGGGGATTGGGGTGGAGATTGGGGTGGGGACGGGGATAGGGGTTGGGGTGGGGGTGGGGATGGGGGTGGGGACGGGGGTAGGGGTTGGGGTGGGGGTGGGGATAGGGTGGGGATGGGGTGGGGATGGGGGTGGGGACGACGGGGATAGGGGTTAGGGTGGGGGTGGGGATGGGGGTGGGGACGGGGATTGGGGTGGGGGTGGGGAGTCCTTTTGGGCTCTCAGATCCCCAGGAGCCTTTCCCCAGTGTACCAAGCCAGTAAGCCACCATCACCCCCAGCCTACCCTTAGCAGCGCACTAACGTCTTCTCAGAGATACGATCTTTGGGAGAAGAAAAACTTGGATGTGTTTGAGAAGAGACACAGAGAAGGAGAACGCAGACTGAAAACGGAACTATGACGCCGTTCCCACGTTGAAGCCAAGGGCTCTTTCTTCTCAGTTCCCACCATACTGACCGCCAAGCTTGAACTGGCCAAAAGACTAGAAGATTCTTTATGCTTCGAGACATCTCAAGATAGACACTTTAAATTGTGACACAGAGATGTACTGTGCGATTTCTTCTGCTAGGTACTGAGGAACCCCCCAGCAGACATGCCCCACTGCACACTGTCAGGATTTTGTATCAGCTCTGTAGCTCTCCTTGATCTTGGGTATACACTCAGGCCAAAGTTCACCGCCGTGCATTGAGGAAAGTTTCAGGAGATCTAACTAAACAGGTGAAGCTGACTCTGAGAAGAAACAGACTGTCCTGGTGAGAAAACAACTTTAATCATCAAAACTCCTGCAAGAGAAGAATTTTACTCAGAGGAGGAAGGAAAATGATGTTCATAATTGAGTATTCGAAGAACGAAGAGACCCTTAACTGTTTGAAACGTCTGTGATTCTGAATGGGGAGGCAGAAGGGCCAAAGGTTAATCTTTAAGTTCTTGACAAGTTTGAGGCCAGCCTGAGCTATAAATGAGACTCTGCCTTTAAAAAATAAAAAAGAAGCCAGGTGTAGTGGTGCACACCTTTAATCCCAGCACTTGTGAGGCAGAGGCAAGAGGATCTCTGAATTCTAGGCTAGCCTAGTCTATATAGTGAATTTCAGGACCTATCTAGTAAGCAATCTGACTTCAAAATAAATATAATATTCAAAGTATGACAGCAGTAGAAATGTAAAAACATCCTAGAAAGGTTAAGAATATGACATAATATGAAACACAAGGCCCAAACGATAGTATATAAGGCCAAAAAAGGGAGCAAAGTATATCTGAGTACAAAGTCCAAGAGTCAAATAAACTACAGAACGAGAAGCCAAGAAGGGAGAAAGAATCCTGGAGAAACATCCAAGATGGCATTCCAGGATTTGAAAAGTGAATGGGCACTGAGATAGTCCTCTAGCCAAGCCCACAACACGGCGAACCTAGGGAAAGTTTCAGAGCCCGAAACTTCTATTTGCTTCTAGAAAGAAAACAAACAAAGACATCCATCCATCCATTCATTCATTCACTCACTCATTCATTCATTCACTCATTTGATGTGTGTGGCTGTCTGGCCTGTATGGCTGTCTGTATCCCCATGTGCACCTACCGCTCTCAGACGTCAGAAAAGAGCACTGGATGCCCTGAAACTGCAGTTATAGCCAGTTGTAAGCTACCATGTGGGAGCTGGGAATCGAACCTGTTTCCTCTGGAAGAAGAACAAGTGCTCTTAACTGACCCACTTTCCAGCCCCCAAAACATTTTATTAGTTTTATTTTCTTAACCTTTGGATAGGTTTGTATATACGTCGCACTTATTCCCCACACATTCTCTCACCTCCACTTCTTTCCCTCACCCCCTTCTCATTTGCTCCCCTCTTTCCCCCTGAGCAGTTTCACTTTGTGTTCATTTATGTAGGGGGCAGAGGAAGCCATAGTGTGTGAATTCCTTCTGCATTTTGACATGGGCACACTGTGGAGGTTTGCAAGGCCTATTGGCCTGTGGGAAGCTGAAAAAGCTGTTACCCATATGGTCCTGACTCCAAAGAAATAGCCATGTGTTTCTCAGTAGTCTGAGTATGATTGTAGACGATTGATCAGTGTGCTCAGAGACTACCAACTGCAGCTTGCTCCTCCTGGATTTCTACAGGCAAGACTGCTCAAATGACAAGAACTTCTCCGGAAACTAGCCAGTCCCTCTCTTTGTGTTCTACCTACTACTACACATGCCAAAGTTCCAGCTAGAGGTAGAAAACTCTCTGTGATCCCAACTTCATTGGACAGATGTCTGTGTGTCTGTCCTTTTTTCATTCCATCACTGGCCCTAAGCCAGGGCTCAGGGACCCAAATGGGCTGTGGCATGTTTGCATGCTTTTATAAAACCATATGAGGTGGGGGAGGGGAATATATAAAATCTAGAAACCACAATGAAAGAAAACATCCATGTATTGTTCTGAGACTGGCTTTGACTGTCTCCAGTTGCAACCATTTTCCTATGGATGACATGACTTCATTCTTTATCACCAAAAATAGATAAGTAAATAAATAGTTGATTAGATAAAATAAAGGTTCCATTCTCTTCACACACACTATTTTCTTCATCCATTCTTCAGTTCATGAACACCAAGGTTGGCCTCATAGCTTAGCTACATTGAATAGTGTGCTAAGGTGACATTGGTGGTAACGTGTGAGTCTCGTCAATATGCTAATGAGGAACCCTCTAGGTAAACACTCAGAAGTAAAGAATATGATAAAAACTATTTTCCAGTTCTTGGAAAAAGCTCCATACTGATGTCCATATGGGCAGGGCTAGTTCACTCCCAGCCCACCCCACCCCAGGGTGTATGAGGTTTCTCCTTTGCCCATATCCTGCCTGACATTTGCAGATATTTGTTTTCTTTTGACACTCTGACTGGAAGGTCATGGGATCCCAGTGGAGGTTTTGTTTGCATTATTCTGATAGCCAGTGAGGGTAGCTATTTTTCCATACATTTATTTATTGGGCATTGATGACAAAACATTTGAAAAACAGTCACATGAAAGGAAATCGGGACTGGAATTTCCTCAAGGCTTCTCCTCAAGCCCGTGTCTTAGTTGGGGTTTTACTGCTGTGAACAGACTCCATGACCAAGGCAACTCTTATAAAAGAAAACATTTAATCAGCCTGGCTCACAGGTTCAGAGGTTGAGTCCATTACCATCAAGGCAGGAGCATCTAGGTAGGCATGGTACAGGAGTAGCTGAGAGCTCTACCTCTTCATCTGAAGGCTGCCAGTGGAAATCTGACTTCCAGGTAGCTAGGATGAAGGTCTTAAGCCCATGCCCACCGTGACACACCTATACCAATAAGGCCACACCTCCTAATAGTGCCACTCCCTGGGCCCAGCACACACAAACCATGACACCCTGTGTCTTCAGAGCTTCTTTTTTCAATGTCTTATTTTTTTCATTTTAAAGTCCACTGGGTGGCCTGAAACTTGCTATGTAGATCAGGTTGGCTTTGGACTCTCAGAGGTCCACCACCATCTGTCTCTTGAGCACTAGAAACAAAGTCATCTGCCACTGTGCCCAGTCTTAATTTATTATGTACTAGTTTGTGTGTGTGTGTGTGTGTGTGTGAACATGTGTGTCCATGGCTTTGGAGGTCAGAAAAGGGCATCAGCTGAGGTTATAGGTGACTGTGAACCATTTGGTGTGAACTCAGGTCTTCTGAAAGAGCAGTAAGTACTCAACTGGCTCCTGTTAGTGCTTGTCTCAGACAGGGTTTCTATTCCTGCACAAACATCGTGACCAAGAAGCAAGTTGGGGAGGAAAGGGTTTATTCATCTTACACTTCCATATCACTGTTCATCACCAGAGGAAGTCAGGACTGGAACTCAAGCAGGTCAGGAAGCAGGAGCTGATGCAAAGGCCATGGAGGGATGTTACTTACAGGCTTGCTTCCTCTGGCTTGCTCAGCCTGCTTTCTTATAGAACCCAGGTCTACCAGCCCAGGGATGGCACCACCCACAATGGACTGGGCCCTCCCCCCTTGATCATTAGTTGAGAAAATGCCTTACAGCTGGATCTCATGGAGGCGTTTCCTCAACTGAGGCTCCTTTCTCTGTGATAACTCCAGGTGTGTCAAGTTGACACAAAACCAGCCAGTACAGTGCTCTATTCTGAAGTATGAATAAAAAAAGAAATGTTGTAAATGGTGACTATAAAAGAGTGCCCACAGTCTGAGAGTATTAACCTCTCCTTTTCTCACAACTCATGCCTGGTCCTCCCTGCTTTTGCTTAGACCCAACTCTACCACGCACTTCTCCCTCTCGTCCACCCACAGTCCCCCCCCTCCCTCCCTTGATTTGAGGATATGCCTATATTATGCTGCTTTTCTTGAGAGCAAATCTTGTTAATTAAAGCCCCCAGGAAGTAGGGAAAGATCCCAAGGGCTCAGGCCTTGCCTGTACAGAGCTGCACTTCTTTTTGAACAAAGAACAGGCTAGGTTTAGTGGCAGATTCTAAATTGGTATGAAACTTCCCCTTTCCTTGAAGCATAATGCTCCATTGATTGCAAGCTGAGTTGTATATTGAGCCTGCGCCTTACACTGTCAGCAGGAAGTGTAATTCCTGAACGACTCCCAGCAGACATTTATAGATTTTTCAGTCTGTTGAGTTATATAAGACAACCAAATTCTATTTTTTTCTGAAGATTTTTAAATAAATCTTGATCTCAACTGCTAAGTCATTGAACATAATTGTATACAACAAACTAGGATTAATCTACATAAAATAGGAGTTGAAGTAATGGGGATTTAAAAAACCTGTAGAAAAACAAGAACAGAGAGCTTTCCACTTTGACTTGTCAAGAGGTAAAAGAACGGGCAGGGAGATTGCTCAGTAGTTAGGAACACATGATGCTCCTTCTGAGGATCTGAGTTAGGGTCCCAGAACCCATATCAGGTACCTATAACTCCAACTCAAGGGAATCTAATGCCCTTTTTTGGCCTCCATGGGCACCTACAAAAGACGAGTATGCATACTCGTACACAGACACATAATTAAAATTAATTCCATAGAAAATGAAAAATAGCCATTGACCTAAGTGACAGAAATGAAGAACAACTCTTAGAAGAAGTTTGGTGCTTAGAGGAATGAAGGTGTCATTACTGGAGCGGTAACTGGGAAGTCTGTCTGTCTGTCTGTCTGTATCTGTCTACGTGAGATCCTGGCTTATTTAGATACCTGATGCTAAGACCACCTGTGTCTTTCTGGAAGCTCCCCCATCTCAGGCTCTCCTGCAGGTCTTCTGTCTTCACCAGCTCACTTGTTTTTTCAGACTTAGACATTTGCTACTGAGAACTCGGCACTGAGACCCTTCTCAGAGTCGTCTATGCCCTCTCACTGAATAATCCTTTATTACTTGAATTTCTATCTATGTACTTGCTATGACAAAGTCTCCGAGATAAGCATGTCAAGAAAAGGAAATGGTTATTTTGGCTCAATTTTGGGGGTTTCGACCCATTTGTTTGGGGCTGGATCGCAACAGCTTATTCTAACGTACAAACCTGTTAGAGGGAAGCTGTCTGTCATGATTGACAGACTCGAAGGAAGAGGAGGGTCCAGGTTCAATCTACTCTTCAAAGACATGCTCCCAGTGGTCTACTCCCACTAGCTAGGAGGGAGTACTCCCTCTAGTATTCCCATTTCTAAAAAAAAAAAAAAAAATTAGTACTTTTTCCCCACTGTACTATCAACTACAGAACAAGTCATCAGCATCTGAGCTTTTGTAGAACATCTAACTTCCGATGCTTCCCTTTGGTCAACCTGATTGGATTAAGTCACTCCCTCTGTAAAGACATTTCCAGAAAGGATTCATTAAAGGAGCTGGTGTTTTGCACTGCATAATAATAATGATAATAATAATAATGATGATAATATAATGAAAGAAACCAGGTTTGATAGGTTTCTTATACCTGTAATTTCAGTACACAAGACGCTAAAGCAGAAAGATTGTCACAATCTGAGGCCAGCATATGCTAGTGAGTTCTCGACCATCCTGAGTAAATACAAAAGGGAAAGGAGAAAGCCAGCTGAACACAGGCCTTCTCCTCTTTCTGATTCCTGTTCTGGTGAGAGGTCATCTTCACATTGCCACCAACACAAAACCACCTCTACCACCTCCCCTTCCCATGATTGACTATATCCTCAAACTGTGGGCCAAATAAGCCCTTCCTCCCTAGGTTGCTTCTAAGGTAGTCACAGAATGGTTTCGTGTGTTAACTTGACACAAGCTAGAGTCATCAGAGAGTAAGAAACTTCAGCTGAAAAAGGTGCCTCTGTGAGATCCAGCTGTAAGGCATTTTCTCAATTAGTAATCAAAATGGAGAGGGCCTGGCCTATTGTAGGTGGTGCCAGCCCTGGACTTGAGGTCCTCTGAACTACAAGAAAGCCGGCTGAGCTAGCCATGAAAAGGAAGCCGGTAAGCAGCACCCCTCCATGCATCTGCATCAGCTCCTGCCTCCAGGTTACTGCCCTGCTTGAGTTCCTGTCCTGACTTCCTTTGGTGATGAAGAGTAATCTTGGAGTGTAAGGCAAATAAACTCTTCCCTCCCCAACTAGCTTTTCATTCATGGTGTTTCATTGCAGCATCCTAAGACAGTAAAAACAATAACAAAATCCACAACAATACAACTAATTTGTAAATTTATAACTCAGATCCTTTCCTGGACTCTAGGAAAATTGCTTGCTATATAATTATTCCCACTTGTCCTGTAAGCCCTTCCAATTAATTAAGTAAAAATTGAATCTGCCACTTTGTCCTCAAATTAATTTTCTCCTGTATCACATGACTGGCTAAGGGGTTCTTTCTAGTTTCCCATCTCAGAACAGTGGAACTTCTCCTGATTCAGGCTTCTCTTCCTGCCTTCATCCTCTTGGTCACCAGGCTGAGTGTCTCCTTTCTCTAACAGCCCCTAAATCCATTCCTTCCATCTCTGTTAATTCTGCCTAAGTTCAGACCTTCATCTCCATCATCTCTGACACAGAATGTCAAGGTCTCCTAAGTGCTCTCAAAGCAGATCAGTCTCTCCATATATTGTCCACGCTCTTGATAACTCTTCTGCCACTTAAAGTCTTGTTAAGGCTTATAATGGGGGTGCACAGTCAGAAAAGGGGGGGGGAAGTGTGTATTATCTAAAAAATATCAAATGTATGGGCACTTTCTCATATGTTTTCTGTAGGTTCAAAATTTATGAGCATCTGCTGTTCAGCCAGCCATCATCCACTGCCAAAGATGATGACCCTGTGGAGCTCCTTTCCTGAGGGCAGAACTCATGACTCAAAGTAAAGACAGGAGAGATATTCCTGGTATTTTTCATCTCATAATTACAGCTACCACAGGAGAGGCTGAAGTTATCAGAGGTCAATCAGGGTCATGATAAAGACAGAGATGTCAAGGTTCATAAGGAATCGTCCCCACACAAGCATCTGGAGGTTAAGGAAGAGGATTATCTTTTCTTAGAAGACCTTTGCTTTAAAAGATTCATTCTGAAGGTGGGCAAGACATTTTCTACAGAAAGCAGCAGTAAGTCTGACGTGGTCTTCAATCTGATGTACATACAGCCCCAGGGGCACAGGAAGATTTCCAAAGCCTTAGAGAACTAGATGGTTCTACAAGAATTTTCAGATGCTTAATTTGTTTGCTTTCTTTGAAAAAGATTTTATTTTGTATGTATAAGCGTTTGCCTGTGTGCAGGTATGTCCACTGCATGTGTGCCTCCTGTCTACGGAGGCCCAGTGCTTTTCTTTCTTCCTGATTCTTTTTAAATGATTGATACAGATTTGCTATTCTGGTGTTGGCTCATTTTCTACCCTGCTGTTTCCCTTCCTCTCCTTACAGAAGACTTCACTGATCAAGACTCAGTCTCTGCACCAAAACAGTGTTTGCCCTGTATGTGCATGTATGTGTATGTGTGTAACTGTGTGTGAGTGTGTGTGCGCATATCTGTGTTGTCTGTGCATTTGTGTACCTGTGCGTGTGCTTTGATGAAGGTTATATTTTCATGCTTGTATAGAACAAGACGTAAGATAAGAAAGCATTTTGAAAACTACATTTTTTGTACTTTAACTTGAACAAAATTGAAAGCCAGGTATATGTGACTCCAATGCTACCTGGGAAAGGTAGATTATTGGAGTTTATTGGTCAACCATCTTGGCCTAACTGATATTCCATAGTTTCAGTGAGAGGCCCTGTGTCACAAAGGAAGGTGGAAAGTGATTGAGGAAGACACCTAATGTTGACCTCAGGCCTCCACTGGCAGGTGTGCACATGTACACACATAGACTAGCATGTACATATATTGTACGCACACATACAAAGAAGAACATTATAGTGTTCTTCCCTCACAAGTTCATGTGTTTGAATGCTTTGTTTCTAGGTGGTGGTAGTGTGGGGGCAGAATCCAGAACCTCTGAAATGTGTGGCCTCAGCTGGCAGAAGTTGAGTTGCTGAGAGGCAAGGGGTTAAAGGTTACATTTCTTCTAATTCTCTCCCGGGCTTCCTGTTTTCTGGTCCAGGTGTTCTGTATAGAGCGCTCTGCCACACTTTTGTGCCACCAACTACTTATTTCTACAGCCATGCTCTCCCTGACACAGTGGATTGTATCCCCGAAAACTGTGAGCCAAAATAAGTCATTTGTTCCCTGAAATGCCCTGTCAAGTAGTCTGTCACAGTGACAAGAGAAGGCTTTAGTCAAATTGTCCCACTAGCCCAGCATGTTCTTAGTTGGTGTTAGTTGCTTGAATGATACTTGTTCGTAGCAAAGTGCCTTTTAGTCTTCTCTTCCAGTCATCTAACACAGACAAAGAGTTCCAGGACTTCCATCTGTGCAAGCAGACAAGCACAGATATTGGTGAAGGTGAGTGCTGCCTCATTCTAGAAGTAAACTTCTATCTTATCAATAGACTTTTTAAAAAATAATTATGGTGGTTTGAATAGAATGCCCCCATAGACTTATGTGTTTGAATACTTGGCCCATAGAGAGTGGTACTATTAGGAGATGTGGCCTTGTTGGAGGAAGTGTGTCAATGTAGGGGCAGGCTTTAAGAGCTCATGTATATTCAAGCTATGCCCAGTGTGATATAGCTTCTCCTTGCTGCCCATGGCTCAAGATGTGGACATCTCAGTTCTTCCTCCAGCACCATGTCTGCCTCAGTGCTGCCAGGCTTCTGGCCACGATAATAATAGACTGAACTTCTGAAACTGTAAGTCAGCCCCTGTGAAGTGTTTTTCTTTATAACAGTTGCTGTGGTCATGATATCTCTTCACAGCACTAAATCCCTATGATAGCAACTTAAAAAAAAAACAATTACTGTGTTATTTTTTTCATGTGCATTGGTGTCCTGCCTGCATGTATGTCTGTGTCAGGGTATTGGGTCCCCCGGAAACTAGAGTTACAGACAGTTGTGATCTGCCATGGGGTTGAACCTGGGTCCTTTGTAAAAGTAGCCAGTGCTCTTTACTGCTGAGCCATCTCTCCAGCCCCTATTCTTAGCAATTTTTAATTGTTAAGTTTGTGTAATATTTATGTTGTTTTGATTAAATGTTCACATGTACTAAATGTTGTAACAACTTTACCCAGAAGAATTTTTTTAATTAAGATGATCACAGCAAATGTTTTAATATTCCATTTTAAGTTATATATATATATATATATATATATATATATATATATATATATATATATAACTCTTTTGTCACAAAGAAATCTGATAGTGTGAACAGTGAGCACATAAAATAGTTTTGTGGAGAAATTAGAATAAAAATATAAGTTCAAGAAGAAATAAAGATGGGCTGGGTTGGATATGTAGCCCAGTTGGTTTAGGGCTAGCCTAGTGTTCAGCAAACTATAAGTCTTGTCCCCAACCCCACACATCTCATATTTGATGCTATAATCCTAACACACGCAGGAGTTGGAGACAAGAAGATAAGAAATCTAAGGTCATCTTCCTAGGCTAGCATGGGCTATATGAAACTTTGTTTTCAACAAACAAACAAAACAAAACAAACAAAAAAAAAAAAAAAAAAAAAAAAACAAACCAGGCCAGTAAGACAGCTCAACCAGAGGTCCTCATTGATAAATCTGACCAACTGAGTTCCATCCACGAGCACACTTAAGAAAGAGAACAAACTCTGAAAGTTGTTCCCTGACCTCTCTGGGTATGCGCGCAAGAAAAGTATTTAACTGGGGCTAATTCTATCATCAAGTTCGACTGTCTATCATCATATCTGGAAGCTTAGCAGCGTACAGGCAGACATGGTGCTAGAGAAGGAACTGAGAGTGCTATATCTCAATTTCAAGGCAGCGAAAACTGCTGAGCTACTAAGCCTGGCTTGAGCCCACCCTCAGTGGCACACCCACTTCAACAAGACCACACCTCTAATAGTGTTCCTCCCTTATGGACCCATGTCGAGGGAGGGGGTGGGTGAGGGCATTTTATTCAAATCATCATAGTGACACTAAAATACTTGGTTATTTTTGTTCATCTGTTTTTGTGTTGCTAAGAATTAAAACTGAAGCCTTCTATATGTTAGACAAAAAATTTCCCACTGAGCTCTAGTCCCAGCCCCGGTGATAAGATTTTTTAGGAGTGAAGTGGTTGGAGGGGGTACTGAATTGCTTTGGTGTTTAGACTCTCCCGAGTTCGATTTCAAAAGCAACATGATGAGGTTTTTTTTTTTAATTAATTAAATAATTTATATAATTTTAATTTAATTAATCTATATAATCTATAAGGAATTAGTGTCCTTTATAATGATTGAGCTTAGGATAAAATTTTAAATGCCAAGTTAAAAAACTTGAAAGGTAACTGAACTTTCAAAGTATTCTTAAGGGTTATGGGAGTAACAGTTTTTTTTGTTTTTTTTTTTAGCAATACTGGGTTGAGATTCTGGAAGCTTCTGAGCGCAGAGGTAGGTGCCTGTGATCCCAGCACTTGGTGGCTGAGGCAAGGGTTTCAAGAGTCTGAGGCCAATCTGAGGGATTTAGTGAGATCTTGTCTCAAAGAAATATGCAAACAGAGCTTGTATTTGTTTCCTTTCTTTCTTTGGTCTTAAACTAACCAAGCCCCCTAAAGATTACAATCAACAGAAAGTTTCTCCTCTTGATACCTGTCCCTTAGCTACACGAGGTTAAAAATGTAATTAATTTTGTTGTTTGCTCATGTAGCCCAGGTTTTCCTGGAACTTGCTATATAGTGGAGGATGTCCTTTACATTACATTACGTTATGGTACTGTCCCTTGTCACCTGAGTGTGTGTGTGTGTGTGTGTGTGTGTGTGTGTGTGTGTGTGGTGGGGGGTTGATAGGTACCACCACACCCAAGTTAATGTAGTGCTGGAGACTGAACTTGGGGTTGCTCAGATACTAAGAAACATCTCCAGCCTTAGAAAATAAAGTTCTTAACACTAGCCAGGCTCAGAAATCTGCATCTACCTATTACAAAGTGCCAGTCTCTCCTTTCCCCTTCATTCCCTGCTCTAACTCCTTCCTCAATTCCAAGCTAAAGTTACACCGAAACTCCTGCAAACCACCATAGCGTCTCCCTGGGCCGTTGGTGACCTTTTACCTCTGTCTCCCTTCTCCAGTCACCAGGGAATTTCTGAGATAATTGTCATGCATACCTGGCCTTCCATTAGGACAGCCAATCATCCCTGTTTCTCCAGGAATGAGGAAATTTCCTTACTTCCCTGCGGGTGGTTCCCTATGCTCTCACCAGACTTCGAGACACCTATGTGACTAATGAATCAGTCTTCTGAGTGTCTGGGAGTAGAGACCACTGGGTCGTGAGGGCTGTGATCCTGTCAGTCGTCTGGTCCTCACAATTTTAAAGAACTGTTGAGAACCAGTAAGACGGTGGAGAGCAGGGCCTCGTTGGAGTGACTACAGCAGGCCCGCCTTGGAGAGTCCTGTCCCGGCTCCCTCTCTGCTTCTCCGCTGCTTCAGGGTGAGTAGTTCTGATTCCCTGTGGCTTTGCTGCCACCATGCCTTCTCAGAGATCCATGGCAGGAGAGACAGCTGACAAAGGTCTGGAATGTCTCTGGAATGGTGACCAGAGTTAAGACCTTTCCTGAGCTGGGGTAGAGTCTTGAGCCTATAATCCCAGCACTCAGAGGCCGAGGCAGAAGGATCACAAGTTCAAAACTATCCTGGTTCAGAAAGCTGAACTTTATCTAAACAAAACAAACAAACAAACAACAGCAAAGAAACTTTTTCTCACGCCGTCCCCCAAGACAGGGTTTCTCTGTGTAGCTCTGGCTCTTGGAACTGGCTGTGTAGACCAGGCGGCTTCAAACTCAGAGATCTGCTTGCCTCTGCCTCCTGAGTGCTGGAATTAAAGGTGTGCGCCACCACCACCCTGGGACACCTTTCCTCTTGTACCGTATCTTTCTCTGGTGCCTGCCACAATAATGACCAATCTGCCTGATACCAGGAATGTGAAAGGCTTTTAATATGAAAACCAAGATGCCCTTGGGCCTAAAGAGTGTTATGTGCTCAGAGAACTCACAATTTGGAAAATAGTCATAGCTGTAAAGTATTAACTTATTTTCAGTAATACTGACAGTTCTATAGAAGAAAAATTTGTCCGCTGAAGTCTAGGAGCACTGTCTTTCCTTTTTGTTTCTATAATACAATCCAAATTATACATCTAAGTTACAGTATTCCCAGTTACCGCCGCACACTCCCAATAGCAGTTATTCTGTGATCTTGAAAGGAGCACTCTCCTAATTAATGGAGCTCATTATGCCCACATAGCCAATCTCGCCAGTGTGTGCCTCAGAGCATCACTTCAAAACAATCTATCTGTGAAGGCTCAGGGCTGCTTGTCTCCTAAAAATAACTTTGAGAGAAGCATTATAAATGTCTTCCTGTAACTGTATGCACACGTGTTTGGGGAAATGGGGGATGGAAAGGACCATTCTCCCTCAGGGGAGTTTCCAGAAATTTCCCAAGTCAGACTGTGGCCAGGATCATAGAACCAGCCATGTTTACCTAATTTTGTCTCCGTCATTTCTGTCTAATTCCATAAAGTACTTTAAAGGTTTGAGATGTAAGTCAACGCTAAAGGGCCTGCCTTGTGTGTGGTTCCAGGTTTAATTCTCAGGACTGTCAAAAAATAATAAAAAGTAAAAAATAGATTGATGCAATTTGGCAACTTGGTTGACAGCGTTGAATCTGGGGGTGGGGGTGGGGCGTTCAGGAAGCCTGGATTTGAACGTTGTCTCTATAGATAACTAGCTGTGTGACTTTGGGCCATCCATTGGTCTTGATACATATGTCAAGCTTGTCTGTAAAATAGGGGTAACCATAGAAGCTCCTCTTGGGCTTGCCATGAAATCAAATGAATTATTACTCTTGAAGCACTTGGAAAGGAGCTGCATACAGATTGGGGTTGGCATCTGTCAGACACGTCAGTATGAAATACCTGGAACTTTGATCAGACAGGCACAGAAGGCACACCAAATCTCAATGTGTTCTCACACATTCGTTCTTGGCTGGAATATCCAACTTGCAGAGAGTAACTGGGTTTAACAGAGGTTCATCCAGTTAGCAAGTGATGAGGATAGGTTTCCTGACTTGGTTTGACCAAAAAAAAAAAAAAAAAAAAAAAACAGATTTTTTTTTCAATTATAAGAAAATCAATTAACAGGAGCACAAACAAATAATTGCTCTGTATTAGCAGAGGTGATCTCACTGTTGCCATGGTGAGGATTTCATTACATCATCATTCAGCTTGTCCAAGAAGGAGCTATCTTATGCAGAATGAATCAGAGCCCAGGTCAGCAAGCAGCCTTTCTCAGCAGGGTTCCCCTTGGTACATAAGGCTGCAAAACCAATTTTTGGGTTACCATGGTAACCAAGGGAGCCTCTAGAAAAAAAATTAAAGTATTCATTCAGGACATCAAATAACATGTCCTAGGAGTTGAGGATGAAAAAGGAGAGGGACAGAAGTATAATGTATGTGGCTCCAAGTTCAAAAGATACCCCACTGCTTGTTTTACTGTTTTTGATTTCTGAGATCACAGAGCCCAAAGGGGCCTTGAACTCGCCAGATAGCTAAGGCTATTCTCTAACTCAAGAACCTCCTGTAACAGCCTCTCCACTTAGTTTACATTTTAGAACCTCCAGGACCAGATGTCTCAGTGGATGAGCTCACTAAGCACTATTGAGTCCTGTGGCCCAGATATCTATGAGAGTGAATCCCAAGTCCTCAGGAGCCCTTTGCAAGCCTCTGCCTCAGTTCTGAATTATTTGATTACAGAGAAAGATAAAGAATTCTACACCAGGATACATGTCAAATCTGTGCCTTCTCCCCATAAATAAGGCTCACCAATTTCACACACTGCACACAAATAAAACCTGAGCTGGTGGAAGCTAGCTTACCCTCAATCTTTGGCCCTTCTTGCCACATGCACCAGCAACAAAAGTATTGGTAACAGCAGCTTTCAGCTTTGCTGCTCTCAGGGACAAGCTATCTTCAACCAGCAGGAGCCTTGTGATTTGGGCTACACAGTATCTCTTGCCTCTCAACTGGAGGGGTGGCATGTTTAAAACCAAGAAGAGGAAGTATGTAACCTTCAGATGAACAAACCTAGGCCATCCCAGCAGCCTTGCAGTTAATTTAGCTAATAATCCACCTAGTAACTCCCTAGTCAGGCCACTAGTTACATAACTCTCTAGTTATCTTAGCAATGAAGAAATTAAGGTACAAAGTGAATTTTTTAAAGTCTACTCAAAAGCTCACATTCTGTAAGCAGCTGAGACTTTTACCTCATGGGTCCATGTTCTTGATTCCTGCTGCTTTTCTGCCTTGCTGTATTTGGGCAATCATACGTGCAGAATCCAGAAAGGCTAGCAACGCTATATTTTATATCCTTAAAGAGTGGTGGTGGAGTAAAGAATGGGAAATTTTCTGCTTAATATAAGTGCATAGCCCAGATGGAGAGATGGCTCAGTGGTTACGAGCACTGACTGCTCTTCCAGAGGTCCTGAGTTCAATTCCCAGCAACCACATGGTGGCTCACAACCATCTGTAATGGGATCTGATGCCTCTTCTGGTGTGTTTGAAGACAGCAACAGTGTACTCAAATAAATAAATAAGCAAATCTTTTTTTTAAAAAAAGTGCACAGCCATGTAAAGTCAGGAGGAGCCAAGGTTCCCCACTGTAATGGTTGGCATTGTCAACCTGACCAAATCTAGATTCATCCAGGAGACCAGCCTATGCATATGACTATGAGCAACTGTCTTGATTGGGACTTGAGTTCTGTCTGTTGAGTATGCTGGCCGAGCAGCAGCCTGTATGCATTCATCACTCTCCCCTGGCTAAGGGCATAATATTATTACCTTCCTCCAGCTCCTAATGCCTTGACTGCCTTCCTCCACACCCTCCCCGTACCCCTCAAACGACATGATGGATTGTAACCGGAAATAGTAAGCCAAAATAAACTCTTTCTCCCTTAATTTGCTCTCGTCAGAATATGTTATCACAGTCATAGTAAAGGAACAGACTCACAAGCCAACCTGTATGACCAATTCCTCCTGGTGGGGCTATTTACATCTCCCCTCCCACAACTCCTTCACCCATTTCCCCAAAGGTAGACAGGGACCATGAAAGACATGTAGAGAACCAAGGAACACATGCTCAAACAGAATGGAACAAAACAAAACCCCAAAGACGGAGTGTGATCTGGAGGAAGTGTTAGCTTATGTGCTGATCTATTATTGCTCGGCTCCCTACCTACAGCTGGTGTCTCATCTCTTCCTAGTGCTCAGTCTCTGGAGAACAGGAGTCATTCCACCTCATTCAGCTCTTTTGCAGGTGGGCAAAGGAGATGCCATTGACCTGGTACCACTTTGATAAGTTCTTTTTCTTATTTGTTTTGTTTTTGTCTCGATTGTTTGCTTACAAGACAGTATCTCATGTAGCCCAGGCTGGTCATGAGCTCAAAATCCTCTTGACTTCACACCCAAGTGCAAAGACACCCCTTACCATCATATCTGGTTCTTATATATGCTCTGGAAGGATGAGTTTGCTGGTAGAGCGTGTGTGATGAATGAAAAAGAGAATTCCTACAAGAGCTAGAGCTAAAAGTAGAGAACATATGGAAACTTTTGGCGCACTATAATTTGAGAACAATAAAACAAGATGGAGGTAAAAAGGGAAGGGAGAACAATATCAGCGCAGAAGAACAAAGGAGGGATCACAGAGTAGATGTTTACAGCTGGTCCAAGAGCATAATTCACAAAGGGCTGCCACCTGTGACTTTGTTTTTCTTGTTTTCTTGGTTTTCCGTGCTGGAGATTGCCACTCAGAGCCTCAAATGTGCTAGGCAAGCACTCTATCACTGGCCTACAATCCCAGATGCGGTTCTATACTGACCCCATTGTTTCAATTTAACTGTAAGCAAAGTCCTTACTTGTGGAACTGTGAACTGTTTCAAAGCTCAGTCTCTTTTCATTTAGTTGTGACTGAAAAGTCTAGAGAGAAGGGAGAACTCATTTAGAGTTAGGTGTGGTGGTAGATTTCTATAATCTCAGCACTTGAGAGGCAGAAGCAAGAGGGTCACAATGGTTTGAGACCATCTGGGCCATGTAGCAAGTTTTAGACCAGACTGTCTATGAGAGAGAGAGAGAGACAGAGAGACAGAGAGAGACAAAGACAGAGAAATAGAGACAGAATGAGAGAAGCATTTATTGAAGCATTTATTGTTTATTAGAAACATGGGGTTCACATAGAGTTTCCAGAGGCAAATAAAGTAGGCTGTGTGGTTTCCAAGTCTTATGGAGGTCCTTCAGCCTCTAATTGACGAAATTCCTAGAGTTTGGCACCTCTGAATCATCTAACCAGTGCCCTACAAGGACACAGCAATATTCCCCCCAGCGTGTGTGTGTGTGTGTGTGTGTGTGTGTGTGTGTGTGTGTGTGTATGTGTGTGTGTGTGTGTGTATGTGTGTGTGTGTGTGTGTGTGTGTGTGTGTGTGTGTGTGTGTAGGTTTTCCAGGTTCAGGACAAGTATCAGGAGGCAGAATTGGGCAGCTGGATGTTGAGGGAAGACTCACTCATTGGATCAAGGCTGCTGGAAAAACATACTGTAGGTAACCCAATGTGAAGCCTGATGTCCTTGGGGTCTAGATGCTAGCAACCTGGTGTCTCTCACTGACCAGCATCTGTCCTGGAAAGATGAGGTAAGAAAAAGCTTCAGGTTTTGATTGCTTAGGTAGCAGACCCAGCACCTATGGACAGGGGAATTATAACACAGACTGAGTGAGGTTGTAGCTCCCTGGAGACATCTGCTGATCTAGAAGGGGCAGCCCCACCACTGTCATCTGAAAAGCAAAGCCAAAGAGGGAAATGTTTCCCATTTTACAGAAAAATTCAGAAATGCCCACTTTGGTGTATTATTTCTTGAGTTTGGGTGTTGGCATTTAGTTCAGTTGAGATAATCTGAATCAGCCAAGTTTGTAGGACAGATGTGGCCTGGAGGCTTGTCAGTTTGCAACTTCTGCTCTCTCAACCTTGGGTGTTATATTTTGAATTTCACACATTTAAAATGACAGCAGGAAAGAACGTAGAGTTGCCAGGAAGTTGGAAACAGCCAGAGGAGTGATTGGTCCTGGGTGTAAACTCAGATCCTAAGTGGAGAAGCCAAGGCTAGGGAGAGAAACACAGTGTATACAGCTCCAGCCAAGAGGTACCATTACATCAAGGAGCGGGGGAGGGGGTTCATTCCAGGCTTTTGCAAAGGAGCACACAGAGGGTCTGCCTGACATTTGCTCCTGTTTTCTTCGTCTCTTTATCTATAGGCTTTCCGTGCATTAGTTTATGCCGTGACTGGTACCATGTCCTCTGCTAAACTCTGGGTTCTTCCTGTTGTATCCTTGGAGACTGTCACGGGATGCATTAATCTGGAGTCTCCGTGGCAACCTTTTGCCTGGAGCTAGTGTACTTCTAAAAGGCTGGCACTGATATCCCTTCCCTCGGCACTCCTCGGCTGGTACCCACCCTGCCCCACATCACAGAGTGGGGCTCATAACACAGGGCTTGATCTCAGCCTGTGAGTTTGTAGTTTGCCCCTCCCCCTAAGGCCTTCTTCATGGCTATATCTCCTGTGGAGAAAAATCAGGCGAAATCATATGACATACTATTTTATATGTGTGAAGTATAAACTTAATTTGAGTTCAACTTAATTTTGCTTTTTCTGGTTCTTCTCCCCCCCCCCCCCCAACTAACAGAACCAACTTATCCAGCAGGCACAGCAAGTACAATATTGAGGGACCCATGAACAGACTTCCAGGGACATTTGAATGCTCATGCACATACATATAACTAAAATTAATAAAAATAAATATTTAAAAAATAGATGATTTGAAAATTTTTATGCATATTTAGCCCACTAAATTTTAGTTTAGCCTAGATTATTCTCAGGTCTAAAGAAACCTGGGGACAAAGGACTCCCTGCAGTGTCTATTAGCATACCAAACCGCAAGCTGGCCTCTAGGCTCCCTCAGCATTGCAAGTACCTGTTAGAGAGTCTGCTGGCTGGCATCCTGGCTCCTCTCACCCTGCCCCCTATGCTAAACCTCTCCAGCTCACAGGCTTTCCCTTTCACGGCTTCTCAATCCCGTATAACTGCTATTTTGGCCATTTGCCCCGTGTGTTCTCTTGGCTCTCTTCTGGCCCTCTCTCTCTCTGGTCTCTCTCTTTCTCTCTCTCTCTCCCTGTGTCACGTCCTCACTTTAGTATATAATTATATTTACCTACCTATGAATGTAGCCATAATGTTTGATATTATTATTATTATTATTATTATTATTATTATTATTGTGTTAATGAACCAAGTCATAAGGCTTGTATATCACTATTTGTGGCTGCAAGGCCTGATGACAAAGGTTATGTACTCTGACCCAGATTCTGTCCACCTGTCAGCTCATGACAGCTATAGCAACTGCTCAGGGGAGATTCTGAGGATAGTAGTCCTAAGAGATTTCTTTTGGTGTCTGCAGGGCAGGCCCTACCTCATTTAGCGCAGTGAAGCAAGGCATGTTTGGAGTCAGTTTGACCTAAAGTGCATTCCTGAACATTTTCTTTATTAAAGAGTTTCTCTCTGTGTGGTTTTTTTGTTTGGTTGGTTTTTGGTTTTGTTTTGTTTTTGATATTGGGTTTGTCTCTGTAGCCTTGGCTGTCCCAGAAATTGCTCTGTAGACCAGGCTGGCCTCATACTCAGAGATCTGCCTGCCTCTGCCTCCTGAGTGCTGGGATTAAAAGCATGTGCCACCATTGTCTGGATCTCTCTATTTGTGTGTGTATGTGTATGCACACTACACACATGGATGCCCATGGAAACCAAATAAGAGTGTAGGATCCTCTGGAGCTGCATCCCCAAGCGTTACAGTAGTTGTGAGCTGCCCAACATGGAACTCGAGTCCTGGGAGTGGGACTCAGGTCCTCTGGAGTTGCTCTTAACCATGGAGCCCTATCCAGCCCTAATTTCTTTCTTTGTACCTCCCAAACAGCCTTCCTGTAGGTCTCCCTGATTTGGTTTTTGCTTCAATCCAGAATGATGCTTGTAACAAACATCTCTGTAGAATAAGATTGTTCAGTGGCTTTCACCATTGACACAATTATTAGGAAACATGATGGAAATTCTACTTTTAATTCAGGGAAATGTTATATAAAGTAGCCAAACTTTTCTTGTTTAGTCTAGAATTTCACCAATGTCTTGCTGAAACAAACTGATTCTTCCGCCAGATGCGGAGTTCTTTCACCCAGAATCCCCCGAGGGCCAAGATCCCAGGGGGACCTTGGGATGTGAAAGTCTGTGAGGATCTCTGGAATCTCTCAGCAAGATTTGCCTGACCCGGCTCGCTAGGCAGGTGATGTCATTTCAGTCAAAGAGGAATTACTACTGTCTAGCAGAGTACAGGAGAGGAGGCTGGGAAGATGAAGACACATCACATTAAAATTCAATGCAAAGTGGAAAGCCTGTGGAAAGCAAGGGGAATGACTCAGCAAGAGACCTGTTTCCAGGAGTAGCTCTCTGCAGTAACTGTATTAAACAGAGAAGCAGATCCTCCTCATCTGTTTTGAAATAATCCCATTACTCACCAGATGGCAAATAAACAGCAAACATGTTTTCTAGAGTATGTTTTCAGACGTAAAATGAGAGGTCTGTGTAGGGTCACAAATGCTTGGCACAATTGGTTATTGGCAGAGCCCTGGCTTTTGGCAGAGTGAAAGATATTTTGGTTTTCCAGTCCAGCTCTGCTTCTTTGTTTATGGTTATAATGCATAATTGCCTTCTCCTGTTAGCAGTCACGCTGTGCATGCCTGTGTGAACACACACACACACACACACACACACACACACACACACACACACACACACCTAATTTCTTGAGAAATAAACATATACATATTCATTCCATTTTCTCTTAATGTATGCACTAAATACCTGCTCTGCTTTTTTTTTTTTTTTTTTTTAACATCTGGGCTACAACATATGTATCAAGCTCTATAGGAGTCTTATGAGGTGTAGGTGGTCATGCAACCTTTAATGTCACCTTAACCACACATTCAGTAACTGAATCAGAAATATGCCAGTGTCTCTTCATTGGGGTTCCGTGCAAGGAAACCCCCAAGACTAGGATTAACTGAAAGAAGACAGGGAGTAATCATAAATGAAAGACCTTGTATCTGTGAAAAATCTTAAGCCTTGACTGAGTGTTGTTCATGGAGAAGATAATGTACACTTATGTTATGGTTTGAATCTGAAATATCCCCCACAGCTTATGATTTAAATACTTGTTCCCCAGAAAATGGGGCTATATTGGGATCGACTAGAGAACCTGTGGGATGTAGAGCCTGGCTAGTGGAAGTCTAGACATAGGACTTAGGAGGGTGTATCTGGCCCAGTTCCTGTCTTCCTCTTTGCTTCCAGATTCCCAGTGATGTGATCAGCCTCTACCACACACTCCTACGTCCCTGAGTGGAGTTGTTCTGCTCTGCCTTCCTTGCTGTAATGGGCTGAGACTCCCCCATAACCATGAGCTAAAAGAACTCCTTCTCACCTTAAGCCCCACCTACCCAGCAACCAGGTAACTTCTTGGAATGCTGGGAATTGTAGTTCTTGGAAAATAACGATAGAATTATATGGTGACCCCCCAGGCTTAGGCTTGTCCTTATGCAGCTGGAGATCATTCTCAGCTAGGGAATTCCAGGCAATGGTCCTAACAAAAGTTTATTTCTTCATCAGTATTTAATATTTAATAAAGCTTGCTTTAAATTTGGCCCAAATGGTGGAATTGGTTTTTCTCCAGCAAAACTTAGGAATTACCAAGTCCCCCTTCCCATTGGGTATTCTATTACAGCAACACCAGAGTAACAAATGGACTGTAGGACCCAAATTATACCACAGAGCAGTTTCTGCCTTGAGACCTAAACTATCAGTCATAAGCTTAGAGATGGAAGCATCCCTTGCTCAGAGGCTCTCCTCAGTCAACTTAATAAGCCAAAGTCACAGGTTTAGGCTGCTAGCCACATCCTGGAAACTGTTGAAGGTTGTAAGAGCACGAGAAGGAAGGACTGCAGCAGTCCATAAGGACTGGAGTAGAGCATCAAAGCATCTCTGCTGCACTGGTCCAACCCATGCTTACTATAGACAGACGTAAGTCTGGAACTTTTCTCAGGACCACTGGCAAAATAATCTCTTGTGTTCATTGAGAACCTAGCAGGATAACCTGCTACCATATGCTGTATCCATCCTGGGAAGAGCTAACTGAGAAAGCAAGACTAAGGTAGAGACAGAGCCTCTGGGACCTTGTTTGAACTTGAGATCCAGCTGAACAAACAGGCAAGTGGTCTTGGCTAGAAATGGCATCTAAACAGATACCGTGGAAACTGGTGGGCCCCAGAGTCAATGATATCTAAGATGAGAGCCATGGCAGAAACACTCGTGGAAGAGGCTGGGAGCTCAGCAAGTTACAGGCGAAACTGAAGAAAAGGTTTTGTA
The DNA here is from genome assembly GCF_963924665.1 of Micromys minutus. NCBI lineage: Eukaryota > Metazoa > Chordata > Mammalia > Rodentia > Muridae > Micromys > Micromys minutus. Next base: position 32,012,377 of record NC_137956.1, read on the forward strand.
TCCATGCCAGTTCTAGCCATATAAATTTCTTGGGGGGGGGGGGTATAGAATATTTCCTGGTGGCACATTCCCTGTTTTTTCTACATCTCCTGGAACTCTGGAGTAGACATATTCATTTTCATCTCTTCCTAGGAGAGTCTGACCCTTCATGTACACCATAAGATGCTACCTCCCGTGATCACAGCTGATCAGAGACAGCACAAGCCAATCTAAAAGCGACTAAATCTTTGGGTTACCTGAAACCCATAATGGTGTCTGATGGGCATTCAAATAAAAAGCCACAGGACATCAGCGGCAAGCGGCACAGATGCTAGCTAACACCATAGCCTTTAGGAAGCTAGCACCCTGGGAAGGCAGACGTAGATCTCCACAGAGAAACAGGTTAATGATACAAATGCAAAAATAAGCAGAGTCCAAGAGAGGCAACTGAGACAGGAACTTGAGAAATAGCTCAGCTTCGCACCTTGAATTTAAGCATCAAATAAGGAGACATTCTAGAATGTCAAATTGTGAGTATTCTATACCAGTTTTGAACTTTAAGTGCTGCTGCCTTAGCCTCCCAAGTGCTGGGATTCCACTCACTTCACACCTTGAGTTAGTAGTTTTGATACTGTGTCTCCAGCTTAACCTCAGATGCTTTAGCTAGATGGCATCCATCCATTGCCCTCAAACAATACTCATAATAAATGCTAGTTTGAGTGGCTTCATGTCCAAGCCTGTCTAGGCTGACATATGGGACTCGGTGCCTGCTCTGCCTATGTGAACCATAAAATGGATGTAAATTACACTTAGTATAATCTACTGAATTACTGTACCAGGTCCTCACTCCTGTTTGCATCTCTACCCTGTTGGAGTTCTTGCTGGAGACAGAAAGTATTTCTTCTAGCTGTGGGCTCAGCCTCCTGGCTTTTTTTTTTTTTTTTTGCTAAAGAATATCAGAAGATATTATGTCATGGAGTCCTAATGTGCCATTGAAAGATGTTCCCATAGGTAGCTACTGTCCCATCAGCCTGAACCCTGGAACACATACATATACATGGAGCACATCTGAGCTCTGCTCTTAATGAGGAGCCAAGCACAGTTAAACCAACAGCTTGAAGCAGAACTAGTCAGCCAAATCGAGCCTTGATCAGCCAATTCCTAGATACACAAGCAAAAATAAATGAGTTTGAGCTAATTTACCATGCAAAATTATGTTGACTGACACCTCCTAGAACATTCCAATTTAGCACTGCGATTTCACGATCCCTGCACTTTCTGATGCCAGGGTCCTAGAAACCTGAGTGGTGTACACAGCTTTGTGAATCTGGTCTTGTAGTGTCTCTGTTCTCTTAAGGCTGTACTGGACACATGAACTTTGATTCTCCTCGGAGAGTGTTCTAAATTCCTTATTCGTCAAACGTGTGGCTCACCCCACCCTTGTTAGCCAATTTTCTGTCACCATAACAAATAAATGATATGATCAACTCACAAGGAGGAAACGTTTATTCTGGCTCACAGTTTTAGAGTGTCCATATCAAATTGGACCCTGCTTTTTGAATCTGTGGTGGTGCACCGTGCTGAGAGTAGATGGTTGTGGGAGCAGAAGCGCTCACTTCATAGCCAAGAAGCCAAAGAGAGGAACAGAAAAGGACCAGAGTCTCACCATCTCCTGCTAAGGTGTGCACCCAGTGACATGAAGCCCCAATAATAGTTCTAAACCTTTCCAATAGCACAACCCTGGGATCCAGGCATTTAACCTAGGGACATTTAGGGGATCCAGGCTGTAGGGCCTATCAAGAGTAGCATTTAATCACAGCAGTTGCTAAATTTGGGGGTCTAATGGCAAATGTGTGCTAGCTACAATCTTTCTGCCATAGGCCAAACCAAGTCCATGGGTTCTTCTGTGATTTCCATTCTGGGGACAATGGGCAATGGCCCTCTTTCCTATAAGTATATAAGGCCAACAATTACTGGATCAGCTATTTTTTTTTTTACAAGAGTGAGGGCAGTTGCCCTAAGAGATGGTAAAAATCAAACTCATATATCAAGTGTAAAGAAGAGATGGAGAAGACAACATAATGATCATCAAATAGTCTCTGGCCTTTGTTTGTTGAGGCAGAGTCTCACTATGTAGCCTTGTCTGGCCTGGACCTCTCTACGCAGACCAACCAGGCTGCCTCTACTACTCAAGGAAACCAACCTGCCTCTGCCTCCTGACTGCTGGGATCAAAGGCATGCCTCACCATGCCTGGGTCATCAAATTGTCTTTTAAACCCTGTCTGAACCCTCTGCCATTCTGTATACAAGCATACCCCCATCCTAATGTGTTCATTTTCCTTGAGCATTCAGATTATGTCTGAGGTATCTGGTTTGTTTTATGACAACTTTCCACAAACTGAAGTCATTTGGGAAGAGAAAAACCTCAGTTTAGAAAATGCCCCCACCAGATTGGCAATAGGCAAGCCTGTGGTGCATTTTTTTAAATTGATGTAGGAGGGCCCAGCTCACTATTGGCAGTACCACCCCTATGCTGGTTGTTTTGGAAAACAAAGGGAAGGAGACCAGCCAGGAAGCAGCATTTTCCCATGACCTCTGCAGCAATTTCTGCCTCCAGATTCCTGCCCTATTTGAATTCCTGTCCCAACTTCCTTTGGTGATGGGCTGTACTGTGGAATTATAAGGTGAAATAGACCTTTCCTTCCCATCTTATTTTGTCTGTAGAGCTTTGTCACAGCAATCGAAACCCTAACCAGATTAAAAAGTAAGCTCAACAAGTAAGATCAAAGTGCAAGAGATGGGGTTGGAGTGAGACTCCAGGAGACTCAAGTGGAAGCCATGTTCCAGGGCACTAGGTTGCCCCAGCTCTTGACAGGAAGTAATGTTTAGCCAAAGAAAGAATATTTGTTTTACAAAGTCAGCCACACTGTAAGAGAAACCCAAGCACTGTAAGAGAAATCCTGCCTGGAGTTTTTGCTTACAGAGAGTTTTTATATCTGGAGTAACCTTAGAAACTCCCATCAGCTTTTGGGGGGGCGGTGGGCACCAAACCCTCTGCCCTCTGCCATTTCTCCTTGGACTGTCAGTGTGACCACATGTTGCATTTGAAAGAGAATTTGTCCAGGATGAAGATCAGCTTCTGGCCAGTCCAGAGGCTGCAGTTGGATCCTGCATACCGGCTGGGCTAGCCTCATTCACAGCCCCCATTGGCATTTCTTCCACTTCCATGAGCCAGGGGGCTCGGGACTGAGGCTATCCCTTTAAGGAATGTGAATAATACCATACTGACAGAAGCAGACAAGGGTAGTTCCAGAGCCAATGGCACAAAAGAAGCCAACAGTTTTTTTTTTGTTTGTTTTGTTTTGTTTTTAATATAAAATTCAGACTTGGGGCTGAGGAGATAGCTCGGTAAACAAAAGCATTTGCCATGCAAGTATGAGGATGTGGGTTCTAATATCCAGTCCCTATTCAAAAAGCTAGAAGCACAGCATGAACGTGTATAATCGCAGTGCCCTGCTGTTAGTAGATATTCTTCAGCCAGTCTGAGAGATGTCAGTGAAAGGATGAAAAATACAGCCTAACCCTCCGCCAGCGCCATGTCGCCTGACTTGTACGCAGTGAAAAGGGGCTGGGCTTCAGCATTGCTGGTGGGTAGGGCTCTACACCTTACTGCGCTTAGACAGTTTAACATGATTGGTTTGTAATTCACAGGCTTTGCCACGATTGGTTTGTGATTCGCGGGCTTTGCTATGATTGGTTTGCGATGCGCGGGCTTGTTGTGAACCCTATAAAAGCTGTCCCAATCCTGCACTCGGGATCCGCAGTCCTCTACCTTTGCAAGGCTTACGTCTGTGGGCCCCAGAGAGCTTGGATTAAAAATCCTCTTGCAGTTTGCATCAAGACCGCTTCTCGTGAGTGATTTGGGGTGTCGCCTCTCTTGGGATGGAGCGTGGGGGGTCCTCTCTTTGAGGGTTTTTCAGCAGCAAGGGAATTCCCAGAAGTTTATGGGTTAGCTAGCCTGGTTTGGACTCAGAAAATGGCAAAGAAACCTTACGAGGCAAACGAAATGACTCAGCAGGCTATGACACTGGCCACCACTGATAGCCTGAGGTTGATCCCTGAAACCCACATACACATACATACACACCTACAAACACACACGTACACATACACATACGCAAACACACACCCATTCACACACACACATTCACACACATACACATACACATATATACACTCATATACAAACATACACATACACAAACACACACACACACACACTCATATAAACAAATAAACCTAACAATATATTTTTTAGGAGACCTTCTTCTAAACAATGTAGAAAGCAAGAAGGAACATATAAGGTTATCCTCTGACCTCCAGGCATATAGTATGGCATGCATGCCCTTCTTCACAGACACACAAAGTATGGTACACAAATGGTACTAAATAAAATATGTTAATGAATCCAAAATTGAAGAGACTAAATTATCGAGCTGTTGTTCTGCTGGCTGCCTTTGAACTATACTTCTATTTTTTCTTCATCTTTTTCAATACTTGAAAATGTCTCAGATATAAGTCTCCAAATATTAGCAATGTTTGTGTTGGACTAGTTAGCGATGTATTTGAAGTTACAATAACACTTAAAAGTTTGTTTTTAAATGTATGGGTAAGAGTGTTTTTCTTACCCATCTGTCTGTGTATCCCATGTGTGCCTGGTTTCCAAGGAGGCCAGGAAAGGGGTCCTGCTCCCCTGGAAATACAGTTACAGATGGGTGTGAGCTCTAAGGTAGGTGCCTAGAATTGCAGCTGGGTCCCTTGGAAGAACAGACAATACTCCTAACTGTGGAACTAACATTCCAGCCCCTAGAACTTGAAATTCTTGAAGTTAGTATTTCCAACCATGTTTTCCTTCCTTCTTTCCTTCTTCCTTCCCTTTTTTTCTTCATGGTCTCATTATGTAGCTAGGTCAGGCTGGACTTAAAACCTCAGTCCTCCTGAGGACTGGTGTGACAGCCATATACTGCCATGCCCAGCTGTTTTTGAGTGCAATGACAAAGGCGATTTCCTGCCTTTAGACAGCTGTACCAACTTTGCAAGTTTCTCCTTTGTAAATGTCAGGGGCATAGTGACATGCCACTCAAGTCTGCCTTCCATGCAGGATTATTGTCTCAGCTGTTCCCAGCGCTGTTGGTTGTTAGGTTCATTAGAGAGCACCTCCCTCACAGAAATTAGCCTCTCTCAAGGACAGTCTTTCAAGGACCAGCTATAGCCAACAACTAAAGCTCTAATGATGAGTTACTGATCGGCCCAGTGTGAGAAAACTGATGTGAACAAAGCTGGTCTGTGCCATGTTCATGCGTTTACATGGACATAAGTTTTCAGCTGATTTGGGTTAAGTCTCAGGGTGCAGTTGCCAGACCCCACAGGAAAGTATATCATGTGGCTTACCAGTTACTTTTCTATTACTGTGAAGAGATACCATGACCGAGGCAACTTAACTGGGGGCTTGTTACAGTTTCAGAGGGTGAGTCCATGACCATCCTGGCAGGGAGCTTGGCAGTAGAAAGGCGTGGTGCTGGAGCAGTAGCTGAGAGCATGTTGGAAGCAGAGGGGGAGAGAGAGACAGAGAGACAGAGAGACATAAAGAGACAGAGAGACAGACAGAGAGATAGAGAGAGACTTGGTGTGGGCTTTTGAAACCTCACAGCCCACCCCCAGTGACACATCTCCTCCAACAAGGCCACACCTCCTAATCCTTCTTAAACAGTTCAAACCTTCTTAAATAGTTTGAATGCTGGGAACCAAGCAAGTATTCAAATATGAGCCTATGGGGGCATTCTCATTCAAACCGCCACAATTTCTCTATGGCTTCTTACGGCTTCATTGCTTATTTCTTTCTAGTGCCAAACAATCTATCATATTGTTAGGGTAAAAACTGAACTACATTCCAACTTGAAGACGTGATGTTGTTTCCATATTTTGGCAATTATGAACAAAGCTGATAGAAACATGTATGTTCATGTGTTTTGCACAGATACCTTATTTGGTTAAGTTTAAAAAAGGGCAGCTTCTGTGTTTAGTTTTTTAAAAGATGCCAGCTTGGTATTGTGGCTCACACTGGTAATTCCAACTCTTAGGAGGCTGAGGCAGGGGGATTACCATGTATTCCAGAACAGCCTGGATTACATAAGGTGGTTCAAGATATCTTGGGCTACATATTGAAGCTATCTGGAAGAGGAGGAGAAGAGAGAGGAGGAGCTCCAAACTGTTGACCACTGCTTTCCTTCCAGAGATAAATGAAGGTTCCTGTTCTCTACACTCACCAACACTTTTGGTATTAGCATTTGAGATTTTAGAAATCCTGAGGGGTATATGGTTATATTGTACGCTTCCTAATCAGTTCTGTAATGTCCTGTGTTGCTGGGCCTCTTTTCATTGCTTCTTTGCCATCCATATATCATCTTCAGTGAAATGTTTGGCTGTTTTTCCTTCTTTTTTATATTTGTGAAGAGGGTGTGAGGGTTAAGATGGGGTTTTGCTATCTAACCGAGGCTACCTTGAAATCACTATATAAAGCAAGGAGGCCTGGGATATGCAGTGATGCTCCAATCTCCTCTTCCAAAGTGTTAGACTGTAGGTGTGTGTGTGTGTGTGTGTGTGATGTGCCTGTGTGGGCACATGTGCTGAGGCATGCATGTAGAGATGAGAAGACAACTTTGCTGAGTCAGTTTTTTGTTCCACTTCTATATGGGTTCTTAGGTTTAAACTCAGGTCTTCAGGCTCGCATGGCAAGCACCTTGTCTGCTGAGCCATCTTGGCAGCCCAGGTCTAGTATAGCAATTCTTTCTCTCCTCACAGGTCATAGCTTTGCTGTTGCTTCTTCTGTGTTTTCTTCTGTAATAACCATTTGGGATTTTTTTTTTTTTTTTTGTTTTTTTTTTATGGTTTTATTGTTATAGCTTTAAGTGTATGGTCCACTTTGATTTTGTTATTGAAAGCTATATAGTCTGAGTTTACACACACCCCCAACACACATGTGTCTTATTTCTTGCGCATCATTTTTGGAAAATGTCTCAGCCCATTGCATTGTTCCCGACCGTGTTGAAACTCAGTTGAGCACATCTCTGTGGGTGTTCCTGAGCTCTCTGACCTGCTCCATTCTCTGTGTGCTCTCTCACCAGCTCCTCCCCCTCCTGGTTGCTATAGAGTCAACTTCATTCTATTTTCCCAATGATATATTGATTATTCTGGATCTTTCTCACCATGTGAACTGTATGACTATTGTTAGGTGGATGTCTCAATATTTCTTTTTAGTATTAATGATTGCTTTTTATTTCAGATTCTATTTGTTTATAAAGGTATAAATAGGAATGGTTGACTCTCTATGTATCCGCCTTGTCTTCTGCCACCCTTTTTGTAATGTTTTCAGTTGCAAGAAAATTTTTTCTTGTTACCTTCATGTTTTCTTCATAAGTGGTTGCATCATCGAGGAATAGAGTTTGATTTGTTCCTTCCCCATCTGTAGATCTTTTCTTCTCTTATTTCTTTGGTTTATTGGTGCATTTATTTGGTCTTTCTACACTAAGTACATTGTTGAAAAGCAGTGATGCAAGAGGACATTCCTGCCTTGTCCCCAATCTCTGAGGAAGGCTTTAAGCTTCCCACTGTTGAGTGGTAGCCACTACAGGATATTTGAGCTGTTCTTTGCAAAACGAAAGGATTATTGCTATTTTAGTTATGAACATATTTTGGGAAATATCAATGGGTACCTCACAAATTTTTTTCTTTTCGTACTTGCCTAGGGTCTTCTGATTAGGTCATCCCTTTTCTTACAGTAGCAAATGATACATTAGCTCATCAGTCCACACACTTGGATATTTCTGGAAGAATCAGAATGATGAAGGAATCCAGTCTAGGTGACCAAAGATGGGAACCATGAGTAAAATAAAATAACGTAAGTTGCCAGGAAGGGCTGGCTGGGCTTAAAATCTGATTTTCATTTTATTTATTTTATTGTCAAATTGCAAGTGATAGTTGTTTTAAAATAGCATGGACAGGATTAATGTGAGAAATAAGATTTTCTCTCATTCCACAGCCCCCCCCCCCCCCTTTTTTTTTTACCTTCAAGTTAATCAGTAACTCTTGTTCATGTGTTCCCCTCTTTGTGCATTTGAAGGATTGGCTCTAAGGGAGGAGTGATCACTGTGGCTGGAGACAGGCTAAGCTGAGAATAATGACTGCACAGTGGCGGGGTGCAGGGAAATGGGCAGTTGAAGAAGTGAGTGTTGATGAGGTACATCTAGGCCTTTTTCTGTGTTACTTATAGTGTGAGGGAGATGAGAGACAAGAGGGGAAACAGCAAGGCTCTCAGTTCTAGTCAACGCCCACAGTTACAGAGATGCCCACAGATATGGAGGCCCTTGAAGGAAACAAAGCAATCGTTCCGTGTGCAAGCAGAGATGCATTTGTGTTTAACTTGCAAGGAAGCTCTGCTTCCCTGAGGAAACACAATATGCATACAGCTAGCAGCCAGTACTTCCAGAAACAAAATAACATATGGCAAAATAATTATTGTGTGCAGTTTTCCTGGAGCTCTCTGCTTCTGATCCTTCTCTACCAGTCTTCACGTGCGAGCAGTTGGACTTGTGTCTGTCCAGACTTGGGAAGACTAGAAACTCTCTTTAAGCCTATATTTTTCAACTCTGCTCTCTACCCATTGTGAGACACTCCCTCCTATCCCACTAGGGTGGTTAGACTCAAAAATGCCCCAAGCCCAGGTATCCATGGCCTTTTGTGATTTCTTTCCTGGATTGTGAATTGAACTTAATTGAATTCTATTGCCATATCTATGGTTAAGGAATAAAATATTTTAACCTTATTTAATATGTTGTTCTCAGAAGACTGATTCTGTTGTCTTCTGGGCCCGTTTTTGAGTGTACACGAAGCAGAGGCCCTTGTGGCAAGGAACTGAGTTATATTTCTAGCTGTCATCAAGTAGCTGAAGCCCCCCAGATGACCAGCCCAAAGGAACGTTGGTAACAATCATTTGATTATCTAATAAACTGATCCATTTGAGCCTTCAGGTGAGGCACAGACTTTTGGCCAACAACATGATTCAATCTTGTGACTATGAAGCAGAGAACCCACATTGGCTCTATTAAGACTCTTAACCCACAGATATCGTAGAGTGATAAATACATGCTCTTTGAAGCCACTAAGTTTTGGGATAGTTTATTATATAGTAATAACCAATATGGGAAATATACATAATTTTCCCAGCACATACATATTTGAACTTTTTCATGGTATAATTTTTTTAATAGAAAAAAAGCAGGTAGATCATCTAGATCTACCTAAAGGGACAGTAGGGAGAGGATGCAGGAAAGGGGAGAGGGTATTAAAGGCAAGAAGTGGAAAGTCCAGGTCTGGCGGCACACACCTGTAATCTCAGCATTTGGGAAGTGCAGGAAGGAGGATTAAGAGTTCAAGGCCAGCCAAAGCTGTATAGTGAGTAAGAAGCCAGCCTAAGTTACATGAGACGCTGCCTCAAAAAACAAAACAAAAAACCAAGTGGAATTTAATTCAAGTAAAAACAACAGCAACAACAAAAAAGTCTTTAAATAACTTGGATGAGGGTTGAGAGGAGGCTGAGACTTCACTGAGACAAAATCTGACAATAATAAATTTTAAAGTAAATACTTTTTACTAACAATTTAAAATAGTAAAATATTTTAAACGGGGAAATCAGTACGTATCAATGCTAAGCTACCAACCAATCATAGCTTTCTCTATAATTAGAACTGAAAGTGCATGACCTGTATTTGGACTCCTGAGGTCATTCCAGGTTCACATTTGCAAAAGTGCCAGGCTAGACAACACCCATGCCCCAAAGGCAAAGGTGTTTGGATTAGTGTGCTCACATTTGGCCACCCTATCCCACCCCACACCCACCCGCCCTTTTCCTATCTCTAAGTAGAGAGGAGAGGCAGGGTCTCTACGGATGGAAAATCATGGAGTCTCAGAAACCCACTGAAGGGCTGGAGAAATGACTCTGGTTAAGAGTGCTGATTGCTCCTCTGAAGGATTTGAATTTGGTCCCTGGGACCTTTATCAGGTGTTCACAGACACCTCTAACTCCAACTCTCAGGGACCTCTGATGGCTAATTTTGGCTGTCAACTTGACTACTTCTGGAATTGGGTAAAACCCAAGTAGCTGGGTGTGATTATTTTCTTAATTAAGTCATTTGAAGTAGGAAGACCTATTTTAAATCTATATCTTTTGAGGCGGGAAGATGCACCTTTAACCTGGGCCACACCTTCTGCTGGCAGCCTATATAAGGACATGGAAGGAGCAAGTCTGTCTCTGCCTACTCGCCATGTTCTTCCTGACAAGTCCATTCCTTCACTGACATTAGAGCTACTTGTTCTGCGTCCTGGTGTTTATGCTCAAGTCCAATTGAAATATGGAGCCTCAATGACTAACCAACTACTGGATTCTTGGACCTTCCCTAGGTAGACAAACACCGTTAGACTAGCTGGACCACGGCCTGAGAGTCATTCCTAATAAATTCTTTCTCTATATAGAAACATTTATTCTATAAATTCTGTCCCTCTAAAGCATCCTAACATAGGATCCAACACAATCTTTCAGGTTCTGCAGTTACCTGTATTCATGCACATGGGTGCACACACACACACACACACATGTGCTCGTGTGTGTACACACATACACACACACTATAAAAATAAAAAAGAGCCCATTCAGAGAATCAGCTGGGAGAAACCTTTTCATTTCAAGAGCAGTATCATAGGAAATTCATTTTTTTATGGATTTTGATTAAAAAGACAATGTGAGCTGTGTTCAAGTAATATTGCAAAATTGTAGTTGGAACCGTTTTATGATTATATTAGCTGTTGATGTTAGAGCAGTGCCCTCCCTCTGAGGCCTGGGCCATGTGTTTCACATCGTTTTCTTCCTGTTACCAGGTGACGGTGAAGTAATAGCAAACGTTCCTTTCCCTCTGTTTTCCTTATAGCTCCTCCAATAAATTGTTTTTAAGTAATTTTTTTTTTTAGTTTCTAGTTTTAAGTTTATTGTATAAATCCTGATTTAGTTCATTTTTCTACAGATATGTTTATTACAGCATAGAAATCAATGCGTATAAAGACAGAGTGATGGGAAGAGAAATGGTAATGGGAAAATTGTGGTCAAGTACCGTGTGGTTCCACTTCGAGTTGGTTTTGGCACCTGAGCAACCTTCTCACCTGGCGGGGGCTTAGGGGGCGTGGGTAGGTAGGATCTGGTCTCATCTGCTTCTGAGAGCAGGACTAATTTCCCATATGGTTTCGTTGTCTCAGGTCTGTGCTCTACCCAGAGGGTTCCTTCACACAGCCACACCACACCCATCTATGTGCATCTCTTATAATGTCTTTGTTTTGCTTTTCATATTAAAAGTCATATACTTACATATTAAATTTATGAATCGATTTCTATTTTAATTCTTAGGATACATTAAAAAAAAAGGCTAATAGGTACCAAAGGTCTTTACATGTGGTTTAATCGTTTCCCAGAATGACATCTTGGGTGTCTCTTGAAATCGACATAATATGGAAGTCCTGTATCTTTTAAATAAGTACATAGCTCCTGTTACTTGGTGTCAGTTCCTGGAAGGCAGACTCTGAGACTAAGTTTGACTCAGAATATTTAGTAGGAAGTTTTCTTGGCATTAGCATTTGTAGAAGAGCAAAAAAGCCGCACATATGTGGAGGGCAGAGAATGGCTTCTGAGAGTCTGTTTTGAACCTCTGCCTTGGGAATTTAACTTCATCGGGACTGATGGCAAGAACATTTGCCTGCTGAGCCACTTTGTCAGCCATAATCTCAGAATGTGTAAATCCTAATTGAAATAAAATAATACCCCACTCATTGACAGCTGAGAAATGTACAATTTATATGGTTTGGCAGACTTAGTATTTCAATTTAATGATGTGTTTTGCAAAGAAGAAAAAAATACTGTAAAAGATTCTGATTGGTTTGGGTTTCCTCAAAGTCATTTTAACAAAAATTTCTGAGGGGGGTTGTGCATGCCTATGAATGAATTAAAATTAATAATATGCTAATGCTCTAAGCCCTTCTTTGTAAAGTAAATATATGTAAGATTACAGGTGACTTTTTTTTGGTAAGTTTTTATTGACTTTTTGTGAGTTTCCCATCATGCACTTCAATCCCACTCATCTCTCTGTCCTCCCATATCCACCCCACCGCCCTTGCAACCTCCCCCCCAAAAGAAAAATATTAAGAATAAAATAAGCAAACAAACAAATCTCACTATGAAAGCTGCAGTGTGTCACAGTGTCACACAGTACACCTTTTTGCCCAAACAGCTTTATTTGCAAATATTCATTTCATTGAGTCATTGGTCTGCTTTGATTCCTCTGGCTTCTACCATACTATCAATACTGGATCCTCACTGGGACTCCTCTTAGATATCTTGTTATTGCCTGTGTTGTGGAGCTTTGGATCTTGTACTGGCTGGTTTTCTGTCAACTTGACACAAGCTAGAGTTATCATAGAGAAAGGAGCCTCCATTGAGAAAATGCCTCCATGAGATCCAGCTGTAAGACATTTTCTCAACTAGTGATCAAGAGTGGAGGGCCCAGTCCATTGTGGGTGGTGCCATCCCTGGGCTGGTAGACCTGGGTTCTATAAGAAAGCAGGCTGAGCAAACCAGGGGAAGCAAGCCAGTAAGTGACATCCCTCCAAGGCCTCTGCATCAGCCCCTGCTTCCTGACCTGCTTGAGTTCCAGTCTTGACTTCCTCTGGTGGGTGATAAACAGTAATGTGGAAGTGTAAGCTTCCTTTCCTCCCCAACTTGCTTCTTGATCATGATATTTGTGTAGGAAATGAAACACTGACTAAGACAGATCTGTAGGACCGGCCCTTTCACACACTCCAGCATAGATGGGGTAGATGATGGATGGGGTGGGCCAACTCAAAGCCCTGGATCTGGACCTTCAAGGTAGCTGAACCAGCTCTCCAGGTCTGCCCCATCAAGAAGTAGGGGCAGCTCAAGGGTGACATTCTTAAATTGTCCAACAATTTTGTGGAATTACTAAAGAGGCATATTTCATGTACAGTAATGTTGCCTGAAAAATATCATTAAAATTCAGCAGCAAATTAAAAAAAAGATTATTTGGATGTCTTCAGGAAACAGCTGGTATTTAGATCACTGCTTTTTGTTTGTTTTTAGTATAATCTTTTGATCATCCTCCTTATGTCACAAAATACAAGTTCTATTTTTGGAATGCTATGCACACACATGCACATACACACATATACATATAAACATAAAAATGAGATAGAGAAATGCACATAGAGGTGTGGTTGGCACTTAGTTGCACCCTAAACGCTAGATGAAGTTCCATATACTGATTTAGAGACTTGAACTATCTGGAATATTAATCTCTGACACAAGGATGACTGGCAGAAATCCCCTTCTATTCCTTGTGCTATCTGTTTATTCTGTGGTCTCCTTTGCTCTGTGGAAACTATTTGTTTTTATCTCTGTCTTTTCTGTGGTTATTTTCTTTTAAAATTTTAATAGTTCATTGGTTGTTTCATACAATGTATTTTGATTAATCACCCCCTCATAACTCTCCCTCTCCATCCAGTTTTGTATTTCTTTTAAACATCCCTTCAAGCCTAATTTGTGTTGGCCAAATGTTCTTGGATGTGTTGTCTTCCTATACTAGGGTGGCTGGCTTCCTATACTCTTAGAGAAAGCTGCCTTTCCTTCTCCCAGGAGATAACAATTCTCAGTAGCTTCTTGATTAGAAGCAGAACATTGTGCCTAACTCTCTTCACCATGCTGAAATTTGTTCTGGTTTGAGCTTGCAGTTTTTTTTTTTTTTTTTTTGGTTTGTTTGTTTTTTTCTTTTTGAGCTTGCAGTTTTATATAAGATATTCTAACAATTGTGACTTCATTTCCATGTGTGGATGCCATGCTGTTTCCAGTAGGTATGACCTTGTTATTCTCCACCTCTAAATCTCAGACTGCTTCTAAATTTTTATTTATTCAATGCTATTATTATTGCTTTTGAGACAGAATCTCACCAAGTAGCTTTAGATAGTCTGGAATTTGCTATGGACTTAAATTTACAGAGATCCATCTGCTTTTTTCTCATAGGCACTAGGATTAAAGATGTGTCCAATATGTCTGGCTTAATATTTTTTTTTGCAATTTTTAAACATTAAAATATACTCATGTCACGTTCTGCATCCCTTTTCTCCTTCCAACCCCTCCCATTTCTGCTGATCTCTCTCAACTTCATAGGCTCTTTTAAAAAAAGTTACTGTTACATATTCATATAAAAATATAAACACCCATTAGTGCAAACGTGTGTGTGTGTGTGTGTGTGTGTGTGTGTGTGTGTGTTATGTTCATGTGAGATTTCAAGGCTGATTATTTAGTTTTGGATAACCAATCAGGGGGGCTTATCCTAATTCTTTATTTCTAGGCAGCCTTGAGTATCCTGTAGCTCTCTGTCTTGGGGTGGACATTTAGAGATTTCCCTCTTCCTGTCTTAGCATTTCTACTGGTTTACTGTTCAGGTCTTGTTAAGGTAGCCATATTGTTGAGGTATCTCGTTGCTTCCTGTCATTTCTAAGTTACAATCTTATAGCAGAAGACTTCCTGGTCCTCTGGATCTTAAATCTTCCTTGATGTTCCCAAGACACCAGCCAGGAGTTTTGTTGTAGATCCATTGGTGGGGGCAGGGCACCTCAAGGTCAGTTGTTCTTTGTATTTTGGTTGTAGTTTTCTGTAGTTGTCTTAGTCTGCTGCAGGGAGAAGCTACCCTGATCTGTGGTGAGGATGAATATTTAGAATGCAATTGAGGGTTAGACAGGCTTAGTGAAGTGTATGAGTAGGTTCTCCTCTAAGATCTATAGCCTTGAGTAGTTAGCTAGATTTCCTCTACCAGGGATGATTTCCCTCCTCTTGAGGCAGGCCTAAAGTCCAATTAGACAGTTGTTACTCACCACTAAGATATGAGCGACAGTGTGCATCTTTCTGGAAATCTTACCATTCTGGTCATTGTTGCCACTCTTGCATGCTTTCTGGCACCTCTTCTGCAATGGTGGTGCAGGGGAGGGGAGGTGAGGTAATATGTTCCTTATAGGGCTGAGCATTCAGCAATGCCTTATTCGATGTACCTTGTCCAGTTTGGGGCCACGTGTGTTAAGCATATTCTATTGCAAATAGAAGCTTCTCAGGTGAAGACTGAGCTATGCATTGATCTGAAGGTGTAAAAATAAGTCGCTAGGAGTCAGTTTAATAGTATGTTCATTTAGCAGTACAATAGCGGGCTTTACCCAGTGGCCTATGGTCTGTTTAGCCTTCGGTTCTTAGCCTGATAAAGGGGTGCTGGTATAGGTTTCGTTCTGTGGAGGGGGATTTAAATCCAATAATGAAGTGGTTACTTACTGCCATGATGCTTGTACCACTATTCCACAAGTGGACATGCCTTGCCAGTCATTGTAGCTTACAAGGCTCATAGCTGGGTAGAGATGATTATTTCTTTTCTCTGGGAGCTTGCATAGCATCTCCCAGCATAATGGAAGTTAGCCTATAAGGATGAAGCTTACAGGTCCACACCAGTTTGATTTCACCTTGTTCTAGGATTCAAGCATGTCATGTCTTCAGCAATAGGATCTTACAGAGGTCTTCCAGAGGGTACCCAAGAGCAATTGCAATAGTATGTCATATTTGGGGCTCTGTGGAATCTCACTGGTTAATAACTTTCCAGTATTTCTGGTCAGTAACCATTTCCTGGTACTGGGATTTTTATGTGTTATCCTCTGGTGTTTTGTAGGGGCATTTGTTGCCCTGTTACAGGTTAACTCCGTTTTAACTCTTTTAGTCCCTATATATATGTGTACTACGTTAGAATGCTTCTTCAGGAGTAGAATTCTGTGCCTATTTCAAATGGTCTTTTGTGCTTTTTATCCTCCCTCTCCTCTATACCCTATACTCCCCGATCCTAGTTTAATGCTTCCTGTTCCATTATTTCCCTCCAACCCTCTACACTAGCGCATTATATCTCCTCTCCTTCGAAAGCTCCTCCTCATGGCCTCTTAGTAATTTTTTGATTTCTAGGGATATTTCAAGTGAAACTCACATATCTGAAGACTCAAAATGAATATCCACAGATGAGGGAAAACATTAGATGCTTGTCTTCCTGGGTTGAGGTTACTTCTCAGAATGATTGTTTCTGGCTCTATTCATTTACCTGTGGGCTTCATAATTTCATTTTTCTTCATAGCTAAGTAATGTTCTGTTTTATAAGTATTCCACATTTTCATTACACATTCCTCAGCCGATGGGCATCTTATCTAGGTTGTTTCTATCTCCTGGCCATGGGGAGTTGTAGAGCAGCAATGATCGGACAGCTAGGTATCTCTAGAGTAAGACATTTTGGGTGTGCAGATGTTCTGTCTAGTTGTGGGCTCCATTTTAAAATTGGGCCATCTGTTTTCTGTCCTTTGAGATTGGGTCTGCTTTAGAGTCCAGATTGGCCTTTCACCTGAGGTGTTCTTTCCACACTCCATGCATGCCCTACCACACTCAGTTGAATGTGGTTTTATTTTGATGTAATAACATCTGTTAGTTCTTGTTATAGTTTCCAGGCCTATTGGAGTCCTAGTCAGAGAGTCGCTGTCTATGCTTATGTTTTGAAGAGTTCCCTCTACATTTTTGTTTAGTAGTTTCTAAGTGTCAGGTCTTACATTAAAGGTCTTTGATCTGTTTTGAATTGATGTGTATTTGTGTGTGTCTGTGTGAGTTTGGGTGCCCTCAGAAGCCAGAGGTGCTGGATACCTTGGAGTTGGAGGTGCTTTGTTTTTCTGACATGATTTCTCCTCTTTAGTCTGGTTTTTGTCTTTGCTGAGAATGAGATGGTATACATTTAGGAGCTTATTTTCAGATCCCTATTCTTTCTCTGGGTCTACACATTGGTTTCTGTGCCAGCACAAAGCTTGTTGCATTACTTGGTAGTAATACCTGAAATTAGGTTCTGTGATATATCTGCAGCAGTGTTCTTTTTGATCAGGATTGCTTTAGCTGTTTAGGGTCTTCTATATTTAGAACTGTCTTAGTTCTGTGAAGATTTGTCATTGGAATATTGGTGTGGATTGCATCGAATCCGTAGATCATTTTCAGCAGCATTGGCCATTTTACAATGTTAATTTTGTCAGTCCAAGAGCAAGGGAGGTCTTTCCAATTTCTAATGCCTTCTTCAACTTCTTAAAAAAATTCTAAATAGTTTTTATGGCAGAAACATTTTACCTCTTTTAGGTGTATGAATAACCGTTTAGGTTTATTGAAGCCCCTCTCTTCTGCTACTGTAAATAAGATTGACAGGATATTTCCTCCTTATTTATCAATGTTTATTACTAGTAAATAGAAAAAGTTATTTACTTTATATATTGATTTTGTGTCCTGCTACTGTGCTGAAAATGATTATTTGATAATGAATTTTATGGTGGAGTCTTTTAAATATAGAAGAAGAAAATCATCTACCTATAATAATAATTTTAAGCCAGCTGTGGTGGTGCAAATTTTAGATACCAGATTTCTGTGAGTTTGAGGCCAGCCTGGTGTACATAGAGAGCTTCAGGACCATCAGGGCTACATAAAGAGAACCTATCTAAAATTAAATTTAATTACATTTAATTAAACAAACTATAAAAAAGTAAAAACTATAGATTTATTTATGTCTTTCCTCTTTGTATTTATTTTCTTTCTCTTGCTTTATCGCTATGGCTGAGACATCAAGCACTGTATAGAATAAGAATGGTGATAAAGAATACCCTGATTTTATAGAAAATATAAAGGATACCATGATTTTATAGAAATGCTTCCAGTTTTCACGTGTTTACTTTAATGTTGCCTGTAGGTCTATTGTCTTAGTCAGGGTTTCCATTCCTGCACAAACATCGTGACCAAGAAGCAAGTTGGGGAGGAAAGGGTTTATTCAGCTTACACTTCCATATTGTTATTTATCACCAGAGGAAGTCAGGACTAGGCCCCAAGCAGGTCAGGAAGCAGGAGCTGATGCAGAGGCCATGGAGGGATGTTACTTACTGGCTTGCTTCCCTGGTTTGCTCAGCCTGCTTTCTTACAGAACCCAGGTCTACCAGCCCAGGGATGGCACCACCCACAATGAGCGGGGCCCTCCCGCCTTGATCACTAGTTGAGAAAATGCCTTACAGCTGGATCTCAAGGAGGCATTTCCTCAACTGAGGCTCCTTTTTCTGTGATAACTCCAGCTGTGTCAAGTTGACACAAAACCAGCCAGTACATCTGTTATGTATGGACATTTTATATTTACATATATTGTGTTAAGGTTTCATGTTTCTAACCCGAAATTCTTCAGGACTTTATCATAAAGGGATCCTGAATTTTGTGATGGTTATTCTCCCTCCCCCACCCCGAATCTATTGAAATAATTGTGACTTTTATACTTGATTCTGTTTATATAATGTATAATGTACATGTTGCTTGCTGCTGTGAGCAATGAAGATTTGATCTAAAGAACTAGGGCTGGATTGCAAAGTCATGCAAGTCACACAGAGTTTGAGAGATTACAGCCAACATGAGAACTGCCCCATGTTGGGTTAAGACGGTCAGACTCTTAGCTCTGCTGCCTTCTTGTTCTATGCCTGGTCTCACTCTGCTGAGAACTCACGATGTAGCCCAATATAGAACTCAGTGGTTCTAAGTCTGAAGGAAGTTTCATATTTGAAATCAATTTTTAATTGAAGAGACTGCCTTGGTGTCTTGATCACACATCCCCTAATTACCTGATGGTATGAACTGAATAATCACAGTCACCACAGGATATCATAACAAAATACCATAAGCTGTATTGCTTAAACAATAGGAATGTATTTTCTGTATGTTTTAGGGCTCAGAAATTCAGAATCTAGGTGTTAGATGTTTTAGTTCTGGTGAAGGCTTTTCTCTTGGCTGCACATGACTGGATTATTGCTTTGTGCTAACATGGCTTTTTTTGAGTGTGTACATGGTGACAGAAATCTCTTTCCACCTTTCTTTCGTTTTCTTCCTTCTTTCCTTCCTTCATTCCTTCCTTCCTTTCTTTCTTTCTTTCTTTCTTTCTTTCTTTCTTTCTTTCTTTCTTTCTTTCTTTTAAAGATAGAAGCTCTTTCTGATTAGGAGGCCATCATGTGAACTAATTTAACCATAATTACCTCTAAAATTTTATATATCTCCAAATGTACTCTATTTAAGTCTCAGTACTGCCCCCATCTTAGTGAGCCTTTCCCAGACCTTACTTTTGTAGCAAGTCATAGGTTGGGTTCTGGGAAAGAAGAGACATGAACATGTGGAATACACATAAGACCAGTTCTTGCAGGAGCAGCTGTGGGAGGGAGCTGAAGGAACTAGGGCTGGGTATTGAGGCCATGCAGGCCACAGAGAGGGTTTGAGGTTACAGCTGACCACCAGAATCAGCCCAAATTGGGCTAAGATGGTCAAGCTCTTTGCTCTGTTGTTCCTTGCTTTTTGACTGGACTTCACTCTGCTGAGAACTCACTATGTAGACCAAGATGGATTCAGACTCATAGAGATTCTCCTGATTCAACCTCCCATTCAATGCCTCCTCATTGATGTGTATGAGAATGTGCTCCCCCTCACACTAACCTTAGGTAAAGTGGCTGCCCAATAGCTGTTGCAAATCCACACTAGAAGGGTTGGAGCAGCATCTCACCGTTTCCACCATGAAACATTTACATCTTTCACTGCTTCTGTTTTCAAGGAAGAAAGACCATTTCTATTCCCATGAAGAATGAGAAAAATTCCACAGTCTCTACTCCCCATACTCTTTGGGGAAGGAGAATGAGAAGGATCAAAGATTTAACCACTTCTGGTCCCTTTCTGTTTCTGTCTCATTTCTCTTTCTTCTTGTCCATAGGCTTCAACATTTTCTTTCCTCCATGTTTCCAGTTTACCGGGCACGCCTCAAATCTGTGGGAGGTGTGAGTTTTCTGTTGTTACAGGGCAACACGCTCAGTTTTTGTTACTAAGTTCATTCACCACACCAACCCTTTTTCTAATTTGACTTTCCGTCTCACCTTAGACTGGTCCCTGCAGCCCAGGCTGTCTTCCAACCCACTGTGTAGTTGTGTAGCTGTCCTTGAACTCCTGATTCTCCTGCCTCTGCTTCTTAAGTGCTGAGGTTAATGGAGAGGACCACCTTAATCGACAGGGTCTCACTCTGTAGCCCAGGCAGAGAAACACCAGGCTAGCCTTTCTATATAATAAGACCCTGTCTGAAAAAATACAAGTCTCAGGGCAAGCCCACCTTTCCATGTAGTCTGGAAGTAGAACATGAATTAAGAATAGACATGACATGCCTGGAGAGCCCTGAGTAAGCAAGGATACTCTCCGGTAATACAAGCAAACAAACCCATAAGGAAACAAATTCTAAAATAGAGCTGCTCTTGCTTCAGAGAACAGTAAGGTGAGCTTGTTGGCTGTGTAAGAGCTGTCAGGTTAAAGTGAGGCACGAAGAGGTTTGTTACAGCTTACCAACGAGAGAGCATCTCTGTATAAAGATGGGGCAAATGCAAAGACTGAAGTACAACATATGTGAGAAAGCAACATTAAACTCCGGGAATACATGTTTGTGATCTAAATATGAATCCAGCATTTAGGGAGTTGGTAATGAAGAGACCCAACGGCATCCACATATCTTGAGCTTTTTCCTAGGGTGGATTGTGGTGGAGTTGATGGCGGTCCTCCACAGGAAAGTTTTTTAGATATTTTTACACTCTTAATCCATCCCTCTTTAAGAAAAGTTTACAGGACTTTGTATATATAGGTTTATAAATAGATACATAACTCATGGGTTTACTGACAGCAACTCACAAAGAAATTCAATTTAGTAATTCTTTGATATATATATATAATTTTCCATTGATTAAGATGAAAACAATTTTTCATGCTAATGAGATGGCTGTGCTTATTAACTTTACATAAAGAATTAAATCTAGACTGAATAGTTGATATCATTCGACACAGAGCATCTTCAATGTTTTTCATGGTTGGTTTTTTTCATTTTGTAATTGTCAGTTCTGAGAGTGCTGATTTGCCTAAATATATACTAGAAAATAGTAGATGTTTAGGTCATTAGGCTTGAGTGGCAAAGCACTGAGTCATGTTGCTGTCCCAAGTGTTTATTCTTTTGTGGTACTGTGATGGAACACAGGACCTTGTGTATTTTCAGCAAGAGACCTACCACTGGGCTACATTCCCAGCCTCTGAAACAACTAAATTAAAAAAAAAATCCTAATACAAAAC
The DNA here is from genome assembly GCF_963924665.1 of Micromys minutus. Lineage (NCBI taxonomy): Eukaryota > Metazoa > Chordata > Mammalia > Rodentia > Muridae > Micromys > Micromys minutus. The sequence continues at coordinate 32,033,738 of NC_137956.1, forward strand.
AGATTCAGAGATATATTATATTGATTCTTACATGCTAAAGAAGATGGTAGGAAAATATTAAAAGTTCTTATTTTCTGGAGTTGTTTCTATAAGAACAGAACACTTTGTATTTACAGTAAAAAAATAATTCTGCAATTTCTAATATCTGAGCTGAGGTGTGGGACAAGTAACATTAGTTGGTGGTATTTTCTATGACAGCATACATACATGGTGCAAAGTAGGTATGTCACGTGTTCACACCCAAGGCTGCAGTCAAGTGACACAACACAACACAATACAACTCAACACTGAATGGCCAAGTGCCGCCAGAAGTGGCTCACATTTGCTATGTATTTGACTTCGAGTATTTGATCTTCACATGTTAGAAACATTTACTGTTGCCAAATTTTGCATGCATAGCCCCTATTGGTTACTTGACACTCATTATGTGGTCATACCCCACAGCTGAAGAAAATGGGGATCTAGAGAAGAAGAGGAACACCCTCTCCTTGCCTAAAAATGGCTTTTAACTTTGTACTCATGTATGATTAAACGCAAGATTTCTTGAACTATTTAAGAGGGGTGACTAATGAAAAAGACTAATGATGGTAATAATGAAGAATTATATCAAATTCAAATCTGGGTTTTTGCATTGGTTTTAGTTGTAAAGAAAACAAAAATAACTAAAATTAATATACCTATGAAACATTGAACCAATGTGTTTGAACATAATTATTGCCCTTCATAGTAGGTTTTTTTGTTGAGATAGACTCTCTGTAGCCCTGACTGAACTGGAACTTGCTGCATAGGCCAAGCTGGCCTCTGCCTCCCAAGTGCTGGACTTTATGTGTGCATTCTCAAGTTCTTCCGCTTTTCACATCTCTTGAGCAGTTTTCGATCACTACTTTTAGGTAATAAAAGTTTTTGCCTGTAACGCTCTTGCGATTCTAAAAGGCAAGGTATTTTGGATTCCTTTTGTTAGTGGTGCTGGGTCAGAATTCAACACTTTAGCAAAACTTGTGGCTTGACTTTCAAAAACAAGTAACAGTAAAATTACGATTTAAACCAATCCTGGATTTCTGGGTTGGACAGCACAATGAAACTACCAGAAGCTGATGCAGTGGTGAGCTGCAAGATCAGAATCAAAGGAAAACCGTTTTTAAAAATAATATAAGTAGCAAATGTCAAGGGAGTGGAGAAAGTGAGAACTCTAATGATCCCCAAACATTGGGCTTCTAGGTGATTAAAAGAGAGCTGGGGACACAGCTCTGAGGCTAAGAGCACTGGCTGCTCCGTCAGAGGGTCCAGGTTCTATTCCCAGTATCTACTTTGTGACTCACAACCATTCACAACTCTAGGGAATCTGATGTTCTCTTCTGGTATCCTTAGTGACTAGGCACACACAGACAGTCCTTAGGTAATACAGGTAAAACACACACACACACACACACACACACACACAAATTTTATTTTTAAAGTGATGTGTGAAGCCAAGTGTAGTAGCACAGACAGGTTTTGTTTTTATTCCCAGCACTCAGGAGGCAGAGACAAGGGGATCTCGGTGAGTTAGAGTCCAGCCTGGTCTGTATACTGAGTTCTAGGACAGGGAAGGCTACAGAGAGACCTCATCTCAAGACAAAACAAGACAAAAATGTAAATGAAGTGAATATTGAGGAAGACTGATCAGATAACAGATCTCCTGTGTGTTGTCAGTAGCTGCAGCTATGAAGGGAGGAGGGAAGAATAATTAGTGTCATGCCATTATCTTAAGAAAATAAAACATGGAACTTCTATTGTTTATGCTATAGAGAGCCATGGGAGAAGAAGACTGAGCAAGTCCCTTTGGAGGTATATTTAGAAGAAGCTGTCACTTCTGTCAGTGTTGAAGGAAATATCACAGCTAGTTCTTTGTGTCATTAGTTAACAGATGCTTGCCTTGTGTGTGTTGCTGAGGACAGAACTGCAGTCCTTGTGCATGCTAGCAAAGGTCATGACATTGGCTAACAAATGCTAACTGTAGTACGCTGTCAGATCTCCATAATTTGGCAGATCTGCAAGGAAAATGTGAAAGTCCATCCAAAATCCTAGGAGACATGTCATCATATAAATAACTTTATATTGGAGACCTAATGTGAAAGTAATTTCTTTTGTATTTTGATTGTTCCATAGTAATTAAGGTCTCATGTCTCTGAGAAGCCAAGATTTTTTTTTTTGATATTTTCATCATACTTATGTTTTGAAGCTACTAATGAAAAATGTTTTTCAAAAACATTTGAGTAAAAGATAGGCACTTTAGGAGGAAAAGGGGTTTATTACATTTTATAGCTTGTAGTCCTTCATCCAGGAAGTTAGGGCAGGAACTCAAAGTAGGACCTGGGGGCAGCAGCTGAAGCATATGTAGGCCAGACCAGGGAAGAGTGCTGCTTACTGGCTTACTGTGTGTGTATGTGTGTGTATTGTTTAGGAACCCTGGTCCTTATGTATTGCCTTATGTAGGCAAGTGTTCTATTACTGAACCACATTTTTAGCTCCTCTTGGGTTGTTGCTTTTAAAATGGGTAGAATTTTAAGTTATCATATCTGTGTGCATGTACACCATAACATATATGTGGAGGTCAGAAGATGACTTAAAAGTGTCAGGTCTAATTTCTAGGTCTCACGGATTGAATTTAGGTCGAGATGGTTAGTCCCAAACACTTGCATCTGCTGAGCTGTCTCATCAACCCAGAATTCTAGAACTTATATTGATTAGGTAAGATGCGATGGGAGATTTAGAAGTATAGATACGAGCATATACTTATCTGCTACACCTAAATAATAACTAACATAATGGCCACAATATCTTTATCTCAACTGTTAACTACATCCACTTGTTGGATTTTAAACACACAAACACACACACACGAATTTGAGTGGTTTATAAGCGGAAGTTGTGTAGCTTAGCAATGGTTGTCTTCTGAGTGAAAGGGTAGGAATCCAAGTTGTTCAGTCCAGGAGACTGGGTGTCTCAGCTGTCCCAATCTGGTGGTGGAGTCCCAGAGGGTTTCTGGAGAGCCACTGCTATTCAGTCTATGTTGGAATCCCCAAGAAACACATTCTAGTAACTGCAAAGGAATGCCTCAGCAGCAGGATGATCTTGCCACAGAGAGTGAGGGCAAGAACTCAAAGAGCAAAAGCTACTACTAGAAGGTGTGGCCCCAATTTAGGGTGGGTTTTCCCAGAACCATTAAGTCTGTGAATGCCATTATGTGTTTGGATGCATATAAGCCATAGGAAAAACAAAGTTTTTCTTTAGGTTAAAAAAAAAGAGAGGGAGAAAGGGTCAGGACTGTCACAACCAGGTCACAAACCAGGTGTGGTATTATACACTTGTAATCTCTCTTGTGAGGTTAGGGCAGGGGACTTTGAGACCAGAGTGGGCTACAGAGGGAAATCCTATCTCAAAAAGGAGGAGGAGAGAGGAAGAAAGAGAAGCCAAATACAATTGTCCTGGGGTAAGACAAGGGAAAGAGGTGGGGAGGAAAGGGCCTAGACAACCACAGTAGCCACTGGAGAACCAAAGCAGAGATTTGAATGACAATAGGATCAGGCTCAGAGTTTCTTTTGGGAATTAAATGATTATGTAAACACACTAGGTCAATTATGTGAGACAGCAAAATAAAATTTTGACTGCTGTGAACTCAAAAGTTGGCTACCCATGCCTTTGGATATGTATAAACCAGCCAACCAACCAACCAACCAACCAACCAACAACAAATGCAGATCTAACACAAATCTCTGGGTTGATCCTTAACACAAAAAAAGCACCGCCCTTAACCACAAAAGAAACGCCGATATCTCCCAAACAACAAAAATAAATGCTGGGCTGGGGTGTAATTCAGTTGTAGAATCAATACTTTGTGAGGCCCTGGTTTCAATCTCCAGCAAGAGGGTAAAAACAATCTGGAGACATTGTAAGATAAAAGCAACAATGCCCTAACACAGACAGCATAGGTTAATACTTACAGCCACCCTGTGATTAGATAACTTGTGTTTACATCTTATAGTTGAGGAAGCTGGCCCAGAGATTTGCCTGAGTTACAAATTGGTTCAGACTGGCTAGGTCACAGTGCATTCTCTTAACTTGCTAAAACTACAGAGCCATTAAGAGATACTACAGTAAGAGAGGAAATATTTTTAAGTATTGAACTGGATGGAGCAACCTGAAAAGTAGCTGAAAATAAGGTATCTTCATTCAGGAAATTGGGAACCGACAAATAATTTGGGGACTTCTAAAGGCAACAACATAGAAAAGGGACAGAGGACTCAGGGTTGAACTGTGGAATCTATAAAAACCAAAAATCAAAACAAAACAAAAACCTCAAGTTAGCAACTCAGTCAGAAGACTAGGGGACAATGTAGGTACAGATCCAAAGAAACAACTTAAAAATGTTTCAAGGGTGGATGGGGCCTAGCGAAGGCCATGACTGCCCCTTCTCCCCCGATTCCCCTCGGATAGGATCTCACCATATCTCTCCAAATCCTTCTGCCTTAGCCTCCCAAGTGTGGTCAGAGCACCCACTGCTACACTAATTCTCTTCAGATATGTGGCTGGGTAAGGAACACAATACAGCAAGTTGAGGGAGTTAACAGCCCTGATTTTTAAAAAGAAAGATAAATGGAAACTTGAAAAAAAAAAACAAAACAAAACAGAAAGAACCTAGAAGATAAGAAAATACTAGATATTCTAGAAAAAAGGGAATGGCACCCAGGCAAGAGTGGTTTGGGAGAGAAGGGAAGGGGAATGGCTAAACTAGGTGACATTTTCGAGATCATGACTACAAATATGTTAAGATAAACCATCAGCCCTTTATCAGAGTCCCACAGATTCGAGATTAAGAAAATATATTAAATTGCATGTGAGTATGCCTTGGAGTCGGCACCCTCTTTTAACAAGGCAAGCTAGAAACAGGCTCTGCAGAGAACACAATAGGAAGTCGATCAGAGGTTAGTAAACGAGATAGTTTGCTGAAATAAATGAATCCTTACGAATTCATACCAAAGTTCCTTTAGTGAAGTGTAACGTAACGCACTTTGCAACCTTTGGGATAAATACCAGAGACATTTGACGTACTAGCAAGCCCTCAAGACTATAAACAAGTTCAGCGTTTCTAAGGAGATACTGAAAACGCAGCTGCCTCCGCCAATAAAAAAAAATTGAGTCAGAAATGAGGCTGATGACCTAAAAGAACAAGAATTCACTTCTGTAGTGCGACGTTAAAAGCAGGAAGAAGATTAGGAGCCTTGGTCAAGGACAGCCAAGGTAGAGAGCAGCAGGGAAGGGGTCAAGATCTGCAGGGGCTGGCTATTTCCCATTCGGCTAGGATCCATTATTCGCACGTCCGTTTGAGAACCACTGAAAGCAGTCCTAGGCTTGGGAGGAGAATCTAATTCCTAGCAGTCTATCCTCACAGTGTAGCTTCTCCTTTCTCACTAACTAGCCAATGCTGCCGCCTTATGCAAAGCCAGCACCTCGGCGAGAACCTGCTTTACAGATGCAGGACGACGCCAATCGGCCTGGAGCGGTCACTGTCTCCTTTAGCTCCGCGGCAGGGGGAAGTCCCAGTCCTCGGAACCTTTTCAACCTCGTTCTGGGAAAGCGCCTCATCAATAATAAACTGCGAATACAATTCTAGGTTGGAGACTCCGGCTAAGCGGGGAGGAAGCAGGGCTCCGCAGCCCGCTGGCTCGCCTCGCTCGGATAACGGCGGGTGTGGGCGGCTGGCAGCCTCGGGGCGTGAGTGGAGCGCGGCCCCCTCCGGGGAGGGCCTTGGCGGAAGGGCCGGGGGCGGACTCCTTCCTGGCTCTCCGAGAAGCTCTAAAAATGGCGGGCGGCAACCAAGAGAGCGAGTCGCGCAGGCGCCGCGGAGTCCGTCCTTCCGCTCGCCTCGGGCGGCCCACGAGCCGTCCACAGCGCCCTCGTCCAGACGTCTCCGCGGCTCGCGATTGGCCGAGCGCGGCAGGAGCTTCGTGCGGGGGCGGGGCCGCCACGCAAAAGCCACGTTTCCCGCGCCGCTGCTGCGCGTGCGCGCTAGCCGGAGGCGAGCGATAGCGCGCGCCCCCGTCCGAGGGCCCCTGCTCGCGCCTCAACTCCCTCCCCTTTCCGGGCAGGCCAGTCCTGTCAGCCAGGCAGTGAGCACCGCGGCCAGCAGAGGGCGGTCGGGACCCAAGTCTGCAGCGGCGCCATTGGCGTGTGGAAAATGCCACCAGATGGCGGGTTAGGATTGCAGCTCCGTTGAAGGCGCGGCCCCCGCTCCCGAGCCCCCGGCGACCACCCCGTAACAACCCCCCCACATCGGGAATAACACACCGGAGACTTTTGGGGGGAAACTAGGTCGACGGCCGACAGCGCCCGGATGGGTAGCTGAGGTGAGCGCGGGCGGCGGCGGCGGCGGCGGCGGCGGCGGGGGGCGGGAAAGGGGGAATGCGGCGGCAGCGGCGCGGGGGCTGGAAGCGCCGATCCAAGATGGAGGCCGGGCGAGAGCCTGGGAGCGCGAGCGGCGAGCGGGCGGGCCGGCGCGGGCCCCGCGCGGGGGAGGGAGGCCGCGCGGGCCTGTGCGCTGCGCGGCGGCTGCGGGCGGCCGAGCGCCCGGGACCTGCTTGTGGGCGCGGCGGGCGCTCCGCTCCCTCCACCCCTCCCGCGGGCCGCGAAAACGGTGCCCCCGCCCGTCCGGGCTCCACGGCGGTAGCGCGGAAGCCTTTGTGGCGCGCTCGGGCCCGCCGCCAAGCCCGCCCTCCGCCCCCCCCGCCCGGGCTCTCGGGACTCGCCCGCGCCGGGGCCAGCCTAGGCGGGCTGGCGCGAACGCCTTCCGCCGCCCTGCGTTTCTGCGGGGCTTTGGCGGCGGCGGCGACAGCGTCACATGACAAGGAGCTCGCTTCTGCCGAGGGTCCTGGGGGTCGCTCAGCCAGCCTGCTGGCTCAGGCCTCTGGTTGCTGGGGTGCGGCAGGGGGCCGAGGACCCCGGCCGACGGGGCGTCGCAAGCTGGTTTTCCCGCTATTGGTCGTCTGAGCTCCGCACGGGGCCTCTGGGTGAAACGTGTCCAGGCCGGAGCACTGCCCCGCTAGTTTCCCAATCCCTCGGGAGACGAGGCCAATAAAAGTTGTTTTTCCTCTTCCCTAAAGGTGGGGGGGCGGGATGGAGAGCTGGGAAACCCAAGTGCTTGGAGTTGGACCTGAGCCCCACTTGGAGGGGTCCGAACTGAGGGCTGCTTGAGTGCAGTAGGGGCCACAACATTTTTCTGGTTTTCGGATTGTCACGTCAACCGTTTCTGCCTACATTAGAATTGTTACTGATTCTTTCCACATTGTGAACAGTCGTGTCCTGGGAGTGTTAAGCCGTTGGATGGTTTTGGAGCCCTATAGAGCCCAAATAGTGCAGTTTGTGGTAGTGAGTTATCTGCTGTTGAAGTTGGTGTTAAGATGAGGGATATGTTAATTCTCTCCTGGTTGTGCTTAGAGACAGCTATTATTTTACGTCTAGCAAAAGTAGTGTTTGTGAAAGTACCAAAATCCGAATAAGTTGTACGATGTGTAGCTTAATGGAATTTGTAACTTTACCTTTAGGTGTCCCAGTGTATTTTTTTAAAAGTACAAATTGCAAATTCTGATGGCTAAGTTCTTTTATGGAAATGTACAGAGCAGTGGGAATAAAAGCGGTTTGTGTATGATGGGTGTTGGTCTTATAATGTATATAGATCGAGGCTAAAATTTTGACCAAGAAATACTGATAGAACAAGGAATGATACTTCGTTGTTTTTAATTATGGGGAATGTAACACAATTTTTTACTCAAATAAACTTCTAAAAGAAACCCCACAGGTGTTTTTTTTCTTTGCATTTTAAAACTGTACTTTTGGAGTTCTGCATGTTGGTCTATGCCAATAATTCTGGTTACTCAGAAGGCAGAGGCAGGGGGGATCACAAGTTGAAATTAAAATTAGCATGGACATTTTATGAGATACTGCCTTTAAAAAAGCAAAACAAATGGAAGTCTAGTATTGGCCTTTTAAAAAGAGATTAATACAATTGCTGTGTGGTTATCCCCTCCACAACCAACACGATCTCACTGTAGCCCAGCCCAGGCTGGCCTTGAAATCACTATTTTAGTCTAAGGTGGCCTTTAATTTAGGGCAGTCTTTTCTTCAGCCTATGGAGTTCCGGGATTATAGGTGGGTGCCAGGCCAGCCAATTTCTGAATGGATCTTTTGTTGTTTTCCAGAAAGGATCTTGGTATGTAGTTCAGGATGGCCTTGAATTTATAGCAATTCTTCTGTTTCAAATGTTGGGTTTAGAGCCACTTTTGGCTTTGAAAGGTTTCTATAAAAACTCAAGCAGTGTTGCAAGGGGCAAGAGCCTTGAACTCAAGTTTCTTGAGACATCGGAGGTTTGTGATCTTGGTTTTAACTTTTTTAAACTGATTTTACTGGATATATTTTACTTACATTCCCCGTTCCCGATTCCCCTCCATATCCCCAATCCCATCCTTCCCCCTGCTTCTATGAGGGTGTTCACCCACCCACCCACCTACCCACCCTGACATTCCCCTACACTAGGGCATCGAGCCTTAGCAGGACCAAGGGCTTTTCCCCCATAGATGCCCAACAAGGCCATCCTCTGCTACATGTGCAGCTGGAGCCATGGGTCCGTCCATGTGTACTCTTTGGATAGTGGTTTAGTCCCTGGGAGCTCTGGTTGGTTGCTATTGTTGTTCTTAGGGGATGCACACCCCTCTAACTCCTTCAATTCTTTTTCTAAGTCCTCCATTAAGGACCCTGCTCTCAGTTCTGTGGTTGGCTGTGAGCATCTACCTCTATTTGTCAGGCTCTGGCAGAGTCTCTCAGGAGACAGCTATATCAGGCTCCTGTCAGAATGTACTTCTTGGCCTCAGCAATATGGTCTGGGTTTGGTGAATGTATATGGGCTGGATCCCCAGGTAGGGCAGTCTCTGGATGGCCTTTCCTTCCGTCTCTGCTCCTGAGAATATTTTTGATCCCCCTTCTAAGAAGGACCGAAGCATCTGCACACTTTGGTCATTTTCTTGAGGTTCAGGTGATCTATGAATTGTATCTTGGGTATTCAGAGCTTTTGGGCTAATACCCATTTATCAGTGAGTGCATACCATGGGTGTGTGTGTGAGTGTGTGTGTGTGTGTGTGTGTGTGTTGGTGTTTGGGTTATCTCACTTAGGATATCTCACTAGCTAGCTTCTAGTTCAAATCTAGTTCTATCCATTTGCCTAAGAATTTCACAATGTCATTGTTTTTAATGGCTGAGTAGTACTCCATTGTGTAAGTTTTAACTTTTTTAACTATTTAAATTTTACCTTTTTCCTTTCTAAAGTTGAGGTAAGCCAGTAGTTCTTTTACACATTGTAAACCCTTTTTAGTTGAAACTTAAACATTTATAATCTGTTTTATTTGTTTGATTATAGATGGATTATCTTAATCTCAGTACTATAGGAGATTTAATGCATCTTTGTTAGCCTTTGGCCAAAGCCTGTAATTATTATTTTATTTATTTTTGGCAGATGGTCTTAATAGGCAGCAGTTCACAAAATGGCTACTATAGGAATCATGTCTCTGACTTCTGTCTCTAATTTCTGTAGATTTTAAGACCTTTCAAAAGTTAACCTGATTAGGTCAGGCCTACCCAGATAATCTTTTATGTAAATTCAGTTAACTATAGGGAAATTAATTGCACACACAAAACATACCCTTTTTCTTCTCTAGTATAATCATAGGGAAGTTATCCTGATATATTTACAGACTCTCTCCCACTCTAAAGTAAAAGGTAGTGTGACCATCATTTATTTACTTCTAATGAGGAGAGAACCATCTTCCCATTACCCTTTTAGAATCTGAACTTAAGTAAAAGACACAGCTAAAACAGTAACTTCTTCCCCACCCTTTCTCTTCTCCCTTCCTTTCCCCTTCTCATTTTTATCAGTCTTTTGCATTACTAGGTATGAGGTCAGGGTCTGGTGTATGTTAGAATAGCTACATTCTCTGTCCCTATTTTTATTTTTGAATAAGATAGGGTGCTATATATCCCAGTCTGGCTTTGAACTCCTGATTTTTCTATGTCTGTTAATCAAATGTTGGGATTATAGCCATGCCCCACTGCCATCTTTAAATTTTATTTTTATTACAATTTTTTTTTTTTTTTTGCTTGTGAATATGCCACTCATATGAAGGCCAGTAGATACTTTTTAGAGGACTTGATTCTTCAACATGTTTGATCTGTGATTAAATTTAAGATTTTCTATAACTGAAGCTGACTTAATAACCCATTATCTTCTTACTTTAGCCTCCTGTGTACTAGTTTTACAGGCATGTACAACATGGTCTTACATTACCACTTCTAGATAGAGTTTAAATTGATAATAGTTATATATGAAGGTTTTTTTTCTTAATTACTAATTTGGAAGAACATCTGCTTTAAACCTCATTGTTATATTCCTTTATAGTCTAGATGAAGGAAATTATTTTTTGGTTTTTTTTTTCAAAGACCCAGTCCTTCTCTTATGTAGTTTCCTAGAACTCAATATGTAGACCAGGCAGACCTCAAACTCTTGAGATCTGCCTGTTTCTGCCTCCCAGGTGCTGGGACTAAATGTGTGCACCAGACACCATGCCTAGCTCTAAAATGTTTTATTATTTAATTTAATTAGATTTGGTATATGTGTGTTATGCCTTTGTGGAAGGAAGTTTGTGCACAATGAGTGTTCAGTGCCCACCAGAAGAGATCCCCTGGAACTGGAGTTACAGATGGTTTTAAGCCCCATGTGAGTGCTGGAAATCTACTACTCTGGATAAAGCAGTCAGTGCTTTTAACCACTGATCTCTCCAGCCCTCATAAGGGAAATTCTTGTTTATGAAGATACATGAACAAAATGTCTATAATACTTTTATTTGTGGTAGCCAAACTTTTGAAAATAAGCTTCCCTCAGTGATACTTTAGAACGAATAAACATATGTGCTTTTCAAAAGTTAAAAAACCAACTTGGTCAAAAATTATTTTTCCCTTCCCTAATACTTTGTTGTTAGATATTCTAGCATCTTTTTCATCTTCCTTTGTAGGTCTTTTATAAAACCTTTGTGATAGTTTTTTTTTTTTTTTTAAATTAGGATGATGGCCTCAGAAAATTAGGAATTATTCTTGTCTACTAAAGGGAATTATATCACATTGGTACTAATAGAATTTTTTTTTTTGAATAATACCTCCTGGACCTGGGATTTTCTCTAAAGTAATTTATTTATTTTAAAACAGGGTCTTATTCTTTAGCACAGGCTGGCCTTTAACTCATTGTTTATTTCAGACTGGTCTCAAACTTGGAATCTTCTTGTCTCAGCCTTCTGAGTACTGGGTTATACTTAGTTGTGGAAAGATTTGGGAGGCAAATTAAAATAGTTTCTTAAAACATCAATGTGTTTTTATATCACTAGTGTGTTCTTTTAATCTTGACGAATTAATGGTTCAGTTTATCTTGCCAAAGCAACTTTACAGTTTTTTTTTTTTTTTTTAATATCTTTTGTATTGCATTTGTGTGCTGCTTAGTTTTTTGGTCAGTTTGCATAGACTTTGTCACCTGGGAGGACGGAATCTCAGTTGAAGAAGTGCCTCTACCAGATGGGCATGTTGGCATGTTTGTGGGTATTTTATGGATTAGTACTCAACCTATGAATTAGGGGATTACTCAACTCATTAGGTGGTGCCATCCGTGGTCAGGCAGTCCTGTGTTGTATAAGAAAGCAAGCTGAACAAGCCATGGGGAGCAAGCCTGTAAGCATAGCTCTTTTGTTGGGTTCTGCTTCAAGCTTCTATTTTGAGTTTCCTTCTGCCTTGGTTTTCCTCAATAAATGGACTACAACGTATAAGCTAAAATAAACCCTTTCCGCCTTTAAATTGCTTTCGGTCATTGTCTGATCATAGCAATAGAGAACCAAGCTAGGACAATTGATTTCTGTTCTTTGTGATTCTCCCCCTTATGTAAAGTTTCCAAGTTATAGAATTTAGCATTTCTCTTTTATTTGTTTGTTCTTTTCATTTACCCTTTTGAGGTATTCTCTGTGTAGTCTAGGCTGGGCTTGAGCTCATGGTAATCCCCTAAGTGTTTTAGTTATAGCACCAGCCACTCTGTCTAGCCCGTATTTTGTTGGTTTCAATAAAAACATTTAAAGCTATTGATACTCCTAATTATCTTCTATAAAGTATTTTATCACTATTCAGTTCAAAATAGTTTCCTGATTTGAATTGATATCTTTCAATTTGATTACCTGTGTCTTACTTAAAAGTATATCCAATTTTTTATATATGGGATCACTTTAGATGTCTTATTGTTCCTGATTTCTAGCTTAACTTCACTTTGAGACTAAGCATTTTAATTTATGTGAACTTAAAACTTTTGACTTTATTAAGACCTTTATCTGTCACAGTTTTTAAAAAACAAGGATTTTTGACTATTGGTTGCTTTATTTTATAGAAGTAGTCAAAGGGTGATTTAAAAATACTGTTTTGTTTTCTATTCTTTTTAGTTATGTTAGTGAAGACTGGCCTTGGACTCCTTGATCCTCATGTCTTCTATCTTCCAAGTGTTGTGATTACAAATAAGCACAACCATACCTGGTTTTGATAACATTTTTCAAAATTTAACTTGTTTTTGTTGATTCTTTTTTTCTGGGAGGAGAGAGATTTTATCAGATTACATTTGACTATGATTATGTAATTGCCTATTTCTCCTTTTTTATTTTTAATTTATTGTTTGCCTATCTTGACTATGAAAGTGAAAAAAAAAAACTTTCAAATTCACAAAAATCTTGCCTCTGCCTCCCCAGGACTGGGATTAAAGGTATGCACCATCATGCCCATTTTTTTGTTTGTTTGTTTTTTGTTTTTTTGTGGAAGTGGAAGTTTTTAAATCATAGTAAGATTGAAGACCAGGGGTAGGCCAGTTTGTAGAGTACCTGTATAACTTACAAGAATCCCTGAGATTGATCCTCAGTAGAATATAAGTAGAGTGTGGTAGTATGGTCCTGTAACTTAGAGACAGGAGGGGTCAGAAGTTCAAGGTCAACCTGGGCTACAAGAGATCTTGTCTTTAAAAAAATTATTTGCTAATATCTGCTAAAAAGAGTAAAGCATTTGATGTTTACTTTGGTTATAGGCTACAAAGTTAGCTACTGGTAGAAGCCTAGAGACTTCCAAGTTAGAGATGAAGAGTGAATGCATTATAGCAGTAGCCAGAGAAATCAACATTTGCTTTATATTTCTGAACTCCCTGCTTACACATGACAGTAGTGGAAGATTCACATTACAAGAGAGGAAACAACCTTGTTTTAATCTAGTAATCCAAATTAGAGGAGCTAATGCTTCTCTTGAACTGCTTATTTAATTTAAAACACACCATGACGTGGAAAGTCTAATCACAGTATTTAGGAGTCTGAGAAAGAAGGATTAAGAGTTTGGCTACATCTATAGCAATACCTTTTCTTGCCAATTGAGAGTGGAGTGGAGAGGATAACACTGACCAAAAAACCAGAACACCCCTCATAGTTGAAGGAAACATTGTCATATGACACGGCCTAGACAGCCACCATTGAGTTCCTGGTACTAGACTCACTGTTAAATTTAAACTTCATCCCCTTCTTGCTATATAGACTTGGACAAGTTCATTAATTTAGATTTTCATGAAAATAGGAACTGCAAAATGTTCTGTGAAATGAAAGCAAGTATTCTGTACTCTCATGTTTAATCATTAGACTATATTGTATTGTATGCAGATCCAAAGAATATCAATCTTAAACTTAAAAAGTGAATATAAAATGATACTCAAGATGAAATGATAAGGATAGCTTTCTGAAAATCAAATAATTTTAGCTCATGTGGAGACAGGCATCGGTAAAACTGATGAGGATGATCAGGGTGAGCGGAAAGATAAAGGGTAATAACCAGTGTTTGCTGGTTATCATTAAACACAGTTTAGAAATTGGAATCCTTTTTCTCTGGAGAGGTACGGACGGCATCAAGGCAAGACATTGTAGTGCTCTCTGCTGCCCAGGTTTTGAAACTGTCTACTCTTGTAACTTTGGCTGGTCCAGATTGCCATATACAGACCAAGCTGGTCTTTAATTTGTACCTCAGTCTACCAGGTGCTGGGATCATAGGTGTGCACTGCCATGACTTTCCACATTGTAATAGTTTTTTACATTTAGTATATTTGATGGCTTCAAGATTATTTATGAATATTAGGCTTTGTATGTATAAATTTGTAAAGAAAAGGAGTAGGAGTGAATTTTTACCAAGAGTAAAACACATTTTATAAATTTCCTTTAAGACTTAGTTTGTAGATCAAATATGATAGCTGACTTTTTTTTTTTTTTCTTCTTCTGTAAATGGATACAGAAAACAAAGTTGTGGTTACCTGGTTTTCATTTTAAGTTACTAATATTTAAAATATTTTTGTAAAAATGAAAATACTATATTTTGTAAAAATATAGCAGTATGGTGTAAAATAGTGCAAGACCTCTGTCTTAGTTTGGGTTTTACTGCTGTGAACAGACAACATGACCAAGGCAACTCTTAAGGACATTTGATTGAGGCTGGCTTACAGGTTCAGAGGTTCAGTTTATCACCAAGGCAGGAGCATGACAGTACCCAGAAAGGCATGGTGCAGGAGGAGGTGAGAGTTCTGTATCTTGTTTGGAGACAACCAGAAGACTGTCTTTCACGTGGCTAGAAGGAGGGTCTGAAAGCCCACTCCCACAGTGACACACTTACTCCAACAAGACCATACTTACTCCAGTAAGGACATACCTCCTAATAATGCCACTCCCTGGGCCATGCATATTCAAACCACTACAACCTGAGATCTGATTAAAAATAAAAAACAAAAAATTAAATTTTAAAAAATCTGGGCATTGAAGACCAGACCTTTTTGCATGAGTGCTCAATACTGTGTTTTACCCTAGCTTGATATCTGATTTTTAACTATATCTGTACCTTTGGCTAGCTATATATTTTGGAATAATTTCTTCTTTGGGCATCAGTTTATTTCTAATTAGTGTTTTGACAGGATGACACTCTTATTAAATCCCTTTGGAATAATCATAAAATAAATTCTAATGTAGGTAATGAAGCTTTTTGGATGTCTTTAGTTTTCAAAGGCCTAATTGTGACATTGTTCTATACATTTCCCAGCTGTTTATTAGAGTAACTCACATTCTCATGTAACTGATTTTAGAGATATTAGTGCCTCTAGAGCTGGAGCTGACATGGTAAAATACAAGACCATTGGTTCATATCCAGCCTAATGTTCATCATGCCAAAGAAGCATATTCACTAGCACAAGTTTGTTTTTGTAATATATTGATAACTATATTTAATTTCTCATGATCATGGTATCAGTCACAAAGAATTGAATGAACAGCTTGCTCTGAACTACGTAGGAAACAAAAAAAAAATCTATTCTTTTTTTTCATATTAACTATGGTTATAAAAATTGCTTTCTCTGCTGACTTTATTTACCTGTTAGGTAAAACAGAAACCTAAGTTCTCTGTTAAGGTTCTTATAATTAAGCACTTTTTATTTAGAGTATTTTTTCTAAGCACTTTGTAAAATATGAGGGAAGAAGATAGCATCATCTCATTATGAATTTGACCAAAGCCCTGACTTTATGTGTTGTCAAGGATGAAACTTACTAACAGTAGTGTAAAAAAAAATCCAAAATAATATACTTAACAGCACATCTGTGTTTATATGTCTGAGTAGTGGTGTATGTGTGTTTGCATGTGTGTGTGCACACATTTGTGGGTTTGTGCATGTATGTTTGGAGGCCTGATGTAGACAAGAATGTCTTAATTGCTCTCCATTTTATTAATTGAGGCAGGGTCTCTTCCTGAACCTGGAGCTTCTAATTCTAGCTAGTCTAGTTAGCTAACTTTGATTCTATCACTCTGCCTCCTGAATGTTGTGATTACAAATTACTACCACACCTGCCTGATATTTACATGGATCCTAGGGTTGTGAACTTCCAGTCCTTGTGCTTGCATGGCAAGTGCTATGCCCACTGAGCCATTTCCCCAACCCCAAAGTTCCACTTAAAGAACTGTTCTATTCAGGCCAAGTGGTGGGGACTTCATTAAGCTCTTTTTCTTTTCTCCCGTTTCAAGAGGGAAATGATAACTCTAGGTGGGAGTGAGATGGCAGTGAAGCTGAGGTTATCATTGTTGCAAACTCAACTATTACTTGAAGTTCTCCACATTATAGATTTGTTCATTTAACCTAAGCTATCTACTGGAAATTCAGGCTGACAAACCACATGTGATTCCTCCTGGGGAGTAAATAAATTGGGTATTGTGATGATAATAAAGTCACCATGAGAATGAGAAGTGGAGACAGTCACAGAACCTGAGCAAAAAAAGTAGAGACAAAGAAAGAACAAAGCAAAAAAAATTTTTTTTTTAAAATGTGGTATGCCAGGAATTAGGAGCAACTTGTAGTTATGGTGGGGAGAACACGCAGAATGTGATAGCCTCATGAGGTTGGAGTGATAGAATTAAATTGTGTACAGTGTATTTGAAATAGTTAGGACTTAGAGTATGCAATTTGTTGTAAGTAAAAATCAAAAGCTGTGAGAGAGTTTTAAGCAGAGAAATATTTAAAAATATTTCTAGAGTCTGAGGCTGCATAGTATTTGCTTAGTGTGCCTAGGACCCTAGGTTTGCGTCTTTGCACTAACACAAATAATAATAATTAACCTATCCAAACAAAAATAAGAAAAGTAAAAATTCTAGCTCATTTTCTTGATTTTGCTTCCTAGATCATAATTAGCAATATCTGCAGATAATATTGGTGGATAAAGCTTGATGAGATGGTGTGTGTTACTGTTATCGGAGGGTAGAGATCAGGGCTGTTACTAAAGATTTTTAATAGTTGGAAAAGTTTCCTGTAACAATTGATTGCCCAAAATAGCTATAGAGCCAAGGTTGAGAATTCTTGTTTTACTGAGTAGGCAAGGAGATGGAGTATGAAAAGAGAAGGGTAGGTAGGTTGTTAAGTAATTGGTGATAGATCAGTGCCATGGACAGTTGTGATTATGACAAGAACAACAGTAAAAATAAGTTCTGATGTTGTAAGAGTTGTGGAGGTAAGTGTGTTAATAGAGAGGTATTGACAGACTACAGCAAAAAACAATGAAAAGGAAGAAAGGTTTAGCTTAGTTCATGATTTTAGAGATTAGTCTGTTCTGGTGGAATGGGTATGAGGTAACAGTCTTTCACCTTAATGGTAGCTAGGAAGCAGGGTGGGCAGGGAGGAGTGAATGCTTGTATATCTTGACTTTTGATTTCCTCTTTTTCATTTACATCCCCTCTCCCTTTAATGGGATAGTACTGCTCATACTTTGGAAACATCCTGACAGGCTGGTCTAAATGTTCACTTTACAAATTGAAGTGCCATTTGATTCTGAGTAGGTTGACAGTTTAACCATCATCACAAGAAATGAATCCGATTAATAAGTTAATGGTAGTGCTATCCTGTAATGACACACTGAGGGAAATAACTGGAATGGGGGGTTCTGACTTCTAAACAGTTATTTATTTTTGTGTGTTTGTGTATGAGGGTGTGTACTATGTAAGGTGCTTGTGTGAAGATCAGGGTTACCTAAGGTTCTTAACCTTCCATGTTGCTTGAGTCAGGGATTCTGTTCTTGTTTGCTATTGTACCATTTACTCCAGGTTAGTGGCCCATGAGCTGTGGAGGAATGGGAGTGTCTTGTCTCTTTGCTTCCAGTTTAACTAGAAGTGCTAGGGATTATATGTGTGTGTGTGTGTGTGTGTGTGTGTGTATACATATATGTATGTATATATATATATATATATGTATATGTATATAAGCTGCTATGTGACATTTTTAACATGGTTCCCATGAATCTGAACTCAAGTTCTCATGCTTACATACATGGCAAATGCTTTCAGCCACTGAGCCATCTTTCCAATGTGAGGTGCTATTAATAGAAAAGAAAGAAAACAAACTTTTGTGGTCTACAATTTGTCACATCAGCTACTCAGTGCATTTAGATCTTTCATCTGTTTATGTTGTAGTTTTTTCTGTCTTTGTACTGTTTTAGCATCTAATAGGATACTCTTTTGTATGTATCTCCAACAAAATATCAGCGATTCTACTTTTGGCTTTTTTCACAATCTCATAAATCATTTACTGCTTTTCAAAAAACTCATGCATGTTAGGCAGTTTAATCCTAAATTTGGTTTTCTTAGGGCTTCTTTCAGTATATTTTACAGATGTTTTGTTTTCCCTAATTCTGAATTTTTGAGCGTTTCTGTCTATTCTATGCTGGTTCCTTTTCTATATGGCTTATTATTGTATGTATGTATGTATGTATGTATGTATATATGCTGTATGTATGTATGTATGTATGTATGTATGTATGTATGTATGTATGTATATTCTCCCTTTCCCTCTGTTTCTCTGTGTAATCCTGGCTATCCTGGAGGTCTGTTTCTCTCTATAGACCAGGCTGGCCACAGACTCACAGAGATCTGCCTGCCTTTGCCTCCCAGATTCTGGGATCAAACTCCTGTGCCACTACCTTCTGGCCATGCGGTTTATTATTTACTAGAGTTTTTTTTTTTTTTTAAAGATTGCTTATATGAATGAAGAGAATACTGCTTTACCTAGGGGTGGAAATCTAAACTTTCTTCATCTTAATCATTTAATCTATCATATGTACTTGTTCTGTTTAAAATAAAAATAAGTGGTTTTTTTAGTCTGGTAATCTGAATTGTAATCCAGATTAATATTTTGATTAGCAGTATGTGCTATTGTAAATCACTTTGACCTCACTGCCTCACTTGTATTGGGAATAAGTATGTATGTCCTCTTCATTCAAAGACATTGGTTAGTAGATGGCTATTTAATGAAACAGTGTTCTGTAACCATTAATATAGTTTCTTTTCTTTTGGGAATACATCAATTTGCATATGCAGATTTCCCAGCATTTATTCGGTTAGTAAAACAGGAAGTTTTTAGAGGTGTGCAGTGAGGCAGAAAGTGTCTCTAGGGAAGACTGTCAGTTCTTAATATGAAGAACAGTGATAAACTGTTTGCCAGAATTTTTTCTCAGCATTGATAAACATAGAAATTAAATTATGGTATATACTTAGATATGTAAGGCCTAGATGATTAAAGTCAGGAGTATATGAAAGGGTGTCAGTTTACTGATTTACATTGAGAAAGTAACTTAAAAATGGACTGTTTTTGTGCTAACCAGTAAGTGCCTTTGTTGTTGTTTGGTAGGGAGACCTATCTGTATTAAAAGCAGATTATAATCTGAAGATTGATTGGTAAACCTGGGGTGGTCTCTTAAGCAATGTCAGAATTATTATGCCCCTAGTACACTGACAGATATCTGCACAATAGCAGATCTGGGTCAGGGCACTCTCCAGGGACAGTGTGGGAGATAAAATGCTAAGCTTTTAAAAATACTCCTCATCATTCACTTGATTTGGTTTTAGTTTCAAATAGTCACAGACAAGATCTGGACCCTGGTTCTCATGTCACTTTTTTTTTTTTTTTTTGATTTTGTATATTTACTCCATTCCAGAGATCATTTATCCTTTTATGTTTGGTTCTTAACAATTTTACTTTTCAGTATTGTCTTCAATTTTAAAAGAGCCTTAACTGTGTGTCATGTGACTGCTTCATGTGTGGATTCAATTTATTCTTGTAGAGATAAATTATTCCCAGTACTTCTAGTATGTTTTTGCTTTGGACCATATGTCCTGATCTTTCCTACCTCTTGCCTTTCTTTTTGAGAAATACTGAGGTATATTTTATGTAGTGTTTTATGTATGTTTTTCTTGCTTTAAGTTTAAAACTTAGTGATTCTTAGTTATAATAATTTGGAAAATTATGATCACCACCACTATCTAATTTTAGAATGGAAAATTTATATCATCCACTAAAGAAAAGTCTATGCTCATCTGTAGTCAGTTCTAATTTTTGCTCCCAAACAAATACTAGTCTGTTACTATATATTTGCTTGGCCTTTTTCATAATAATTGAGATGATATAATATAGCTGTTTTCATTTAGTATGTTTGAAGATTATTCATATTGTACTATTATATTACATTTTTTGAGTTAGGGTTCAATATTTTTATCATGAGGAATATTTTATTTTGTTAATTTATATCAACATTTGATCTCCACCACTCCCCGTTTTTTCTTCTCTCTTCCTCCTCCCTACTCTTTTACAACCTTCTTAGCTGGATCTTGCTGTGTAGTACAGTTTGGCCTTGAATTTGCAATTATTATTCTGTTTTGCTATTTGAGTGCTATAACTTCAGGCATGTGCCAGTATGTCAGGTTTTAGATTTCCAAGTTTTAGCCATTTTGTGTGGCTCTTTGTGTGTGAACCTTCATTACTGATATTTGATAGAGCCATGTTTGTGTTCTCTTTTTAGTACTTTATAACTTTTGGATGGTATTTTAAGTGAAATTATTTAATTAATTTACTTTTGGGATTATTGTATAATGAAATTTAATAGTTTTTTTGTCTTGTATCCTGTAGCTATGCCCATTCTGATTATTTGCTTGTCTTTTATTTTATTTTATTTTGCTTTATTTTTGTGAAATCTTTGGAAACATATCTTCAACAAGTAGAGACAAACATCTTCCTGTTCACAGTTGTATGTTAAGAATTTCCACTATGCTTCCAAATAGCATTATTGAAAATTAGCACTTGTGTTTTGTATTTAGAAAAGAGCTTTTAGTTATTTACTGATGAGTATGATTTTTTTTTTCTTTTCTTTTTTTTAAATTTTTTTTTTTTTTTTTTTTAATTTTTGAGACAATGTCAACCATATCTTCCTGGCTGGCCAGGAACTTGCTATGTAGACCAGGCCTCAAACTCATAGAGATCTGCTTGCCTCTTTTCCCTAGTGCTGGGATCAAAGGCACTACCAGGTACCACCACAGCTGGCTTAACATTAACTATTATGAACTGTTGGCTTTCTGTGGCTTCTTATTTAAAAAAAACCCTGTTAACTTGCCCAAATGCTTTTTCATGTTTGCCTGTTGAATTGATCATGTGGCATCTTTCTTCATTCTGCTAATGTGGTGTATTATATTGATACTTTCATACAGAGAACTGTTTATGCATTTCTAGCATAATTCCACTTGGTCTTGGTGTACAATTTGTTTTGAGACAGGGTCTTACACTGTAATTCTGGCTGACTTGCATAGAATTTGTTTTCCTTTTGTAGACTATCTTGGACTCCAATTTGAAATAGTCTTCCTTCCTCTGCCTACTGAGTGCTGGGGTTATAGTAATGTGTTCCCATCCCCAGCATGTAATCTTTTTAATGTGCCTGTGTGCTTGGTTTGTTTATATTTTGTAGAGTTTTTGCTTTCATATTCAAGGAAAAGTCTTTAGTTTTCTTGAGGTTTCTTAACTGTCCTTAGTATTAGGATCATGCTGCAGTCACCAAGTGTGTTATTATTTTCTCTTCTTAATTTTTCTCCTTTAACAGCAAAAGTTATTTACTGTTAAAGTTAAGAAATTATATTTTGTTTTTGAAGCTGACTCAACATGTAGTTTCAGATGATCTCAAATTTTACTTTTCTATTGTAAAGAATGCTATGATCAAGGCAATTTATAAAAGAAAGAATTTAATTAGGGGATTGTTTATGCTATTAGGGTGTGAGTCTATGACCATTATGGCAGGGAATATGGTAGTAAGTAGGCAGGCATGGCACAGGGCTTCTCAATTCCTGAGAGCCTAAGTACTAAGACATAATCATGACGTAAAGAAAGAAAAAGGTAACAGGGAATGGTGAGGGCTTATGAACCCCAATCCTCAGCAACATATATCGTCCAACAAGGCCACCCCCAATCCTTCCCAAATAGTTTTACCAACTAGCACAGCACTAAAATATCCGACCTTATGGAGGTCATTCTCATTCAAACCACCATACTCACTATATAAACAAGACTAGCCTTGGTCTTACAATGATCCGTCTGCTACTCTCTCCTAAGTGCTGGGGTTATGAGTTCAGCCACCATGCCTGGTTCAATCCTCTAATTTCTGAAAGGGTGGAATGTGTGTTACATATTTGATGACATTTACTAGTAAAGTTCTTTGGTCTTAAACTTTTTGTGGGGAGTGGGGAGGAAGCTTTTTATTACTAATTTATTATCTTGACATAGGACTGTTGAGTTTTTATGTTAAGTTAGCTATGGCAGTTTCTTTTATTTTATTTTTTTTTTTTTTCTTTTTATCTAGCTGTTCCAATTTTTGGAAGTAAGGTTGTCCATATTATTTATTCTTTGACCCATTGCTTATTTAGTGTTAGGTTATACTGTGAATTTTGTACTTTTCCTTCTGTTGTTGACCTAATTTGATTCTGTTGTGGTTGAAGAGAATTCATTATAAATTCTAACTTGGTTAAGTTTATTGAGAATTGTTTTGTTCTCCAAGTATGGTGTATCCTGATGAATTTTAATTTGGTTGGAGAAGAATGCATGTTTATTGATATTGAGTAATATATTCTGGATGTGTGTGCCAAGTCTAATTTGTGTATAGTGTTGTTCTAAAACTTCTGTTTCTTTGTGTATATTTAGTTCAGAATTTTTTTCCATTTTTGAAAGTGAGGTTATGAAGTGTCCAAATGTGGAACTCTCTATTTCTCTTTTCAGTTCTCTTAGTTATTTGGTTTATAATTTTATAATTGTTATGTATTGATGAATTAACTCTTTGATCCACATGTACTGTACTTTGGCCTTTGCAATGATTTTTGGTTAAAAATGTATTTTGTCTGCTATTATTATAAGCACATTAGCTCTTTTTATTAGTTTGCACTGATCTTTTCCCATCCTTTCATTTTGAAACTATTTGTGCTTATTGTCTTTTATGAATTTAGCTATTTACATTTAAAGTGATTAGTAATAAGGAAGTATGCTAGTCACTTTACTGTTTGTGTGCTGTGACTGATTTCTGTTTTTGTAGTCAGCCACTGGCCTGTCCTTTCTTTGAATGTTTGATTCTTACAACGAAAGGGAAAAATGGGTTTTGTTCTTACATGTGTTTAGAAGTTGCTGAGGAAGCCATTTAACTTTGGCACAATAGGGTTGAACTGCAGTGTCTGTAAGGATGATGTTTGGACATACCAAAACACATGGTGCAGATTTTTGGATAAGGTACTTACTGTACACAATTGTAAGATAGCCATACCAGGGATGTGATCTGTTCCCTTAGATTCTTGCTGCTTAGCTGGTGAATGAAGGATGACAGCTACTCACCAAAGGTAAGCAATCATTTTCATTAAAACATTTTATGGACATTGCATGTGTGACTAGACTTTAGAGTTCTGGAATATAGTTGTAATTCTCTCTCTTATCCATGGAGGATATATTCTTATGCCCTTAAGTAAATGCTTGAAACCCAAGAATAGTAGTGATGCATATTCTTGTAATGAAAGTTTATTTTTTAAATTAGGTGTAATAGATTAATATCAAATAGATTAATTTGAACTGAGTGTAGATTAGTAATAGGTACTTAGCATGTGTAAGTTTGATCACTGTTTTAGTGTTCTGTTATTGTGAAGAGACACCAAGACCATGGCAACTCTTAATTGGGTGCTTTCCTACAATTTGAGGCTTAGTCCATTATCATTATTAAAGAGAACATGGCGGGACACAGACAAGTATTGTGTTGAAGTAGTTGAGAGTTTTACACCCTGATCTCTGGCAGCAGGCACAAAGCAGAGGGGGTGAGGGATAGTTGTGGTGAGGGGAGACAGACTCACAGAGAGACATTGGGCCCACCTCTATTGATATATCTCCACTAACAAAGCCACACCTTCTAATCTTTCCCTGTCAGCTTAGCTGCTGGTGATACAAATGCAAATATTTGATGAGCTCATGTGGCCAGTCTCAATCAGACCACTACAGATCCCCATTACTGAATAAAATACAGCAACTAAAGCAATGTAATATGGCTGTCTTTTCTTTTTCAAAGTATCTAACATACTCTTTATTTTTTAAACCTAAGTGAAATATATAAATGTGGCTAGCTTCTCTTTAGCATATCTAGTTTTAATGTTGTGATTCTTTTGAGAGAGGGTTTTTATTCTGTCTCAGGGAGCCCTTGATCTTGTAATCCTTCTATGTCTCTTTTCCAAGTGCTAAATTACAGGTGTGTCACTATGCCTGTTCTTTGGTAGAGCTGGATTGCCATGATCTTGTACTTTAGGGCTATTACTAAATAAAATGTACTACTTCACCAAAAAGCACTGCAGTTATTTTGATCACTAAGTGACTATTTTACAGTGAATTTGCTGGACAAAGGAATCATCCACATCTTAGGTGAAATGAACTGGGACAGTATCAGATTGCAACATACAGTTGTAAGTGGTGTAAAAGTTACAACAGTTATATTTTTGGATATTCCTATTTAATGTTTTTGCACCATAGTTGACTGGAATTAAAAACAGCACAACCTCAGTAAAAGGGTACCAGTAATTTTTGTAACCTCTATGATTTTTCAGTGAAAGAATTTTTCTTGGAATCTGTCACTGTTCTGCTCTATAATATCTCTGAACAGTTTCTTTCCCTAAGGTCTACTAACCTAGAAGTAAAAGTAACGCTAGGTGAAATTGCTTTTGTCTGTTTAATTTAGCCAGTTAATACTGATTAATATTTATCAAACATAATTTTGATAAGCATGACTTTTCATTTTAAATTTGCAAAAGAATAAACTTAGGTTAGAGTCAGAGCCAAAATCAAACTTAATCTTCACATTATAACTCTTTAGATTTTATAATTTAACCGACTTTATTTGAAGATTCAGTGACACAAAGAAAGGATTTGTAATGCAGCTTTCCCAAAGTTGTAATAGCTACTACCTTTTATCCAGTGACTGTTAAATTACAGAAACACTGAAGACACATGATCTTTTTAATCTTTAGAAGACTTAGGTAAAATTAGCATTATTTTTATGTTGTCAGTTGAGCAAATTGATGCTTTGAGATATGCTTACATCTAGTGAATATACTATTTGTTAAGTAGAAAAGCTAAGAAACAAGACCAGTTCCTTCTGGTTTTTTATATGTTAGTACTTTGGTTATAGGATACAGACATTTAGAATCTTTTTGAATAAGCTTTTCTTATTCTTTAGACAGTATTTTTCTGTGATAAGATAGTGTGTAATGATTTTCATTGAGGTAAAGCCTTTCTCCTATTCAGCTTCCTTCCTTCCTATTCTCAGGATTGAATTTAGGTCCTTGAGCATACTAAGCAAACATGAGGTTCTTCTTTAATAATGAGAGTAGAGACAGACATATTGACATATGCCTTTAATCCCAGTACTCAGAAGATAGAGGCAAGTGGATTTCTGTGAGTTCAAGGACAGCCTGGTATACATAGTGAGTTTCAGGACAGCCAGAGCTACATAATCCAGACTTTGTCAAAACAAAACCAAAAACCACCAACCAGCCAACCAACCAACCAACAAACTAAACAGAGAGGATAGAATGTATAGTGTGTCAGCTGGTATTTATTTGTTTGTTTTTTCTTTTTGTTCCTCTTTTTTAAAAAAATTTTATTTATATCTAAAATAGGGTCTTGGAGCTGTCTTTGAACTTGGAATCCTTTGCCTTTAGTCTTCTGAGCTCTGGTATTAGGGTTAAATTTTAGTTAAGTATCACTGTGTTGGAGTGACCTGGGAATTACCTTCATTAGATTGACTGTGGGTATGTCTTACTTGTTAATTGACATAGGAGGCCACTGTCAGTGGTGCTATCAGTAGGCAGGTGGGCTTGGGCTATTAAAAAAAACGTAGCTGAACAAGCCAGTAAGCAGAGTTCCCCTTCCATGGTCTCTGCTTCATTCAGCTCCTGACTTCAGGTCCTTCTCTTGAATTCCTGCCTTTACTACCCTGGATGATGGAGGTAAGCTATAAGATAAAATAAACCCTTTCCTCCCCAAGGTGCTTTTGATCAGTGTTTTATCACAGCAACAGAAAGCAAAGCTTGTAAAAAGAATAAAATCAGTTTCACACAAAGAGAACATAATTATCTGGATGAATTACCCATTCTTAAATTAAAGAGAATATTTCAAGTTTTCTAAAGATTTACTAACACAAGGTA
Organism: Micromys minutus; assembly: GCF_963924665.1. Lineage (NCBI taxonomy): Eukaryota > Metazoa > Chordata > Mammalia > Rodentia > Muridae > Micromys > Micromys minutus. The sequence goes on from NC_137956.1 coordinate 32,059,916, forward strand.
GGGAGTGTTATGTGTGCCTAAACTGTATATGATAATATTTATATCCTTTAATTTGTGCAGCCAGAATGGATTTCTGATATGTTAATTATGTATACTCATTTAATATGGCTAAGAAAACTTGAGTGAGCTTGAAGGGTTAGGTGCTTCTAATTATTCATAGACTAAGATTAGAAACCAGCCAGTTATCCTTTTTCTTCAGTGCTTTCTGGCTCAACAACGGGGCTAGAGGATATCATGAGTATTCTGAAGTCAGTTTTTGCAAATACCTTCTCTCTGCAGAGCTTTTTGGACAGAGAAGAAATAACTTGAGTATACCAAAATGAGGAACTAGAAGGACTGTCATATGATAGGAGTCTAGAAAAACACAGCATAACAAAAAAAAAAAAATAAAAGATGGTTTCTTTTTTATAGCATGGTAACTGAATATCTAAAGTGAATTTATAAGCGTTTTCTGGGAAGACAAAGAATGAAGGGTGTAATATGGTAGCAAACAGGATTTTTTAAAGATGAGTATGTGCCAATTTGATAGGCTTTTTTAGGCAGGTCTATTTTTGTGTTTTAGGATGCATCAAGCCTGTTTGCAATTAATTTCTTAATGGTTTCTCTGAAAATTTTGTAGGAGACTTAAGGATTATTAATTACAGGTTGTAGTGGTCAATTAACTTATTTTAGTGATTTTTTTTCAACTTGGTGATTAAGATTGTATTATATCAGTATCCATTAAAGGGCTTTCAGATCCTAAGTATCCATTTATGTCTTCCTTTGGCACACTGCAAGTTTGTGGGCTTAGGATACAAAGGAAGGTACTGTAATTTCAGGAAGATCTCTCAGGTAATTTTTTTTTTTACTTTGTTCCCTTTTCCCACTTCCCAAAAAAGAAAAAAACCGTTCAAATTAAAATACTCTACCAAAGGAAAGTTATTTGTTAAGAGTTAGGCAATTAAGGAAGCTTTAAAGTAATGAACTTAAAGTGAATTTAACAACTGAAGTTAAGGGAGGTGGGCATAGCTTGAGTCATGGAGCAAGTGTCTGGCATGATCAAGGCACTGGATTTGACTCTTAGCATTTCCCTGATCAATCTCCTTCAAGTAAGTTGATGCATTTGGTAGGAGAAAAGATACAAAATAATTTTTCTCAGAGGAAGATGGAGGTAGTAAAAATGGAAGTATGTGAGATTTATAGACATGTAAAATTTGTGTAGGGAGTGAATTATACTAGAATGGTTGCCTTTTGAAGTAAATTGTATAAATGAAAAAGTATTGAAACACAAATGCTTAATATACTATATTCTAGTTAATCTGTGAACAAATCAGGCAAAAAAAATCTGCCTTAGAAGTTTATATTTCAATATGGAGAGAGGGATACAACTTAAAATAATTTTATATAAGTAAGCAAATTAAATGATAGGTGTAAAGTACTCTTGTAAAAGAAAGTAGAGCAAGATAAAAATCATTAAGTACTGGATGGCAATTTTTAAATACAGCATGAGAATGAGAATTCCCTTTTATAAAGCTATAATTACTGTTACTGATTTTCTATATACACATATGATTTAAGAACAAAAGTGTTTTTTGTTAAGTAAACAAACCCCCTCCCCCCTCCCCCTGCTCCCCAAGGGTTTGCCTAAGTATTCCTGGAAGTTGTGAATAGGACTTTGGATGATTTCTGCATATTTTAATTAAGGATTTTAATTGAGGTCATTTTGGATTTGGGTGAAATCTCAATACAATGAATGGGTAAGTCACCTTAGAAGAGAATTAGGACATATAGAGCATTTCAGCAAGCAGAGATTAAAGTTGTATACAAGGCATAAGTAAGTTAACATACCTTGAACAGGTAAAGATTCTCTCTTTAAGGCTGTTGGAAAAGTAAAGTTATTGGGCTGGAGAGATGGCTCAGAGGTTAAGAGCACTGATTACTCTTCCAGAGGTTCTGAGTTTGATTCCCAGCAACCACATGGTGGCTCACAACCATCTGTAATGGAATTTTATGCCCTCTTCTGGTGTGTCTGAGGACAGCTACAGTGTACTCATACGTAAAGTAAATAAAAAATATTTTTAAAAAAGTAAAGTTATATATACTTACACTCTGATTTTAGATTTTTGACCCCCAGAGTTGTGAGTTTTCCCCTTCATAGAGTTTTATAGAAAGCCTGAGCTAGCCTTGAGTTTGTTAGATAGCCAAGTATGATTTTGAGTTTCAACATGTACAACATGGTTTATATTGTTGGAATTAATTCAGGGCTTCATGCATGCTAGGCTACTACCAGTTGAGCTATATTCCAAACCCAAATTCTGTTGTTTTAACTCAGCAAATTTGTATCTGTTGGTTATACCAACAGAGAAAACTAATGCAGGCTCATAGTATACATATTATTTTGTAGCTTTCTGCCTTTTACTCTGAGAATCTTGTTACTGGTATGGATAGACTTTTTTTTTTTTTTTTTTTTTTTTTTAAGATTTACTTATTTTAAGTATGTGTTTGCCTATATGTATGCATGTATGTACAACATGTACATGCAATGTTCAAGGAAGTGAAAAGAGTGTCAGGTTGGTTTCCTGGAACTGGATTATAGGTAGTTTTGAGTCACTGTGTGGGTGTTTGGAACTAAACCTGGTCCTTTGCAAGAACAGCAAGTGTTCTTAACAACTGAGCCATCTCTCCAGCCCCAAGCCTTGCTCTTTTTAACAATTATATAGTATTTTCATAGGATGATTTATGCATATGATATCCATGTATGATAAATCTTATGTTAATCTTTCTAGTCCTGTGACAAAGTATCTGAGATAAACAGTTTAAAAGGAGGAGAAGATTATTTTGGTTTATGGTTTCAGGCTATGATCTTTTGGCTCATTTTCTTTTGGCCTGTGGTGAGGCACAAACATGGTGGGTATATTTGAATGAGGAGGTGATTACTTAATATTCGACATATGGGAAGAGAAGAGAGCCAAGAAGGAACAAGGTTCTTCTCTCCATTTTCAGGTTTCCTAGTAACGTCACCTCCTATCACCAGGCCCCACATGTTGAAGTTTTCACAGTTTACTGGTAGTGTTATCAGGAATTAAACCCTTAACTCTTAATCTTTTGGGGGAACATTTAGGACTAAGACCATAAAAAACAGACATTTAGATCATTACAGAATTTTAATCCTTTAAAAAAAATTACACATTTTTGTTGAAGCAACTTTTAAATTTGTTTTTGCTTGAAGAAGAATCTTAATATACAATCCAGACTAGTCTGCAACTCTGTGTAGCCTAAATTGGCCTCGAACCAACAATCCTTCTTCGTCAGTCTCCAAACTGGGATTATGTGGATAATATACTAGAATTGGCAGCACTTTTACTTTTAAATCTCTGTTGTGTAAATGGATTTCTGCTTATTAGATTCTTAGAAAGAAATCTTGACAGGTTCTGCTTATTTGCTTTCATAAAAAGCTCCTTTTAATATATATTCCTACTTTCAAGTTGAGTGTTGCTCACTCTGAATATTATGAATCTTTAATTCTTAATCCTATCTGATGAATGAGAAATAGTGTATTCCTGGTTGATTTTACTTTTTCCCAATTGGTAGAGGAATTACATTTTGTGTAATGCTTGACTATAGAAAAAGCTTTTGAAAAATGAATCTATCATAAAATTAAAATACAAACATTTAATAAACTGTAAGCAATTGACAGACATTCCTATTAGTTTTATCACATCAGAATGCCATTATTCATTCTCTCTCTCTCCCCACTTCTCCTTCCCTCCATTTTCCCTTCCTCTTCTTCCTTTCCTCCCATGTGTTTCTGGGCTGCCTTTTCTTTGTCTCTCTTTCTGTCTTTGTTCCTTTTCTTTCTCTGCCTCTACTCTCTTCCCCAGACTTCCTTCCCAGATCCCAAATAAACTTTCTTTTATAATTAAAAAAAAAAAAAAAGACTACCATTATTAGTTAAGGATATATAACTCAGTGGAAAAACATGTGCATAGCTGTCTTAGTGTTTAATTGCTATGATGAGACACCATGACCAAGGCAACTCTTATAAAGGCAAAATTTAATTGTGGCTGGCTTATAGTTCCTGAGATTCAGTCTACTATCATCATGACAGAAAGCATGGCAATGTCCAGGCAGACATGGTGTTGGAGAAGGAGCTGAGAGTTGTGCATCTTGATCTGACTGCAGCCAGAAGAGACTATTGTGTTTCACACTAGGCAGAGCTTGCTTTGCCCCGTGTGACACATTTGCCTTGTCTTCTCAGTGACACACTTTTCTAACAAGGCCATACCTCCTTCAAGAAGGCCACAGTTCCTAATAGTGCCATTTCCCATGGGCTGTGTATATTAAAACTCCCACAATAGCTATGTGCAAGTATTTTGGTTTGCTTCCAGACATAAAAGATAAGTATACACATGGATGCTTTTATAAACATACATACATATATAAGTATGAACATATGTATATAATATCATACATAGTATGATTATAGTTTCTGTTGTATAATAAAGCCCATCTAGGATGGTGAGTGATCCTTAAAAACAAAAGAAAATTTGTAGTTCTTACTACTTAACAGTTCTTAGTTTTAGATAAACTTATAAGTCATTCCTTATTCTTAGATTTCTGAGTTTTTTTATTTCCTATACTTAACTTTTTAATATGTTTATGTGTGTGTGTGTGTGTGTGTGTGTATGTATGTATGTACAGTCTTGCTCTCTTCAGATACACCAGAAGAGGGCATCAGATCCTTTTACAGCTGGTTGTGAGCCACCTTGTGGTTGCTGGGATTGAACTCAGGACCTCTGGAAGAGCAGTTAGTGAGTACTCTTAAACATTAAGCCATCTCTCCAGCCCCCTATACTTAATTCTTTTCTGAGTTGAGTATATATTTACATACCTGAAAGATACCATTATCTTTTACTCAAAAGTTTGGGAAATGGTTATTTTATATTTTTTTTAGAAAAATTGTGGCTATCTTTGTGTGCGAGTATGTATGTATGTGTATGTACATATTCACATGCATAAGCATTTGTGATAGTTTGATATTGAGGTCAGAGGATATTGACTGACTCCCTTTATAGAGTTCCACCGTCTATTTTGAGACAGTGTTTTTTTATTGAATCTGGAGTTGTCCTGTTCAGTTAGATTAACTGTTACTACCTATCCAGTCCTGGGAATCAAACTCAAGCCCTCAAACTTGTGCAGCAAATACTTTACTGACAGCCTTCATTCTAGCTCCTTGCTTTGTTTTAAATAAAAGTAGAACGATAAGCTGTAATACGGACTTTTTAGAATAAAACTTGTCTATCTTGAGAAAAATCAAATGCACATAATGATCTTAATTATTGAAATTAAAGATATCTATTCACGGCATCTTAGATTGTTGTGAATAAGGATTAACTAAAGTAAAAACTTTAATATTCCATTAATAAAAGATTTAGCAGAAAGTATGATTTGTGAATTATATCATTCTTTGATTCCTAGTCTGTAAGAAAGTAGTAAATTTCTTAAATTTTATATAGACTTCCTATTTCAACAATGAGAATTTGATAAGTCTTATAATTAAAAAAATTTTTTTTTCCCCACTGTTATGTCATACTAATGTCTGCTGATCTTCACAGGTCTGTGAAAGGGCCTGGTTTTAATAGCTTCTGTGTAGTTATTCTAATAAATGGTTTGCTTGCTCGAGAATATTCTGTGGGTTTTCCCACTGTTTTCTATTATTGGGTTTATTGAGGTATAATTCACAAAACGAAAAATTTACACAAAAAGATGTCTAACAATCAGCACTATCAAAAGTGGTTAAGAGTTAATATTATTTTTAAGTTTTACTATTCTTTATTTTTCTGTGTTCTGACTTACCACAATGCTTATAAATTGACTAATCTAGTAATTTTGACCTGGACTCTTTCACTAAACTTAATTTGAGATCCATTTATGTAGCTGTGTTTATAATACTTGATTACTTTTTCTAAAGAAAAGTTTTAGATTTAAATAATACTGAACAGTAAGCACTATGTTTGCCCTTTCCACCTCCATGCACTGTCTTTAGATTCAACAGTAGCACATTGTTACAGTGGATGAATCTGCAGTGACATCTCTTTTTCACCTTGTTTGTACTTTACCCTTAGGATTAACTCTTAGTGGTGTACTTTCTGTGGACTTTGACTAATAAACAGCATGCATCTATCTTTATAGAGCCACACACAACAGTTATGCTACTGTGTAAAACTTCTGTGCTGTGCATAGTCATTCCTAGCAATCACTGATAGTTCTTTTTTCTTTTTTAAAGACTTATTTATTTTATGCATGTGAGTACACTGTTGCTGTCTTCAGACACACCAGAAGAGGGCATCGGATCCCATTACACATGGTTGTGAGCCACCATGTAGTTGCTGCAAATTGAACTCAGGACCTCTAGAAGAGTAGCCAGGGATCTTTTTTTTTTTTTTAAAGAATTAAGAAAACTCAATTTTTAAAATGGGACATCGAACTAAACAGAAAATTCTTAAAACATGAAAACGTCTAAGAAACATTTTCTTTTCATATTCAATATCCTAATCATACATACATTTGCTGAATGGATACATTAATTCACCTGTAGACCTTTTATCTTCTCATTAGCACATTCAAGAGTCTTATGGAAAAATATTTTTTTTTGCTTGATATAATTATGACCCTTTCATCCTAGCCATCACTTACATCTTTAGTTTAAATGTCACTGATAGTATTCCCCCCTCCAAATTCTTTGAGGAATGGGGGTTATCAAGAAACAGATGAGATCCCTTTTAACTTACATAATCATTTAAATAGCATTGTTCAAAGTAAGGTGAGCCTCATCTACGATCTTATTTAACCATTAGGAAAAATTTGGAAACTAAAATTAATATTTTACTTAAATCACCATAGCAAAAAAAAAGGTTAATTTCCGATTCCCCTTCTTAGTAAGATTCAAGTGTCTCCCATGGGTCCTCCATGCTACTTAGCTCTTTTGGGTCTGTGGTTTCTAGCAGGGCTATCCTGTACTTTATGACAGAAGTTCACTTACAACTGAGTACTGACCATGTTTGTCTTTCTGGGTTTGGGTTATATCACTCAGGATGACCTTTTTTAGTTCTATTTGCTGGCAAATTCCATGATGTCAGTGTTTTTAATAGCTGAGTACTATTCCATTGTGTAAAGGAACCATATTTTCTTTATGCATTCTTTGGTTGAAAGAAATATGGGCTGTTTCCAGTTTGCGGCTATTATGAATGAAGCTGCTATGAACACAGTTGAGCAATTGTCTTTGTGGTATGGTTGAGGTTCTTTTGGGTAATATGCCTCAGAGCTGTGGCAGCCAGGGATCTTAACTAGCCATCTCTCCAGCCCCTCACTGATAGTTCTTAGTCTTGGTAGTTTTGTTAGAATGTTATCAGTAAGAACCATACAATATATGGTCTTTTTATATTGATTTCTTTAATTTAGCAACATGTATTTAAGATTTCTTGTTGTTTTTTATGGTTTATAGTTTGTCTTCTTTAGCAGTGAGTAAGACTAATTACATCACAGTTTATTTTTTCCAGCTAACATCTTGATTGTTGGCAAGTTTTAGCAATCATAAGTAAAACTTTTGATTTAAAAAATCGTTCGGGAAATTGCTGTATAGTATTTTGTTGTCTGTGTTCCTTTATTCATTTTTTGGTTTCAGGATTTTCTGGCTTCATAGAGTTTGGTACCTGTACTGGTTCCTTTTTTGTTTGTTTTGGTCATTCTTTTGGTCAACTTGACACAAGCCAGTGTCATCTAAGAAGAAACTTCAATTGGGAAAGTGCCTCTATTAGTTTGGTCCACAAGTCTGTGAGGGTTAGTGATTGATGCATAAGAGCCTAGGAGCCATTCCTGAAAAGGTCTTTGGGTGTATAAGAAAACAAACTGGGGGCTAAAGAGTTGGCTTAGTGCTTAAGAGCACTGGATGCTCTTTCAGAAGAACTGGGTTTAGTTCCCCACATACATCACAGCTCAAAACTATCTGTAAGTCCAGTTCCAGCAGTTCTGGCACCTTTGCACAGATATACAGGCAGGGGAAGAAAACTGAGCAGCCAAGGAGGAACAAGCCAGTAAGCAGTAGTCTTCCACATCTTCTGCTTCAGTTCCTGTCTCCAGGTTCCTGTTGTGAGTTCCAGCACTGACTTTTCTGGATGACAGACTATAAGAAAGATAAAATAAACCCTTCTTCCCTAGTTGCTTTGGGTCATGGTGTTTTATCATAGCTAGTATCCCTAAGTAGAATATTAGCATTCACCCCTCTCTGTTTTATGGAGTATTTTGAGGAAAATTGGTGTTACTTCTTTAAAGATCTGGTGGGATTCAGTAGTACCTTCAGTTCTGGGATTCATTTTGTTGAGATTATTAATTTCAGTATCATTACTTGTTATCAGTTTAACTATAATAATTTATATTCATCATTTAACTTAGATTGTATCTAGGAGCTTACATATTTCTTTTAGGTTTTTAGTTAATTGAAATATGAATTTTCAAAATATTCTCTTATGCAATAGGTTTCAGTGTTGTCGTTATTATTATGCTCTGTTATATTGGCATTTGATTGGTTTGGTTTTCTCTCTTTCTTGGTTTCTGTAAAGATTTGATGATCTTTTTTTTCAATCTTTTTAAAATAATGAACTTTTTTCTTTGGTATCTATTTTTGTTTTGATCTCTTACTTCATTAATTTCTGCTGTTAGCTTTATTATTTATTTCTCCTTACCTTTATGTTTTGATCTTTCTCCCCTTTTCTAAAATCTTGAGGTGTACCCTTATTTTGAGTTCTCTTGACATTTCTATATCTATACTTTTTTTTTTAGAATGTCTTTGCTTGTATCTCAAAGCTCTGTCAAATTGCATTTTTATTTTCATTCCAGCAATTTGGAAGCTTTTTGATTTTTGTGACTGATAATTCAAGAGCATATTTTTCAGTATCAATTTATTTGTATAATTTTCTTGCTATTTATCCCATTATGATAGGGTAAGATGGACAGATTTATTTAAATTTTTCCATTTGTATTTGTTAAGACTTGTTCTCAACTAGAATGTGGTCTGACTTTTTGGAGAAAGTTTCATGGGCTACTGAACAGACTTTATACTTAAGTGTTTAGGTAAAATATTCTGTATATGCCTGTGATGTATGGTATAGTATAACTTTGCAATTTTTTCCTTTAGTTTCTTTGTTTCTTTTTTTAGGTGTTAGTTATGATGGCAAGTTGGAGTAATTGAGGTAATGATATAGTGAGTTCTTGTATGTTCCTACTATTGGGTTCAGTATATTTAAGTTTTCTAAATTTTCTATAGAGGACTTACTTTTTAACCGTGAATTAAAGCATTTTAAACCACCAAATTCTTTTAATATTACTATTTACTATTTTTCGTTTTCTCATCTTTGCTTTTATCAGTGAGTGACATCTTTTTCATTTCAATGAATTATTTTTAATTAAATTTCTACCTTAACAGTCTATCTTTTTTTCAGAGCTATTCTTTCATAGTTTATCATAACTTGTTTTATTAATGTTCACTGGAGCTATAGTTTAGTGGAAGACTGCCTTGGGTTTGATATCCAGTACTGGCAGTAAAGTCTTTGTTAGATCTAATAAGTCAAGTAAAAGAAATAAAAAGAGACAAAATAAGTTACATTGGTCATAGTTTCCTAACAAATAATTTTTTAACAATTTTACCAAAAGTCTGTATTGCTGATGAACAAATTCAGTAAAGTGGCTCAATTAAAAATCAGCATGTAATAATTTGTAGAATTTTTTTGTATCAACAAAGAACTTCTGAGAAATCAAGGGATCACTATTATTTCAAGAAGATGCAAAATACTTTTTATCCATGGAAACTATCTGTCCATAGGTAACCATAAAATACAAAGAAGACAAATAAATGGAAAGATGTGTTCAGGGAATTCTTGCTCTTATTAAAGTGTCCATTTTGTCTAAAGTAATCTGAAGTAATATAGAAATTCATTATAATCTCTTCTAAAATGCCTGCATCTAGTAGGCTTAGTGTGGTGTCCTGTACTTTGCTGTCTCAGATCTGTTGGCATAGTTTTAAATAATAAATAAGTTAATTAATTTTATGTGTGTGAACATTTCCTTGCATATGTGTCTGTACAATGTGTAGGCGTGGTGTTCTTAGAAGCCAGAAGAAGGTGTCAAATAGCCTCAAACTGGAGTTACAGATAGTGAACAATCATGTGGGTTCTGGGAATCAAACCCAGATTTTCTGGAAGAGCATCCAGTGCTCTTAACCACTGAATCATCCTTGTACCTCCTCAGGGATAATTTTTATAGGTATAAGAAAAAACAGGCAAAATTCTACCCCAAACTATATAGTCTGATTATTAGTGAATCTTAATGGTATCAGTTAACATAGATCCTAGTACATATTGATATGTATAACTATTGTGAAATAAAAGTTGGTCAAAAAAGGGAGAGGTTCTATCATTAAAGATCTTTTATTCATGTGATTGTTCTGATAAATGAGGGTTTTGTTATATGCAAATTTTCTCGAAACTTTGTTTTAGTTGCTTTTCTCATTACTATGAAGAAGTATCTCACAAGCAACATGAGAGGGAAAGGATTTATGCTGACTCATTGTTATAGGTGGTATGTCGTCCATAATGGAAGGGAAGTCATGGCTGTGACATGGTTTACATCTCTGTGAATCAGTAAGCAGACAGAGGAAGTAGTACTGCTGTCTTAAAACTCTCACATCTTTTCCCCCATCATGACCCATTTTCATAAGTGTGAGATTCCTTCAATTAAAGATTCCATAACTTCTCAAAATGTTGCCACCAACTTGGGATCAGTACACAACTGGATTAGCCTGTGATGGACATTTTTGTAAATTTATCCTCATATTGCTGTCTGTTTTCATTTGGTGACCTTGGGTTCATATATTAAAATTTTAATTAATTAAATGGGGATTCCAGAAGTTTTGTTTTTATAGGATTGGGAACACTAAGATTGTGTAATTATGTGCCTTTTATCAGTTTTTAGAGTTGCTATTATGATTCTATAAAACAAATATTCATAAATAATTTGGCTAAATCTTCAGATATTTATTTAAAATTTCTACAAAAGTATATATTTCAAACCTTTGTGTGCTACCAACAAAAGCTGTAATTTCACCAGTTGTTTTAAAGATGTTAAGTAGAATACTTAAAACAAATATACTTTAACAGGTAGAATTTGTTTGGAGACTGTAATTTATAAGTGTAGTTTTGCCAGTAGTTCATAATATATAAAATTATTATTATTATTATTAGTTTTTTGCTTTTTGCCATGTTAGGCAAAAAGACCAGGGCCTTAATGCATTCTTGGCAAATGTTCTGTTACTAAATTACACACAGTAGCTTTAAGATATTTTTTGTATTGTAGTACAGCTCACATTGTGAGTAAAATTGGTTCATCCTCTGCCCTTGAGACTTAAGATTAAAATAATTATTATTACAAAACTCTTAAAATTTGCATTACTATAGTCTTAGAATTTAAGTAAGTTGAAAAAGTATAGAAGGTGTGAGAAAAAAAATACCTAAAAAAACCAAACCTATCATTTGAACCAAAGGATAACCACTATTAACGTTCCATGCTAATATTCTTGTCTCCCCTCACTCTCCGTGTGTGTGTGTGTGTGTGTGTGTGTGTGTGTGTGTGTGTCTTCCAAACAAAAATCGTTTTCATTACATTTTGAAGATATTAATAATTTTCTAGCTTTTATTTTTTTTTTTTAAGTCTTGATGCCTTATATTAAAGCGGATTTTGTAGAAAAATCTAGCTTCTGTAGTTAAAAAATGGTGAAGAAGGGCTGGAGAGATGGCTCAGCGTTTAAGAGCATTAACTTCTCTTCCAGAGGTCCTGATTTTGATTCCCAGCCACCGCATGGTGGCTCACAACCATCTGTGATGGGATCTGATGCTCTCTACTGGTATTTCTGGGGGAAACAAAACAAAACAAAAAAACCAGCTACAGTGTACTCATATAAATAAAATAAGTAAATCTTTAAAAAAACATGGTGAAGAAACCTCAGTACCTTTAAATTATTATTTACTAGGTTAAACAGTCTGCCTGGAAACTAATGATAGAGCTCTAAGGCTCTATATTAGAAGCATTAGTTGTATAGGTATGTCATCTAAGGTCTCACATACTCATTTGGAGGAGTTTGGATTTTGGAGGCCTGGGAACACAGAAAATTTGAGTTTTAAACTAACAAACTCTAGTTGTTAATTTTCTCCTTTTCAACTTGTCTCCTTTGGTTTGTGGTCATGAATGTATTTATGTATGCCTGAACATTTGTGTACTAGGTATGTGTCTGGAGCTACCAAGTTCACCTAGTTGGGCTCTTATTCTGTAGTGCTAGGGATTATCAGTATATGTTACCTTGTCCAGTTATTTACATGGGCAATAGAAAGCTGAAAATAAGGCACTTTAACAGCTGAGAATCTTCTCTGTCTTCATTAAGTTTCTTAATGGCTGCAGAATGTTATGTCTGGGACACCTATGGAAGAGTTCTGTTTAGATCTCCCACGAAAAACTTGTACCTTGAGGACAGCTTTAACTGAGACTCCCTTCAGATTTGCTGTTTATTCAGTCTAAGCCATGTATTTTCTGGGTAGTTTCTCTTCACTTACTGAGCATACATAGCATTAGCCATTTCTGTCTAACATGGGACTTCTCTTTGGGCAGTCCAGAACTTTGAGTTCACTGAAAGACTGGTAGTCGAGGACTGTACTAGTTTGAGGCTGTTCAACTTTTTTTATTACTGTACTTTCATAGCTGACTGGCCTGTGTCACACACAGCCTTAAGGTTTTTGTTTGTTTGTTTGTTTATTCTCTTGTTTTTCTTCTCATTCTTCCATAAACGCGTTATGATAATTTTTTACATACATAGCTTCTGTCTTGATTCTGCTTTGCAGAAATCCTGAATCGACACACATATTTTTTTACGTTTTTTAAAAAAAAATTTAAAGTTATATAGTCAACATGTAATAAAAAAAGAGCATAGAAATGTATAAAACAAAGACTGTAACCACCCCTTCTCTAAGACTCCAGAAAAGCCATTTAGATAAATGCTTATTATTAAAGTTTTGTTATTGTCTCACTTGTGTCCTAGTTTTAGAGTCTTTTAGGCAGTGTCTATTACTCTAAGTGCTGAAATATAGGAAATTAGTACATTTAACATTCTTTAACTGTTCCCTCATCTTGTCACTTGATCACATTAGTTATCTTTTTACTCTGTCAAGGCTTATGTTTATAATTAGTTATATATTATATAATTAGTATAATTTAGGCCATGCTTTGAATAATTCTTTCAAAAAGCAGTAATTGCTATTTGCTATAATTGTATAAATATAAATACGTCCAGAACCAAGTAATTTGTTGAAACTGTGTAGAAAGAATGTAGTGCTTTTTACTTTAGGACTGTCAGGGAAATTGTCTTTTTCTAGGTTTTGAGCTTTCTTTATTCCGTGCTATTACTTCTGTTGTCTTCATCAGTGCTTAAGATATGCACAAGGTGTACTTAGGTTTGAATGCCAGCAACAACAGTTACTGAAAATGAGCTGGGCATGGTATTAAAATGCCTGTAATCTCATTACTTGAATAGTGGAGGCAGGAGGTTTAGGAGTTCAAGACTACTCATCTCACCATAGTGAGTTCCAGGACCCATTTTATTTTATATATGGAATGTGTATGGATCACAGAACTTCTTAGGCCTATGGTAAGCAACATTGGCACCTTTATTTTTTTGTCCTCTCTGCTGCTACTTTGTATGTACCGAATCACATTGGCAGAAGATTTTAAGCAAGGAAACATAAGAAAAAAGAAAACAAAAGACTCCAAAAATAAATGACAAAACCCAGTTATTGGTCATGTGATCTTAGGCAAATTAAAATCTTCAACACTTTTCTTTATGCTAGGTTTTATAAATAATTGTTACAAAGAATCATAAATGCAGTAATTTTAAAATGTCCATTTATGCTAGGCCATGGTGGCAGAAGACTTTATTCTCAGCACTAGGGAGGCAAAGGCAGGCAGATGTCTTGAGTTCCTGAGTTCTAGAACAGCTAGGGCTACACAGACACTCGTCTTGAGGGGTGTGTTTGTGACAAAACAAAACTGTCAATTTATATCTCGTTTTGGTCCATTGATCTTTTCTTAGCATCTAGGAAGGTCTAAAAGGAGTTAGCTCCTATTGGAGGCTCTAGAGAGATCAGATTCCTTTGTTGGCAGAAATGATTCCTGTGTACCTATGTGTTCCTGCGATCCTCCTTGTTGGATGTTGGTTTGGGGAAAAGAGATATCACTCAATTCCTAGAGGCTACTTGCTGTTTTCATTTATGGCTCCTTTGATCTCAGAGTGTGGGTGAGGGGTGGTGTTGGGGGTGTTCCTCTAAAGCTTCAAGTTTTTTGTGCGCTTTTTTTCTATTGCCTCTCTTTGATTTGTTTGCTTATTTCCTTTCCTCTTCAGGGCAGTGTGATTGATTATATTGATTATAAAAGATATTTTCCGTGTTTTGATGTGTTGATCTTTTGCCATGTAATCTAATACATAACAGAGTACAGGGACAAAAGATTAAAGCGCCAAGAACTGAGAGAGGTTCTGAGATCCATATGTTTTATAGACAGCATAGCATGAGTCTACCTTGTCCAAAGGTCTCTACAATTCTTATGACAACCTAAAGTCTCAGATATATAAATTACATAGGTGAGAAGTCCCAAATCTCTTATTTAAGTGAAATATGGGTGAAGTTCTTTTAAGTATGAACCTGTGGAACAAAGGAAACAGGCTAACTTTTTCCAAAATACAGAACTAGGACAGATACAGACATGGTTCAAAAAGAAAGGGCAAAAGGAACTATTAGTTCTAAGTCGTTCTGGAATCCAGCTGGAGAAACTCTACAAATTCCAATACTTGGGAGTAATCATTTGTGATTTGCATACTTTCTCTAAATTCTCTTATCCATTTGCATGTTCTCAAGTATGGGTGATAGTATTTGTTTTTTAGGATTGTTGGGACAATCAAATGTTAAGGCATATAAGAACTGGAACTTTTGCCCTCCTCCTTCCTGCCCCAGCTGTTGGCTGTTAATTCTTTATTACAACCAGTCAGCATCGAGACAACCTCTGATCTAGCTCTAGAGTGCCTTCAGGCAGGTGAGGACGGACTAATGTTTACAAAATGAAAAACTGGTTATTGTTCATAGAAATGACAATACCAAAATCTTGCCAGCACTTAGCTCTTTGATTCAGAGACACACCTTCATACAATTTGAGGATTGTCACCCCAACAGTTTCTCTTTGTTATCTTCATTATACCCAGTTCCTAGATTTCTACTTTAGTAATTACAGTAGTCTCTAACTGTTAAATCCACTGTCTGAAGTTTTTGAAAATTTAAAGTTATAATAAATATGTAATAGAATCTTCTGTCATGTTTATTAAGTTTCTGGAGTTTGTTAATAAAATATTCTTTGTGTAATTATTGAAAGGAAAAAGAGATATTCGGTCATGAGGAAATCTAATCTCACATGGGATACCAATGTTGTTTGATGTCCCGGGTTTTTCGGCACCAACGTTAGGATAAGGATGAAGTGGGGGGTTTGGCCCATGGAGGTGTGGCGAGTCCTGGGGGGAAGGGAGATGCCTCTGGGGGGCCCATGTTGGGAATCCCTCCCCCCTGAGGGACCAGCCACATGACGGTATAGTATAGAATAGAGTTTATTCTGGTCATGGGGGAGTTAAGAGGGTAGTAGAGGCAGAGAGAGAAAAGAGAGGAATAGAGGAATATAGGCCAGCCATGAGCACATGGAAAGAGATGGGGGAAGGGAAGGGGAAGAGGAGGGGCAAGGGGAGAGCAAGAGAGCACAGGAGAGGAGGGCAAGAGCACAAGAGAGAGAAGAGAGGAGGGGACAAGCAGCCCCTTTTATAGTGTCAGGTAACTGGGGCGGAGCATAACTGGCTATTGCCAGATAACTGAGGGGTTGGGTTTATAGAATTCCAACATTTATCCTGTTGGTAGTACCTCCCCTAAAGTGGTGAGCAATACCATGAAATTATGCATTCTGTTTACTTGAACTATAGAAAAATTGTTTTTTTGAGACTTAAGTTTTCAAATTGTGAACACTCACAAACTATTTCTTTGGTGCTGCTTTGCAAAGAGCAGGTGTTTTGGATGTTTCTTATCCATAGCATTGCAAATATAAAAAGTAAAGCTTTTTAAAAAAAGATTTATTTATTATATATAAGTACACTGTAGCTGTCTTTAGACACATCTTAAGGAGGCATTTGATCTCATTACAGATGGTTGTGAGCCACCATGTGGTTGCTGGGATTTGAACTCAGGACCTCTGGAAGAGCAGTCAGTGCTTTTAACCACAGAGCCATCTCTCCAGCCCAAAAATAAAATTTGTTACAGAGCTGAATAGAGTCTAGTGACTGCTGATAAATCCTAGCTAGCTGTACATCTTTTTTTTTTTTTAAATCAGTAATTTATGAGAGAGATCTCAATTAAAGAATAGTGCAATGTCTTGTGGTATTCACATTGACCAATGACTGAAAAATGTGAAATGACTGAAAACACATTTTGGTAAACCACATTTAGGCCAACTTTTTTATTAATAGGGTTCATGACAGTTTGACGGTATATTGCAGCATGTGTTCATTTATTATCCTTGATGTTTCATTGCTAAAAATAGTACTGGTTATTATTCCTTGTATCAGTTTTGTGCTTTAAAAAGCATAGTATTCAACTGTCACATCTTATTAATTATAGACCTCATTTTGAAACATAAATCACAATAGAATTTTAGGTCAAGTGCATCACATGTTCCTTTTGTTAAGAGGTTGTTGCCTTTTTAAGGTAGTTTTTCTATTCATTTGGATAATGTGCTGTGTTGAGCTTTGGTTGTTAATTGATAGATGTGGTATCCTCTCTGTGAGAGCTTTTAAAATGCATAACACGTATTTCAGAAAGCAGCTGTTGCTATGGCAACTCTCGGGTCACTTGCAGCTCAGCTTACATGATTGGCTGTTAATGGAGCCTAATATGCTTGAGAGGAGAATTGAGCAAATGAAAGAGGGTTTTGAAGGAATCCTCTTAAACCACTTGAAGTTTAACGAAATAGCACTTAAAAATTTAACACTTATATTACTGTTACTCAGTTTGATATGAGTGGTTTTATGAGTAATGAAAAGTTCTGAAAATAATTTTCATAACTCTTAGAATGTTGGAATCTTGTTACTATTTTCCCTCATATTACTGTTGTTTAAAGAAACACAGCTGTCAGTTATGTTCTATGCTGTACACTCTGAACCTCAGAGGAGTTAATTGGATTGAAGCATAAGAAGGTTGTTAATTGTGTGGGGCCAGAACATGTAGTAAAATCAGGAATAGTGTCTACATTTAGTGTAGTTATGTGAATTAGG
The DNA here is from genome assembly GCF_963924665.1 of Micromys minutus. Lineage (NCBI taxonomy): Eukaryota > Metazoa > Chordata > Mammalia > Rodentia > Muridae > Micromys > Micromys minutus. The sequence goes on from NC_137956.1 coordinate 32,077,344, forward strand.
TTAGAGTCACTTTTTATTTGGATTCTTAAGATAGTCTCACGAATACATGCCTCTTATGGGAGTGTTTGAATGGTATAGAAGGAGATGATGCAGTGTACTTTGAGGTTGATGCAGTAAACACAATTAAGCATAAGAATTTCTAGAAATCCTGTCAAGCTGGCTCAGTGAGCAAATGTTCTTGTCACCAAAAACTGATGACCTGAATTCAGTCCCGGAAACCACAATGGTGGAAGGTTGTTCTGTACCCTCTAAGTGTACCATGGCTTGGGTGTGTGCACTTCTAACCTTCCACCCCCATGTAATGAAAAATTGATAATGAATTGACATAATAAAAATAAATAATGTAAAATAGCACAATAATATCAGCCTTGTTAAATGACAGTTTTTATCAGTGTCTACCTATTAACACTTTTATAGCTATGATATTAATAATAGAGCTTTATTTTGGCAATTAGATAATAGTATATGTAGTTAAAATTAGATTGTAATTCGGGTGATGTTTGCAGAATAGTAATATCTCTTCAGAAATTATTTTGTAAAAATCATTTTGGTTGCCTAGTGTGGAAGGTATTGGAAGTAGAACTAAAATATGGGTCTTATTATATCTGTTTCTACCTCTAGAGTTAAAAAAATTGATTATACTGCCATGTATATATAGTCTCAGACATTGAGAGACAGAGTCAGGAGGATTGTGAGCTACATAACAAGACTCTGGGCTTGGGAATGCAGTGAGCTCAGTGGTAGTATATGTCTAACAAGAACAAGACCTTGTGTTCCATCCTAGCATAAAAAACAAACAAAAGATTATGGTGTATTGTTTAAACCATTGCACCAGATTTTGTTATTTGATGTTTGACTTTGTTATCAGAAATAGTGATAATTACCTTTGATTTCTTAAAGGAATATTTAGAAATATTTAATCATTTTTGTTTTAAAATGGCAGTGTGCAAGTGACTGACTACATCCTGTTCTGCTGAGGTAATAATAGAAATACTAGATTATGTTGTTGCCTGATAGAGTTTCCTCATTGACATTAGGAAAAATAAAGTTCAAGAAGTTAACATCAGTCTTAGAAAGCTACTGTTAGCTTATTTTAAGAGTTTATTCTATGTATATATAAGTATACATAAAAAATACTTATCATTCTTTATATGTCTTCATGCATTTATGATTTTCCCTATAGGCATTTCAACTTTAATTTTTCATGAACCTTTTTTGACTTAATATCAGTTTTCATTTTTAGTATACAAAGTAACAGTCTTTTAAAAAAGATTTATTTATAATTAAGTAATTAATTTGTTTTCCAAGACAGGGTTTATTTTTGCAGCCTTGGCTGTTCTGGAATTCATATTGTAGACCAGGCTGGCCTTGTGTTCAGATCTGTCTTTGCCTCGCAAATGTTGGGATTAAAGGCATGCACCACAGCTGCTTAAAAATATTTTTATTTTTTAAGTATGTGTCTGTTGATGTGAGTGCAGTACATGTAACAAAGGAGCCTATAAAATGCCATTTGATCCTCTGGAGCAGGAGTTTAGTAGTTGTGAGCTTCCTGGGAACTGAATTCCAGTCTTCTTCAAGAGTAGTAGTACTCTGTAAGAACATTATACACACTTAACTATTAAGTTGTTTTTGGTAACAATTTTTTTTTTACAGTATTTTCAAACATATTAGGCCTTCATTGACCCTATGATTGATCCTCCACTCTCATTCTTCCTGCAGTTTTCAATGGCATATAAGAATTTAAAAACCTGTTCAGCCCCAGCATTTTCAGGTGGCTTAGTGGTCAAGAGAACTGGTTGTTCTTCTAGATGACCGGTTTGATTGCTTGTGGCTCACACTGTCTGTAATCCCAGTTTCAGGGTATTCACTGCTCTCTTCTGGCCGCTGTGAGTACCTTAGCATATGAGTGATCCACAGACATACACTGAAAAAGATAAACCCATTAGCAGACATATATATCTACAATTTAAAGTTTTTTCACTCTCCTGGCTAGTTCTTTGTCAACTTGACACAAGTTTAGAGTTATTTAGGAAGAGGAACTCTTGAGTGTGTAGGGGGTGGGAGGAGAAGCCTCCATAAAACTTGCCTTAAATTCCATAAAATTAAATACCACAAAATTCCATAAAATTGTAATTTCTGTTCAGTTATTAGATATTCAATTGTTTTCTTTATTACTTTAATATAAAATGTTTACTATAGGTGAATGTTTTATTTAGGGTTTGTAAAACTCTGTGACAAATAATTTGGTTATTGATAAGGGAAGCCAGGGCAGGAACCTGGAGACAGGAAATTGATACAGAAGCCTAAAAGGCATGCTGCTTACTACTGATTTGCTCCCAGCCTGGTCTCTTTACATCACCCTCTTAAATCAATAACAAATCAAGAAAATTCACTGCAGATTTGCCTACAGGCAAGTTTTATGGAGATTATACTGGTTTAGAAAATGTCTGTAATAGGTTTTTTTAAAGGTTCTGTGGCCTCACTACATGGATAGTTTGCTAGGGCAACCTATGGGTCATGACACCTTTGGGGTTGTGTGTCAGATATTTTGCATATCATATATTTGCATTATGATTTATAACAGTAGCAAAATTATAGTTATGAAGTAGCAATGAAATAATTTTATGATGTGAGGTGTCACCACAACATGAAGAACTAACTGTATGAAAGGTTTCTAGCTTAAGAAAGGTTGAGAAAGACTGGTTTAGAGTATCAAGCATAAATTTTTCCTGTTCACTGGACCTTACATCTAATTAGACAGCTGTTATCACTGAACTAAAAGTGCCATAATTTCACCTTTGTGGGTATTATGTTTTGCTGGTCATTGTGGATTCTGGGTTTCATAGCTAAGTAGGACTATTGATTGCCCCCCCCCCCGCCCCCCCGCGCTTGGCTAGAACCTTCTATACTATAAAATATAAAAGGTAGTCTTGAGGGAGGAGATTTTGGGTTAAGATCCAGCTCAGATCCTCCAAGTTCTGTGTCTTCAGGAGCAGTAACTTACCTTAACATTCTGGGAGAAAACCAAGGACAACAGCAATAGTATATTTTTTAGAGGCTTCCTTGGGTTCCTCTGACCAACAACTTGAAAGGAGGTTTCTTGATACTGGGGATTTTGTTAGGTAACCAGAGGCTCTTGGAGGGAACTTTATCACCCCCAAATGATGTGATTTCCTTTGATAAGTAAATATGTAATGTATATGTGCCTGCATGCATATAAACACATATACACATTACATGTAATTTTAGGTTAACTATATGTGTTGTGATTGAAGTGGCAGAAGAGGTTCCAAGGACTTATCAAGGTGGATACCTATAACAATTGAGTTTCCTGGGGTAGGCTTGGTTCTGTGCCAGGTGTGTTCCTACTGCATCTCTGGTAACAAGAACTAAATTTCATAAGCTAAAAGGTGTGGCTCTGGTCTTAATTCTTGATCTGTAGCTTAGAGTAAGTAGCCTTGAATTTTGATCTTCCTGCCTCAATCTGCAAATTGCTGGGACTACAGTAATACTATCAGAATGCATTGCCCCAAGTTAATCTCTTTTCATAGTCACTTTAGTGTACTTCATCTAGTTCAGTTGCTAAGGGCTCCCAGTATACATTTCTTAGACACATGTCTTCTGTTTACTTGTTAATAACATCTTGCTGAGTCCTTTCACACTGATGATAGTCCCATCACAGTAGCCTTTTTTCTGCCTTTATAGCATCTAGGCTTAACTATTCTGTCTTTATATTTTTACTCAAGTGTTTGTAAAATAGAGCTTCATTATATAAAATGAAGTGTTACAAATTACTTAAAAAGACACAGGCCTTTTAAAAGCATTTCTGTAGGTTTGATTAATTCTGAATGATTGATTAATGTGTATGTAACTTTTTAGCACTATGCTACTATCTTGACAGATTATATTCAGGTCTGTATAGACTTACAGAATTTGTTCACACTACATATGTAATTTTTGTGGTAAATTCATTCAATTAATTTAAAGCAAGATATAAAGATTAAAAGAATTTCACTGTTTAGAAATAGTTCTATTTAAAATTAAATAATAATGCATATGCACTTGCCATATGTGTGTTTGTGTGTGTTTGTGTGTATGTCTATAGATCTATGGACAGTGGAAGTTAGTAGTTTTCTTCTGTACTAAATAGGTCCCAGGAATCCAAATGAGTTTGCCTAGTGACAATTTTCTTCACTAGCTTAACCTTATCTTGTCAGTCCAAGTATTATTAACCTTTAAAAAAGTTTTCAATTTTAGACTGTGCCTGATGGCTTTTAATCTCAGCATTTGGAAGGCAGAGAGAGGCCATGTAGGGCAATAAGACCCTACTTCAAAAGAGAACAAATAAAATACAAAATTTTGTGTATGCATGTATGTGCCATAGGAGGATAGAGGAATCAGATCATCTGGGCTGAAGTTATAGATAGCTGTGAGCCATCCAATGTAGTTGCTGTGAGTTAAAACTCAGGTCTTCAGCAAAACCAGTATGTACTTTTAACTGCTGAAGTATCTGTTCAGTTCCAGTTTATAAGCATTTTATGAAGGCAAATGTTAGACATATTTATGTGTGTGTTTGTGCTTGTGAGCTTATGCATGAGCTTGTGTGCATGCATGAAGGCCAGAGGTCAGTGTTGAATATCTCTTGATTGTTCTCCATCTTAAATTTTGAGACAGGATCTCTCACTGTATTTGGAATCACTTGATCCTGATAGGCTGGATGATCAGTGAGCTCTGAGGATCTGTCTATTTCTTTGCCCCCTGTAACTACCATGGCCAATGTACTTGCCTTCAGTAAGGATACCAGAGGTCGGAGACTGAAGAGATTAATTACTCAGTTGTTTAGAGTTATATTATTCTTATAAACGATCCAAGTACGGTTTTTTGAACCAAATCATAAGTGCATCTCCAGGAGACTAGACTCTGTATGTACCTTTTATATCCATTGCCAAACCCCCATATGTACATAATTAAAAATACAGGATACTGAGTATGTAAACTGATGTCCTGGTGTTTGATGGCAGGAACTTCAATGGGCCATTTCCCCAGCCTGAAAGCGTGCTTTTGAGTAAAAGTATCTGTGTAGTTTTATCAAGGTTTAACAATTGAAATCTCACAGCTAATAACTTTTGCTTATATACTTTTGTCATGCATGTATTTGAAGCAAATTCATGACATGTTATGACTAAAAGTAGAGGTATATATTATAGTTGGGAAATATTTCTCAAAAAGCTCATGCATTGAATTCTTTAGTTTGTTGTCAGTGCAAAGTTGCAATGTGATTAGATTATGAAACTATAGCTGAATATGGTATTTGATTGTAAGGCTGTATTGGAAGGGTTGAATTACTGGAGGAAAGCTGCTGTCTTTCAAAGTAATTTGGGGGAAGAAACAGTTTATTTGGCTTATGCTTCCAAGTCACTGTTCATCATTGAAGGAAGTCAGAGCAGGAACTGAAGCAGAACAGGAACCTGGGGGCAGGAGGCTTGATGCAGAGGCCATAAAGAGCTGTTAACTGCCTTGCTCCTCGTGACTTTCTCAGACCCCTCTCTTTTTTCTTTCTTTCTTTCTTTTTTTTTATTGAACAACTTTATTTTTAAAAACAAAGATAAATGTACAGATTTTAAAAGCATTTTTGCATAAAAGTATATGAATATGTTTTTGTCAGTACTTGATTTTTTTTAAAGGTTTGATAGTAATCCTTAAAATCTTACTAGTTACAATGAGCACAAAGTACATGTAAAACAAGATGTAACCTGGAAATAGTCTTCTTGGTGTGTAAAGATTAAGCATAATGATTTTTCATATATCTTTTTTTTGGCCTTTGTTTTTCTTGAACTTGATATAGTCTGTGAGTTGTTTCTGGGGTGTTCAGAGCTTTCTGGCGTTAGTATCCAATAACCAGTGACTGGATATTATGTCTGTTCTTTTGTGACTGGGTTACCTCACTCAGGATGATATTCTCTAGATGCATTTATTTTCTTAAGAATTTCATAAAGTCTTGTTTCTGATAGTTGAGTAGTACTCCATTGTGTAAATGTACCACAATTTTTGTATCCATTCATCTACTGAAGGACATCTGGGTTCTTTCCAGCTTCTGGCTATTATAAATAGGGCTGCTATGAACATTGTTGTGCATGTGTCTTTGTTGTATGTTGGAGCTTCTCTGGGGTATATGCCCAGAAGTGGAATAACTGGGTCTTCAGGTAGGACTATGTCCAATTTTCTGAGGAATCGCCAGACTGATTTCCAGAGTGGTTGTACCAGTTTACAACCCCACCAACAGTGGAGAAGTGTTCCTCTTTCTCTGCATTCTCTCCAGCATCGGCTATCATCTGAGTTTTGGATCTTGGCCAATCTGATTGGTGTGAGGTGGAATCTCAGGGTTGTTTTGATTTGTATTTCCCTGATGGCTAAGGATGTTGAGCACTTCCTTAGGTGCTTCTCAGCCATTCAATATTCCTCAATTGAGAACTTTTTGTTTAGCTCTGTACCCCATTTTTTAATAGGATTGTTTGATTCTCTGGTGTCTAACTTATTGAGTTCTTTGTATACCTTGGATATTAGGCCTCTATCAGATGTGGGATTGGTCAAGATCTTTTCCCAATCTGTTGGCTGCCGTTTTGTTTTCTTGACAGTGTCCTTAACCTTACAGAAACTTTGCAATTATAGAACCAGCTCAGGAATGGCCCCACCCACAGGGGACTGGGCCCTTTCCCAGCAATCATTAATTAAGAAAATGCTTCTTAGGCTTGCCTATAGCCAGATATTTGGGAAGCATTTTTTTGAGTTAGGTTTCTTTATCTTAGATGACTTTAGCTTGTGTCAAGTTGACATAAAACTAGCCAGCACATTGCCTTGAGAGGTGTTCCTGTCCTCAGCCTTTTCCTCCTTCTCTCTGTGTTTGCTGTCATGTCCATCTTATCATAAAACTGTGGGACCATAAAGAGGGTTAACTATGGACTAAAACCTCAGAAATTGTGAAGCACAACAAATCTCTTCTGTAGTAGTGTATATTAGTTTTAAAATTTGTTTTTTTCTTAGTTAGGATATTTACAGTATTAGCTCTTGCTAGCCAAGAACTTATACTGTCCTGTTTCAGTCTTTGAATATGTGCTACCATGCCAGGCTTTATCTCAGCTACCATGGCATACTGAAAGCTGAGTGGCATATCTGTTAAAGATAATTTTAGGAAACATTTTCAATAATTTCTTAATGTTTTAGAATATTTTCTAGAGACTTTCTAATAGGAATGTTATTGGAGAAATTGCTTTAAATAATGAATATGCATGTTTCTTTAGTCAGTAAGAATGAGAAAGGTCAGAGCAAACCATAAGTTGTTTTTCTGTCAAGGGAAGCTGACAGTGCTGTGTTAGCAAGGGTAGAACATTAATAGCCTTTTATATTTTAAGACATCTTCAGTGGTTCTGCCTGCGTAGGGAAGGAGGCAGAGTAGATTGATATAATTAACTCATAAGGGCATGGAATAACAACAAAACAAGGAGCTACTGTTTTCTGAAGTCATACTGACGATTTGAATTTTCAGATTATAATTTGTAGTGGTATCAATTTTCAGGGTTCTGATTCTTAAAACATTACACACTAATTTTGGGTTTAGTATAAACTTAGACTTTTACGTGGCAGTCAATATAGGATGATCAAGGCTAAAAAAGTTAATAAGGAAGTTAGTGATCAATTCATTTGTAGACTTACTAAAAATGATGAGAGGAAGGTATAAATAAATAATTGGAGTTTGTGTCTGTGTGTATATTTGTATATATGTATATATATTCACATTCACATGATAGTCACACTGTATAGTTATAAGAATTGAGACATAAATGGATTTGTTGAATTTACCGTTTTATGTATGTGTCCTCATTAAACTTTGTAGTTGTGTTAAAGTTTAGTTACATACATATGTATTCATTGTATAAGTTCTATCAGTAAAATCATAGCTGTGAATTTTGTACTTCCTAGTACAGTCATTTTGGACATACACCATTTCCATGAATTTTTATGTTTTCAAAGTTAGTGAGCTTAGTACTGGATCCTGCTAGAGAAACAAATAGTTCAGACTTGATCAGAAGCATGATCGCCTTAGGCAGCTGGCAGACATGGAGCTCCAGTGGTTGTTTTGGAAAATCCATATATTTTACCTTCTATAACTTTACTTCTACACTGAGTTTCAAAACCTGTTGGCATTCTGAAAAGCTTTTTTATTGGGAGAATAGTATGATGATGTTAACTTTGTCTAAAGATTTCTCCCAATTTTCTTCCAGTTGTAGAGCATATTTAATATTAATAGTACATACACAATCATCATATCATTGCACCTTCATACTGTTGTAGTAGCTTGTCTTGACTTAAGCTATATTGGGTTAAATGTTGGTTCATGATGTCTTTTAGAACTGTGGGTGGAACCAATAAATTCAGTTTATTACTGGTCAGATTTAAATTATCTAGTAAAGTTGAAGTAGCTCAGTAAAATTGTTTCTGAACTGAGGAGTCATGCCTAGGAGATGACTCGGCATGTAAAGGATCGTGCCATGCAAACCTGATGACATGTCTTCTATTTCTGGAATTTAGGGTGGAATGAGAGAACTGTCTCCTCAAATTGTCCAGACCTCCACACTTGCACATGACATGCTCACAAGTGTGTGAATAACAGGCATTCCATGTAAATTAAAAGTAACTAAAACCAATAAAAGTCCTAAAGGTAGCTTAATAATTTCAAAAGTAGTAGGCCTGAGAAATATCCATGCTGTAATTTTGACATATGGCTTTGTTTCTCAGGTAAGCTAATATTTTTCTTCTACTGTAAAGAATATTTTGCTTTGGCCATTAGACTTACATGTCCTTCAAGACTCAATTCAAATGTCATTTCTTTGGAAAATGAGACTATCCTTTTAATATGCCTTACCACCCAGCATTGATATCTTTTGCAGTCTGAAATTGTTTTATATATTACTTTGTTTATTGTTTACTCCCATGAATGAGAAATTTGTAAAATCAAGACTATTTTTTAATCTATTTACAATCTTGCTTTTAGTACTAATTTAAAAATGCACATGAATAACACACATCGCTAAACATTTTTTATGATTTTCAGTAAGTGCTACAGGAATATTATTGCAAAAACATTTGTTGAAGTCTCTTAACTTTCACCCATTTATGTGTGCCCTTATTTAGAAATACAGTATTTGCAATTATACTCAAGTTAATTAATACAAGGTTGTAGTTCATTAGTCCCAAATCTCTATAATTGCTTTGAAGCAAAAACAATGGTACCATGTGAATATACAGGTAACCTTTTCACTGAAATTTTCTAAGGTGTGTGTGTGTTTATGTTTATGTTTATGGTACATGTGTAAGGATGCCTTCAGAGATCAGAAGGTGTTGGATCCTTTGCAGCTGGTATCACAAAAGGTTGTGAACTGTCCTAGATGGGTACTAGGACCCAAAAACCAAGGTGTCTGTTCAGTTGTGTATTTTTTCTTTTAACATGATAGCGATTGTTTATGCCTTTTTGAAGTAATTTCTAAAAGAAATTTAGGACTATATATAATTACTTATTTTGATGAGGGCTATCCTTCATTTTCATGAGTGTGGGGAATATGTATGTACATACATGCTTTTGTGGTTGTCTTGGTGCAGGTGGGTGTGGATGCCCAGGTTGATGTAAAGAATCAACTTCCGTGGCTCCTTCACTTTATTCATTGAGGCAAGATCTCTCAATGATATCCATAGCTCTTTTGGAAATGACCAGCTTTCCTAGTCAGCTGGCTCTGGGGATCTTCTGTTTAAAACTTCTAAGACTAGAATTCCAGGCACTTAAACAGCAGGTGATTGTGGAAGGTTCTAGGGATTCAAATTAGTACTTGAGCTTAAACACTAAGCTTTATCAGTTAACCCCGAGGGCTATTTTCTTATTTCTCAGAATCTCTGTAAAATGAGATATGTTTTAGGTAAAGAACATAATGAACTATTTTGATATTTTCCATATATAATCATTACTCTTGATGGTTGGTCTTTTTAATTAGGCTGTTAAATTGCCAAACAGTTTTGATTTATGAGTAGGTAGATCTGTTAGTAAAATAATTAAAAGGATGTATTATTTCCTGACCCCCACTACCACCCCTAATGTCTGGAGACATTTAGTGGTGATTTTGGAAATTTTAAAAACCACATCAAAATATTTTTATTAAAGTGTAGGAAAACAAACAATCTTGCAATTTTGATGGGTAATAATTTGCAAACATTTTTCATATATGCAATATTGGGTGTTTTAGTATAAAAGAAGTTAATATCTTGGGGTTTTATTTTTATTTGTTAGACATTTAAAAAGTTATTGAATTTTTTCACTGATCTATAATTTAGAACTGTCTACTCAGTTATTTCTGTTCAACTAATTGTATGGTTTAAAGATCACAGCTCTTGACATATATAAGTTTGGTAGGCTTTATATGTAAATATATTTATTTAATCTTAAACTTCAAATTTTATTTTTAAAAATAAGATAATAAATGCCTATGTATAATATTATTTTAATTTCTATGTTGGATTAATACTAAGATATATGAATGAATTTTTTTATACTGTATGACAGATCTAGGTATTACCTTCCTGTAGCCAGTAATAGTTTTTAGCCTACTTTGTTTTTCATTTTATATATCATGTCAATTTTTTTCCTCGCCTCTACTCTCATTTATCCTCTTCTTCCACTTAGTAGATTTATCGTTTTGAATTTGACTTTTGATTTCAGTGCTTTATCAGGTTTTGATCTGCCCCATTAGACTTTTTGCCATTTCTCCATTTCTTAGATAATATAGCTATTCCAGGCAGCAAAGTTTGGATTCATTAGACACAATTCATCTTGGTCAGCAGGTAGTGTTGAAAGCCACAATCTCATCTCCTCTCCCTCTTCTTTCTCTTCTCCACCCCACCCTTCTCACTTCCTATCCTCTCCCTCCTTCTCTCATTACCTCCCTCCCTTTCTCACTATATTACTATCCTGGAATTCTTTATGTACACCAGGATGGTGTCAAACTCTGCTCCAACTGCTTGGATTAAAGATTTATCCCACTATGCCCAGCTTAAATGATAATTTAAAAATTATTTTCTATGCAAGAATGTTTTGTCTGCATGTATGTCTGTGTACCACATGAATGCCTGGTGCCCATAGAACACAGAGGATGGTATCTGATCCTGTGACTGGAGTTACAGACAGTTATGAGTTACCATATGGTGCTGGGAGATTGAGTCCTTTGGAAGAACAGCTAGTATTTTTAACTGCTGAGCCATCTCTTCAGCTCCCAAGATACATTTTATAATGGTCACATAACTAGCTTTATTCATGAGAAGGTGGTTGGATTTACAGGATCATTAAAAAAACAAACAAACCCTTAATTACCGATTAACCACTTTTCTCTCTATTAGTTAACATTAGTATCCTAGTGTTACATCCTAAGTTGCATGATAAATTTAATGTATATTACTAGATGTGTGTGTTCCTTGGATCAGACCCAGGGCCTTGTTTATAAAAGGAGAGTATTTTCACATTCTGTTATATCTCAACCCTTGTCATTTACCTTTACCTTTGCTGATTTTAAAACTCCCCTCTAGGTGTTAGGTACAACATTGTAATTTTTTTTTTTTTTTGGAATAGAAAGGTTTCTCTAAAGATTTTGGAATAGATTGTTAAGTGTGGATTTCGTGAAGTTTCTAGTTGAACAATGCTAGATCTTTTCATTTACTCCTAGTATAGTGGTGTTTGTGTAGATTTTAATAGCTACATTTTTTTTTCTGTGATGAAACACCATGATCAAAAGCAGATTATGAAGAAAATATCTTGGCTTATGGTTTCAGAAGGAAAATAGTTTATCATTGCAGAGAGAAACCATGGCAGCAACAGACAGGCATGGCAACAGGAGCAGAAAGCTGAATGAACACTTCTTCAAATAGAAAAACAAACTCAAAAGTGGGAAGAGGCTCTAAATCCTCAAAGCCAGTTTCTGGTGATATACTTCCTACTTGCAGGCTCTACCTCCTAAGGGTTCCATGACCTCCTCATATGACACCACCAATTGAGAACTAGATGTTCAAATCTGTGAACATATGGGGGACATGTCTCAGAAAACCACCACAGGGCTCAAATAGAATGTGTACATACAGGAAAGGAAGATTGGGTAGGGTGGTGGTGGGGTTGCTGGACAAATACAGTGTTAAAAATTTTAAGAGCAGAATAATGGTAGGTCAGTAATAGCTGAGGAGGTAGGAGAATGGTTTGGTGCCATGTATTTGGTGATGAAGTCTAAGAAAATGTTAGAATGTTGAATGCAAAAGAAAAATGCAGCTAAAATATGACTATTCATAAGTACTCTATGGTAAGATTGTGTGAAAACACCATTTTGTATAAGAAATTGAGAAGCTGTCATGGAGATGCAGTTTCAGAGATAAAGCTTTGGGAAATGTTTTTAGATAACATATTGTTTTCATTTTTGTTTAGTATGACATTCTTGAGTAATAGTATTATGTGTGCATATAGAGTCTCATGTGGAGAATTTTCTTAAGTTTTCTCTTCCATTTTGATATATCTCTGTCTTAGCCCTTGTTTATGCTCTTTGAAAACCCTAATTATTCCTTGTCATTGATTTAGCTAGTCACAATAATTGAGAAAGGATCTCTCAACTGTTCTTTATTTCAATGTATACTTTCTTTATACACAAATTCATACATAGGTTTATGGGGCATGGTGTTTTGATGCATATATTATCAAATAAGAGTAGCTAACATATCCATCACCTCAAGCATTTTTATTATGGCAATAACATTCAAAGTCATTCAAGGTATTTAAAAATGTTCCATATATTGTTAACTATAGCTACCCTACCATGCATGGTGTATGCATGCCACATTTTCTATATTGATGCCTTTATTTATAAACAATTAGGTCAACTGAGTTTTTTTGGCATACTGATTTTCTTTTTTCTCTTGGATATATTTTCTCAGTGGGATGGCTAGAATGCTTAGCAGTTTGGTTATTCTGGTATGTGTGTAGTCTATAGTGTCCCATTACTATACTAATTTATAGCTGCACCATATTCTTTCTCCACATCCTTGCCAGCACAAGTCTTCCTTTTTTTTTGGTAGCTAGTATCATTAAAATAAGCAGTGGTAATTTAGATTCGCATTTCTTTCATGAGTAGCTTTAAAAAAATTCACACTTATTTTACTCAGAAGTTGGTTAAGAAGTTTATTTATGATTATAACAGTGAATACGATAGAAAAAAATTACCTGTTCATAGGAAGTTAATTATTTCATTATCAAGAAAACAAAAGACATGCTGGCACAGAACTCTGATATCCACCTGCTTCCTTCTCCCAACTGTTGGGACTTAAAGCATACTACATCACCACCACCACCACCACCACCACCACCACCACCACCACCACCACCTGACTCCTTTTTTAAAGAAGAAAATAACTATCCACATTAAAGATACTGAAAATTCATTAATTTAATATGAACTCTTACCTCTTTTCATTTATTAAGCACTGCTTCCTGAGTACATAAAGATTGGTGGGTTTTGTATAGTTTCCTATGTCTTTACAATGTTAATAACTAAAGTGAATTTGGGAGACAAAAACTAAAACTGGTTTTAAATTGACTATATTTAATTACCAAGCTAAAGACATTGTAAGAAAACATCATACCATGATGGTTTAATCAGTCATGGGTCATCCAAAAATAGGACTTAAAGATCAAAAATAAAATAACTTTTTATTTGTCTTTACCCATTGAGCCATCTCACTAATAAATTATTAAGGCATCCCCACATTGTTTTTAATTTTTCAGGATTCTCCTGACTTTTGTCAGTTTGTTTGATTATATCTATGAGTGTTTATTCCACATTGCATTCATTGACCTTTTTGAATGTTTAGATTTTTGTTTTTATTGACAGTTGGGATTTTTCTGTCATAAAGTCTCCAATTTTCTTCTTTCTTGGAGATGTTTGGAATATTTGTCTCATGTATACAATACCTGAGATTCAATAAGGAGGACTTTTTTTTTAAGTAAAATGGGTCACTCATTTTTTAAAATTACATCTTGTGATGGTTTTTGTTAAAATTGGGCATGTTAAGTATTTAATTCTGTGAATTACCCCAGTCTCATGTTTTTTGATGATGATGTCTATTTGTTACGCATGTTATTTTTCTTAAACTAATTTTTTTAAAAAAAGATTATCTTATAGGTGGTCAGATGTTAATTCTGATTAACAAATAAGTAATATGATAAATTTTACTAAAGAACTGAAACCAAATGGAAAATAGGTTTTGTTTACAGATTGGTTTATTAGCTAAGATATTCATTATTTCAGTATCCTGTTCACTTGAGGATACTGCTTTTATCTTCACATTTTATTAGCATAAACCTCATCGGTTATTGAGAGATATAAATTTATTCTTTTCTTTCACATCAAGCAGTCACCCAGCTCTGAGCATGCATATGTAGATAATAATTCTTCAATCTTTGTATTCAGTCTTTATTTCTAAGTTTGCCTCTTTGCTTGTCTACTGGTCACTTCATAGACTAGGGCTCTTGAACTTTTTTCAGTTGTCTTTCTAAGAAAATTTATTGGTATGTAAGATAGACATACAAACAAAACATTTGATAATAAATTATAAGACATTAATTTTTTGGTATACATTTAAATAGAAAACAAAGTTTACATGCTGTGAAGGGTCTTTATTTATTTTTACATGATAAATTAAATCTTAGGTGAAGTTCTGATTCAAGGACCAAAACATTTTTTATGTTCTTAGAGTTAATGGAGATTTTATTTTTATAATTATCAGTGCTGAGCATTCATCTCACAGGCATATGTAGTACAGAATAGCAGGATGTTGAAGGCCATTTAAATAAGTAGTTGGACATTCTGCTTTAATTTAAAGCCAAAATTCTAGTAATGATTTTAAAAATAAAATTTAAATCAGCAGTTCAAAACACTTTTTCAATCACAAAACAACAGATATAATATGCAGTCACTGATATTTGGACACTAGCCCCAGAAAGCTCTGAATACCCAAGAAACAACTCACCGATCATATGATGCTCAAAAAAAAAAAAAAAAAAGACCAAAAAGTGGTAGCTTCAGTCCTTATTAGGAAAAAAAAATGCAACAAGTGTATAGCACCCACTCAGAGTGGGGTACACCTAGACCTTAAATTGCTAAGAAGATAGCCTTGTGGCAATTTTTGGTATTTAAAAATCATTATGTTCTATACACACTAAGAAAACTTTGACTGTTTCCATGTTATGTTTTGTTTTACATGTACTTTATGCTTATGGTAACTAGTAAGATTTTAATGCATACTACCAATCCTTAAAAAAAAATCAAGTATTGACAAAATATATTCATATATCTTTATTCCTAAATGCTCTTAAAAATTTGTACATGTATCTCTGTTTTTTAAAAATAAAGTTGTAAGGAAAAGCAAACAAACAAACAAAAAAAAAAAAAAACGCCCAGTTTTTCAAATTTAGACATCATTCAAGCTAAGGTACATTGATTTGATACTTGATCTTAGGAATGATAGTGAAAGATTAAATGTCTGTTTTCTTTAACTAAAACATTATCTTTTTGTACGAGTAGAAAATGCTGTATGTACAGTTAAAAAAAAATCTAGTTCATAACAGTTATAGTCTGGAGTCTGAGCCAAGGTGTATCAGATAGTGTTTCTTGGCATCTCATGTCACAATGGTAGTATATTACAAAGTGTGCATATTGTATGTTAATGTTGTACAGTGCTGTCAGAAACACCTCAGATTTATTGCATATTTGATTTTGAATTAAATTTTGCTCTTTGAATATTCAGAAAATTTTAAGTTGCCATTTTTTAAAATAATCCTACATTTAGTTATGTGACTTTCAGATGGGTTATGAACCACAATTAGTTTCATGCATATATTTCTGATACGTGTAAATCCTTTCAACAGGTACCAGCTACCATTTTTGAGACCAAGGTTCTTGTCTTTTTTTTCCCCTTATACCTGCAGCTACAGGAGAAATAGTTCTGCTATTTTCATTGACTTTCTATTTGGGAAATCAGGGACATTAGGCAGGGTAAGCAAAGTGCTGTGGGTTTTGTTTGGTTTTTGTTGTTATTGTTGTTTTTTGTTTTGTTTTTTTAAATTCAGAATTTTTTTTCTTTGCTAGGTACTTTTTGTTGTAAGTGTTTTTTAGATTCAAGATTTCTGTGGGAGCTGGCTTTTTTGGGAAGAGGGGCAGGGTTGATCAATTTTGCTAACTAACCAAATAATTACCTTATAGGGAGACCTGATTCTTTTTCTTTTTTGTTTTCTTTTCTTTTCTTTTCTTTTCTTTTCTTTTCTTTTCTTTTCTTTTCTTTTCTTTTCTTTTCTTTTTTTGATGGTCACTAATCTACTTTCTGTGTTGTTACTTTCCTATTCTTTTTGATTTAGTATATAAA
The DNA here is from genome assembly GCF_963924665.1 of Micromys minutus. Lineage (NCBI taxonomy): Eukaryota > Metazoa > Chordata > Mammalia > Rodentia > Muridae > Micromys > Micromys minutus. Next base: position 32,093,835 of record NC_137956.1, read on the forward strand.
TCAGAGTTGACTTAATTTTTGTCAGTATTTAAAAATGTTTTATTGTCTTCAGGCATATATAGTTTCTATCAAGGGATCTGTTGTAATTTTTATCTCCCCATTTATGTGTCATGTACATAAAAATTTCTCTGTCTTTGTAGTTAGCTTTTAAAGGAAATTTTCTACTTTGGAATATTCTGCTTGGAAATTTTTTGGGTTTTACATTTTTTAAAGCTATCAGCAGGGTGGTGGTGGAATACACCTTTAATCCTAGCACTTGGGAGGCAGAGGCAGCAGATGCAGTTCACAAAGAACTCTTTTTGAGTTCAAGGCTAGCCTGGTTTATAGGTCATGTTTCAGGAGAGCCAAGTCTATGTAATGACTCAAAAACCCAAAAATAAATATTATTTAAAAATTTCTCTTCTATGTTATCTTTTAGTATTTCCTTGGCCTTGTCTGGGGACTTTAGTTTAGGTGTATTTTTCTGTTTACTTTTGTATCATGGTTTCTTGTGTCTACTGTATCCTGTACTTAGTTCTGTGTATTTTGTTTTTTTGTCTTTTGTTTTTTTTTTTTTTTTCAAAATCAGACCTGTTTTTGGAACAGTTATTAGGTTTACAGTGAATTTATGGAGAAAGTATAGGAATGTAATGTTTGGAAGCTCATGTCTATATTTGTCATCTCAGAGTTGTATACTTCTTACAACTGTTGACCCTGTTGTATTGATACTTGCCGTTACCATCGAAAGTCTATTCTTCATTATGTTGATGTTTTATGTATCATAATGATTTTGACAAACATACAATGATATTTATATCTTATTTAGAAGTGTTTCACTGCACTAATATTCCTCTGTGCTCTGCTTGGTGATTTCATCTGCACCCTGACATCCAACAGTCACTGATTGCTATAGTTTTACCTTATCAGAATGTTATGTAATCAGAGTTAAGCAATATGCAGTCTTTTCAATGACTCCTTTTATTTAAAGGTTCTTCATTTAAGTTTATGGCTTGTTGGAGCAATTGTTTTCTACAGCAAATAATATTTGGATACGAAAGCTTTTTTTAATCTACTTACTTTCTAAAGGACTTCTTGGTTGTTCCCAAGTTTGATCAGTTATGAATAAAGGCATAATAAATATCTTTGTCTAAGCTTTTTTGTAAATGTAGGATTTGAACTATTTTGGATAAATATCACATAGTGTGATCATAGGTATGATGGATTGATATTTCATGATATATTTATTTTATTTAAAAATATTTTTTTTTAAATTAACAGGTGTGGCTTTGTGATTGTATAATAAGTTGGAATTACCCAGACCTTTCTGTACTGTGGAATAGCCTCTTCAGCAATGATTACTTCAGAGTTACCAGTGTTACAGTAAGTATTATAATTTTCTTTATCTTCTAGAGAAATGAGCAGTATTACAGTTTTATGATGAGATATATCAAATATGTTATGTTATGGAGACAGTATATTTGAAATCTAAATATTAAGGTATAGGATTACACGATGCTGTTGGAATGTCAGCATGCTTTCTGGTACAGAACAAGTCAGATATTATGTTCTCATATCAGGAGTCAGCCAGTTATAACACTAATTTGTCATAAATTGCATTAGAGCTATACTTATTTTCTACATACTAATTTTCTGTTTCATTGTTCTATGTTATGTTAGTAACTGTATTGTTTGGAAAATCTAAGATACTCAGTTTTGCTATTGAAAACATTTATTAAACTTTGTCTTATATTGTACTTTAAAAAATGTATTTACTGTTTTAATTTCTTCCCCTAAGATTCCTTCTGATTATCGAGGCATTTTGGTTTCTAGATAAATCTCAGGGAATACCAGTTGGTGTGTGTGTGAGTGTGAGATATTATTTTGTTGGTTTGTTGGACAGATTTTGAGTTAGACATCATTTTAGAATTTCTATAAAATGTCAGTCAGATAACAGCAGATATATTTCTTTTATAATTTGCATCAAGCTGTAAATTCAGGATTCATGTATTTTGATCTCATATAATGGTAATTTAGCTACCATAAAAGGATTATCAGTTTATATAGTTATTTCTTTGATTATAGTTGAGTTACAAATGTTTTTTTCCAGGAGATAGTCTTCTGGTTACTCTCTTAGAAGCTTTCAGACACACACAAAAAAAAAAAGTGTGTCTGTACCTGTTTAAATCAATAGTACTTTGTTTTTATAAGGATTTTGAAATGTAGATGATAAAATTTAAGTATTGTCTATATAGTTGCTTCATTCCTCTTTACCCTTTATTTTAGGTGTAATACTGAGTTTAGAGGTCTCTGAACAGTATTTTCTTTACTGTGTTCTTAGGAACTCTTGCTTTCTTATCTAACTATCTGTTTATGCTTTATTTTAGATATATGTCTGGCAGAACTCCTCTGATTCTTTATAATTAGGATAGGTGTCTCTTGGTGTTCTTAAATTTCCATGTTTCACATAATGTTCCTAACCACTTCTGAAGGTAGTGAGCTTTTCTGTCATAATTACTGTATGTTCCACTTGTAGCATAGTTAGACAATTAGATAAGCTCCCACATTAATTACTCATAAAATTTGAAGCAGACTTGAGTTATGTTTGTACTTCAAGAGAATGTGGTGTTAATATTTAGTATTAAGTATTGTGGTTTGTAACAAAAGATTCAAAAAATTATAAAACATGTATATGGGTACTACGTAGTGGTAATCTGAGAGCTGGGTGAATGCAGTTTGGTTGAATAAACCAGCTGCAGAGGGTATTCTTGGTTAGGATTTAATAAACCTTTTAAGAGTATATACTTATCTAAATTTTTGTGTTTGTATTATTATCTTACTTAATCTATTCATCTATCTATGTACCCTGTTTTACTAACTTTCTATCATTGTGGCAAAAATATCTGAACCATTCAATCTATTTAGAAGAAGGATATTTCCCCCTCCTATTCCCAGTTTTAGAGATTTATCTTAGGATCAGTTGACCTTGTTGCCTGTGTGATCTTCAGGCCTATGGTAAGGCCGTTTATCATGGTAGGGGGGGTATAGGGCAAAGCAACCTGCCTACTCCAAAATGGCTGGGAAACAGCAAGGGACAGAGTTGTAGCTCCAGAATCCCCTTCATTGATATGCCTCTATTAGGTCTCATTTCTTATAAGACCCACTGTCTTCATTAGTGCCATAGTCTAATGACCATACCTTTAAGATACAGGGCTTTAGGAAACTCTCAAATTAGAATTCTTCCTCTGGTTTCTTATGCTCATTTTATAATGCAAAATGCATTTTTTTTGTTTGTTTCTTAATAGTCCATAGAGTCTTTCCTGTTCCAGCATCAATCTTGTCCAGATTTTTTTTTAAAAAAAAATCTCCTATGTGGGCTGAAGAGATGCCTCAGCAGTTAAGAACACTGACTGTTTTTCCAGAGTCCTGAGTTCAATTCCCAGCAACCACATGGTGGCTCACAGCCATCTGTCATGAGAGCTGACTGACTTTGGTGTGTCTGAAAATAGCTACAGTGTACTCAAATACATTTTAAAAAAATCTTAAAACAATCTCCTATTTGTTAACAAAACAAAACCAGCTGTAAGTTCAAAACCTTACTTACCTACTTCCAAGATACAGTGTCACAAGAAAACTTCCTTTTCCCAATAGGACAAATAGGAAAACAAAATGGAGAAATTAAACCAAAGTAGGACTAAAACCCAGCAGCAAAACATTAAATCCTATAGCTCTGTGTTTGTAATTCTGAGCACGTGGTAGTGTTATGAACAGCATAGAGCTTGGACAGTTGCTGGTTTTATGGCCACTCTTTCGTACTCATTTTGCTGGACCTGGTTCCTGGCATCTCTATATATGGTATATGCTGTCTCTATATACCTTCAGCCTCACCCTCACAGCTTCCCTCACTCAGCACTTGGTGCTTGCTGACAGGATTGGGAACCTGATGTGCTCTGTCTCGCCTTTCTTTTGAATCCCCCTGGAAGCCTTCACGATTGCCACCTCCATGACAAATACCTCATATTTGCTCTTTACTTCATATTTACATATCAGTAAACCCAACACTATGTAAATGCTGGCAGGGTCTGCTACCACTGCAACTGCACTCAGTTTCTCAAGTGGACCTATAAGCTGTTTGAGCTTGGGGTTTTTGAGTTTCTTCAAAGAAATATCTCTCTAGGTTCTCTTTTCAGTCCTGTGCAGGTGTAATGGGTGAGGAGGTTGATTCCTGAAAGCCAGTAAGGCATTTTTTGCTGTTACATTGTAGTGCATGTACTTTCTTTTAATGGTGGAACAAAGCAAACAAACCATACCCTCTTTGGTAATACCTTTAGCCACACTCAGTTTTCATGGAACCTCTATGTTTTCCATATCTTTCCTCCTCTGTAATGTTTGGCTCTCAATTATTGGTCAAAAGAAGACAATAGTATCCATACTGTTTCCTTAGTGCTTTGCTGTCTTTATTTCCTCTGCCAGAAGCTTCCTTTTCAAATTTAAACTTAAAATTTTCAGTTTTGCAGTAATAGTGATTTAATAAATTAGAGAATAGGAAAGACAGAAAGGCCATTTCTCAGATTAAACATCCTATATTCTTTGCTTATTTACATATTATAGTTATTGATAGATTTGTCTGGAATTGGTTTTTATTATTAAGCAGTATCAAAGTACTATGTTAGTATATATTTATATTTTCTAAGTATCCTAGTTCTGGATAAATACTGTATGTCTAATAGACTCATCATGCCTTGCTGTCATTGTATTTATAGGTATTAATGAACTAGCCATAAATATAGTTACTGGTACTATGCAGGAAAGTATAGTTTGTATTATGAGAATTTTAACATTCTTAATACTTTTGACAGGTAAGGAAGTACTGGGCCTCACACATACTAGACAAGCACTCTACTACTTATTACCACTCCCTGCCCTAACTTCTTTATTATTAATTTTTTGAGAGTTATATGAAATTAGGCTTGTGAAAGAGAGAAATAATAATCATAGTAGACTTCTAAGTCACTTAAGAAATGTATCCCTCTTCTGTAGCATTGGGAAACAACTGAGTTTTCAGGGGTTTGGTAAAGAGAACATAATAAGACACATATAATTAATAAATAACTGTGAATACGGTATACTAATTTCATGAGTTAAAAGGTCAGCACTAGAAAGATGTGTTAGGAAGAATTTGCAGTATCTAAGTTTAAGTTGCTAAATTGATTGGTGAAGATGACAGTTTAAGATATAATTTGATGCTACATAATTATAGCTGATGTCCTATAATTTTGCAAATAGGAATGTGGCCCATTTATAGAGATTGAAAAGAAACTGTTCAAAATTGATATTTGTGTGTCGGTGTCCCAGTATTTCTGCTGTATCTATCTTAAAATAGAACTTGTGATATGTATTATGACTAACTTATCTATGTGAATATTTGACTCAGATACTTTTATAATAGTGCAATATTTCAGCCATCCTGGGTAGTCATTGACAGAAGAATATTTAAATAAATTCTGCATGCCTCATATTAACCTTTATAGAACCCCATGTCTTTACTGTATTAGTAGTTTGGAATATATTCATCTATGTAAGATTTTCAAATTGAAACGCACATATATGCATACACATACATTAAGTATATACATATATATTGGGTATATACATAGAAAATACTATGCATTATGAGTGTTTTACCTTGATGCATATGTATGTAGCACATCCATGCTTGGTGCTTGTGGAAGCCAGAAGGTGAATCCCTTGAAACTGGCTTTATAAAGAGTTGTTAGCTATCATGTAGGTGCTGGGAACTGAACCTGGGTCTTGTGCAAGAACAAGAACCCATAACCACTTATTCCTGTCTCTCCCCATTAATATTAATCTGACTGTTAGTGGTATAGTCCAGAATGAGATTGAAGGGCTGAAGTGAGGAAAATATAGCCTTTTTTTTGTGTTTGTAAGTCTTTTCTCACTTTTTGATGTTAAAGACTTACTCTACATGCTAATAAATAAGCATATGTACAAAACAAAGTGTACAAGTTGTCAACAATACTTCTGATATTTTTAAACTGGCTGCAGTTGACAGTATTATTACCTGCTGATTTGTTACTAAACTGTATTCTAGCACAAATTAATTTCACTGAATTGTTTGCTTATTATATGATGGAACTGGATTTCTACTGTAGTTGTGTTGGAGCTCTCTCTCTCTCTTTTTTTGTATAAATTGAACAACTTTATTTAAAAAAAACAAAGATAAATGTACAGATTTTAAGCATTTTTGCATAAAAGTATACAAATACATTTTTGTCAGTACTTGATTATTTTAAAGATTTGATAGTATGCATTAAAATCTTACTAGTTACAATGAGCATAAAGTACATGTAAAACAAGATGTAACCTGGAAATAGTCAAAGTTTTCTTGGTGTGTAAAGATTAAGCATAATGGTTTTTTATTTTCTTTTTCTTCTTCTTCTTCTTTTTTCTTTTTCTTTTGGAGCTCTCTCTTAACGTCAAAAGCTTTTAGCTAGTTTGTCCCTTTAAAATAAATACAAAACATTTGCATTTCAATATTCTCCCATAGAAATACAAGAATTCAAATTTTATTTAAATTTAAATGACATTTAACTGACTCTAACATGTATTAGATCTGTGACTTTGGATCAATTTATCAGATGATCTCATTTATAAAACTCAGATAGTAAAAAAGTTTTGTATTTTTTATGCATATATTTTTCTAAGACATTCTTATAGCAATATGTGCTAAACCATACAAGAGAGTGTTTGTACTATAATGAAGAACAAGAACAAATGAAGAATTAGAACAAGTAAGGAAGACTAAACTAGATCAAGGATGGATATAGAATTGCTAATATTTCAGAATTTTTTGAAGGTTACCCCTCTCCCAGAAAACCCAAAAGAAAACAAGATTACTAGTAGATAGGTCTCATAACACTTTTCTCAACAGTTATAGTTAGCTAACAGCTACTAGGAGAGATAGTTTATGGGACCCTGCCTCTTCTTGTAGGATTTATAGGCAGTTAATGTTTGCTGGGGTGGCTGTGGCACACAAGGCCATTCCCTTTTTTGAGGATGTATAGACAGTTAACCTTTGCTAGGGAGGTTTTGTTTTGTTTTACATGGCATACTGCTTTTATAATTGTTTATACTCCTGTATGTAATTCTGATTAAATTCACTATTTCACCGGGGATAAAAGTAAAATTGTTTTTGAACATAGCTGTGTTTGTTCATTTATACATTGCCTATGTCTACATCAATCCTGTGGTGCCAGAGTCTAGTAGTAGACCGAAAGATACATAAACCTAAAACAATTACTGTGTGGCCCTTTAAGATATAGCTTGCTGACCCCTGATTATTATTATTCACATTATATTGGAAATATATCTGGCATTTTTTAAATTATACATTGCCTTAGAAGATTTGCAAGTAAGTGATGTGAGAATGTTACTAGCAGTAGTATGTAGAGGGGCTCCCACATGGAAATATGTAAAACAGTTACTAGCACATGAATATGGTGAAGACAGGGAGATAAAATGATTTTTTTTTTGTTTTTTTTTTCTCTTCTATTTTTTAAAGTCATGGTACTAATGGAACAGATGAGAGACCATTATTTTATTTTTTCTTCCCTAATATTGCCAGATCCTTTTCCCTTTGTATCTACCTCCATTTATATTTTTTCTGGTAAGAGATTGTTACACTGAAAAGGAGCTTTTGTGTTTGCAAGAAGCACAATAAAGTAATACAATTTGATGAATTTGAATAACAGACAAGATAATTTTGAAGATAGGAAATTTTATAGTAATTTTAAATATACATTATTTTTAAAAATTAGTTGATTAATGTTATTTCTATGGATATAGATCCAGAAGCAAGTCAAGTCTAATTGTACTTCAGTTTTGAATTTGAGGTGACTTTTAAAGAAGACTTTCATTCATTCAAGCTAATTACTCTTGAATTAAAGATCTGGAATGCAGTCAAATATTCTATTAAAATTATTTATATAGAATCTGCACATGATATGTAAGATCTCCAGAGGAATGCAATGTAGTGCAATAGAGATAGCAGAAGATCAGAAAATAAGAATTGAACTTAAGGAAAGGCTCAAAACAAAGAGGATGCCAAGAATAAGAAGAGTATTAATGAAGCACATTGAAAAATTTTGAGTTGGTATAAGTTAATTTTTTTCCCTTTATTTGGAATTAAATTTTAATCATATGCTATTTATTATTTTCTAATGCTGGTATATTGATAGTTTAAAATTGGTTACAGGGAGAATATTTGTATCAAGAAACCTAGCAAATGCTGCATATGGTGAATTCATTTGTTAGCTATACATGTAACAAAATGGTAAATTGTTACTAGTGTGGAGTAAACATAAAGGTGCATCAGATAGACAGTTATGATAACTTTCAAAGTTGTAAATAATATTTCAATATTGAGAACTGTTATTTAATTCAGCATAGAAGTCATTGTATCAACTGCTGAGTGAAATCCCAACAGGTGTCTTTTTCATTACACTTACCCAAGTCATTAAAAAGAGCACTAATAAGAGTTTGTCAAAAACAGTCATTTTGTGAATGACTGAGTTGGCTGAGTGAAATTTACAATCAAGAGGATTTTATCTTTTATTGTTGAACATCATTTGTGTACTGTTGATCTTTCAGATGCTCATCTTTTGAAGAAGTCCATGTGAAACATTTACTAGCTTATATGATAGCCTTACATGAGTTTATAAATTTTTCTTCAAGCCATTTTTTTTATATTAAAGAATTAGCCTTTTAGTCATACTTTGTATTTTATAGAGTGAGTAGCTGTCATTTTCACATTAGATTTATTCCTTTTTATTTTGGGGATAAATTTTATTAGTGATATGTGACATTGGATAGGGAATATATATATATACATACACACACACACACACACACACACACACACACACACACACACACATATATATATATATATATATATTAGTTTATCGAAGTTTCTGAAAATAGAAATGTCAAACTGCTGCTTGTCAGTGATTCTAGAGGAGGGAAATAGTAGAACAGAACTGCATTATATTTATCTGTTAATTTGTTCACTACAATAATCTGGCATTTTCCTAGGGATTCAACTAATGAAACTACTGCCCATTCTGATGCTGGCAGCGAACTTGAAGAAACAGAGGTCAAAGGAAAAAGAAAAAGGGGTCGTCCTGGCCGGCCTCCAGTATGTATTATATTTTATTATATTTTATCTTTATGCTTCAGTACTTTCCCATAAATGAGCTTGAAATGAGTTGTTTGTCAGTTCTAGTATTAATGCTGTTAATATTTCATGTTTTTACTCCAGTAACATAGATTCTTGGGAACTTTGCTTTGGTTTATCAGTTTCAAAGAAGGGAAATTTGTAACATCTTCACTGTCTGTACTTGAAAGCACAAAGGGAATGGTGAATAAGCTGCAGTTAAGACATACTAATTTTTGCTCTCAACTTTTCCCCCCTTCTGGTAGCTTCTTGATGTAATATTAATATTTTACAGCTATAGGCAAGTTTTAATATATAGGCTTCATAAGTTGGAAATTTAGAAGAGTGCAGGGTGTAACTACTTTGAGGGCTATCTTTAGAAAGTATGAGTATCAGTTAGCATTCAAGTATAATAAACTTTGAGGGATAGTACAAATATGTTACCATTTACATTTTCTTTTTTTTTAAGGGCTGACCTTTCTCCACACCCTCACTAACATATATATTTTTATAGTTTTGCTTTTGTGTTTTTAGAGAAACTATCCTAATGAATATGAGTTCATATTTGGTGGGTTTGAAGTCTATTCCCCTAATGTTCAGTGATACTCCACCTAATTTTCTTATATATAAGATCTTTGGGGAAATGTCTATTGAGGTTCATTGACCAAATTTTAATGGTGATTTTATTTTTCTTTATTTTGATGGTTTTCGGCTTGAAGGAGTTCTTCATGTTGCTTGCTATTCACTCACTATTAGTCAGCTGTTTTTTTTTTAACAACTTTATTTTACAAAACAAAGATAAATGTACAGATTTGAAGCATTGTTTGCATAAAATTAGGCAATACATTTTTGTCAGTACTTTTTTTTCCAGATTTTAAAATAATTTTTACATAAAACTGTATGAATATATTTTTTAGTCAGTACTTGATTTTTTTAAAAGGTTTGATAGTATGCATTGAAAACTTAATAGTTACAATGAGCATAAAGTACATGTAAAACAAAATGTAACATGGAAATAGTCAAAGTTTTCTTGTTGTATAGAGATTTTTTTGTTTTGTTTTGTTTTGTTTTCTTTATTTCTTGGACTTCATACAGTCTGTGAGTTGTTTCTGGGGCAGTGTGAGCCTCTGGGGTTAGCATCCCATTATCAGTGACTGCAAATTATGTTTGTTCTTTTGTGACTGGGTTATCTCACTCAGAATGATATTCTCCAGATGCAGCCATTTTCTTAAGAATTTGGTTGAGTCATTGTTTCTGGTGGCTGAGTAGTATTCCATTGTGTAAATGTACCACAATTTTTGTGTCTAGCTTTTTGAGTTCTTTGTATACCTTAGATATTAGGCCTCTATCTGATGTGGAGTTGGTAAAGATCTTTTCCCATTCTGTTCGTTTTGTTTTCTTGACAATGTCCTTCACCTTACAGAAACTTTGCAATCTCATTAAGTCCCATTTGTTAATCTTTGACCTTAGAGCTTGAGCCATTGGTGTTTTGTTCAGAAAATTTTCTCCTGTACCTATATGTTTTAAAGTTTTCCCTACTTTCTCATCTAATAGTTTCAGTGTATCTGGTTTAATGTGGAGATCTTTGATCCACTTACGCTTGAGCTTTGTACAAGGAGATAAGAAAGGGTCTATTTTCATTCTTTTGCATGTTGAGTGCCAGTTGGACCAGCACCATTTGTTGAATAGGCTGTCCTTTTTTCATTGAATGTTTACGGCTCCTTTGTCAAAAATCAGGTGACCATATATGTGAGGGCTCATTTCTGGATCTTCTATTTCATTGATCCACGTGCCTATTTCTATACCAGTACCATGCAGTTTTCAGCACAATTGCCTTGTAATATAGCTTGAGGTCAGGGATAGTGATTCCCGCAGATGTTTTCTTGTTATTGAGGATGGATTTCGCTATTCTAGGTCTTTTGTTGTTCCATATGAAATTGCACATTGATCTTTCCAATTCCATGAAGAACTGTGTAGGAATTTTGATGGGGATTGCGTTGAATCTGTAGATTGCTTATGGTAGGATGGCCATTTTTAAAATGTTGATCTTTCCAATCCATGAGCATGGAAGATCTTTTTATTTTCTGAGATCCTCCTCAATTTCCTTCTTTAGAGGTTTGAAGTTCTTGTCGTACATGTCCTTCACTTGCTTAGTTAGAGTCACACCAAGGTATTTCATAGTTTTTGTGACAATTGTGAAGGGTACCTTTTCCCTAATTTCTTTCTCCACATGTTCATCCTTTGAGTATAGGAAGGCTACTGATTTGTTTGAGTTGATTTTGTATCCAGCCACTTTGCTGAACTTGTTTATCAGCTGTAGGAGTTCTCTGGTGGAATTTGTGGGGTCGCTTAAGTACACTATCATGTCATCTGCAAAGAGTGATGGTTTTACTTCTTCCTTTCCAATTTGTATCCCTTTATTTCCTTCTGGTGTCTAATTGCTCCAGCCAGGACTTCCAATACTATGTTGAATAGGTAGGGGGAGAGTGGGCAGCCTTGTCGAGTCCCTGATTTTAGTGGGATTGATTTACGTTTGATGTTGGCTGTTGGTTTGCTGTATATTGCTTTTATTATGTTTAAGTATGGACCTTGCATTCCTGTTCTTTCCAGGACTTTTAACATGAAGGGGTGTTGAATTTTGTCAAATGGTTTCTCAGCATCTAGTGAGATGACCATGTGATTTTGTTCTTTGAGTTTGTTTATATGGTGGATTACGTTGATGGATTTCATTATATTAAACCATCCCTGCATCCCAGGGATGAAGCCTACTTGGTCATGATGAATGATCGTTTTGATGTGTTTTTGGATTTGGTTTGCAAGGATTTTGTTGAGTATTTTTGCGTCAACGTTCATAAGTGACTTTGGTCTGAAGTTCTCTTTCCTTGTAGAGTCTTTGTGTAGTTTAGGTACGAGGGTTATTGTAGCCTCAAAAAATGAGTTGGGTAGCATTCCATCAGATTCTATCTTTTTGGAATAGTTTGGAGAGTATTGGTGTTTTATCCGCAATAAATGTCTGATAAAATTCTGCACTGAACCTGTCTGGACCTGGGCTTTTTTTGGTTGGGAGGCTTTTGATGACTTCTTCTATTTCTTTAGGTATTATAGGGTTATTTAGATGGTTTACTTGGTCCTGGTTTAACTTTGGGATCTTGTATCTGTCTAGGAATTCGTCCATTTCCTCCAGATTTTCCAATTTTGTGGAGTATAAGTTTTTGTAGTAGGATCTGATGATTTCTTGAATTTCCTCAGTTTCAGTTGTTATGTCTCCACTTTCCTTTCTGATTTTGTTAATTTGTATACTCTCTCTTTGCCCTCTAGTTAGTCTGGCTAGGGTTTTATCAATCTTGTTGATTTTCTCAAAGAACCAACTCTTGGTTTTGTTGATTCTTTTTCAATGGTTCTTTTTGTTTCTATTTGGTCTATTTCTGCCCTAATTTTGATTATTTCTTGCCGTCTACTCTTCTTGGGTCTATCTGCTTCCTTTTGTTCTAGGGCTTTTAGCTGTGCTGTCAGGTTACATTTTCATTCATCTGTGATCTGATTTGCTATTGTAGCAAGGTTTTTCTTTTTTAAGAAAGTTTTTAGGAAAATTCTTAGCTTTCTTTATAGAAGATATACTAGCATAAACCTTCCTGTATTTTCATTTTGAACTTCTAAAGATACATCAGTATGGCCAGTTTTGATTCATCTCTTTACCTTTTTCTCTTCCTATACCATTTTTAAAGATGAATCTAGCTAGATATTCTTTCTGTAACTGTTTCAGTTAATGTGTTTTGTATTTGAATAAGCTATCCTTTCTGTTCAGCTCACAATCATCACTGAAAGCTTTTTATCATCAAAGGTGTGAGTGTTTTTCCCCACCAAAAACCAAGCTGTCACTTTGTAGCATTAATTACTAGCTAGGTGTTCTGCAAACTGCTTCACTTTTGGCATAGTATATGATGTCAGTGTTGGGTCTTAGTCTCCAGTATTTTTACCACTTCGCTTTCTAATTTCTTTTACAAGTCCTTCTTGTTTGTTTTTCCTGTGCTTTTAACCAAGTCTTTATATGAAATTCTCCCAATTTGCCCCTTGGATTTGATAGATTTATTTGAACAGTTCAAAGAATTTAGGGACACTCCTTTAACAGTTTATTGTCATTATTACAAACGAAGACATACATAGGGTAAGGTATGGATGGAAGGGTTAAAGACTTCAGTGCCAAATAATTTGTGTCATTTTCCAGGAACTTTATCATAGCTAGCTATCTAGAATCCCTTTGAGTCCTGTTGTTTTGGCATGCTGTGCAAACGTCATCAGATATATGGTGTTTTTAGATTGGACTGGGGAAACTCATTCAGAATTGTTTGTGTTAACATTCTTCTTGCTTTTACTTTGTATGTCATTCTTCTCTGCAGACTATGGGAGCAAGACCATTCTTTGTTAAGAGGAGGATCTTAGGAGTTTCTTTTGGACAAGATGTGCTAATAGAAGTTTTAATTTATCTTTGTTGACTAGGTCCAAGACAGGGAGGTGAGGAAAATTAGGGTTTTATGAACAACCTTTGGAATCAACTTTATTAGCTTGGCGTAAATGAAAACAAAACTATAAAATATCACGATTATAAAAGGAAACAAGTAAGGAACATCCCTTAGTCACTATCATCATACTCTTATAGCAAATAAAATTTATCTCTTAAAATTTAAGGTTAAAATATTTGTCTTCTGTTCTATTGCTAAGAAGAGAGACCATGCACAAGGCATCTCTTACATAAGAAAACATTTAATTGAGGCTTGCTTATAGTTTCACAGGCTCAATCCATTATTTTCATGGTGGGGAGCATGATCCCACTTATGAGACATGGTGCTGGAGAGGTAGCTATGAGTTCTACATCTAGATTTTCAGGCAGCAGAAGAGAGAGACCCTCACCAGTGATACACTTCCTCCAACAAGACAACACCCCCTTATCCCTCTCTAGTGCCACTCCATGATAGCTCAGCATTCAAATATGTGAGCCTGTGAGGGCTGTTCTTATTCAACAGCTACAGTGTTTGACCACTCATTTGTATATAGGAAGATTGATAAATTATATATATATGGGTACACACTGTAGCTGTCTTCAGACACACTATAAGAGGGCTTTTGTATCCTATTATGAATGGTTGTACGCTACCATTTGGTTGTAGGGAATTGAACTCAGGAGCTCTGGAAGAGCAGTTAGTGCTCTTAACTGTGAGGCATCTCTCTAGCCCCGATAGGTAGATCTTTTGTAGTGATTTACTCATTATGATTTTTAAAATGTGCCTGTTATTTCTTTTTTGCTAGAATTTCTATTTTAAGGCCACTGTTCAAATGAAACATGGGAGAAGTTTTTTTCCATTTGATTGTGTAGTTGTTTTTTGTATACTTTTTGACTGTATGACCTTTAAAGGGCAAAAACTGGAGAAAGACATGCTTTGTAGTCTTTATAATACTTATTGAAGAAGTATTTGTTCTTATAGCTTTTCTTACATAAACCTTTTGGGAAGAGTGAGGGAATCTTGTAATTAGTTTGAGATTGTTTTAGTTTCTCATGCTAGCATGTGATTATTCTGAGAGTATAGGCAGGTTACTTGTCTTTTCTGGGACTCATGGAAATTTGTTTTCCAATTTAATGATTTCAGATTGCTTGTATCATTTTCCTTCAAGATAATTAATCAGCACTTGGAGAGGTTGTAGTAGTATTTTAATTTTGATATGTATACAGGTAAGCCTCAGTGTACTGTTCTTGGTTTAAAATTTTATATATCTAAATGATGATATCTTTTTTTGTGACAAATGACTGGAGTTTTGATGGAAATCTGGTCATCAGAATGATCATATTTAAGTCATGTCAAAGATAACCTATGATCAAGAGTGATATGACATTTCCTATTAACCATCTGTTTTGAGTGGTCTCAAATTTTGGTTGGTATACATTTTTAACTTTTTTACTCATTACATTTTCTATTATTTCTGTTTGTTTTTTGTAGTTGTTTACATTTGTGTGTGTGTGTGTGTGTGTGTGTGTGTACATATATGTTCTTTTATTCATATGTACAAACATGCCCATGGAGATCAGAGGTCAGTTTGTAGGAGTCTATTCTCTCCCTCTATAGTTTGTGTTCCAGGAAAGATATTCAGAGGTCAGGCTTAACAGCAAGTACCTTTACCTAATGAGACTCATTGCCAGTTCTTTTAATTTAATTTTGAAAATGTTATTTAATATATAATAATTTTGTATATTTATATGATACTTTTCTTTTTGTATATGAGTGTGATTTGTGTACATGTGTGAATGAACATGTTTATTTGTATGTTGGTGCTTCTTTATACTTGTGTATTTGTGCAGATATATGTGCCCTAAATTCATGTGTGGAGTCTTTCTTAATTGCTTTCCACCATACTCATTGAGGTAGGGTTTTTTAAATTGAATTTAGAGCTTGTATATATATCCTAGAATAAGTCTTCAGCTTGTTACCTGAAACTATTCAGGTTTCTAAGGTTGGAATTAGAGGCAGGCCATTTTGCCCATCCAGCATTAAACATGGATTCTGGGAATCAAATTCTGGTCTTCAGACCTACCTGTCACAAAGATTTTTCACTGAACCCTAAAGTATTTTTGATACATATATACAATGTAAAGTGACTAATTCAGATTATTAGTGTATCCATTCATATTAGACATAACAATTTTATGGTAAACATGTTCAAAATTGTATTCTAATTATTTCAAATGATAAATTTATTGCTAATAATAGTCATTCTACTACTGTGTTATAGAACACTAGACTTTTAACATTCTAATTGTAATTTATTACCTAATCAACTTCTGTATTATATCCCTCCACCCTATACTTTACAGTCTATGTTAACGATTGTTCCTCTCACATTCTGAGGTTTTGTTTAGGCTTCTGCGGATATTCAATAGGTATTTTTTTGTGTGTGCTTGATTTTCTTTCACTTGATAGAGTAGTTTTCTAGGTTGGTTATTATTGTCAAAAATGACAGGATTCTGTTTTTTATTTAAAATATATTCATACCACATTTTCTTGTTAGTAGATTGCTAAGTTGAATGTGTAGATTGGTTTGTTAGAAGTAATTCTGCAATAGGTGTAGGGATGTTGTTAGATGTGTTTTGAATATACTTTTTTTTATTTTAATGTATATCTTATAATGAAATTGCTGGGACATACAGCATTTCCTGTTTAGTTTTTTAAGAAATTTCTATACTGTCCCTATAATGATTGTTCCAATTTAAATTCATTCAATTGTATATGAGAATTAACCAGTTTCTTTATTTGCATTGGTTATTTTTTTTTATCTTGTTAGTAACAAGCGTTATTGGAGTGAGATGGTATCTTTTAGTGGTTTTGATTGGCATTTCCCTATTGATCAGTCAGTCCTAGTAAGTATATTTTTACTTACCTATTGTCTATTGATATCCTTTTTTAAAACATTATTTCTGTTTATTTTTAAGTTGGATCATTTTGAATTCCTTATATAATTTATATATTAGCTTTACAGTTAATTATAAAATGTTTTCCCCTATTTGGCAAGGTATCTTTTTGTTCTGTATTGATTCCTTTTGCTACAGAGAAGCATTTTAGTTTGATATGACCCCACTGTTCTCTTGTACTTTTGTTACATGTGGATTGAGATCGTTCCCAAAAGGCCTTTATCCTTATTATTGTTGCAAGGTCTTTTCTATTTTTTTTTGTTTTTAATAATTCCTGACAGGTTAATGGTTTTGGTTGTATGTTTAAATCTGTTACACTGTTTTTTTTTTTTTTTAACTGGTTAGAGATCATTTCATCTTTCTGCATGTGCATTCATGTGTTGACTCTCTTTTCTCTGATGTATGTTCCTGGAGAATATGATTTAAAAAAAAAAAAACCCTCAACTGATGATTTCTGGATTCTTGATTTGTTCCATTGTCCTAGATCACTGTTTTGGAGGGGGCAGCAATGAGCTCTTCAATTATATAGCTTTATAGTATGTTTTGAAGTTAGGTATTTTGATGCTTCTACTTTGTCCTCTGTGCCCCTGCCCCCCAAGATTACATTGGCTATTCAGAATATTTCTGGCATCAATTTTTAGAACTATGATATTTCTTTGAAAAATATAAGTATTTTGTTGAATTTATAGATTGTTTCAAGCATTGGAAGCATTTTTACAATATTGTTTCAGGTTTTGAATGTGGGCTATATTTCCTCAATTTTGTATTTTCTTTATTTTAATTTATCATCATTTAATTTTCATTACAGAAGTTTAAAACATTTTTTAAGTATATTATTTTAGATATTTTTATTTATCTTTTTTCTCTTTTCATTTTTATTAGTTCTTTGAGAATTTCATTTGATCATATTCACCTTTTCTCCAATTCCTTCCAGAACCTTCCCTAATTCTCTACTCACCCAACTCTGAGTCTTTAAACTGAGCAAAAATAAAGCTGGGTATTGGTGACACATGCCTTTAATTCCAGTGCCCAGCAGGCAGACACAGGTGAATCTCTGTGAGGTTGAAGCCAGCCTGGTCACAGAGATAGATCCAGGAGAGCCAAGGCCATAAATAGAAACACTATTTTTGGGGAATGGGTGATGGGGAGGGAAACAAAAACCTCAAATTTAGTATGTAAAGTTTATGCTGCCTATATACTTTTTTTTAAACTTTTCATACAAGTTTATATATTCAACTCTCAATCCACAAACCCTCTACACAATAAGATTTCATCAAATAGACAAAGATACAAACTGCCCTTATAGATGAGAAATAAGACCTATAAAATCCTTAAAATGTTCATAATAGGGCCAATTAAGCCCACCTGGATCTAATTTATCCTTCCTGAGGTCCATCTTGGAGCCTCTCTCCTGGTCCTCCTCTTTCCTCTGACCTCTAAATCTCTCTCTCTACCTCCTTTACCCAGCCCAATCACCAGCTCTCGCCTTTATTTTATGAATTAAAATGGAAAGGTGCAGATGAAGTTATCTTCATGAGTACAGGACTAGTCAGCCCTTCTCGGGGAAGTGGAATTAACATTAAAATACGAACAGCTTCAGGACAATCTACACATATGAATTCTTTCCTATTAACCAGACTCAAGTCCAATTAGACAACACTTATTTACCCTAAAGACATATATGTGACTGTTGCATCTCTGAGTATGATTTTTGCCATGCTGGCAATTGTTACGGTCCATAGACATAACAACTGCCTAGGACTACTGATTTACTTTTTTCCTTGATACCTCCTGGCATAAAACCTTTAATTCTATAAAAGCTAGTCTTCAGGATGGAAACTGGGAGGTCTCTTGAATCTTGATACACTAAGTCCTGTGTTCAGACGGTGTGGTCTCTTAAGTAATGATTTATCTTCAAAGTTTGGGAGGCAATTAAGGGCAAGTAAATTTGTTCATACTGTTATAGGGGTCTCTTAGACTCTCCTCACCAACAACTGGATAGGAGGCTCCTCATGACTCTTATAAGGGTTTTTGTTAAATAGTCTAGGGATCTTATGGGGAATAGTGTCACCCCAACTTGTCTGTCTGTTTACCTTCCATCCATCTATCCAGTATGTAATTTTAGATAAAGATAAACTTAAATCCTAAGACTTTTTCAAACATCTTTAGTGTTATGTATCCCTCTCCACATTCCCTTTCCTCTTGCCCTCTGTAAATCCTTCTCAGTTAAATCCCCCATTTTCTGATTTCCACCTTGATAGAACCTGTCAGATGAAATCTTTTTTTTCCTTTTAATATTAGTATATTGACATCTGCTTGTTTTCTGGCCCCATTTTCTTTGATTCTCTTTCCTATCCTTTCAATTTAAGAGTAATTTGAATTAATAATCTATACAAGTGACCTTTATCTTTTAATTAGAGTGTTGTAGGCACTAATATTTAAAATCATTTTTGAAAAGTATGTGATTCTTGTTATATTTTGTTTGAATTCTTTGTCCTATTTTGTATTTCCATAATTATAGTATTCTTTTTTTCCTCTCTGTATAGTCTCTTGCTTATGTTTTCTCCTTTCTTTAGTCTGTAGTTCTCTGTAAGGCTGTTTTTTTGGACATGATTTCTTTTTCTTTTCTTTTCTTTTTGTTTGTTTATATTTTAGAATATTTTTCTTCAAATCTTACTCTTTTTTTTGTGCAGAGTACTCTAGATTAGTGTAATAGATTTCTTTTTACTGCTGTGGTAAAACATTTTGACAGAGGGAGTTCACTTTTTAAAACACCAACAGGAGGCAGGGAAAGAAATGGAAATAGCACCAGTCTTCTAAATTTTCAAACTTATCAGCAGTTAGATACTTCCTCCACCAAGGCCACACCTCCTAAATGTTCCCAAACAGTGTGACCAACTAAGAACCATGTCTTTAATTACATAAGCCATTCCTATTCAAACAACTGCAACAGACATCAGTGGCCTTTGGTCCTGAGGTTGTGCTTAAACTTTCTAAGGCCCTGTTGCCACTGTAACAACCAGATGACTAGCTCCTTCCTAAACCTAGACACAGACGGAATCTGGGGCATTAGTGTCTGGTAGCCAAAGGTTCAAGTCCTGACATCAGTGTTAACTAACAGGAATCATTCTTCATTCTCCTCAAGATGTATCTTCATTTTTCTTCACACAAATAGTGCCTGCTTCCTGAGTTCATTGTTATGTATTTCCATAATTTTTCTTTCCAACTTCTGTGACTGCTCAGGAAAAATCTCGAACTCACTGATATAATTCTCAGGATGCTCATCAGGATAGTAATCACCAAACTCAGCTTGAACAATACAAGCACCCAGATAGGCAGCATCAGAAAAGGAACACAGCAGGCGACTGTGAAAAATGTCCCTTTTAATCTGCAAATATAAAAGGTACCTGGGTCCAGCTGGTCCTTGGGAAGCTCCATGTAGCCTTGACCTCTAACCTCTGTCCTCTCACATATATAATTTTGGATAGGCAGTCTTAATTGTATGGTGGTGTGTCTACCAGAGAATGCATCCTTCATGAAAACTATCTCTTCCTTTCACAGCAGCTGTCAACTACAAGTAGCTCTTAACAAGGGTCATTTTCCATGCTAGTTGAGTAGATAGACTGACTGACTGGCTTACTGACTGACTGACGGACTCATTGATTCATTGATTCATTTAGGCTCAATCCTGCCCAGGTTTTATTCTTGGTGTCTCAATTGCTATAAATCCGTATATACAACTTCCCTGCTGTGTCTAAAAAATGACCTTGTGGTCATTCACCACATATGGTTTCTATAATCTTTTGCTCAGTACTCTGCCATGGTCTTTGAGCCTTTGGTAGAGGGGCTGGAGCACTCTTTAGTCTGCTTCTTTGCACTGTCATCACTTGTTCTCTGTGTTAATTGTTCTCTGCTGAAGTAAAGAAAGCTTCTTTGATGAGGGCTTGCACTAATATTCAGGAATAATATTAAATGATTAGAGCTCAGTTTAATACTGTGTCTGTCTAGCAGGGTATTAATTAGTAGTAGAGAGCCCCAATAATGATGCTAGTTACAGATTTTAACTGGTGGAGCTATGTTGTCACTGTTTTCATTATCAAACATGTCTTGCCAGTCTGGATCATTTTTTTTTTTTAAGCTAAAGTTCACACTTAGGTAAGATTTGTGATGTTTCTTTTCTCTAGTAGTGTTTAACACATTCCAGTACCGTGGAAGCTGGACAGTAGGGATGAAATTATGGGTCAATACCAGCTTGATTTCTTCTTGTTTTAGGACTTAAGTATATTCTGTAGAATAACATCCTATTGTCAAGTTCTGGTGGGTGATCAAAAACATTGACACAGGCCAGTGATGTTTGGGGGTCTGTGGGGTGTACTTGCCAACTGCTCCACCATAGACAACCCATTTCTGATACTGTCCTTTTTATTATCCTATGGTACCTAGTTTGGGCACCTTTGCCTCATTTTAGGTAATTCAATTGAAACTTTTTATATGTATGCATTTATATATTTTAGGAATCTTCTCCAGTAGGAGGTTTGCATATGAAAATTTCAACATATCTCTAGTGTTAGTTCTCCCTCCTGCCTTCCATCATCTTCGCTGCCTTGCCCTGCTGTCCCCTCTGCACCATGTTCTTTTTATATTATTCTCCCCTTTAACACATTTGCACCACTTTGTTCCATCTCTCCTGTCTTGAGCAAGTCCACTCCCTGTGACCTCTTCCCAATTTCCTGATCTCTATGGCTATTCCAGATGTAAAACAATATCTAAAGTTTTAAAGGCTAACATCTGCAAATGAGAGAAAAAATATATAACATTTATCTTTCTGAGTTAGGATCAGTGTACTCAGAATTACTTTCAGAGTAAATTACAGAAAATTACTCTGTCTTCAATTTCAATGTTCTTAATGGTTAATAATATTTCACTGTTCTGTTTCCCTTTCATTTCTGATTTTGTTATTTTGGATACTGTCTCTGTGGCCTTTAGTTTGGCTAAGGGTTTTACCTACCCTTTTCATTTTTCTGAAAGATCTAGTACTTGGCTTTATAACAATTCTTTGCATCATTCTCTTTGTTGATGAGTTTGACTATTTCCTGATCTCTTCTACTCCTCTTGGATAAGTTTGCTTCTTTTTGTCAGGTGTGATGTTAAGTTGCTAGTGTAGGATTTCTCCAATTTCTTTTGGAAGGCACAGTGCTGCTTTCATTGTGTTTGTGAATTTGGGAATTCTACGCCTTTATTTTCATTGAATTCTGGAATTTTTTTTTTTTTAAAGTTCTTATCTGACCAGGTTATCATTGAGTAGAGTTGTTCAGTTTTTCATAGCCTTATTTCAATCTTCTTGTATCTCTTGAGGCTTGTTTTGTTTCCAATTATATGGTCAATTTTAGAGAAGGTACCATGAGGTGCTAAGAAGGCATATTCTTTTGTATTAGTGTGAAATGTTTTATAGATATTCATTAAATCCATTTGGCTCATAACTTCTGTTAGTTTCATTGTGTCTGTTTAGTTTCTGTTTCAATGATCTGTACATTGGTGAGAGTGGGGTGTTGAAGTCTCCCACTATTTTTGTGACAGGTTTAGTATGTGTTTTGGGCTTTAGTAAAGTATCTTTTATGAATGTGATTGCATTTAGGGCATAAATGTTCAAAATTGAGGCTTTATCTTAACAGATTTTCTCTTTGGTGACTATGGAGTGTTCTTCCCCATCTCTCTTGATAACTGAATTTCTTGGCTCAGGAGCTTTTTACACTTTGCATTTTCTTTGACCCTTGTGTCAGTGCTTTCTATGGTATCATAGATAGAAAATCTCTTGTATTTGTTGGTGATGATTTCATTTATAGCTCCCGGTCTCTTTCTTAGGTTTTCCATCTCCAGGATTGCTTCCACTTGTGATTTCTTTAAGGTATCTACTTCCATTTTACATCTTGGACGGTTTTGTTCAATTCCTTTACCCATTCATGTTTTTCTGTATTTCTTTAAGGTATTTGTTAGTTTCTTTTTTAAGGGCTTCTATTTGTTTGTCTATGTTTTCCTATGTCTAAACAAGTTATTTATATCTTCCTTAAAGGTCTCTATCATCTTTATGAGATGGGATTTTAGTTATAATCTTCCTCTTTAGGTGTGTTAGGGTAACCAGGGCTTGCTGTGGTGGGAGAACTGTGTTCTGATAGTGCCAAATTACATTGTTTCTGTTGCTCATGTTTTCAATGTCTGGTTATTTTTGGTGTTAAGTTCCTTGGATGTATGAGGGTATGGTTTGAGGAGGTGTAGAATTAATGAATGTAAAGCCCAGAGATCAATGTTGGATATCTTTCCTTTGTAGTTTCCTATTCCACCACCTCTGCCCCTTCTGGCTTTGCAGGACAGGCTTTCTCTTTGTATCTTTAGGGGTTCTGGAACTCAATTTTGTAAACAGGGTGGCCTTTATCTCAGAGATCTCCCAGCTTGTGGCTCTCCAGTGCTAAAATTGATGTTGTGTGCTACTGTGCCTGGCTGCCACCTTTTATATTTTGATACAGAGTATCTCACTGAGCCATGAAACTCAGTTCATCTGGTAGACATGGGTTCTATAAGAAAGCAAGCTGAGCAAGCCAGGGGAAGCAAGTCAGTAAGTGATATCCCTCCATGGCCTCTGCATCAGCTTCTGCTTCCTGACCAATTTGAGTTCTAGTCCTGACTTCCTTTGGTGATAAACAGCAATGTGAAAGTGTAAGCTGAATAAACCCTTTCCTCCTCAACTTGCTTCTTGGTCATGATGTTTGTGCAGCAATAGAAACCCTGACTAAGACAGTTGGATTTGTGAAAACATGGTTCTGGACGTTGTTGTTGTTGAAAGGTTTTTCTTATTTTTGACTTAGTTTAATTATTTGAGTTTCTCCTCTCTTTCTTCCTCCTTCCTTTCTTCTATTCTATTCCATTGATCCACGTGCCTATCTCTGTACAAGTACCATGCAGTTTTCAGCATAATTGCCTTGTAATATAGCTTGAGGTCAGGGATAGTGATTCCTGCAGATGTTTTCTTGTTGTTGAGGATGGATTTAATTATTCTAGGATTTTTGTTATTCCAGATGAAATTGCACATTGCTCTTTCCAACTCAATGAAGAATTGGGTTGGAATTTTGATGGCGATTGCATTGAATCTGTAGATTGCTTTTGGTAAGATGGCCATTTTTACAATGTTGATCCTTCCAATCCATGAGCATGGGAGATCTTTTCATTTTTTGAGATCTTCCTGGATTTTCTTCTTTAGAGGTTTGAAATTCTTGTCATACAGGTCCTTCACTTGCTTAGTTAGAGTCACACCAAAGTATTTCATATCTTTTGTGACTATTGTGAAGGGTATCTTTTCCCTAATTTCTTTCTCCACATGTTTGTTCTTTGAGTAGAGGAAGGCTCCTGATTTGATTGAGTTAATTTTATATGGAGCCACTTTGCTGAGCTTGTTTATCAGCTGTAGGAGTTCTCTGGTGGAATTTTTGGGGTCATTCAAGTACACTATCATGTCATCTGCAAACAGTAATGATTTTACATCTTCCTTTCCAATTTGTATCCCTTTGATTTCCTTTTGCTAATTGCTCCAGCCAGGACTTCCAGTACTATGTTGAAGGTAGGGGGAGAGTGGGCAGCCTTGTCGAGTCCCTGATTTTAGTGGGATTGCTTCTAGTTTCCCACCATCAAGTTTGATGTTGGCTATTGGTTTGCTGCATATTGCTTTTATTATGTTTAGGTATGTGTTTTAGATTCCTGGTCTTTCCAAGACTTTTAACATGAAGGGGTGTTGAATTTTGTCAAACGCTTTCTCAGCATCTAGTGAGATGACCATGTGGTTTTTTGATGGATTTCCATATATTAAACCATCCCTGCATCCCAGGGATGAAGCCTACTTGATCATGGTGATTGATTGTTTTGATGTGTTCTTGGATTCGGTTGCAAGGATTTTGTTGAGTATTTTTGCATCAATGTTCATAAGTGAGATTGGTCTGAAGTTTCTTTCCTTGTAGGGTCTTTGTGTGGTTTAGGAATGAGGGTTATTGTAGCCTCAAAAAATGAGTTAGGTAGTGTTCTATCTGATTCTATTTTGTGGAATAGTTTGGAGAGTATTGGTATTAGGTTGTCAATAAATGTCTGATAAAATTCTGCACTAAACCCTTCTGGACCTGGGCTTTTTTTGGTTGGGAGCCTTTTGATGACTGCTTCTACTTCTTTAGGTGTTATGGGATTATTTAGCTGGTTTACGTGGTCCTGATTAAACTTTAGTATTTGGTATCTGTCTAGGATTTTATCCATTTCTTTGAGATTTTCGAGCTTTGATGAGTATAGGCTTTTATAGTAGGATCTGATGATTTCTTTAATTTCCTTAGTTTCAGTTATTATGTCTCCACTTTCATTTCTGATTTTGTTAATTTTGATACTCTCTTTTTGCCCTCTAGTTAGTCTGGCTAGGGGTTTATCAATCTTGTTAATTTTGTCAAAGAACCAGCTCTTGGTTTTGTTGATTCTTCGAATGGTTCTTTTTGTTTCTATTTGTTCTATTTCTTTCCCAAGTTTGATTATTTCTTGCTGTCTACTCCCCTTGGGTGTATCTGTTTCCTTTTGTTCTAGAGCTTTTAGCTGTGCTGTCAAGTTGCTGATGTATGCTCTCTCCAGTTTCTTTTTGGAAGCTCTCAGAGCTCTGAGTTTTCCTCTCAGTACTGCTTTCATATCATCCCATACGTTTGGGTATGTTGTGTTTTCCTTTTCATTGAATTCTAGAAAATCCTTAATTTCTTTCTTTATTTCTTCTTTGACCCTGCTATGATTTAATAGAACATTGTTTAGTTTCCATGTGCATATGGGCTTTTTGTTGTCTTTGTTGTTATTAAAGACCAGCCTTAGATCATGGTGATCTGATAGGATGCCTGGGAGTATTTCAGTCTTCTTCTATCTATTGAGGTTCATTTTGTGACCAATTATGTGGTCATTTTTCGAGAAGGTGCCATGAGGTGCTTCGAAGGTGTATTCTTTTGTTTTTAGGATGATATATTCTGTAGATATCTATTAATTCCAGTTGGTTTATAACCTCTGTTAGTTTTACTGTGTCCTTGTTCTGATTCTGAAGTGTCCTTCCTTATCTTTTTTGATAACTTTTGGTTGGAAATCTACTTTATTTGATATTAGAATGGCCACTCCAGCTTGCTTCTTGGGGACATTTGCTTGGAACTTTTTCCCCAACCTTTTACTTTGAGATAGTGTCTGTCTTTGACTCTGAGATGAGTTTCCTGTATGCAGCAAAATGCTGGGTTTTGTTTATGTATCCAGTCTGATAGCCTATATCTTTTTATTGGGGAATTGAGTCCATTTATGTTAACAGTATTAAGGAATAGTGGTTGCTGTTTCCTGCTATTTTTGCTTTTGGAGGTAGAATTGTACCTTTGTGTCTTTCTTCTTTTGGTTTTCTTGCTTAGGAGTTTTCTTGTTTTTACTAGGATGTAGTTCTTCTTGTTGTATTTGGTTCCTGGTGTCAGATGGCCTGAGAGCCTGTTCTGCAGGCATGGGCCGCAGGCTGGAAACAGACAACTCCAAAAGAAGCCTGCTTTTCTGTACCAGCCGGGGAGGGGGTGCACACTTTTTCGCTCGCTCGCCAGAGATCTCTGAGCTCCCCGGCTACTTGGATCTCCTTCTCATCAGGGTTGTGTCCCTGGATCTTCACTTTTCCTGGTGGCAGATGGCCTGTGTGCCTGCTCTGCACGCCGGCTCTAAACAGTGACTTCTTTATTTTTAATGCTCAGTTTATCATTGTGTTCTTTCAAATTAAGAGTTCTTTGTTCACAGCTCTGTGTATGTGCTTGTGATTACAGGAAAATCTTATGGAGTCTCATTTCTTCTTCATGTTGGTTCTGGTGATTATACTTAAGCTTGTTCTTGAATGTTTCTTTACTGTTTTTAGCAACTCTACTGAGCGTTGATTCCATCTCTAGAAACATCATTTTTTGCTTATCTTTAAGAAGCAAACCATCATCCATTCCTGTCTTATTTTGGAATTACAGTAATTCAAACTTTCAGACTTTGCCAGTGGTTTATATAACATATGCCTTATTTATAATTTTAGTTCTCCTTATTAGTTCTGCCTCATATGCGATATTTTTCCCATTGCAGTCTTTAAATAAGCCCCCAAAGTCCTTATTGAAAACTGGCTTTGCCTAACTCAAGACTTAGACTAAGCTTGATATTTTCATCTTCTAAGATAAATGACAAATGTCCCTTACAGTGTGAAGCTTTTCAGTTTACTTTGTCTATATCTGTCAGCAGAATTTCCGTCTGTGGTTGTTTTACCTCATTATTTCTTTAATTGCAAGGTTGTAATATTAAAATATTTCCTGACTCATAGCTTGCTGAATGAATATTACTTTAGCAGGCATGAAGTTAATCTCCTAACACACCTTTGTCATAGCTCTAAGATGAACAGATAGTTGTCATTTAGCAGCAGTAATCTTTAAAGGTATGTTTCACTGCCCGCTGAACTGTAGATCTGAACTGTGTGTATAAAATACTCAGTAAACCAGAGTGTAAACAGACATGACTGTCATTCAGGCATTGCTCTGTTTATACATCACAGTCAGAGTTGATTCAGTATAATTTTGAGGGGCCTCATGATTTTCAGAGTGGTAATTAAGCATTAATTTCCACTCTAAGTTATGATTTGTATCAGCCCTTAACATGACAGTTATTTTTGTCTTTAACCTTTGAATGCAGATATCCTCTCTAGCTTTGAAAGTTTTAGATGGCATCTTAGTTCTATGTGAAGTTGTTTAATCAACAATACAAAGACATATTATACTGACTGGAGGCTGGTTTAGTGGTTAAAGCAGTTGACACACAAGTATGAGGAATTGGGGCTTGTATTCTCAAAAGAATGTAATTGTCAGCTGTGTTTGGTGGCCTGCTTGTAATTTCAGTTCCGAAGTCAGAGATAGGTATCCTCAGTCATAAGTGGGCAGTAGCTATAACTGCAGTGTCTGTTTGAGTGAGAGAGATTTTTTGTTTTTTTTTTGAATAAAGTAAAGGTGGAATTTGGGATTTTAAGATTCAAAAATAAGTGGTTGTTTGGGAGGGGCCGTTTATTTAAAAGTAAATCTGAGTTAGGTAAAGGAATAAACGTCTTTTTAGGTTTGGTCTGTTATATTGGCAAGGGACTTAAGTCCCATTTCATCTACGTAGTGTTATTGGTTAAAGGAGAATGTGCAGGAATAGTGTGAGTAGTATTGACTTTAGGAAATTAACTTTTGGGAATTGAAACTGTTACCCACATTGAAGGGGATTTCCACATTACAGGAATGGGGTTGATGAGGAGAGTGGGGCATTCTGAATAGAGTTGGGTTGCCTCTGAGTCTCGGGGGATAGTTATTTTCATGTTATTAGCACAATTCCCCACATCTCAGGCCTCCATGCTTGCATACACTAATGGTCCTCTAAATGTGTAGGTTCCTTCCCCTATACAAACTTGAATACATATACAACACACACACCTGGTAAAAGGAAAAAAGTCTATTGTTCAGTATATTATATTTCTCAGTCATTTTAGTCAGGTGCTTTGAAATAATGTTCTCAGTAGAACCCCTTCCACTGTGTGCTTTTTTTTTTGTGGGATGACATCTTGTATGTGTACTTGTGTGCTTATATGGGATGGATGTAAATGTTTGTGCAAGTACATATGTGTTCATATATATGTGGAGGCTTGAGGTCCAGTGTTGTGCCTTGGGTCCTAAAACCTGCTGATTTTTAAGCTGTACCTCAGAAATCTACCTGTCCCCACCTTTTTAGGTATGCAGTATGCTCATACCACTGTCCTTACCTTTTAATATTTATTTACTTATAACAAATTCTAGGATTCAAACTCAGTTCTTCATGTTCACTATGTAAGCATTTTACAAACTGAAAGAGCTCCCTAGCCAGTAATTGTCACCTTTCCTTAAACCTCCTTAACCAGTGTTTGTTAGATTCAAATTATTTTACTGTTCTTTACTCCTCCTGCATTTGAAAAGAGTTGGGAGCCTTATTATGGATTAAGTTTTGTCTCAATGGATTATTGCAGCTCCTTTAGTTATTTTAGCCACTGTAACGTTCTCTATACCATCATTAATGTCATTTTGTTTTTTTATTTATGTGTTTGATTCAGCAGTACTTTTAGATTTTCTCAAGAATGTATTCTTTGCATCCAAACTTAAACTTTTTGCAAGAGGCCTACCCTTTTGCCTTTCCAGTTTTTGACTTGTCTTTCACTGTACACAATTATTTAGATCTTTTAATTTGGTGACATGATATTTGCCTTTAATTTAAGGACTCAAGTGGCAGATCTCAGAGTTTAAGTTCAGTCTGATTTATATAGTGAGTTCCAGATCAGCCACAGCTGCACAGTGAAACTTTGCCTTAAAAGAGGGGGTAGGGGTGGGGACAACCCAAAACCTTGTTCCATCTAAAAAGAAGGGGTTATTAAAACACTTTTGTTTTTAAATAAGTGACTTATGTCTCTTAAGTTTATGTCGGGCTATTAACTACTTTACTTTTATTAGTATTTCATCTCAGGAAATAAATAAAGAGAAGACAAAAGGTGATGTCAGGGTATAGATGGTATATATCAACTTTGTCTGTTTAGGCTAAAGGTCCCTACAATAAACATAATAATGATGAAAGTTAAAAAGTTTTCAAATAATTGTTTTTCATGTGTTTAAGACACACAAGTACATGGTTTTGGAAAATGATACCAATATGTTTTGTCAAGTCATGGCTACCACATTCTTGTTTGTTGGAATAAAAAATAAAAATAGATTTTGTTCTGTTGCTATTGGTCCTGCAGAGTCACTCTGCAGGAGCTCTCACTCCTGGGTGCAATTCCACTCTAGCTGCCTTTCAATCGTTGGTTTCACACTGCCCGGGAAAAGTGTGACTAAACAATTAATAACTTATCAAACAGGTTTATGTGTTAAATTCTCAATTTACAATACCTCTAAACAATAAATTCACTGCGTATTAATACAGATATAAACTGCCCACCTAAACAAGATAAAATAGATCCAGTTCACCTTGATCTGTACCATCCTCCTGCCCCCTCCTCCATCTTGAACCTCCTGCTTCTCTTCCACCTTACTATAACTCTTCTTCTCGCCCCACTCTATACCATCCAATCATGTATCTCCTTGACATCATCCTATACTTGTGTGGTATCTGAAATGCCATAAAATACTTATAATCTCTAAATAGACACATGCTACGGTATTGTTATAACTTGGTGATCTTGACCAATACACAGTCATGCTTGATTATAACCCTCAATCTTTTGATGATTCATAATCAGTCTTAGGACTTAGGCTGACATTCCTCATATGTACAGTCTTTTTTTTTTTTTTTGTTAACCTTTTATAACACAAGCTAAAGTTGTCAGAAAGAAAGGAGCATCCAGTTGAGAAAAAGTCTTCATGGGATCCAGCTGTATGGAACTTTCCAAATTAGTAATTAGTTGGGAAGGGCTCAGCCCATTGTAGGTGGTTCCATCCTGGGATGGTAGTCTTCAGTTCTGTAAGAAAATAGGCTGAGTAAGGCATGATGAACAAGCTTATACACAGCACCCCTCCATGGCCTTTATACCATGACTCCAGGTTCCTGCCCTGTGTGAGTTCCTGTTCTGATATCCTTCAGTGATGAACAGTGGTGTGGAAGTGTAAGCCAAATAAATGATTTCCTTCCTAACTTCCCTTTAGGTCATGTTGTTTTGTCAAAGCAGTAGAATGTGATAGGAAAATAAATCCCTGATATTCCCTGGGGAGACTACATATTTATATTCAGATGTCTGAGCAATTCTTATTTAAATATATTTTATGAATTGGAGTGTCTAACTAGGGTTTTACTTCTGTGAACAGACAATATGACCAAGGCAACTTTTTTTTTAAAGTGTGTCTATTTTCAACATGTAACAAAAGTTCTTTTTTTAAACAATTTTTAAAAAATTTTTTTTCAATTCTTATAGTTACTTTTACCATTTCTTTTTCAGATTTCTTCATCTGTGCATGAGACATCTTTAAGAAAAGTCTTTGATTTTTATTTATGTGAATTTACTTGGTATTGCTATGGAAAAGAGATTAGTTATATTTAGTTATATTTCAGTGTGTTCCAAATATTTTTTTATTATTATTCTTTAATCTTTTCTTACAATCCAGTTATTATCCCCCGCCAGTCTGCCCTCTGACTGTTCCTCATTCCATACTTTCTCCTTTGTCTCCAAGAGGATGTCCACACCCCACCAGACCTACCCACTCCCTGGTGCCTCAAGTCTCTCGAGGGTTAGGTAGGTTTTCTCTCACTGAGGCCAGACCAAGCAGTCCTCTGCTATGTGTGTCAGGTCCTCATATCAGCTGGTATATGTTGCCTGGTTGGTGGCTCAGTGTCTGAGACATCTCAGGGGTCCAGGTTAGTTGAGACTGCTGGTTCTCATACAGGGTCGCCCTCCTTCTCATCTTTTTCCAGCTTTTCCCTAATTCAGTGACAGGGTCCCTGGCTTCTGTCCATTGATTGGGTGCAAGTATCTGCATCTGACTGCTTGTTGGGTGGGCTTCTTGGAGGGCAGCCATGCTAAGGCTGCTGTCTATAAGCATACCACAACATCAGCAATAGTGTCAGGCCTTGGAGCCTCTCCTTGAGACTGATCCCAATTTGGGCTTGTCATTGGACCTTCTTTTTTTCCTCAGACTCTTCTCCATTTTTGTCCCTGAAGTTCTTTTAGACAGTAACAATTCTGGGTCTTGGATGATAACCCCATCCTTCTACTTGATGCCTTGTCCTTCTACTGGAGATGGATTGATTCTACAAGTTCCCTGTCCCCACTGTAGGTCACCCAAGGTCTCTCCCTTTGAGTTCTGAGTGTCTGGTACATCTGAAAGGGTCAACTTATCCTCTTACCTCCTGAGGTTTCCTGTTTTGATTCTTTATGCTGGCCCTCAGGGCTTTAGGCCCCCCTCCCTTTATACCTGATCATATTCTCCCTTTCCTCTCTCTGTCCCCTCTCCCATCCAGGCCCTTCCTTCCCTACCTATGCCTCCCTGTGATTGCTTTTTTTCTCCCTCCCAAGTGGAATTGAGTTCTCTGTGCAGTTAGTTTTCAGGGAGTAAGAATCATCAATTAAATTATAAACTGCCATTATTATGCTTTTCTCAATATTTACAAGGCGTGATGCTTATCTGGGTTCTGTTCCAGAATAGTCATTAATTTTTGTTGGTTATGTTTTTTTTACCCAGTATCTGCATAGTTTCCACTCTTTCTTTCAGGTCTTTTTCGTTGATAACCTTCCCTAAGGATGACAATTGCTAGAAAAAACAATTCTCATGTGTATGTGTTGGTGTACATTGTTTTAATTTTCTTATTCATATTTCCATCTAATATAGTATAGTCATCATTGCTTAGTATCTTCTGAGGATATCTATTCCAAGGTTTTCTAGGGACATCATATTCCTGAATATTTAAATATATATAATTTATAACATATACTCCTGAATATTTAACCAGACCCATGTATTATAAAACTTAATAAAGGGTAGCTTTCTTACAGATAGATAACATACAGTTCTGATAGTGAACAGGTAAGGAAAGTTATCTCTGTCTGTCTCTTTGTGGCTCATGTGTTTTCAGCATGATCCAGGCAGGTAGATACTTTCTGTTCACTAGAATTTCATCTTTATAAGGTGCTTAAAAATGTTAATTGAATAAATGATGACTATTTATCTTTATCAAAATAACCTTCCCTTTTTAATATTTAAAAATTTAAACACTGGAGTTTCTAAGGATTTTATTTAAAAATTTCCATGATATCATATAGATTGTCCAGATGTTATAAATTTTACTACATTTGGCTTCATGATAGTGTCTTTTGTGTTTACATTTTTAAAATATGTGCATTTATGAAAATACATACTTTATATAGTATGTCAGTCATATTTTTTTAAAAGATATATAATAGCCATAGAATATAACATTTGTTATTTTTGAACTGTTTGAGAAGAATTATGCTAATTTAGTATTTTTTGATAGCCCTTTTTTGGGGGGGGGGGCAGGGTCTCTTTAGAGCCCTGGCTATCCTGGAACTCTCTGTGTAGACCCGACTGGCTTGGAAGTCACAGAGATCCACCTTCCTTTGCCTACTAAGTTCTAGAATTACAGTCATGTGCTACCACTCCCAGCTGTCAATTTGCTTGTAATACTTTACTTAATTCATCTTTAAAGGATTTGATTATGAAAGTCTAGGAAATAATTGTATTAGGGTTTCCATTGCTGTGAAGAAACATTATGACCACAGCACCTCTTACAAAGGGAAGCTTCCTAGAAGCTAGGTTACCGCTTTAGAGTTTAGTCTGTTGTCATGGTGGCATGGAGGCAGACATGGTGTTGAAGAAGGAGTTGGGGGTTCTTCATCTTGATCTGAAGGTAGAGAAGTACCTCTGTGTGCCATGCTGGGCATAGCTTAAACATATAAGACCCGAAAGCCCACCCCCATAGTGACATGCTTTCTACAGCAAGGCCACATCTCCTAACAGTACCACTCCTTATTTGCCCAACGTTTATACACATGAGTCTGTGGGGATTGTTCTTATTCAAAACACCAAAATAAAATTAATATAATTTCGGCCATGTTAATATATTTTAAACATTATTGAATTTTATTATTGACATAGACTAGTAGGAGATAAACATTTACAAATAATATTTATATCTTAAACCTTTTTATACTCATAGGATGGTGCCTATAAAGAGAAATAATATGAGATTAATATGATTTTATTAATAAAAGTTGTATCCTGTTGTGTTACTTTTATTTAAAATATTTTATAATAAAAATTATATTTAATAATCTATAGTTATTTATTCCTTATTTTATTGGTGCATACAGGGTTATTTTGCTATCTATTTCTCTTTTTCATTCTATTATCATTAATGCTATCAGGATGATCTTACTTTACTTGTTCCAAAAGTACATAGTGGCCTTGCATTCTAATTTTATTGTGTACTTTGATCTTAACTAGTTACACAAATCCGCCTCAAGGTTGGATTTTGCTATTCATATTGTGATAATCTCAAATCATTATAAGTCGTGCCACACAGCCTTCTCAAAGATGCACTCACTGTGAATGCTGTCTTTCCAGTCTATGTTTGACTTTCTTTCATTTTGAAAAGAGAGACAGGCAGATACACACCAAGACCACAAGCATCACACCTCTCTGCTTCCTGTGTCATCTTATGTCCTTGCAGCCGTTTCTCCTCATTCCTTTTAAGATGTGAACCACTGCAAAACAACCCTTTCTTCCCGGATAGCTTTCTAAAGTATTTGGTCAGAGCAAAACAAGGTTAATGATATTGCAATGTGGACGGAGGGGGGCTTTGCACTTCATATTTAATGAATAACAGAATAAAAGCTATTTGGAGTTAGTTAACAGACCTAGTAATGCAGACATACATAAAACACTCTTTATCCTTATGTCCTACTCACCTGACTATATAAATTATGGGTATGAAAATATTTACACACCAGTTACAACTAATGTATGGTGACATGTTTTTGGAGTAGATTAACACAAAATCTTTAGAACAGGAAGATACAGAGAAATGTACACAGTTGCAGTTTATACAGGCAGAGGCAACAGGATCATGAGTTTAAGGATAGACTAGGCTGGGGGAAAAATACAAATAAAAACCTGCATCTCAGAAGCACACAAACTTGTGTGATTGCATGTTATGTGTGTGGTTACATATCGCTACATATATAACAAGGAATCAATGTTTAACATTCATTTACTTCCTGTTGATATATGTTTTCACATGAGTCCTGGAAGAGCTTCTAAGAAAAGGAAGACTGACAATAGTGATGGGAAAATTTCACAGAAGAATAAGCTGATGTCAGTACAAGTTAGTCTTCACTATCATGAAGAGTAGCACGACTACAATTTAGGAAGAGGTTTCAAGAAAGAGAATGAAAAGAGAAAAATCAAAATGTGTGATCCACAAAGTGATAAGAGAGAATTAACTCTTTTACGTTGTCCTCTATTTTCTATATGTACTCCATACAGACACGTTAAGCCATTTAAAAAAAATTTAAAATGTTGTTGAGAAAGGTTAACCATCAGCTGTAGGGAAGAACTCACTATTAAGGCATGGAGGAGGTTGAATACAGGTAGTTTTATATTTGGGTAAGGAGCTAGTTATATAATTTTTTTGCGAGAATATTTTTAAATTAGAAATTTTCATTTGCAACCTTGTAAAATAGCTTGAAATTACTGTTAAGGATTGCTGTCAGTGTCACAGCAGCTGCTGGCTTTGTCAATTTTTAGCTGCAGCAGCTCTGTTGCCACTCTTCAGACTGCACCTTTGCTAATGTTTAGAACTTGTAGTTTCTGTGACACCTTCTCTTCTACTAAGACGCTTGAGAGTGTCCCTGGACATCCACTTCCTTGTGCTTTCTGAAGTTTTTTTGTTTTTGTCTTTGATGTCATGTCTCAGTCTTTTGTGTTTGTCACAGTACCTATTCTGTGGTTACTCCTGCTTCTCTTGATCTGTTACTAGGTATAGTTAGCAAGACAAACTGAGAAGGCTTTTTTTTGGGGGGGGGGTTGTCGGGGGGGGGTGTAATATTGCACCCTAGGAAGAGACAGCAAAATAATGTGTCTCCCATCCAGCTCATCAGATATGCTACATAGTTTGTGTCAGAAATTGGAAATTTATAATAACTATAAGTAAAGGATTGTTTTTATACCACTTAGGGTACTGCTCTCTTTTGTACCTATTACAATGTTCTCTGCTAGGGCACCAGCTGTATTTCCCCTCTGGCTAGAATGGAAAAGGCTGCAGTATCATCTAGAGTTTTCTGTGAGTTGTGATGATAAAGATGCCCTTCTTGTAAACTGAAATGTAATTTCCTAGATCACAAATGTAGTACAGTGATTCTCAACCTTTGGGATTGAGAATTTTTTGGAGGCTGAATTTATAGGGTCACCTTAAAGCATCAGAAAATACTTACATTGCATTACATAAAATATTTATATTATAATTCATAACAGTAGGAAATTACAGTTATGAGATG
This sequence comes from Micromys minutus, assembly GCF_963924665.1. Taxonomy (NCBI): domain Eukaryota; kingdom Metazoa; phylum Chordata; class Mammalia; order Rodentia; family Muridae; genus Micromys; species Micromys minutus. The sequence continues at coordinate 32,129,598 of NC_137956.1, forward strand.
AGGTAGCAATGAAAATAATTTTATGGGTGGGAGTCCTATATTAAAAGTTCACAGCATTAAGGAAGGTTGAGAACCACTGCTTTCGGAACTGTGTTGCTGCTGCAGTTATTCAGGTGCTTCCCAAAAGCAAAAAAGAGTTTGGATGGCTATTTGACATTCTTTTGTTCAGTTAGCCAGCTCACTATAGAAGAGTTCAATAGCTTTTATTTAGGGATATCAATACCCCCATCCATATATTATGCATATTTATAAAAGAATTAGTGTCAGAAGGAATACTTAGACTAAGAGCTTACTATTAATCATAAAAGTTTAAACAATACTTTGAACAGTGTCCAACTCTAGTCTCCAGGGCGTTGGGTTCATTTATGTATTTCATTAAGTTAAAAGAAATTGAGATATTATTCCAGATTGAAGTAAAGTTTTGGCAACTAAATATACTTGACCTAAGTTTGGATCATTATAATTGTGTGTGTGTGTGTGTGTGTGTGTGTGTGTGTGTGTGTTACTCTGTCTCTGTGACCTGCACAGGCTGCAGAGAGGTGAGCTTCAGGAGGCATGCAGGCTTTTGGCACAACACAATTCAGTAGCCATTGTTGTGTCAAACTTCAGGAATAGGAATGGTATTGGTTTGTTTTAGGCTCTTTTAAACACAGAACTGATTGGTAAAAACTGTTCTTGTGATGATCAACACATTCACAAACACAGAAGAAAGCATTCCCAAATTTCTTTGAGGGACAGAGTAAGCTAAATAAAGATCAGACATGACTACATTAAAATTCTTTGTAAAGTTCTTCAATCTGTAGATTGAGAAAAACAGGTTTCTGAGAATGGGTCTGTAGGAGGTGCTGATTGCATAAAGGTCACCAGTCTAGAAAGCACTTGTGTTCTAGCCCTCTGAATAGAGAACAGGTTTTGCATATCTTTCTTTGGAGGAACAACCCTGTATACTTAGCATTCCAGGTTCTCCTACTGTATATCTGTGTACACAAAGACCCATGTGCTCTTCCCAAAAGTTATGACAATTGTAGAAACTTTTTTGGAATCTGTGGATTAGATAGATGAATTTAATATTAATTATCTAGCATTGATATTTGTACATGGTATATAGAGGAATTCTTTTATTTGGGGGCTAAAAATAGCATTTGTATTCAAATGATTCACAGAAGTGGAGGATAGAAGGCAAGCAAGCAAGTAAGTAAATGAATGGTAGACTATGGATACTTAGAAAAATTTAATACAGTGTATACAGTAGTTCTTATATTCAGTTTTTATAGAAACTTTATATTTGTTTCAATATGAAATTCTGTATGAAATTAAGGAATAAATTGTTGAGAAGGCTCTGTAGTAAACTTGTATCTGAAAACAAATATGAAATCTTTTACACATTTTAAGCATTAAAGTAGTGAATTTTTCTTGTCAGCAGATGTAGTTCATATTGAAAATTAAGTATTTTCCTATCCAAAGTTAAGCAGCCTGGTCTGCATTGAAATTGAAAGTTCATGAGAAGCAGTATCTTCATTTTTAGCATTACATTATTCTTCCAGTGTCTAGAACACTATAAAAGATAACTAATAGCCTCCTTGTACTTGAGCATGCATTTTGTATTAAGCTTACTTATATCATCTTTATAATGATGTTGTGAGAACATAGGTAGGCAGTGTTTTCATATAATACATTAGAAAAGTAGAGCCTAGGATTGCCATTTCCTAGGATTGCTCGGAACCATAAGATTTGATTCTGGAGAAGGCTATGTGTCAACTGCTACTCTCACCAGATAGAGAACGAGTGAGTGATAGACCAGAGAAGCCAAAAAGTATTGGGCTTATTTAAGGAGCCTGGACTATGAGTTTGAATCAGTAGTCTTTTACTGGCATGGATAACTAGTCCCCGTAACTTTTTGGATGGAGTATCTCCTTTGGTGAACTTTGTAATTTCTATGTGTTTAGCACCATACTGAGACCATGTAGAATTACATATAATTCAGGGGCAAGGTAGGAGTTCTTCAGGTAAGAGTCTAATGTCCTTCCCCACAACTCTTTCTATTTAACAATGTCTGACCTTGTTGAGGTTCTCTTGTAGTGTCATAGCTGCTCTGAAGACTCAGGTTCTCTGAAGATAGTGTTCAATGACAGTGTTTTTAATCTTTCCTCTGTGCTTTCTCTGAATACTTTTCTGGATAAACAAACTAACAAAAAACCATGAATTCTAAATTTACTGCAGTGTTTTGCTTTAGTTATGTGGTTAGTAATTTGGATGTTTGTTTGTTTGTTTACTATTTATTTGAAACAGAGTTTCTCTATGTAGCCCTGGATATCCTGGAAATAGCTTTATAGGCCAGGCTGGCCTCGCACTCACAGAGAACCACCTGCCTCTGCCTCCAAAATTCTGGGTTAAAGTTGTGTACCACCACTGCCCAGCAGTAGTTATTTTAAGTTTCTGCTTAGTATATTTTTTTAACACATATATTTATTTTGTCATTTCTTTGTTTTCCAGTATGACTATTAGCTATAAATCCATTAATATTTATGAATACATCATTTTTGTTTATTAGTGTGCATTTCATTCAAGTGGATATATGTATACACACACATATATACGCACAAGACTGGAATTTATGGTTTATAGGAAGTATGTGTAAGTCGGGATGTGCTAAATGTTTTCCTTTAATAATTATATCAGTTTAAAGCCCCATCATCAATATAAAGTGAGTTCATTTTCTGACATTGAATATTTTAATTTTTAAATTATTTTTATTTTATTCTTTCAGTGAGTATGTATTTTGTTTTTATTTGCATTTCTTTGATGACAAAGTATACTGAATACATTTCATAAGGTTTAGATTTATTTTTAATTTGTTAGCTTTTTCTTGTTTTTCTGAAATTTATGTGTTTTTCAAAATAATTCAGCAGTGTGTTTTTGAAAAAGCTGCACCCAGAGAAATGTAGAGTATCTCAAGTGATACAAAAAAAGCACAAAGCTGGACTTTTACTACTAGTTATCAAATCTTATCATTAAAGTTTGGAAATCAAAGCTCATTGGTATTTGTACAATGATAGAGAACTGTAGCGTCACTTTTGTATGTTCAGCTGGTTTATGATTCAAACAGCGTTTTGATTCAACAGGAGAAAAAATAGTATTTTATATTTTCAGTAGTTGTTTTTCTATATTAAAGAATAAAAAATTCTACATTTTATGAAGCCTAATTTATTATTTTCCTTCAGAATCATGTTTCATAGAATATTATTTATTTTAAGGTTACTGTAGATTTCTTTTTGTTTAGTGCTATTACAGTATGGATACTTCAGTTTCCAGAACTCTCCACTACCCTATATTATTTTATGGGAAACAAGTGAGCAATGCACACTTAAGTGCATATTTTCTAGGAACAAGGATATTACATTTAGTATTACATAGTTATCAAAACCAGGATATTTAAAATTGAAACCATTATCTATTTATTTAGGTATTCTCAAGGCTTGCTAATTGTTTTATTTCCAGTTTTTGAGCCAACCAAACACTAACCATTCTACTTGTCCCCCCCACCCCCTGCATGCAACATGTCTTTATTCAGCCTGTGTTAAATTGTTATTTTGGAATGTTAAAAAAAAAAGATAAGCAAGGACATTAGCTAGATTTTCCTTTATTTTAATTTAATCTATTCAGTTTATGAACATTTGGTTATATTGTCTTATAATTTAACAAGTATTCCTTAAACTTTGGTATGTGAATCTTTTTGGGAGGATACAATGAAGCATCTATTACTCACTACAGATAGGCCATCAGAGATAAAATTCCATTCATCTAGCTTGGAATACCAGTGCATTTATTTAGAGTTATTTGAGGATCTTAGGTATAAGCAACTTATGAGCAACTAAACTACTAAAATGTCTCCCACTCCTCCAGCATCTTTTAACTGCCTATAATATACTCAGAAGTAGTACAGAATGTGAGGGTGTGGAAGCATATGAATCTCCTCACCCAGCAATCTTTTAATTGCTACTACAATCTTAGAGTCTTCTTGGCCACCCACTATCCTTACCTTGTATAAAAAAAGAAAAGAAAGATGTAAAGAACTGTTCACCAACAAGTTAATGGCTGAAATTGAGGCACTGACATGGAACAACTTTAAAGAAAAAAAATCTTGTTTTTTTAAAATGGTATTTCTATAGATGGTTTATTAAATATGTTAATAGTGGAAATAGAATGTTTCAGATGTCTGTGTAAGTAACAAAATTAATAGAAATCATATTTCTACATATTTTAAGCGTTTCTGGAAAGGTAACAAGAAATTACTTACTGCTTCTTAAGAATGGAAAATGTGTATATTCTTTGGTTGGTATTTCAGATTCTCAGAGCCCCAAGGGTTCAGGTTAGTTAATTCTGTTGGTCTTCCTGTGGAGTTCCTTCTTCCTCTTCTTCCATAAGAGTCTCCAGGTTCCATCCAGTGTTAGGCTGTGGGTGTCTTGGTCTCTCTGAGTCAGCTGGTAGACCTAAGCTTCTCCGCTCATAAGTAGCAGATGTGCAGCTTGACCCTCATTTGGGTTTTGAACAACTGAAGGGGGTGGGGGGCTGTCTAAAAACTGTTGCCCATAAGTGAGATATGTTCCACTACCTAGGCTGCCTTGTCTGGCCTCAGTGGGAGAGGAAGTTCCTAGCCTCACAGAGACTTGAAGTGCCCAGGGTGGGGATTGGAACAAAACAAGAATGGAAGCTGGTGACTGTCATAGTGCTAGGATGATTCTAAAACGGACACATTGACAAAACTGTTTATACAGGCTAATACTGCAGCAGATAGAAATAGAGTATGTTTACAAAGGTCTGCTCCAGCATCATAAAGGAAGACAAATAAGTATAGATTTGGGGACATGATGCAAAAAATTGGTAATTGGAATAGGGCTCTAGTGAATATAAATTACTCAAAAAATATTATTATTGAAAAATAAAATGTCAAACCTGTTTAACACCAACTGGCAATGAATATTGTATAGAAAGGGATAATAATATATCTGAGAGGAAAGCTACAAAATCATGTGACGTTTTAAAGTTTTAGGGAACTATATAGTGGATTTGAGGTTAGCGTAGGTTATTATATAAGATTATGTATGGGAAAAACAAAAGAGAGAAATAATTGGGGCTGTAGGTGGGAGTAATTAGATAAAGTCTCTTAATTTTCATTTAGCAAAATTGATGTTGGCTAATTTGATGAAGCAATAGCCATGTAGCTAGTTGATGTATAAATGAATAAACATTTCTGGATTTGGATAAAGTAACTATGGAAAAATTCTCATTTTTCTCTGGCTTTAGGATGCAGTAGTAGCTAGTATCCATGTTGAAAACCTAGTGGGCTAGGGATGTATTTCAATCGAAAGAATGTCAGTCTAGCATGCACAAAGCTCTGGGTACTGTTAGTGCACTGCAGAAACAACACAGTGGTAAATGCCTGCAATGCCAGCACTTGGAAGATGGAAGGATTTCGAGTTCAGAGGTTTTTCTTGTTTTGTTTGTTTTGTTTTTGTTTTTTCAGTTATATAGTGAGTTTGAGATTAGCTTGGGCTAAATGAGATTATTTCTGGGAAGACCAAAAGAGGGAAATAACGGTGGCAGGAAGGTAGTGATAATTAGATAAGTTAGGCTCTATCAGAACAGAACTGTTTGACTTTGTTGTATCCCTGGTATCTTGAACAGCTCCAAGAATGCACATTTAGAGTGTTTGTTGAAAGAATAAGAAAATTTTGGAGTAATTCATTGACAAAATTGGAAATACAGAATTTTCCAGGAGTGTTCTAGTGAACTAGGCTTTCAAATTTATGTTTGAGGAAGATATAAATTTGGTAATGTCAGTAGTACACATAGTTAAATCATTAAACATTGATATAAAAAATCTAGTCAGATTTAAAATTTTATTTTAATATCTTCAATTTTGATGTTTTTATTGTATTTTTTTGGTCATTGAAAATTTTAAATTGTTTAACACCAGTGGATCAAATAATTTAAAGTTATGTTTATATAAAACAAGAAAGTTTGCATTTAGTTTTTTTTTTTAATCTTTTTATTCAGTCAACAAATAAGAAACCTCGAAAATCTCCAGGAGAAAAGAGCAGAATTGAAGCTGGAATTAGAGGAGCAGGTCGTGGAAGAGCCAATGGGCACCCTCAACAGAATGGCGAAGGGGATCCTGTCACGTTGTTTGAGGTGGTGAAGCTGGGGAAGAGTGCAATGCAGGTAATTTTAAAATGTTTTTATTTCTTGTGTAAAGCAAAGCAGTCAGTAATCTATATGGAATCTGCCAGTGTGGATATTGACACTTCATGTGTATTGTGTGTATGAGTGTGTGTATGTTTTTGAAGATAGCTTTTCCACCCAGCGTCTTGAATATTCTGAGCATGCACTCTACTACATAGTCTTTCCTCCAACTTCTCTACAGTTAATTTTTGGCTGAACCAAAATGTTATTCTTTGTTGGGTGTGTGTTTTAGTTAAGCTTATAAAGAACATTTTGTTTATTAGCAAGGTATTCTTTCAGTTGTACTAAAGAAAATGAATAGTAGAAGATGCCCAAGAGAATTTGTATTGTTTTAATGTAGTTTTGACCTTGATTTGATATGTGTAATGTGGATTTCAGAGTATTTGAGAGAAGTTTGTGTGTGTGTTGGGGGTGGGGTGTTTGGAGACTCAGATCCTTATATAATAAGCACTTTATGCATTGAGTTATTTTCTTAGTTTAGGGTGCTCTTTTTCCTGTTTTTATTTTTATATTTTAGTAATCTACTTACTGTCTTTTATATTTCATTTCTTTAACAATAAAATAAAATGATTCTTGATTTTATTAATGATTTCATTAAAATATAAATCAAAGTTACTTTATCACTCTTTTAACATGTTGTTACATTTTTTTTACTATTTACATATACTAATTATTCATGTTAGTCTTTGTACATCCATTAAAAATGCCACAGATGGGTTTTTTTGCTTGAGGGCTATTTTCTTAAAACGATACATAAATACCATATTTCTCTTCAATAAATTCAACTTTCACCCTTCACAGGAAGTGGAGAAAATAACACACAACTTGAAGGTGTGTTTAGTTGAATATGCTGAGTATGAAATACAAATTTGAAATCCAGCACTCTGGTGGCTAGGCAAGAGGGGAGGCTCATGAGCCTGTGCTACATAGTGTTACACTGCCAGAAGAACATATAAATATTCTGGTTTTAAAAAAAGAAGTGTAACTGGGCAGTGGTGGTCTATGCCTTTAATCTCAGCATTCAGGAGGTTGCATATCTCTAGTAAGTTTGTTTGCCAGCCTGGTATGTAGAACTATTTCTAGGACAGCTACAGCTACCTAAAGAAACACTGTCTTGAAAAACAAATAAACTTATAAAAGCATGTTCAGTTTCTGTTTCTTTGTATTGGTGCTTTATATTTCAAAATTAATTGATAATTTAATAATATCAATTATTACATTAATTTGTATTTTCTTGATAACTAGCTATTATCAGTAAGGTAAATTTTTGTTTATTTTCTCAATTGCTAATTTTAAAATTATATTTCAGTTTAAGTCTAAAAAGCATGTCAATAATTTATGAACTAAAGTTAACATTCAGGACCAATACAGTTTGTCATTAGTTTGTCTTTATTTTTTTATTTGTATTTTATTTTAAAGCCCTTAGAGGAATTTAATTTATATTGTCTTTTTTGTATATTGGTCTTTCAATTTGTATGACCACCAACAATGTGGATTATACTGATAAAATTCTAAATTGTACAACAATTACTGAATTTCCGGTTCTAAAGCAGTAAATGATTGCCTATATATTGTATTCGTATATTTAAAAAAAAAAACAAGTGATTTGGCCATTAAGTTTGACCATATATTCATCAGACTTTGAGATAAAACTGTTAACAGGCTACTGAAATACTGAGTTTTTTAGGTATAGTCTTCTCAATTTTTACTAAAAAGATAAACATATGAATTAGGGCAGAATTGTGTAAAAGTATGAATTTTATATAAATTTAGTATTCTCAGAATTCTGTATTCTATATAAAAGTTCATATACTATAAATATTTAAAAATATATTATAACTGAATGTTAAAATTAATGTTAATAAATTCTTTTCTTTTTAAACACCAAAATGGCTAGTTGTGCTAGTGTGTATACTTTTTAAAGGTTTATTTTCTTAATTTTGTGTTTTTGTATGTGTCGTGGTAGTGGGGTATGCATATGTGAGTTCAGATGTTTGAGAATCCAGAAAAGAAGGCATAAGATCTCTTGAAGTCAAAGTTGTAATCCATCCAACATGGTTTCTGGGAACCAAACAGCAAGCACTCTTTACTGCTGAGCCAACTTTCGAGTCCTATTGTCATGTTTTAATGTAGGCTTTAGGGATTGAACCCAGGTTCCTTCACACATATAGCAGCCACTTTACCAAATCACCTATCTACTCAGTCAAAAAATAATGTTATAAGAGCAAAATTCTATATGTATTTTAAACAAATTCTTAAGGTAGTATTTTATATATTGTCCTCATATCATTTTTTACCACATTTTCTGAGTATGGAGTTTTAGGACACTGTATCCTTCAGAATTTCACTTTACTGTAGTATTTCAAGTGTATTTTATTGCTTTCTTTTCAACTTTTATTCATCATTTTTAAAACTTTTGAAATAATTTAACATTCATTTTTAAAAAACTTGGTATATTGATACACACACACACACACACACACACACACACAAACACACACACTCATATTTGGATAATTTTGTTTTTAATCTTGCAACCTGTTGGTGGTGTTTTATTCTGATTTTTTCTTTTTTCTTTTTCTTTCTTTTTTTTTTTTTTGCTTATACACTGTGGCCATGGTTTATTTAGTACGTTTTAGTTTTGTTTGAATATAATATTATCTCCTAAAAGTAGTGCGTTTGGTTATTTTTATTATATTTCTAAAATGTAAATGTGGAATTGTTTCATAACAAATTTTCTTGTGTTGTTCCTTATCCAAGAGCAGGCATGCTTAAATGATTGATAAGGACCTTTTATTAACAATGACTTGGTAATTTCATTATTTATTGCCCATCCACTTCAAATGCAATGCCACCAATAAACTGTCCTATAGAGAGTATAAAAGCTATGTATGGTCTTGCACTCCTGTAATCAAAGACTGACGCTGGAGGAACTTGAAATTAGAGCAGTATTCTCTCTCAAACTTACATGTTGGACTGAGGGAATAGATAAAGTCAATGAATTTGGAAACAAAAGAAATGTTTATGCATTTGTATAGAAAAATACTACAAATGAACAGAATTTGAATTTTAATAGAGAGCTTACTGGTATTCAAGAACTTGACATTTGTAGGTTAAAAGAAATTAAATTACTTCCTAAGAAATGAGAATATACAGATTTGTTTCAAAACTAAGGTCCTTTCTGTCCTTGCCTGCAGTTAAATCTGAAGCAGTGCTAGACAAGTGTAGGCTTATAGTGACCTGCAGTACAATACTAATCTGATGTGTCCTACAGAGCCTCATGTTTCAGAGCTGCTTCTTGAAGCTTGTGGTAATGTTTTGGAGGTTAGCATGTAAACTTTGTGTTGCTAAAGTTAGTACCTATTAGGTGGGACTTTAAATGGTTCTGTCTTCTGGTTCTAGCTTGCTCTTGTCCTTTTTGATTAACCACCATGTGAACGAATGTGTCTCTGTTGCTGGCTCCTACTGCCATGACCTCTTCTGTGTCTTCCCCATCAATAAAGCTTCAGTCCTCTGAAACTGAAAGCTAAAATAAGAAATTTGTCTCTTACAATATTTCCTTTAGGAATCTTGTTACTACAGCAAGAAAAATAATTCAGATATCATGTATCTCAAGCTGTCCTTCAGTGTTCCTGTTATACTTATTATCTATAGTTATTGTAAAAAAATACCTAAATACCAAAAATAATTATATAAGTGAACAAATAAACAAATAGTCGTTTAAGTAAAATTAAAATAGGGAATAAATCAAAAACAAATAAAGAGCTATTCTTAAAAGCTGAAAATAAGTTGAAATATTGTTCAAAAAATTAATGGGAACATTGGGGAGTATTAAAATATTCAAGAATAGCTTATTATTATTATTTTTTTAGATATTCACTTTGAATGTAGCCCAGAGAAGGAAAGAAGAGAATAATAAGATAATGCGAATTTATGTCAGAAATGCAAGGATGAATTGTTATTAGACAATCTTTTACTGTAATGTACCAAACCAAATAAACATGATATAGGAAAGATATATATTATCTGAATTTGTATAGAGTCTTTATAAAAATTATTCTCTCCTCATCATAAAAACTTTGTGAATGGAGAAAACAAGGAACTTCTGTTCCTAGTAAGTGTTACCTCCCTTAAAACCACACAATTCTCAATGTGCCTTTTTCATAGTGAAATACAGACAGAGTCATTGGCCCAAGCATTATTTATCCCTGCTGCTTATTACTTGCTGTATGGAATCCATAGCCAATGTCTTAACCAACAATAATGAAAAGCCAAACAAAATATGAAAATAACAAGAGAAATGCTACAGTCGTTGTAAAGGTACAGACAGATGTAACCATATTCACGGAGGATATACATGTCTGTATTAAAATTTCCAGGGAAATGTTCCTGTAGTGCTAGAATATTAGAGTTCTTGTATAGAAAACTAATATTAAAAAGTTTTGGCCAGGGGGCTGGAGAGATAGCTGAGAGGTTAAGAACGCTGACTGCTCTTCCAGAGGTTCTGAGTTCAATCCTCAGCAACCTCATGGTGGCTCACAACCATCTGTAATGAGATCTGATGCCCTCTTCTAGTGTGTCTGAAGACAGCTACAGAGTTTTCATATACACAAAATAAAATAAATCTTTAAAAAATGTTTTGGCCAGTGAGGTGGCTCAACTTGTATAAGCTCCTAGCTAACTTAGCCTGTTGAGTTGAAATCAGTCCCCAGAATCCACATGATAAGGGAACAGACACATTTGAATCTTGCAATTTGTCTTCTGACCTCACACTCGTTTACTCTCTCCAAAAGTTAAATAAGAAGCCCATGGTTTTATATAGCAATAGGAATAGTTAGTACAATTTGCTTGATCATGTTTACATTTTTGTCAGTTTCTTTTATGGAGCAACTTAGATGATTCATAGGTAAAAACAGATTGGAGTAAGACACCAACAACTTTTTGATAGATCTTTTGGGGAAGTAATGAAAGTTTTATAGATTTTTAGTTAATATCATATTCCTTGTGATTAATGGAAAGCCTAAAAGAGTAAAATTAGCTCTCAACAGTTTATTGTTGAATGGCTGAACTAAAAGTCTATCGGTTGACCTTTAGTAGTATCAAATGAAAAATACTAAAGTATTTTTGAAAGCCATTTTCTAAAAATTCGTTAAGTGTACAGCACCCTCTCAGAGTGTGGTACTCCTGGACCATAAATCATTAATAATCCAAGAGCTAAGAATATAGCCTTGTGGCAATTTTTGGTATTCAAAAATCATTATATTTAATCTATAAACACCAAGAAAACTCTGTTTTCATGTTACATTCTGTTCTAAATGTACTTTATGCTTATGATAACTAGTAGATTTCAATGCATACTATCAAACGTCTAAAAGAATAATGTACTGACAAAAATATATTCATACAGTGTTATTCCAAAATGCCTTTAAAAATCTGTACATGTATCTCTCTTTTATTTAAATAAAGTTGAAAGAGAAAAAAATCATTATGTCTAATCTGTACATACCAAGAAAACTTTGACTATTTCCATGTTATGTTTTGTTTTACATGTACTTTATGCTAATGATATCTAGTAATATTTCAATGCATACTATCAAACCTTTTAAAAAAGTCAAATGCTGACAAAAATATGTTCATATAGTTTTATGCCAAAATGCTTTTAAAAATCTGTACATGTATCTCTCTCGTTTTTAAATAAAGTTGTAAGAAAATAAAACAGTGAAAACATTCTGTGGTCATAACTTAGTCTCCATTAGCTACAAATTGTAGTAAGGCATGTAAGGAAGAAAAGAAAATGTCATCATTTCAGTAGGCAGCGAGATGACTTGGTGACCCTAGCTCTTTGAGTTAGTTATTCACTAAATAACAGAAATTTTCCTTAGTGTGTTGCTGGAGAATTTGTGTGTGAAACTTTTACTTGAACATTTCAACTTTCTGGTTATGTTTGAGATGTGGCATCTCTATCATTCTATCTGTCCTGGAACTCACAGTGTAGACACGCTGGTTTCAAACTTACAGAGATCTGCCTGCCTTTGCTTCCTAAGTGCTGGGATTAAAAGTGTGGACATTTTGACTTTTAAAATTCATGTCAGTAAACATATGTGTAATTTTAGAACATGGAAGCTGTGTTTTTGATTTTTAAATTTGGTTGTTATGTGTTATTGAGCACTTTAGACAATTTTCTGTAAACCTCTATTATTTTTTGTACCTCCAGAGTTCAACATTTGGACTTTTTAGTTCATTCATTCAAAAAATGTGGTTGAGAACTAATGGGCATTCTTTTAGGCTAAGGGATATAGTATGAACTAAACTTACCTAAGTGATATTCATTAGCTTTTTAGTTTTATAATGAACAAAAATGTTATTTATACTGATATCCATGTGCTGCTAAAGTCTTAAGACATGAAGTTAGTTGTATTATACAATTTCTCATTTTTTTGTAACTATCTTGTATAAGAGTTAGTGGTAGATTTTATAGTTTTTAAAAACCTCATAAGATAATTCACCTAAGTTTCTTTTAAATTCTGGCATTTCCCAACGTTAGAGGCTCCATGTCGTTTAGAAGCAGTTAGGTATTTTTTTTTTTTTTTTTGTTTTTTGTTTTTTTTTTAAGTTCATATTTTGATGTATTTTGTACCTTTTGTTTTTATTCTGTTGATAAAAGGGGACCTAGTAATGTAATCTTTGGCTAAATATATGCTTCCTAGTATAAATGTATGGTTTAAAAGAGAATGTGAATTTGTCTAGTTATTTTTAAAGTAATCACAAAGAAGATAGACACTAATGATTTTGTTTCAGACTTTTCCAAAATGTATCATCAAAGCTCCTTATTAGGTGTAGGTGAAAAATAGGTTATGAAAGTAAGTCACTTAGAATTGGAGTTATGAAGGTTTATTACCTCAAATTAACAATTTTCTGAGAACTAGAGGTATAGCTTAGAGACTAACTTCCTTAGCATGTATAGGATTCTTTCTTTGTCCAATATGTAAGTAGTAACTTTTCTTATCACACTGCTGAATTACATCCAAAAGGTACCTGTTTTTTCTTTTTTTGTTTGTTTGTTTTTTTTCTTATTTCAACTTTTACTGAACACATTGCTATTATCAAACATTTTGTAGTCTTGCTGATTTCAAGTCTTAAAATAACTGGTGAGTTTTGATAATATTCTCCATTTTTTTCTTTAAGTTATTTTGTATCATGTATGTAGATGGTCTTAAGAAGACTAAGGAAAGATGTAGTTACTATTGCTTGAAACTAGTAGTCACTTATTTGTAACCAACCATGAATGATAGTTTATATATATGCACTTCTTTTTATTTCATTAAGTATGTTTTAGAAAAAAATTAAACTTTTATATGTACATCTAAATATTTATATTTTTTGTAGTTATTTAAATATATGCAGTGGTGCGTTCTAGTTTTACTTTAAAGGAAGAACACATTTTTTGCTTCTGTCTAAAGTGCTCTTTTATATATTACCAAAAAGGATCTTAGTAGTAGTAAATGACACACTGAATGAGATGTAGTAGCAGATGTTATCCCAGCAGCAGAAAGATGATGGAGACATGGACATTTTGCATTTAACGAAATACTGGTCTACAGAAATAATGAGGGAGAGTCTGCCTCAAAAATGAAAGTAAATGAATACGTGAACAAATAAGCGTCACACAAATAAATCCACGTCTATGTATAATGAGACTTTTTTCTAAAAAATTATTTAACTTAGATTGAATATATTCTCACTTCATACTTTAGCTTTGAACATAATAAAGCAAAACTCCTCATCAAAGTTTATTTCTAAGTTGCTAAGACAAACTGAATATATGTTGAGATGATTTCTTACTGTTTGCTAGGCTTTACCCTTAATCCTTTGATCTAGGGCTACAAAGAGAATTGTTTCTTGCTAGTAAAACTATGTGAATCTAGTTTGGGATTCCTTAACCCGAAGTTAATATTAAAATCTAGAAAACATGAACATAAATGCAAATAGTGTTAAAATTGGACATTGATTTTTGAGATTGGGGGAGGAGAGAGGAGAGTCAGTCTTTCAGCATTTTTAAAAGACTTGTTACTGTCAAGATTTAATTTGTAATTCTTTAGTTTTCTTGCAACTTTACAGCATACATTTAGGAAATGACAACTTAACTACTCAGCAAGAAAAACATTAGTAGGTTATGATTGATGCCAAGAACTCCTTTGAGTATTTATGGATTGTAGAGTGTGTGTCTTGGTTTACTTGAGACACACAGAGTTTTAATCTGGTGTGCAGTAATTTTAGAAGTATTTATAGATGTCATGTGGTTAGTATCTTGGGACTAGAGTAAGAATGAATTCTCATAAATAGCAGAAATGTATATCTATTACCTGGCTACTACATGCTCTAATTGGATAACATGATCAATAAGAATCTTTAGACAATGGCTGTCACTATAGGAAAGTATTCCTTTTAAGAACATATAACAGCCCTATTGGGAGATACACTGGATGAATTTGGAAGTAGTTCATAGGATGCTCTTCTTTAAGGATTTATTCTTCTTTTCATTCAAAGTTGTATTTGTAAATCAGTCTGGATCTGAAGACTATGAGAAAGCATAGCTTTTGTCTCTGCCTCCTTAAATCAAGTTTCATCTATCAGGCTAGAGCTTTAGTTGTTGAAGAAATCAAATAGTACAATAGGGTGACCATGTGTCTTGTTATCAGTGGTACCGATTATTACCTATTGCTGAGCTTCTTTGCAGGTTGAGATACTTCAATAATCATAATGTTCAAGCTGTAATTCATGCATAATCTTTCCACATTGTCTTTGAAGGTGAATTGTGGCTACTTAGTCTGTGTTACCTTGAGATGCCATTATTTACATAGAATGCTGGAAATAAGGGTCATGTGGGTCCCAAATGGGTGGTCTTATTGACCATGATATATACTTAGCTTATAGAAAAAGATATCCCCTAAATTCTATAAAGATTTGAATGCCTACTCACTTTATGAGTATCGTTTCCAAAGCTTCCAGGAGTTTTGGAGCATATTAGAGTAGTATTGTGAGTATGTATTTCTCATATGGTAGATCAAATAAAGATTCTTAACTTTTAGTTTATTGCATTCCATATCAATATCAGTGAACCTCTGGCATCATAGCCATTAACATCATAACCATCTCCATACAAACTTATGTGTTCATTCTGAATCTCTAGTGAGTGTCGCAGTAGTAATTTGCCTACTAGAAAAATGTTTTTCCTTTCTGATCAAATATTGTTAAAATCTATTTCTATAGTTTTTATAAAGAATGGGGTTTGCTTATTTAATTTAATTTAATTTTTTTTTACGTATTTACTTTGCATCTCTCTCACTGCCCTTCTCCTGATCACTCCCTTCCACAATCTTTGCCCCTTTCCCTTCTCCTCTGAGCAAGTTCCATTCTGTCTCCGTATACCTCCACCTAGGTACTTAAGTCTTTGCAAGGATATGCATTTCTCCGGCTTAGGCCAGACAAGGCAACCCAGCTAGTAGAACATACCCTGTGTACTGAGAACAGCTTTTGGGATAGCTCCTGTTAAAGTTGCTTGGGACCCACATGAAGACCAAGGTGCACATCTGCATGGGTCCACATGTATGTTCTTTGGTTTGTGGTTCAGACTCAGAGCCCTAATGGTTCAGGTTAGTTTATTCTGTTGGTCTTCTGGTTCCTATCACCTTTAGGGCCCACAGTCCTTTCTCCATAAAAGTCTCCAAGCTTCATCTACTGTTTGGCTGTGGGTGTCTGTATCTATCTAGGTCAGATGCAGTCAGATGCTGGGTGGAGCCTCTCAAAGGACAACATGCATAACTGAGTATCTATCATTTAATAGTGTCAGAAATTGGTAATTGTCCATGGGATAGGTCTCAAGTTGGGTGGTTATTGGTTGGTCATTCCCTTAGCCTCTACTCCATCCCCTGTGCCTGCTCTTCTTGTAGACAGAATACATTTTGGGTCAAAGGTTTCGTGGGTGGGTTGGTTTTATCACTCCACTGGGGTTCCTGCCAGGCTATAGGAGGTAGCCTCTTCAGGTTCCATATTCACAGTGTTGTGAGTCACAGCTTCATTGATTCTTGGGTGCCTCTCTTATCCCAGGTTTCTATCTTGTCCTGAAGGTGCCGCCCACCTTCTCACCACTGTCAGTTGCAGATTTCCATTCATTTTTATGGCCATATTGCCATGTATTCTATCTTTCCCCATCCGAAACCCCCTCTCCTTCCCGGAGACCTCTCCTTGCCAGTTCCCTCCCTCCATCTGCTTCTTCTTACTATTTCATTTCCCCTTCTAAGTGAAATTCAAGTTTTCTTGCTTGGACCTTTCTTCTTGTTTAGCTTCTTTGGGTCTGTAGAGTGTAACATGTTGCCTGTATTTTATGGCTAATATCCACTTACAAGTGGGTATATACTGTGCTTGTTTTTTTTTTTTTGGGGGGGGGGTACTGGGTTACCTCACTCAGGACAATATTCTAAAGTTCCATCCATTTGTCTGCAAAATTTATGTTTTTTTATTTTAATAGCTGAATAGTATTTTATTGTGTAAATGAACCACACTTTCAGTATTCATTCTTCAGGTGTGGAACATTCAGGTTGTTTGCAGTTTCTGGCTATTATGAATAAAGCTTCCATGAACATAGTTGAGCAAGTGTCTGTGGGATGTTGGAGTGGGGTTTATTATTTAAAGAATGAGTTAAGTGTGAAATTTACCTTGGAAATTTAAGCTCATTGTAATTGGTGAATGTTAATGGAGGAGAGGCTCATTTTATGTCAGTGTGACATTATGTCATCTATGAAAACATCTCTATAAGACCGGGCTACAGGTAAGCCTGGAGGCCATTTTCTTAATTAGTAATTAACAAGGTGAGGGAACCACTGTTGGTGGTGTTTCCCCTAGGCTGCTGTTCCTCCGTTCTATAAGAAAGCAGGCTGTGATCATGTCCTGATGAACAGGGCAGTAAGCAGTACTTCTCTGGGTCTCTGCATCAACTCCTGCTTCCAGGTTCCTCCCTTTGAGTTCCTATCCTGACTTATTCAGTGATGGACTACAATGTGGATGTGTAAGCTGAATAAACCCTTTCCTAATCAACTTGCTTTTTCGTCATATTATTTCATTAAAGCAATAGAAACCCTGAAACTATTTGGTTATGGTCAGGTGTGTGTGTGTGTGTGTGTGTGTGTGTGTGTGTGTGTGTGTGTGTGTGTGTGTGTGTGTAGCAATCACATGATGTCCTATTGCAATACTTATCTGAAAATTTTTCATTTTTAGGCATTGTATAATTTCCATCCTTCAATTTGAAGGGATTACAAAAAGCAAATACACATTTCTTTCTTTCTTTCTTTCTTTTATTTATTTATTTATTTTTATTTCTGCAAACATTGGCTTTTTTTACTCTGCCTGTGTGGAAGGAAAAGAAATCTTTGGCTGTCTGATTAGAAGCAGATAGGGGTACTACCAGTTCCTATTGAGTTGAAATAGGCTGAAATTCTAACCACACTATTGATTTAGTAGAGAATTGCTCTGAAGATCTAGTATACAAAATTGTATAAGAAAGTTAAAATTGCCATAAATTAATAGGAGGAACAGTTATTTGAAGCCCAAAGAATAATAGTAACTAAGGCGAGGCAGCTTTTATTGTTACCTAATAGGATTATCATTCTGAATTTACTTTATTATTATTTTTTTCTTTTCTCAAGTTTATTTGTAAAAACATCACAGGACACTGGTCATCTGCAATAATGTGTAGGTGGGTGTGTCACAGCAGTCTGCTCCTCTTCACATTGGCAGTAGCCTTTTCTATGGGGCATTGACAGGGGACTGAGCACCTTTGGGAACCTGAGCTGGAGCTGAAGCCTGGGCCTTAGCTGGGGCTTTGGCCTCTGCCTTGGTTTGAACCTTGGGTATTGGTTGGCAGAGCCTACAACTCTTGGCCATATAGCTTCGAATTCTCTTCCCAAGCTTGGGGTGATTGATGAAAGCCAGATGGCTGAGTTTGTGGCTGGGGCCCTTTGGAATCTTGGGCTTGATGGCCCCAGGCTTCATAAGGGCCTTGATGTCCTCTGTGCATGTGCTCACTGCCTTTGCAGTGTTGACCTGTATTTTCTTCAGGCCTTTTTTTGTTGTCCTTCTTGGCAAAATGCATGTTCCTCAGGAACTTGGGGTCAACCCCCTTCAGAGATTTGTATCTTTGTGATTGGGGTTTCTTTATGCCATTCCTGTGCCATTTGTGGGGACTGGTTGTCTGTGGTGTGGTTCTTGGGGCTTGGCCATGTCTGCACAGTAACCCAGCGCCTGGGACTGGAAGAAAAAAATATTTTATTAATTTAATTTGTTTTTTTTTTAAACAACTAAGTGGGTACAAACAATCGGGACTGCTCTCACCCCCCAACGCCAACATTTTTTTCCCCTCTTCCCAATAAGCCGTATTTCCTACCTTCATATATGTTTATATTATGACCCATTGGTTTTTAACAAGGGCCTGTGAACATGGTTTTGGAACTGTCTTTTGAGGGGCTGATGGGCTTACCAGTTGTGGTACAGCAGAAGGCCACAGCAGGCCTTCCTCTAGAATCACTCAATAGTCAACACAGTTCATCTGGGAGGGTTGCCTTATGAGACCCTCTTTGTTCCATGATTAATTGCTGGCAGTCTTGGTCTTTTACAGGCTTAGCACAGGTGATGCTAGGTTCTGTAAAGTTGCCCAGAAAAAACTTTTTAGATTTTTTTTAAAGTCTTCCTATCTTTTTACAGCCCATTTTCCCACAATGTTTCCTAAGCCTTAGAAAGGTTGTATAAATGCCCTATTTAGAAGCGAATCATTACTAATTCTCAGTACCTTGAGGAGCCATGATTCTCTGCAGTTACTACCATCCACTGCAGTTTTTAGACTTTCATTTTCCTTTACAGCTGAGTAAAATTTCAGTTCGTATAAAGTTGGAGATCTAAAAAGAATAGAACTGGGCTCGAAGAGCTGGCTTAGTGGTTAAGACCATGCTGACTATTCTTCCGAAGGAAGACATTAGCCATTACAGTGTACTGCATTTTCATTATCATTTGCACATGTGCATCTAAACTGATTCTATTTTTAGCTTTTGGGCAGGGTGCTCATGGGACAGCCAAATCTCAGTTTAATAAAGATCCAGAAACTAGTATTTGAGTTGGTAAAAATTTTTAAATTATCACAAAGTTATGATTGCAGAATGACCCTGAAGGATACCCAAGGCTTGAAGGAGAGTTCACCTAGGAATACAAACATGGGGGGGGCAGTTTTTTTTTCCCCAGGCCAGAATTTTGATTTTATTGAAAAAGGTAGCATTGTGGTCAAATGGATAGCAAGAATTCACTGTATTGTCTTGTCCAAAGCTGAGTAGCAGTTGCTGTGCATCAAAAAGCAAATCTCTTATGAGACTTGCGTTATATGTAATCTGTATTATGAGTGCTCTATGAGAAGAGCAGCCTTTAATATTAGGCTGAAGCACAGGAGCAACAAAGTAAACCTCTTGGTATTTGGCAGGGCAAAACCACAAATAAGTTTTGTTTTGTGTGTGTGCATCATTAATGAACAACGAAAAAGCAAAAACAAGCTCCTGAAGAGTGTCATTTAAAACACAAACAACAAAAACCCAGTCAAGATTAATAAACAAAACTCCAGACTTTGAATATCAAGAATATTTTAGCTTAAAAATAAAATAACCACATAAAGTTCTGTCTATAATTATTACATAGTACACATATAATATTACTGTATTAGACTATAAGAGTTTACAGAAGATGTGTAATACTACTAAAATCTATGGCAAAAAGTATTACTTCTGAATTTTTTACTGGCTTCTCAAGATGCCAGTGCCCTCCCCCACATTCCAGACTAGGGTCCATTATCCCTTTGTCTACCCTTTTCTTTTGGGAGCTCACTGTATATTCCACGATTTCATAAAATTCATAGCATTTCTACTGCCTTAGAGGAGTGAGCTGACACACTGTCTTGGATTAGTCTTGAGATTGTAAGCTATTGATGATAGTATTTTGGTCATGTGCTTGTCTTATTTCAAACCAAATGAACCTACCCGTTAGCATCACTACAGAATAAGCGTGTCTACCTTTATCTTCTTAACCCTAACATAGTTTACCAAATATAAAACTATATTGATAGAGTTTCAAAAATAAGATTTCAGTGTAAACTGCATAGATGGGTGGATTGGGTTGATCTTTATACTAATAGGGATCTTAAAGGGAAGATTTAATATTTAGCTGCTAATCAGACTATTCTTCACATACATTCCCCTTATAGCTTTGGCTTTCTTTTACCTCAACGGTTTTCATTTTTCATCACTTAGATGCTTTAGGAAAAACTCATAATACTGATTTTTATTCTGTTCTCTAGTAAGTTGGTCATAGAAAAATGACAGTTTGTTAATTATAATATTTCAGATGTCCCTTTATGGCCCCCCCTTTTGTCTTTAAGTCATAGAGTACAAGTACTTGGAATGATTAGGAATTTAAAATCCTGACTACTATTCTTTGAACTTTTTATATCTTTCTGTATATGTCTCTGCATATAAATTTGCTTTAAGAATAGAATTACATAATTGTACTTACTGAGGGAAAAGAACTAACAGTTTTTTATCATCCGTGTTAGTAGTCCTAGCTACATTTTATTTTATGAACTAATAAATTATAATTTAGTAACTACTTCTTTATAGTTATTTAAATGTAGTAAACTTTGATACCCACAGTACTTAACTGTTTTCATTGACAGGAAAAGTATATGTAATATCTATAGACAGAAGGGCTGATTTTGGCAGAAACAAATATCTACACACTAAAATTTCATTTTTTATTTTACTTCATAAAAGAAAATTCAAGGCTGCTCTTGGCAGAAAGACATTTTTTAGCTTCTTGTTGAATCCAGATATAACTACTTAGCACATCTTTCTTAAGTCTTCGCTGAAATAGTATGTGCCATTTCTAAATGTGACTTAGAAAACTTTCCTATGCAAATTTTAAAAGATTTTCTTTTTCATAAATGTACCGTCAGCTTAGGTTCCAGAATAATTGTGTGTCTATAATTTTATGTATGTAAATTTAGAAGAATGTAATCAGAATTGTACTGGATAGTTTTGTCTATCTTAGAAATAAAGATAAAAGGGTTATGATGTTCTTTTGTGTATTCTGTTTATATTCTATAATACTCAGTTTTATGATTCATGTATATCAACAAGGTCATACTTATTGCTAATGTTATTTGTGTCATCTTTATACTTAATACTTTTTAGTTTTTTTGCTTTTATCAGTTGGAAAAAGACATATTAAAAAAAAAAAACCTCAAGACACTATTGTGACTTTTCTTATTTCTTTCTTATAGTTTAACTTTTTTTTTTTTTTTTTTTTGGTTGGGAGACTTTTGATGACTTCTTCTATTTCTTTAGGTGTTATAGGGTTATTTAGATGGTTTACTTGGTCCTGGTTTAACTTGGGGATCTTGTATCTGTCTAGGAATTCGTCCATTTCCTCCAGATTTTCCAATTTGTGGAGTATAAGTTTTTGTAGTAGGATCTGATGATTTCTTGAATTTCCTCAGTTTCAGTTGTTATGTCCCCACTTTCCTTTCTGATGGTGTTAATTTGTATACTCTCTCTTTGCCCTCTGGTTAGTCTTGCTAGGGGTTTATCAATCTTGTTGATTTTCTCAAAGAACCAACTCTTGGTTTTGTTGATTTTTTCCAATGGTTCTTTTTGATTCTATTTGGTCTATTTCTGCCCTAATTTTGATTATTTCTTGCCGTCTACTCTTTTTGGGTATATCTGCTTCCTTCTGTTCTAGGGCTTTTAGCTGTGCTGTCAGATTGCTGATGTAAGCTCTCTCCAGTTTCTTTTTGGAAGCACTTAGGGCTATGAGTTTTCCTCTCAGTACTGCTTTCATTGCATCCCATAGGTTTGGGTATGTTGTGTTTTCGTTTTCGTTGAATTCTAGAAAATCCTTAATTCCTTTTTTTATTTCTTCTTTGACCCTGCTATCGTTTAACAGAGCGTTGTTTAGTTTCCATGTGCATGTGGGCTTTTTGTTGTCTTTGTTGTTGTTAAAGACCAGCCATAGACCATGGTGATCTGAGAGGATGCATGGGAATATTTCAATCTTCTTATATCAATTGAGGCTCGCTCTGTGTCCAATTATGTGGTCAATTTTCGAGAAGGTGCCATGGGGTGCTGAGAAGAAGGTGTATTCTTTTACTTTAGGATATGTTCTGTATATATCTATTAATTCTAGTTGGTTCAAAGTCTCTGCCAGTTTTGCAGTGTCCTTGTTCAGTTTTTGTTTCCATGATCTGTCCATTGGTGAGAGTGGGGTATTAAAGTCTCCCACTATTATTGTGTAAGGTGAGATATATTTTTTGAGCTTTAGTAGGATTTCTTTTATGAATGTGGGTGCTTTTTTATTTGGAGCATATATGTTAAGGATTGAGAATTTCTCCTGACAGATTTCCCCGGTAATGAGTAAAAAGTGTCCTTCCTTATCTTTTTTGATAACTTTTGGTTGGAAATTTACTTTATTCGATATTAGAATAGCCACTCCAGCTTGCTTCTTGGAGCTGTTTGCTTGGAAGTTTTTTTTCCCACCCTTTAACTCTGAGATAGTGTCTGTCTTTGTCTCTGAGATGAGTTTCCTGTATGCAGCAAAATGCTGGATTTTGTTTATGTATCCAGTCTGATAGCCTATGTCTCTTTATTGGGGAGTTGAGTCCATTTATGTTAATAGATATCAAGGAATAGTTGTTTCTGTTTCTGCCATTATTGCTTTTGTGGGTTGAGTTGTGTCTGTGTCTTTTTCTTCTTTTAGTTTTCTTGTTTAGGAGTTTTCTTGTTTTTACTAGGCTGTATTTTCCCTCATTGTATTGGGTTTTCACCTGTAATTCGTTGTAGTGCTGGGTTTGTGGTCAGATATTGTGTAAATTTTGATTTGTCTTGAAATATCTTCATCTCTCCATCGATGGTGATTGATAGTTTTGCTGGGTATAGCAGCTTGGGCTGGCACTTGTGTTCTCTTAGGGTGTGCATGATGTCTGTCCAGGCTCTTCTAGCTTTCATAGTCTCTGTTGAGAAATCGGGTGTGAGTCTGATTGGCCTGCCTTTATATGTTACCTGACCTTTTTCCCTTACTGCTTTTAGTATTCTTTCTTTGCTTTGGGCACTTGTTGTTTTTACTATTATGTGTCGGGAGGTATTTCTTTTCTGGTCCAAGCTATTTGGAGTTCTGAAGGCTTCTTTTATGCTCGTGGTCATCTCATTCTTGAGGGTAGGGAAGTTTTCTTCTACGATTTTGTTGAAGATATTTACTGTGCCTCTTAGTTGATACTTTTCTCCCTCTTCTATTCCTATTATCCTTAGGTTCGGCCTTCTCATTGTGTCCTGGATTTCCTGGACATTTTGGGTTAGGAGCTTTTTGTTTTTTGCATCTTCTCTGGCTGTTTTGTCTATGTTTACAATGTTGTCTTCTGCCCCCGAGATTCTCTCTTCCATCTCTTGTAACCTATTGGAAATGCTTGCTTCTGTGATTCCTGATTTCTTTTTTAGGTGTTCTACCTCTAGTGTTATCTCTTTTTGTGTTTTCTTTATTGTGTCAATTTCCGTTTTAAATTCCCTCTTCCATTCCTTCATCTCTTTGATTCTGTTTTCCTCTAGTTCTTTGAGTTCTTTGAGTGTTTTTCTTGTTTCCTCTTTAAAAGCTTCTGAATCTTTTTGCTTTTCCTCCCGTTCTTGTTTAAGTATCTCTATCAGCATCTTGAGGTATGATTTCAGGTCTGTGTCTTTTTTTTTTGGAGTGTTTGGAATTCCGATGTTTTCTGTTATGGGAGAGCTGGGTTCTGGTGTTGCCAGGTTGTCTTGGTTTCTTTGGGATATACTCTTTCGCTTTCCTCTTGCCATTTTGTTGTCAGTGATATGTTCTTGCCTTTCCCTTGTATCTGGTCTGTGTCCCTGGATCTCCACTGGTCCAGGTGGCAGATGGGTCGAGCCCTGTTCTATGCCTCAGAGTCGCCGGGTGGGAACAGAAGTTCCAAAGTTCTATTCCTGGTCGCTGGATCAGACAGGGCGGGGCAGGGCAAGGCAGGGGGTGCACTTTCCGTGTGCACACCGCAGAGATCTCTCTGCTCCCTGGCAGCCCAGGTCTCCCACCCACCAGTTGCTCAGCCTCTACCATAGTTTAACTTTTGTTTTTATCTATTTTGAAGATTTGTTTTTTGGTATATACAACTTTAAGATTGTTACAGATTTCTAATGAATGTACTTTTACTTTTGGAATCTCTTGTTTGATAATATTGTCTTCATTTCTGTCATGTCAGATATTAATATAGCCATATCAAATTTCATCTGCTTAATTTTTCATAGTGTATCTTTTGTTTTTATGCTTTTATTACAGCCTACTTTTACTAACTCAAAATGTCTTTGTTTATTTTGGAGTTGGTTCATTTAGCAAAATCTTGTCAATGTTCTTGTTAATCACAAAATATTAATAATCATATCAGCTATTGGGCTTCAAGTGAAGTAATAGATTAAACTGAAATTTGCAGACTCTTATAGAAGATGAAAAATTTTGAAACAGGAGTCAAGCTGATCTTGAACTTCCTTTTTAGCCCAGATTGTTCTTGAAATTTTAATTCTCTTGCCTCAGCCTTACCAGTGGTTGACTTACAAATAGACACCATCATGATTGTCATAAAAGACAACCATGTTTTCTTTTATTATTAAATTTCTGTATTCACTTAACATCTCAATATCAACCTCCTCTCTCCCATTGATTCTCTTCCTATTCCACTGTCACCTTCTCCTTTGAGCGGGGGAGGTACTCTTATAGGTACCACCACCTACCCCTAACCTCTGGCATATCAAGTCTCTGCAAGACTAGGCAGTCCACTTAGGGGAATGTGATCCACAAATATGCAGGCAAGAGATTCAGGTACAGTCCCTGCTCCTGTTTTGGGGACCTGCATCAAGACCAAGCTGCTTTTCTGCTACATATGTGCAGGGGGTCTAGTTCCAGCCTATGCTTGCTTTTTGGGTGGTGTTTCCATCACTAGGAACCTCCCAGGGTCCAGGTTAGTTGACTCTGTTGGCCTTTCTGTGGAGTCCCTATCTTCTTCATTTCCCACAATCCTTCCCCCAACTTTTCCATAATATTCCTGAGTTCTTTTTAAATTTTGGCTGTGGGTCTCTGCATCTTTTTTCATTGGCTGCTGGGTAGAGTGTCTCAGAAGATATTTATACTAGGTCTTAATATCATTAATCACTTCTGGGATTGGCTCTTTCCCATGGGATGGGTCTCAATTTAGGGCAATCATTGGTTGCCCATTTCTTCATCTCTGTTCTATCTTTGTCTCTGCACACCTTATAGGCAGGACACATTTTGTATCAATGGTTTTGTGGGTGGGTTGCTTTCGCTTTCTCTCCCCTGGAAGTTCTGCCTGACTATATAGGAAATGACCACTTCAGGATTCATATCCCCCACTCCTAGGAGACTTGGCTTGAGTCATGGGACCTCCCTCCCCTCAGATCCGTCTCTTCACTCACCTCCAATATCTACTTAATTTTTCCTTTTGAGAGTGGTACAACCAATCTCCCTCATGCCTTCCTTGCAACTTGACTTCTTTAGGTCTGTGGATTATGTTGTGGTTATCATGTAATTTTCAGCTAATATCCATACACAGTGAGTATGTACCACACATGTTCTCACTCAGGATGATATCCTCTATTCTCAAGTTCCATCCATTTTATTCTTATACTGTATTCCTGTATTGGTGCAAGAATACAGCATAAGAACAAAAAGTTGACGAGATTTTTTTTTTCTCAAGCTAATTGTTTTTCAGAGAATAAATGGCTGGTGTACGAGCTTAACAATAATTGTCTCTTGTGTATTCAGAGTTCATAGTGTTGATGATATCTTTCAAGTTTATGTGAAAAGTAACAGAAGACTGAATTTGGCAGTAGGCTGACTGCTGGCTCTATGGAGGTGGGTTTTGGTTAATTTTTGGAGAAAAGAATGTAGCTTGACTACTTTGACAGTGCTTATGCCTAGAATGCCACATTTTATTTCACCTTGTAGAGAGGATCTCAGCTGCTTACTGTAGTATTTTATCAAGATTAATTTAATTAGAACTATTGAATTAAGTGGTATATAGGCCCATTCATTTATAAATTCCTCTCACCATCTGAAGGAAGATAAAGATATGTATTTATTGAATTACTTTGCTGTTGTCTCAAAAGCATGCAACATTTTAAAAAATAGAACTATGTAAAGCAAGTTTCTCCAACAAATTATCCTATACTTTTAAAACTATAGTTTTGATACTGTTTGTCTTACATATATATTTATCTAGTCCTAGAATAACCTTTAAAAGGCATCTCGCAGGTGACAACTTCGCACTTCTCACAAATACTATACATGTAGCCATCTGTAACTTTTGTTGTTTATTTGAATGGTATTCAGTTGATCTGAACAATGTCCCTCCTTTTGAAATAGTTTATCCCATCTGACTAATTTTGGGTCATGCTGCTGCAATTGGAAATTCCTTAAAAATGTCACAATTTTTGAAACAGGAAATAAAAGAGAAACGTTTAAATGAAAGGACACATGTGTAATTTATAACCTGTGAATAAGATGGATAAAGTAGATTCCAAGAAGGAACCACTTTTCTCAAATCTTATAGGGAGATTTTTAGTTTTAGAGATAGATTTTAATAGAATTGTAATTGTAATTATGTTGCTTTAACCTTTTTTTTCATCCCTCTGAAATTTCCCATGCATTAACCCACCACCACCAAAATCATGGCCTTTAAAAAAATTGTTGTTGCGTGTGTGTGTGTGTGTGTGTGTGTGTGTGTGTGTGTGTGTGTGTGTGTGTGTATTTCTAAATGTGTAAATGTAATCTGTCCAAGCCATTTAATGTTATGTCTGTGTATATGATTTTATGGCTGACCACTTGGTTTTAGATAATCGATTTGGGGCTTTTCTCTGAAGATTTTTTTTTTTCTCACACTCAGTATTTTTGTCTAGGCTTGAAGGATCCATGAGATTTCTCTTTCTTATTACTATAATATTGGCTGTTGTATTTGTTCAGTCTTGCTTCAGAAACCATGTTGATGTGACTTCATGGGTAGAACTTCTTGGTCATTTCTGAAAGATAACATTTTATGAGATTACTTAACATACATAATATGGTTCTTAACCTCACTTATTCTTTCCAACTAAGTTTGCATAGATATGCTTAAGTATATTATTTATCCTATATACTTAAAAAGCAGGCATATTTGTTAAAGAATCAGTATTAGATATGTCAAATGACATAGTTCATAGTGAATGGAATTTTAAAAATAATCTAGAGAGATTCTTTCATGAAGTCTTTGGTCTAATGTTTATGTTCCTGTACCTGTCCTCCTTTATTTCTTCATTTAGAGAT
Organism: Micromys minutus; assembly: GCF_963924665.1. Classification (NCBI taxonomy): domain Eukaryota; kingdom Metazoa; phylum Chordata; class Mammalia; order Rodentia; family Muridae; genus Micromys; species Micromys minutus. Next base: position 32,157,291 of record NC_137956.1, read on the forward strand.
TTAGTCTGATTCTTGTGATGAGATGTTTAAATTGAGAACCAGACTGGCTTGAAACAGCAAAAATTTCATCTTTCTTTGACTTGAAAGATATATTTTATATGGGTTTTATTAAAATCCTGGATAGATTCTTTTTTTTTAAATTATTTTATTTTTCACAAATTTAGATTATTTTTAATTAAGATGTGCCATAAGTTTTTATTTGCTCCCCCATATGTACCTTCTCTTTGTATAAGACTTTTCTTCTTTCCTATACAATTTCAGGACTTTGGTTGTCTTACATATATATATATCTTTGTTCTCCACCTTCAGTCCTCTCTTTTGTTCTCTACCATTGCTTTCCTGTTTATATGTTATTCATCTAGTTATACTGATATATGGTAATATTTCAAAAATCTAGAAAGGGTTATTTCTCTCTAGGGTTTCGTTACTTATAAGCCTGTCACACTTTGCACTTCTTTGGACCTTATTTTATTTTATTTTATTTTATTTGGGGGGGTGGATAGGGTGTTACTATGTAGCTCAGGCTATCTTGGGACTTGATTTTTCTGTAGACCAGGCTGGCCTCAAATTCACAGAGATCCTGCTTCTTCTGCCTCCCAAGTTCTGGGATTTAAACATCTGGCTTCTCTGAGCTTTTCAGTAACATAATTTCATTTATTTCTGGATAATTTAACCTATTATTTAACCATGTTTTATTTATAAAACTTTTTTTCCCATAAGATTGAATTATCTTTTTTGTGAAACTTTTCTCTGGTACTTTTTGACTACTCATTTATTATTTTCGGTATATATTTTTTAGTAGGTTTCTAGTAAGTTTTTATATTTATGCTACAAGATTCAGTGCTCCAGTCTTCCTTGTGTGTAACTTGTAATAGCATAAATTGATGCTGTCACTTTCAGGATTAAAAAGTAATACAGTGTACAGTATTCCTTCACAATTGTAAGCCATTGTAGACATGATGTTTGCTGCTTCATTTGATTTATTACTTATATCATAAAGCTTTTTGGCTTGGATTCTATATCTTAAAAGCAGAACTTGGCCCTTTCCACTTCTAGTTCTCACCATCTTTATCACACAGTGTCTGCCATATGAAGCAGAGCTGCATAGTCAACACAGCCACTTGATTGTTTTTCAGCCTCTTTTGTCACCATAATCTAATTTTTGTTTACTTTTAAAGCAAAACTTCTGAGGTGTTAACATAGTACCATTGGATAATTTTAAGTACTAAGTATTTTCTCTTCATTTGAAAGAAGACAGTTCTCACTAGAGTCATGAAAGAAAAAAACATGTACAACCAGGCAGTTTTAAGTCATAAGAATTGAAAATACTTAATATTTGTATTGACATTAGGATTCTAGAAACTAGACATTCCTGAATCTCCCTTATTTTTGGTATAATAAAATGCACTATATTTGCTTTGCGTTTTTTCTTTTTGTTGCATAAGCTGGTCATACTTGTGTGATGGTTGGTTTTAATTGTCCACTTGACACTGACACATTCTAGGATTGTCTTGGAAAGGAGTCTAAATGTGGAATTGTTTGCATCAGGTTGGTCTTTAGGCATGCCTGTGAGAGATTTTCATAATTATATGGAGCTCTGAAGGGCTATCCTAAATGCTGGCTGCACCATTTCATGGACTAGGCTCCACACTGACTCAAGAGTCTTGAGAGGACAAGTGGAGCAACACATATGTGTGTTAATTCATTGCTTTCTGTAATTGACAGTGGATGTTATGTGATCACATGGATTAAATTCTTACTGCTTAGTCTTTCCTGTGATGATGTACTGAGACAGTATTGTGAGCCAATAGCATTTTTCTTAATTCACGAAGTTTTTATCATATCAATAGAAAAGAAACTAGGTGTTTTTGACATGCTTATTCTGCACATTAACAAATCTAAAGCTCAGAAGACTAAATAAATATTATCCCTAACACCTCCCACCCCATTCTTAATCAGTGGTGGAAATGGTCTCAGAACTGTTGTCTCAATTGGCCATTTAAGTTTAATAGTAAAAGACTGGTTAATGATAACAATGCATCTTAAAACCTTCAGAAGGAAAGGATGTTTTGTCGACCCCCCCTCTCTGTGTGTTAGTTTTAAGTTATTAGTTTTCAAAATCAATACTTTTTAATGAAAATAACTTGACCAAAAATTTGTCGCAGAATTTTAAGACTCATTAAAACAAGTTCAATGAGGGAGGAAAAAAAGAAAATAACAAAATATATGAACATGAAAAGATATATACAGTTATGTTCATAAGAGTCACTTTTGTTTGTAATATTCCTTATAAAAGATACAGATACATTAACATACTAAATTTAGGGAACAAATTGATTTATTTTTGCAATGAAATAAATCACTGACATTAAAGAAAATAAACAATGCAAACAAATTGGAAACACATAGCTTTAATCTTCACACTAAGGAGGCAAAGGTCTTCAAGGCCAACCTGTTTTACACTGCAGATTCCATGCTACTAGTCAGAGCTACATAATGATACCATAATTTGCCTTTAAAAAAAAAAAAAGTAGAAAGAAAGAATATAAAAGGAAATGTGTGCATGCTACAGTTTTTCTTGAAGGATGATATATTTACGAATTTTCAAATTTACTCATCACCATAATAATTTACTTTGGGGCTGGAAAGGATTACATATGGGAAGGGAGATTGAGAAGTTATTTCAATTCTGGAAATGTTTTATATCCTTATTTATTCGATTATGATTATACATCTGTGGATTCATAACATTTTATCAGTACATAATTTTATGCATTTCACTGCATATGAATATATTTTGGTGTAGAAATTTTTTAAAAATTGATTTTATACATTTCCATTGAAACAATACAACCACTTCCCAGTTAATAAAATTCCAAGATTTTTAATTAAAATGGCCATTGGGATGTTAATTTTTTCAAATATTAGGAAACCATAGACTTTATTGTTCTAATACTAAATATTAAAAAGCAATTCAGGGCTTTTAAGTTACCCATTAGTTTCCTAACTTGCTATTTTTATGAAGTTACTTTGTACATGAATTTTCAGCCATTTTGTCATCGTATTTTCTTGAGTCACTGTAGTAGAGTCTGGTCTTTTTGTAATGAAGTTTTTTGTTTTTCACATACATTACACATAAAAATGGGCGTCTTTTTGACACTTTTTATATGTTATCATACTTTATTACCCTCACTATGAATGATCCTTATCATCTTCGATGCAAAGTACTATCTTACCCTTTTTCTTCCTTTTTGTTCCCTCTATTCTCCTTCTTTTTTGGTCATCTAGAGTTTATTTAATTAGTATTACTCAACAGAATTAAACATGAACAAGTTATAAGAAGCTGCACCACTGAAGAATGTTAAATTGGTGTTCTTACTTGTCACTGCTCTATACCATGAGTCATTAATGTTGGCATTTAATACAGATATAATGGCTATATTGATTGGGTGTCTTGTTCTGGTAATTTAAAGTATTCTAACCAAAAATCATGTACGTTTTTGTCTTTCTTAAAGAATATCTCATACAAGCTCAGTGTATAGAAAAAGTTGTTTTAGATATTGGTATCTTGTTTATTAGATACCTTTTCAGATCTAGTAGTATAGCAATTTTCTTAAAATTTTGAGTCAATTGTTTGACTTAAAAATACTGAACCATTGTTGAATTTTGTTTGTTATACTTGATGTGTATTCTCTGTGGATTAAGTGTGCTGAAATTAAAAATCTCTTATCTGTGTATAAGTGATTTTAAATTTTATCTTATAAGTTTAACAGTTATATTTGTTTAATAGTAATCTTTGTGGGATTTTTAAGGTCAGCTATGTATTTTGCTCTATTGTAAAGGAAATTTTTGAGATCTAGTAATGAAACTCTTGCTAGCCTTATAAATAGAGAAGTCTGCTTTTATTTGACAACAGAACAATAGTTTCAGGTAAGTGATTGTCTTATTTAATTAATTTCACATACATGAAAACTTTATAAAAATTAGTTTACTATAATATTAATTTTTCTAAAATCCGTTTTGTATGTGTGTTTTTTTTTCTATAGTCCGTGGTGGATGACTGGATTGAATCATATAAACAAGACAGGGACATCGCACTTCTGGATTTAATCAACTTTTTTATCCAGTGTTCAGGATGTCGAGGTACACAGTTGTGAAATAAATGCTGTTTATTGAGCCTGTCAGTTCAGCAGTGTAACATCATGTGCCACTAGTCATAGACTTAGTCATAGAATTGTGTTTTCATCATTATTGGCAGAGTAAATGGTTTGTGTTTTAAGGCTACTTACTCTTCTTTTCCTGATTAGTTTTACTTGTTCAAATGGCAATATGTTTCTTGTATGTCTTTCAGAATTGTCAAGAATAACTAAAATTTGCACTGTTTTTGAATTGATTTTTTTTGTCACAAATTTTCTATTTCCTAATACTTGTAAATTTTTCATCTATCCACATAGCTGCTCACAACATTTTTGACAAAATGAATGTGAGGGTTATTCTTGACAACTTCGTATTAATTTTAGAGCTATGTTCGAAACATACGTCTTGGTAGGTCTATGAGGACATTTAAGTGAAGATGTAGCTGAAGAGAGTAGATCCACCATTACTGTAGGTGACATTATCATGCTGGGCGCTATGGTCATGAAAAGGAGCACACGAAATCATTCATTACACACAGTCATCTCTGCTTTGTCACTAGAGGTTTTACCTTTTTTCTTTGTTTCTGTACATTTAGTATTTTATTGAAATAAAAATTATTACAGGCATTTTAAAACATACTAATACATATTAATTGAAGTGAAGAAACTTGTTTTCTGTTCTGTCAATTTGGTGTTCTGTATACCCTTTGTCCCCTGATAGGCATCTCCTCCTAGATTTGAGAAGTTTTCTTTTGTGAATCCATTGAAAATATTCTTATGCCATTGATCAACTTTCTTCTCTTAGATACTATGATTTGTAGGTTTGTTTTTTATAGTGTTCCAGATTTCCTCATGTTCTTTTTATGGGTTTTCTTATATTTAATATTTTGTTTGATTGTGGAGTCCTCTCTAAATGTCTTTAAGACCTGATAATATTTCTTTCACTTGATCTACTCTGTTGGTGAGAATTTCCTTTGAACTTTTTGTTTTACTTTCTGAGTTTGTGGTTTTGCATTTTATTTAAGCTGCCTTTTCTGTAGAGATTTTTTCTTTCAAAATCTATTTTCATGTCTTGATTATTTTTTCATTAATTTATTCAGTTCCTTTGGGTTCTTCATTTTGACAATTATTCATATTCTTTTTGAGTTCCTAATTGTAGTTTTGAAGTCATTGTCATTTTTTAAAAATTGAAAATTGATTAAAAAACAGGTTTATCTGTCTATTTATTTATTTATTGTACATGAGTGTACTGTCACTATCTTCATACACACCATAAGTTATTGAATCATGTTACAAATGGTTGTGAGCCACCATGTGGTTGCTGAGAATTGAACTAAGGACCTCTGTAAGAGTACTCAGTGCTCTTAACTGCTGAGCCATCTCTCCAACCAGAATATAAACTTTTTTAATTGGATATTTTATTTTTTCTCTGCAAGCCACTTTTTCCATTTCTCCTTACCCTGCTTTTATGAGGGAGCTCCCTCACGCACCCATTCCCATCTCACTGCCCCAGCATTCTTCTACACTGGGGCATCAAGCCATCATGGGGACCAAGGGTCTCCCCTCCCACAGTTGCTAAATAAGGTTTCTTCAGCTCCTTTAGTCCTTTTTCTAACTCCTCCATTGGGGTCCCTGTGATCAGTCCAATGATTGGATTCAAGCATCTACATCTGTCTGTATTGGTCAGGAACTAGCAGAGCCTCTTAGGAGACAGCTGTATCAGGCTCCTGTCAGCAGTCACTTCTTGGTATCAGGAATAGTGTCTGAGTTTGGTTTCTGCATGTGGGATGGATCCCTGGGCCTGGTAATCTCTGGATGGCCTTTTGTTCAGTCTCTGCTCCACTATTTGTCCCTGTATTTCCTATAGATAGGAACAATTCTGGGTTAAAATTTTGTAGATGGGTTGGAGGCCCCATCTCTCAAATGGAGGGCAATGCCTAACCTCTGGATATGGTCTCAACAGGTTGACAGGTTCTCCCTCCCCTTTGTGGAGTATTTCAGCTAATTTCATCCCTGTGGTTTCCTGGGAGGCTCTTGCTTTCTTGGCATCTGGGACTTTCTGGTTGCTACCCCTAGTTCCTCATCCCCCATTGCTACACACCTCTGTACAGTTTGCTGACCCTCTGTACATCTACATCTCCTCCCATATCTTCTTTTCCTCTTTTTCTCCTCCCCCTCCTCTGTTCCTTCGAAGCCCCCCCCCCCCCCCACTCTCTAATTTCCTTGATTATTTTGTTCCCCCTTCAAAGTAGGAATGAAGCATCCAATATTTGGTCCTCCTTCTTCTTGAGCTTCATGTGGTCCATGAGTTGTATCATGGGTATTCCAAGCTATCACCATTTCTCTGTAGTACATCTTGAGACTAGGGATGGTGAATCCCCACACCCAACCCCCATGTTCTTTTATTGTTAAGAATAGCTTTTGCTATTTGGGTTTTTTGTTTGTTTGCTTGTTTGTTTGTTTGTTATTCCAAATGAATTTGAGTTCTTTCTAACTCTGTGAAGCAATCAGTTAGAATTTTGATGGTAATTGCATTGAATCTGTAGATTACTTTCGGCAAGCTGGCCATTTTTACTATATTAATCTTGCTGATCCATGGGCATGGGAGATCTTTTTATCATCCAGTGTCTTTGACTATTGTGAATGGTGTTGTTTCCCTAATTTGTTTCTCAGCCCATTTATTCTTTGAGTAGAGGAAGGCTACTGATTTGTTTGAGTTAATTTTATATTCAACTACTTTCCAGAAGTTGTTTTTCAGCTGTAGTCATTTTCTGCTGGAATTTTAAGGGTCACTTAAGTATACTATCATATCATCTGTAAGTAGTGATATTTTGACGTTTTTCTTTCCAATTCAAATCCCTTTGGCCTCCTTTTGTTGTCTAATTGCTCTGGATAGAACTTAGTGGTGATGTGATAGGATGCATGGGATTATTTCCAGTTTCTTCTCTCTGTTGAGGCCTGTTTTGTGACTGATTATATGGTCAATTTTGGATAAGGTACTATGAGGTGCTGAGAAGAAGGGCTTTTTTGTTTTTTGTTTTTTTTGTTTTTTTTTTGTTTTTTTTTGTTTTTGTTTTTGTTTTGTTTTGTTTTGTTTTAGGATGAAATGAGGTATCTGTTAAATCCATTTGGTTCATAACTTGTTAGTTTCACTGTGTCTCTCTTTAGTTCTGTTTCCATGATCTCTACATTGTTGAGAGTAGGGTGACGAAGTCTCCTACTATTATTGTGTGAGGTAGAGTATGTATGTGTTTTGAGATTTAGTAAAGTATCTTATGAATGTGGGTACCTTTGCATTTGGATCATCGATGTTCAGGATTGAGAGTTCATCTTCGTAGATTTTTCCCTTGATAAGTATGTAGTGTCCTTTCCCATCAATTTGATAACTTTTGGTTGAAAGTCTATTTTGTTGGATATTAGAATGGCTACTCCAGCTTGTTTCTTGGGACCATTTGCTTGGAATTTTTTTTAATCCTTTTTCTACAAGGATATGTTGTCTTTGTCATAGAGGTGTATTTATTTTTTGCAGCAAAATGCTTGTTCCTGTTTATCCACTCTGATAGTCTGTATCTTTTTATTGGAGAATTGAGTCCATTGATATTAGTAATATTAAGAAATAGTGATTGTTGCTTTCTGTGATTTTTTTTTTTTAATGGTTCAAGGTGGAATTATGTTTGTATGGGTATCTTCTTTTGGGTTTGTTGAAAGAAGATTACTTTCTTGCTGTTTCTATGGTGTAGTTTCTCCCTGGGTTGGAGTATTTCATCTATTATCTTTTGTAGAGCTGGATTTGTAGAAAGATATTGTGTAAATTTGTTTTTGTCACGGAATATCTTGTTTTCTCCATCTATGGCAATTGATAGTTTTGCTGGGTATAGTAGCCTGGGCTGGCATTGTGTTTTCTTAGGGTCTGTATGACATCTGCCCAGGATCTTCTAGCTTTCACAGTCTTTGTTGAGAAGTCTGGTACAAGTTTGATAGGTATGCCGTTATATGTTAAATTATCTTTTTCCCTTAGTGTTTTTAATATTTTTTATTTTCTACATTAGATATTTTGACTATTATGTGAGAAGAGGAAGTTTTTTGGGGGGGGTGTTCAGTCGGCTTCTTGGATATTTATGGGCATCTCATAAACATACAGGTTTTCCTCATAATTTTGTTGAAGATATTTACTGGCCCTTAAGTTATTTCTTGTACTAGCTGGTTTAGCTGTGTCTGACTATGGTTTGTCCCTCCTGCAAGCCTGTGTGTTAGAGCTCCTGGGAGACTGCCTCTCTCTGGGTGGATTTTGGGTATGGAGAGCTGTGGTGTAAGGTCAGCTCCAGGAGCAGAGGGAAATCAGAATAATATAAAATCAAAACAAATCAGGGTCAGATTAAACAAACAAAATAATGTGGTTGATAATACTGTGCCTTATGAAATCATTGTCTTATGTAGTAGCAAAGTTGCTTTTGTCAGCAAGTATTACATTGCAAGTGTAAATTTCTGTAAGACAGATTGTCTTTGTTGTTTGTGTTTCATGTTCTTGTCATAGGACGTATCCATCTGGAGTTAGGTTATCTGTGGTGTTTCTTGGTAGGTCTATTTAGTCTCATCCTTTAATTTTTTTTTTTTTTTTTTTCCATGTCAGATTGTGGGTTAGGTACTTGATGGTGTGGAATCAATTTGGGGGCAACTCTTGATTAGTTAAATGGGGTTTCTGAATTGTTCCCAGCTCAGCTAGCTAAACATTTGACTTCTCAGCCCTGGAGTAAACCTTCATTTTGGTTTAGTAGATTGTTCTGCTAATGTTGAAAATTCCTTGGAGGGCTATCCAGGTTGTAAAGGTGGTATTTGGGAGGTAGCAGTGGTCACAGTTTAAATTGGCAGTGTTTCATAAAGGATAAAGGAAGCAGAATGTCATGCCATTCTTAGGTGAAGATGGGTGGGATGCTGAAGGATGCCAGTGTGCTGCAGGTCTTTGTGTATGGTGTGACCAACTGCCTCGGGCTTCCTGCCTATGGTCCTGACCTGTGGTACCTTGTCAAGCCGACAATGGACTAATACAGTTCTTTGCCTATTTTTACCATGACTGAACTTAAGCTCTTCTTAGTCACCTCAAGTCCTTCTTATATCATGAGATAAATAATGGTAATATTTTTACTCTCTGCTGTTTTGCTGTTTTCTTCTTCTTGGTGCAGTTAGGAGTCCCAACTCATTCCCAGAGAATCATCTTCAGATGACACTTTGAGATAAACATGTTTGGGTCTGAAATGATGAGAATAGGTGGGAGAACTCACAGAACCTATTTATTTGTGAATCTAAATAATAGATGACAGTTTACTAATATAATGTATAACCATTTTCATGCTTACCAAGGAAGGAATATGTTCATATTTTAAATAGGACTGTTACAAAGTATAGACTGCCATCTAGAGACAGACACATCAGTTAAGGTAAAATTTTAAGTTTAAAGCTATTCTAAAAGTTAACTATTTTTATAAAATATCTTCATAATAGTTTTTTATTTTTACTCCATTATTGCACACATAACCCAAGTAATTCACATGCACTCCAAAATACGTAATAAATTATGTTGGAAAGTAACCAGAATATGAATGTTTTTCTCTGCATTTCTTCCAGCTTCCCTGGTTAGTTCATTAGAAAGATACTTAAAGTCATTGCATTACTAGGTAATCAGTCCTGCATTTATTGTATACGGATATTTGTGATTTCCTTTGTTTTAGTATTCTTAGTACTACTTCTCTTTTCCCGAAGGTTTCCTCTACCAATTTATTTATTCTCTTTGGCGGTCGTTACATGTTTTATTTTGATTTCTAGCTCATGTGAGCCTAGATAAAGCAAACATGAAAGAGAGCCCACCAAAAGTTTGTCCTAGCATATAATTTCAATATCCGTTTTCCACCATAATGGCAGATATTTCTTAAGAATCTGAGACTATAATCTTTGAAATAAGAGGCTGACTCATACACAGAACACTTGAAAGGCCTTTATTGTTTGTAATGCTTTTTGCTAGTGTATTAGGCAGTGGTAGTATATTTCATTACATAAAACTTTCAGTAGTGCTAAGTATGTAATGTTATGTCATTAAAAACTAGAAACTTAAAATGTTATTTTCAATACTGTTACAGTAGCAAGTAGCAAGAATTTGCCTGTGTGTAGTCTATCTTAATTTTTTCATGTAACTTTCATTTACACATTTTTATTATTAGTTGGGAAGACTCAGGTTCCTACTATATAACTAGTGTCGAACTTAGGGGAAGTAAAGCTGAAATGGGACAAGAAGCATCAAAGAATACAGTACTACTTCTCTGGATTATAATAAAGTTGCAGTTCTCTAGGCTATAATATGGTTTACACACAAAGTTATGCAAGAATTTTCTTGGTTCCTGTGTTTCTTCTGATTACTTCATTCCATTCTGTTTCTGGTAAATACAAGGATTAAGAATATTAGATTTATTGAGCATAATCACCTCCACTTTGGATTGAAGACTAGGTAAGAGTGGTTAGGTAACTGCTACAGCAATTTTTCTTGCGGGGGAGGGGGGAACATAGTTTCCATTTTTGAAACACCATTTTAACCTAGAAACACAGTTAAGTAAGAAATCCAGGTTCCAGGGAGGTTCTAGAGTTATACCAAAACCAACAGCCCAAGAAAACACCCTACCATTTCATGAACTTTAAGTTAAGAGCAGTGGTAAAAATAGTTACTAAAGTTGGCAGCTCAGTATTAACTCTTGCTTTTAATGAACTATACACATAATGTAAAAGGTTTGGTTTGCTATTTTTTAAATGTTTTTCTTATCTCCATTTTGTTACTTATATGAATGTATTTTTAAACTTCAGTGTGCTATACCTTTTTCAGGCTCTAGAATTTAAAACATTGAACAGAGCAATGGTTCTTCTCTACAGTGGACTTCTACCACTGCCTTCAAAGTTAAATATCACCAACAACATAGTCATTTAGTAGAGGAACAAAATGTAACAGCTCTTAAGATGAAGTACAAATGGCATATATCAACATAAAAGCAAATTTTGGTATGACTATCCATCAGGGAAATGGAAATGAATCATGCATTGAGAGTATATATTCTTCTAGAATGCTAGTAATCATGAAAACATATAATAAGTACTGAGAAGGAAATGGACAAAAGGGAATTCTTGAATTAGAAGCCCTTGTGAGAATGCAAACTAATCTAGACACTGTGAAAATCAAGGTCCTCAAAACAATAAATAAGTGGTAGATGATCTAACATATGACCAAAATAACCCCTCTAGACATTACTCACAGATATGCACACCATACATGTGCTAGCATACCAATGCTTCTTGAAGCACTTTTCACTGTTGCTAAATTATGGTTCTAGTTTAGATGTTCAGCAACAGAGAAATGGATAACAAAAATGTGGTTTATGTATACAGCAGGACTTTGTATTTTTGGCATAAAAAGAATGAATTCATTTTATTTTCAGGAAAATTGATTCAACTCTTAACAAAAAGGTAGTTAACTAAAAAGAATTATTGGAGTTTCATAGAGACTGTTTACATTTTGCTGTACTCATGCTAATAACTGGTGAAGCTGAAAAACAGTTAATTCAAAGATTTTGCTACCAAAATATATTCCAACAAAATGAAATGTTAAAGAGATTTTACTCTGTTGTGATTATTATTACCACCATTAGACTTTATTGTTGTATGTAGTAATAATTATCAAAAGATAATGTTTCACTGTTTTGCTTTTTAGGTTAGAATTTTTAAAATTAATTATTAATAAAGGTTCTATAGGTACCTTTTAAGACATTTTGTTAGTGTTACTTTCCTTGCTGTAACTAATGCCTTTCAGAAATGGAAATCAGGATACTTTTATTTTTGTTAATGGTCATTGCTTTAGATCATGGTTGGATACCACTCCTTTGATCCCAAGAAAAGACAGAATATAATGTCAGCTGACAATTGTAGCAAAGGGTGCTTAGTTTATAGCAGCAAGAAATTAGGTAGGAGTGTTAACAGAAAGGGTCTAGAGCAAGATATACTTTTAAAGTTACTCTCCTAAGTGATCTACTTTCTCCAGGTAGCCAACACTGTGTCTAAAAAGGTAGCTCTTTTAGCTGCAGATCAAGGTTTCATCATGAACCTGTGAGGGACATTGCATATTCAAATGGTAACCTTCTACCCTTCTCCCTATATGTTGATTTCATAATGCAAAAGTAGTTAATCTATTTCTGAAGTTTTATTTTTATTTGCATACCCAAGTCTAGAGTCTTTCTACTTAGTGCCTGTAATATCAGAAAGAAATTTGTCTTCTTACAAATATGGTGTGACATAGAGGAAATAGTTCCATTTTATAAGTAAAGGAGCAGAGGAAGTAGGAGGGACTGAAGTAATACTAAAACCCAACTGGGCAAATATTAAATCTTGTAGATCTATATCTGACATCCAGGCACAATGACATAATGTGAGGTCCATTTTGCTTGGGAGGCTCTACATCTTCAGTCTTGCATTTTGACAGTTTGTAGTTTCCTCCCATTCTTTCCCTTCTCTTCTCTCCTCTCTTCCCCTCTTCTCTCTTCACTCCCCCCTCCCCGACCTCAAGTCTTTCCTTTCTCCTTGTCTGTCTCTTCTCCATTTTCCTGGCCCTCTCCACCTCTCTTTCTGACTGAACTTCACGTGCAGGTTTTCTAGACCAAAACCATGTCTTGTTTGTTTTTAGGTTTTTGGGGTCTTGATCACATCTTCAACTTCTGTCTCCTAGCTTTATACATCCCTTCTTAGGTGCTGCATACAGAATTTTAAATTTGTCATCAATTGCCCAACCTTCCTGACTTTTCTTTGAAATACACATGGTTGTATCTTTGATACTGCAGTCTTCCCTTCTGTATCCTTTAAAAACCAGAACCATGGATCATTGATCTCCTCCATCTTGAGTCAAGCCCAGCTTGAGTAAGCACACTAGTTGCAACGGCCTCTTGAACTCCTGAGCAACTCTTGAAACAACCTCCTATGTAATTCTTTGTGAGCAGTGATCCCTGGCATTATTCACATTATCCTTGAGTTTGCCCTATGTGAGAACTGGCTTATTGTTAAGATGCCTTCAAGGTTCGCTAATATTCAGGTGGTGAGCATTTGCCTAAACTTTCTTGAATTGCCATTATTAAACGAAATTTGCAGGTTTCTTTCTCCCCTGAAGAAAGTCTTGCAAGATATTTTTAGTTTATTTTTTCTTTCTTCTCTTTATTTCATCATCTAGCAAACACCTGAATTCGGGGCTTGAACTTTTCTTTTTTATTACTCAGATTTTTTTTAATTGAAAAGCTTTATTTTAAAAAACAGATAAATGTACAAATTTTTAATTATCTTTACATAAAAGTATACAAATACATTTTTAAGGTTGTAATTAAGTATTTGTGGGTACATATACATAAACATATGTATATATGTAACAATAATATAGGAAAAGAGGTTATTAATTTGAGGGGATAGGAGAGAAACTGGGAGGGGCTGTAGGAAGGAAAGGGGGATGTGATACAGTTCTATATTAATTAAAATATATTCTTTTTTTTTTCTTGAACTTCACACATTCTGTGAGTTGTTTCTGGGGTGTTCAAAGCTTTCTGGGGTTAGTATCCCATTATCAGTGACTGCATATTATGTCTGTTCTTTTGTGACTGGGTTATCTCACTCAGGATGGTATTCTCTAGATGCATACATTTTCTTAAGAATTTTGTTAAGCCATTGTTTCTGATAGTTGAGTAGTACTCTGTTGATTAAATATACCACAATTTTTGTATCCATTCATCTACTGAAGGACATCTGGGTTCTTTCCAGCTTCAGGCTATTACAAATATTCTGCAATGAACATTTTGGTGCATGTATCTTTGTTGTATGTTGGAGCGTCTCTGGGGCAAATGCCCAGAAGTGGAATAACTGGGTCTTCAGGTAGTACTATGTCCAATTTTCTGAGGAATCACCAGACTGATTTCCAGAGTGGTTCTATCAGTTTACAACCCCACCAACAGTTGAGAAGTGGTCCTCTTTCTCCACATCCTCACCAGCATCTGTTGTCATCTGAGTTTTGGATCTTGGCCAATCTGACTGGTGTGAGGTGGAATCTCAGGGTTGTTTTAATTTGTATTTCCCTGATGGCTAATGATGTTGAGCACTTCCTTAGATAATTCTCAGGCATTCAATATTCCTCGATATAGAACTTTTTGTTTATGTCTGTACCCCATTTTTTAATAGGGTTTTTTGATTCTCTGGTGTCTAGCTTTTTGAGTTCTTTGTATACCTTGGATATTAGTCCTCTGTCTGATGTGGTGTTGGTCAAGATCTTTTCCCACTCTGTTGGCTGCCGTTTTGTTTTCTTGACAGTGTCTTTAGCCTTACAGAAACATTGAAATCTCATTAAGTCCCATTTGTCAATCTTTGACCTTAGAGCTCGAGCTATTGGTGTTCTGTTCAGGAAAATTTCTCCTGTGCCTATGAGTTCTAAGGTTCTCCCTACTTTCTCATCTAACAGTTTCAGTGTACCTGGTTTATATCAAATCAATATTTTGACATTTTAAAATTTAAATTTATTCTTTCATAAAGTTTCATGGCATTGAATGATATCTGGTCTATTTCCCAAATAGGTCCTGTTTCTTCATGAGCACATTTTTCTCCACATTTCACTCCATATGTTGGTCTCCTCAGTTTCTGCTAAAAACTTCTACTTTGTATTTTTTACATTTTAGGCCTCTAGCCTGAGACTGCACAAACATGTTCCAAAAGGTTCTGAACTCAAGGATTAGGTTTTGTTACAGTCATAACCATTCTAATTTTCCAGGTTGGTCAATTTTCACTAAAGGCAAGAAAGATTTACATTGACTTACAGCTTCAGAATTTTCAGTTCATAGTTATTTATCTCTTTTGCTGTTAGGTAAGACATTGAATTGTATAATGGAAATGTCTATAGAAATGTATGATATAGGCCATTCATTTCATGGCACTAAGACAGCAGAAAAATAGAAAATATGAGGCCAGAGAATATATACATAATGTCCCTGAGATAAATTATAGTGCTTCTTACCTTAGACCCCACCTCCTAAACTTTCTTGCATGTGCCAGAACAGCACAAATAACAGGGGACCAGGGTTTCACCACATGAGCCTGTGACAAACATCCTGTATTTGTATTGCTTAATCTTTAAAATATTATAAAAGTGGAAAGAGGAGCACAGGAGCATCACTAAAGAGAGAGCTCAGTGGTTAACATTAGGTGAAGATCTTGCAGAGGATCCACGTTCACTTTCTCTTTTAAAAATTTTTCTGCAAACTAATACAACCACTCTGGAAATCAGTCTGGCGATACCTCAGAAAATTGCATATAGTACTACCTGAAGACCCAGCTATTCCACTTCTGGGAATATACCCCAGAGACACTTTAATACACAACAAAGATATATGCACCACAATGTTCATAGCGGTTCTATTTATAATAGCCAGAAGCTGGAAAGAACCCAGATGTCCTTCAGAAGATGAATGGATATAAAAATTGTGGTACATTTACACAATGGAATACTACTCAGCCACCAGAAACAATGACTTAACCAAATTCTTTGTTTTGCATGTACTTTACGCTCATTGTAACTATTAGGTTTTCAATGCATACTGTCAAGCCCTTGAAAAAAATCAAGTACTGACTAAAAAATATATTCACATAGTTTTATGTAAAAATTATTTTAATATCTGAAAAAACAGTACTGACAAAATATATAATTTTTAAGCAAAAAATGTTTAAAATCTGTACATTTATCTTTGTTTTGTAAATAAAGTCGTTTAAAAAAATAAATAGCATGCAAACAAAAAAAATTTTTTTTCTTAATCACTTTATTCCTTTACACTTCAAATAATATCCCGCTCTTCCCATTTACCCTCCACCAACTCCCCATCCCATCCCCTTTTTTCCCCTTCTTTTTGCCTCTATGAGGGTGCTCCTCTATCCATTCACCCACTTCTACCTCACCCTTCTATCATCCCCCTACACTGGGGTATCAAGCGTCCCTTCTCTCCCATTGATTTCAAATAAGGCCATTCTCTGCTGCACATCTATCTTGAGTCCATCTGTACTGTTTGGTTGGTATTTTATTCCCTGGGAGCTCTGAGTGGTCCAGTTAGCTGATACTGTTCTTTCTATGGATTTGCAGTCTTCAACTTCTTCAGTACTTCCCTTATCTCTTCCATTAAGAGCTCAAACTCAGGGTTCTTCATACATACAACTAGAGAAGCATTTTAATCACCATTCCCTATGTCTGAATTATTTTATTTTATTTTATTTTATTTTTGAGAGGAAGAGAGTTGGATGCCATACTGGGGACTGTACTATGGCCATTTGTATGCTGTGCTAAGTAAATGTTTTATCACTGATCAGTGTAACCCAGCCTAGATTATATTGATTTTTTGAAAGTACACATTTTACAAAATTAACAAAAATTGCATTCAGTATATTAATAAGTTATATAACTGTGTTTGTGATAAAATTAAGCCATCAAGAAGCACAAAAGAACTAGCAAAGCAAAAAATTAACTTTTTTTTTCATTAGTAATCGTTATAGAGAACTTAATAACTTGGCCTTTAGAAAAATATTTCAATGAAAGGTGCTATGTGTCTAAATAAAATATTTTTAAAGTAGATGTTATAAAAAAGAAATCGAGGGGGTAGAAAATGCCTTATTGGTTAAAAGCATTGGTTGTTCTTCCAGAGGACCTGAGTTTGGCTTCCAGTATCCACATGGTGGTGTATAATAATCTATAATTCTTGTCCTAAGGTATCCAATAAAATATTTTGGCATCTGCAGGCACAATGCACATACATGATGTATAGATACATACATATAGGCAAAACACCCATATCTAATAATTATTTTAAAAAATTACTGAAGAAATTTGAGATGAACAGGAAATCTAACTAGTTTTATATAACTTTTTAAACTGTGATAAGATTAGGTTTAATGTTTAGTGTAAAATAAAGACTAACTGTAAATTTTTTTCCACAGGTACTGTCAGAATAGAAATGTTCCGAAATATGCAGAATGCAGAAATAATAAGAAAAATGACTGAAGAATTTGATGAGGTATATGTAGCATTCCAATACCTGTATAAATTAAGTCCAATTCTTTTAAATCATTATTAAATATGTTGATTTTTTTCAAATATTTTTTTGCTTAGTTTTAAAAGATGACAATATAATTTATAATGGCTTGAGTAGAAATTTACATTTTCTATTAATCCTGACAATCTCTAATTCTTGATTTTGCTTCCAATATGAAATACTAACTTTATTAAATGCTAAATGGTTTGGAGGTTGGATAAATTTGAGTACTGTTGTTTATAAACCTATCTTACAGATTATTAAAACATCTTTTGTAAGGTTATTTCGCAAAACTTTGTGGGGCCGTATCTCTGCACTTTGTAAATCTTCCACACATTTTTGTGTATGGTTCTATTCTTAGTCAGGGTTTCTATTACTCCACAAAACATCATGACCAAGAAACAAGTTGGGGTAGAAAGGGTTTATTCAGTTTACACTTCCACATTGCTGTTTATCACCAGAGGAAGTCAGGACTGGAACTCAAGCAGGTCAGGAAGCAGGAGCTGATGCAGAGGCCATGGAGGAATGTTACTTACTGACTTCCTTCTCCTGACTTGGAAGCTTGCTTTCTTATAGAATCCAATACTACCAGCCCAGGAATGGCACCACCCAACATTGGGCCCTCCCACCCTTGATCACTAATTGAGAAAATGCCTTCCAGCTGGATCTCATGGAGGCATTTCCTCAAGGGAAGCTCATTTCTCACTGATAATTGCAGCTTGTGTCAAGTTAACACACAAAACCAGCCAGTAGAGTTCTACCAAAAACATTACTGCTTGAATGCTTCAATTTTTATTTTGAATACATATTTCTATAGTTATTCTTCACTAACTAATCAAAATTCCTAGTTCTGATGCTATATTGCAAGATTCAGGAACAGAGTTAAATTTTTATATTATATTTATGTTAAAGTTAATTCATGCAATGCTATTAAATTTATCACTAATTCTTTTAATGTATTGTTTTGTTTACAGAAGAATTATGTTTTTGGAAGATTTTTTTTTAAACATTAAAAAGAAAGGATTGACTTTTCTAGGGTACATTTTGTGATTTGTAGAATCTTTTTATCATTTTTCATTAGAATAAAGCAATACAAATGTGTTAAATATTTAGAACTTAGTTCATGTCCTATTTATCAGGTATTCATACCTTTTCTTTCACTTCACTTTCACTTCAAAGTACTTTCTATGTTCTCAATTACAGAAATATTCTGACACTGTCTTTTAGGCTGATTTAGTCATATTCCATAGGCAATTGTTGAGTTGTTATTGTTGCATGTCTATATCTTGAATTTCCTGAAAACTGGTTTCAACTTAAATGACATTGTTTATAGTTTATTTTTTCTCATTTGGTGTGAATATCTATGTTTTTTATGTGAAACACTGTTCAAAATTCTAAGACTAATATCTGTGTTAACTCTATCATGAAGAGGAAAATTTTATTTTATTTTATTTGATTGTTTTGTAGGTACCATGCCATTATCTAATGACCCGATCACTTTAGTGTTGTGTTGATTGAATTTATCAAGACAACAGCTCTGTCAAATAACTTATGGCCAGGGAGCAAGACAAGAGAGGGGACTCTCGTACTCCCTTTTGAGTGTGCTCACAGTGATGACCCAAGAACTCCATAAAGTTTCCACTTCATAAGCCAGTTTGGAAACAAACCAGCTGTAGTAGATATTAATGACTTGATTACAAGAACCTTCTTACTTTCTTTTGGGTTTGTGATGCAATTTAAGGAATTTGTACTAATTTAACTTGAAAGCTAAAAATCTTCAGAAATTTGAAACATTTATATAGAAATACTTTTCACTCAGTTAAATTTTGTTACATTAAGAATTTATATCTAGTGTATTCAAGAATTTAAATATGGCTAAAGAAGATGAAACCCTATTAATATGCTCGCTGATAGATTCACTCCTCAGCTTCTAGACTGTCTCGACAATGCCGTGCTTATAACAGTTGATTGAAATCACAGATTTGTTTCAATCTTCAGTATAGCAACACTTATCTTAAGCCATACTGTGTATTTATGAAAGGAGTTGCTATAATTTCCGGCCATTAGTGTCACCTAATCATTAAAAGTATGTGCTTAACTATCACCTACATATTCTAGACCAGTAGTTTTCAACTTTTAGGCTGTGACCCCTTTAGGGGTTACATATCAAATATTTACATTATGATTTATAACAGTAGCAAAATTACAGTTTTAAAGTAGGAAGGTTGAGAACCACTGCTCTGCAGTTTTTGATTGGTTTAATAAAACTGGTTGATGATTTGTGTGTAGAATATCCCGGTCATATTCCTCATGACTCTTAACATATACTAAAATTTGACAGCTAGTGGTTTTAGGGAAGACCAATAAAGTAGAAAGCTAAGTTATTAATACTATACAGACACAAGTATAAAATAAAGGTAATACACAGTTAAATGAATTATTTATTACAAAAGGAATTATTAGAAAACTAGAGGTTGGCTTAATAATGATTCTCTGCCCCAGTGTTCATTTTAAGTTTTTAATGTTTTAAATTATATTGGCTTTTATTTTGTGTTTGATTTTAGAGATGCCATATTATGTGTTGCAGATTGTAGCCTGAGTGATCAGCCTTTCTAATTTCTCAGTATCTGGGATTACAAAAGTGTATTTCTATCACCAGCTATTTCTATTGGTGTTTCAGGATAAAGTCAGGTCTACATACTTGATAGTCTCTAGTTCCATCCTTTTGCCTAGGAATTTCATGAAGTCATTGTTTCTAATAGCTAAGTAGTACTTTGTTGTGTAAATGTACCACTCTTTCTGTAACCATTCTTCTGTAGAAGGACATCTGGGTTCTTTCCACCTTCTGGCTATTATAAATAAGGCTGCTGTAAACATGGTGGAACATTTGTCCTTGTTATATGTTAGAACATCGTTGGGGTATATGCCCATGAGTGGAATAGCTGGGTTATCAGGTAGTACTATGTCCAATTTTTTGAAGAACTGCCAGACTGATTTCCAGAGTGGTTGTACCAGCTTACAACCCCACCAGTCGTGGAGGAGTGTTCCTCTTTCTCCACATCCTCACCAGCATCTGCTGTCACCTGAGTTTTTGATCTTAGCCATTCTGACTTTTGTGAGGTGGAATCTCAGAGTTGTTTTGATTTGCATTTTCTGATGAATAGGGATGTTGAGCATTTCTTTATGTGTTTCTCAGCCATTCGATATTTCTCAGTTGAGAATTCTTTGTTCAGCTGTGTACCCCATATTTTAATAGGATTATTTGATCCTCTAGAGTCTGTCTTCTTGAGTTCTTTGTATATATTGGATACTAGCCCTCTATCAGATATAGGATTGGTAAAGATCCTTTCCCAATCTGTTGGCTGCCTTTTGTATTCTTGACAGTGTCCTTGGCCTTAAAGAAGCTTTGCAATTTCACAAGGTCCCATTTGTCGATTCTTGATCTTGGCGCATAAGTCATTGGTGTTCTGTTCAGGAAATCTTCCCCTGTGCCTATGTGTTCTAAGTTCTTCCCCACTTTCCCTTCTAATAGTTTCAGTGTACCTGGTTTCATGTGGACGTCTTTGATCCATTTGCATTTGAGTTTTCTACAAGGAGATTAGAAATTAACAGTTTGCATTCTTCTGCATGCTGACTGCCAGTTGAACTAACACCATTTATTGAAGAGGCTGTCCTTTTTTCATTGAATGTTTTTAGCTTCTTAGTTAAAGATCAAGTGATCATAGGTGTGTGTGTTCATATTTGAATCTTCAGTTCTGTTCCATTGATCTCCCTGCCTATTTCTGTACCAATACCATGCGGTTTTTATTACAGTTGATTTGTAATATAGCTTGAGATTATGGATTGAGATTTCTCTGGACATTCTTTTACTGTTGAGAATAGATTTTGCTATTCTGGATTTTTTGTTATTCCAGATGAATTTGCAAATTTTTCTTATTCACTCTATGAAGAATTGAGTTGGAATTTTGATGGGGTTATATTGAATCTATAGATTGCTTTTGGCAAGACGGCCATTTTTCCGATGTTGACCTTCCAATCCATGAGCTTGGGCGATCTTTCCATCTTCTGATATCTTCTTCAATTTTCTCCTTCAAAGTCTTAAAGTTCTTATCATACAGATCCTTCACTTGCTTAGTTAGGTCACCCCAAGGTTTTTATAGTTTTTGTGATTATTGTGAAGTTGTCAATTTTCTTAATTTCTTTCTCAGCCTTTTTATCTTTTGAGTAGAGGAAGGGATTCCTCAGTCCTTCTTGGAAGGGAGAACAAAATACTCACGGGAGGAAATACAAGATCAAATAGAGCACTATTGTTGATGCTAAGAAGTACTTATTGGCAGCAACCAGATAGAGATGTCTCCTCAGGGACTCTGTCAGAGTCATATAGATACAGTTGAGGATGCTTGCAGCCCATATCTTTATCTCTTCTTAGCAACGGGACCCCATTTGGTTCAACATAAGCAGACACTGTTAAATTGAAAGACAGTTCTTTTTATTTTATCAGTCTCTTCTGACTCTTAAATTCTTTTTGCCTCCTTGTCTACATAGTTTCCAGAATCTGACTGTATGAAGAAGACATTCCATTTTAACTGAGTATTCCAAAATCAAGAGTTAATAAGTCTTTTAAACTGATTCCTTATAGAAAAACAATTTTTCATGGTAATATTTGCATGTGATACAAAAATTAAAAAAGTAGGATTTTTAGTCTATTTAGAAAATGAGTGAGACATTCTTCTGTTACTCTCATTGCTTTTAGTGTACCATCAGTTCAGATTTCTCTAATGGTGGACTTTTCTGTTTCTGTTGTTGGGATACTATGTGGTTTCCCTTTTTTATTCATTTATTTTATTATTAGCTGTATTTTTATTTTAAATATAATAAAATTATTTTGCCCTTTACTGCATACAACTCCTCTCAGGGCTACTCACTCAAATTCACAGCTTTGTTGCACATGTGTATGTGTGTGGTGAGGAAGTTATGCACAAATAATTATTATTTACCAACTCCATTTTTAGTTTTTTGTGTGTTTATGACTTCAGGGCTGATTACTTTGTATCGGGTCACCAATTAGGGCACTGTACTCTGTGGTGTGAGTTAATTCTTTCTTACTCAGCAGTTGTTAGCCTTGTAATTCTTTGTCTCAGGACAGAACCCTAGGTTCTTCTGCTTCTGTGTTATTTGTGTAAACAAGTTTATTCTTACTGTTTAATTCTCGTTTATACAGCCATTTGTAAGAAAGTTTCAGAGCAGAATTCTTGGTTTTCTAATTTTATGATTGTATTAGTCTGAGTTCTCTAGACAAACAGAATTGGCATAATGAGTGTGTGTGTGTGTGTGTGTGTGTGTGTGTGTGTGTGTGTGTAAATAACATGGATTCAGTAGAATGGCTTATAGGCTGTGATTCAGGTAGTCTAAAACTGGTTGTATGCCAATGGAAGGTCTAAGAGTGCAGTAGTTGTTTAGTCTGTGTATCAGTTGGTCTTCAGTAAATAGCAGAATCCTGATATCGCCGGTTCTAATGACTTTGGGAAAAAAAAAAGAACTGGCCAGTGAGAGCAATATCAAGCAGGCAAAGAAAGCAAGTATTCTTCTTTCACATCCTCTGTGGGCTGACATCCCATGTAGCCCAGATTTAAGGTAGATCTTCCACCTCAAAAGATCCAGATTAAAAGTGTTGAAGCTGTATTGCAGATATAATCATTGGTGTGACGCCCCCATGATCTGTTGATATGTCCAATTGTGATTTCTTGTAATGACTTTCTTTTGTTACAAAGAGGCTTCTTTGATGATGGGTAGTAGCTACATTTTTCTGTGACTTAATCTAATTACTTAGGACACAACTCAGTAGATCTCTGTTATCTCTGTATCCCAGGGCCACAGGGGGGAAAATTCACTTTTTCTCCTCGTCTCCTAGAAGTTGGCAGTATGGTATTGGCTTGCTTCCTGGGATTGATGATGAGAGCATATTCATGGTGTTGCCTGTGTCTTAATGATGTCTGTGTATGACTCGCAACCCTTAAGGACCCTTTTAGTTTCCCTTTTGCCTTTCACATGTACACTATGGCATGCTTGTTTTCCGTGTGTCTGCTCAGTTTGTTTGCCATTCTCTTTTTGTCAAAAATATATGTTAAAAGTGATATGATGACAGATGTATCTCAATTAGTATATTTATATTCCGTAGTATAGTAAATACCTTTAAATTTAAACTTTATTATTTTTCTGTGTCTATTTCAAATCTTCTTAAAAATATAAACACATAAATTAGTACTGTTATTTTTAATTAAGACTCTTAGACGAATGAAATAAAAACAGAGTTTAATTTGCTGGTTTTCAGTCCTGTAAGAATCATTTGTAAATTATGATCCAAGGAAAAACATTAACAATTAATGTACACATAGAATACATTGTGAATTTGAAATAAACTATTCCTTTGTATCTAGGAATAAAATTCTGATCTAACTGCTATCTTGTGATACTTAATAAGTTCTTTTTACATATTCTAGGACAGTGGTGACTACCCCCTTACCATGCCTGGTCCTCAGTGGAAAAAGTTTCGTTCCAATTTTTGTGAATTTATTGGAGTTCTTATTCGACAGTGTCAATATAGCATAATTTATGATGAATATATGATGGACACCGTAATTTCCCTTTTGACTGGTTTGTCAGACTCCCAGGTCAGAGCTTTTAGGCATACAAGTACCCTTGCTGGTAAGTAACCAAGTCTTCTTTGTTTTTATTGGGTTTGCTAAATTTTGGTTTTATTTTACTTTCAATTTTTATTTTTTATTTTTTTTTGCAATCAAACTTTTTATAAGGTTAATTTATTTAGTGCTTTAATTAAAGTAAAAATTTCTTGAAATTTATCTGCATGGTTGTTTTCATTAATAGAATAAAATATAAAATAATTTTTCTACTTGCTACATGATAGTCTTAAAATAAAAACTGGAAATAGTTGTTTGCTGGATGAAAGGAATGGGGCCTTCTCACATCAACTCAATATAAGAAAATGCCCTGTGGGGTTGCCTACAGCCTGATGTTAATTGAGATTCTCTTCTCAGATAACTTTGGCATGTGTCAAGTTGACGTAGAACTATCTTGCACAATCTCTGATACTCTGCATAATGTCTGGCTGTGTATTTATTCCCATTTGCTGCAAAAGGAAGCTTCTCTGATGATGCCTGAGCAAGGCACTGTGCTATCATATATCAGACTGTCATTAGTATTTCTATTGTTATGTATTTTTTTAGAACAATATTATTTGTTTTGCCCCAAGCTTTGGGTCTATCAATGCTGAGGTTCTTGGTCAGGCAACCAGTGTTAAGTATGGGTTCCATCTTGAGGAGTGGGCCTTAGATAACATCAAATATTGGTCTCTTCAGCAAGCTTTGTGCCACCATTTTGTACTAGCTTATCTTTTAGACAATAAATCATTGTAGTTCAAAGGGTTTGTGACTGTGTTGGTGTTTACATTTCTTATTTGGTAGCATTCAGCATACTTTTCTGTATCAAAGGCACCAGTGTCCTCATTCATTGAGTTGTCTAGATATTGTCAGCAACCACTCAATTAGATATAACCCAATCCTGATTGAAGAAGCTTTATTTGGACAAGAGATGACTGATTGGGTCTCTGTCTTCCTTGTTATTTGGTGATTTATTTAGTTTTCCTTTGTATATGTCTATAGCATAGAAAGTGTTTATAAGGTTTTTATATTACCCCTCAAATGGCCCATAATGTTAACTGTCTCTCTCTGTATTCTCTCTCTTGTGTCCCTCTTCCCTTGCTATCTCTACCCGATTCTTCCAATTCATGCATAACTGTCCATTCTGTTTCTTTTTTCTAGGGGTACCTATCTGTCCTGTCCCCCTTGTCTCATCCTTTATACCTCACCTATGTGGTTCTATGTAGTATATCTTGGTTGTTACTGACTTTACAGCTAATATCCACATGTAAGCCAATGCACATCATATTTGTTGTTTTGAATCTCTGTTACTTCACTTGGGATGGTATTTTTCTAATTTCATCCATTTACCTGATATGTATATGTATATTTTGTTGTTGTTGTTGTTGTTTAGTGGCTAATACTCCATTGTGTAAATGTACTACATCTTCTTTATTCATTCATCTGTTGATAAACATTTAAGTTGTTTCCATCTTCTGGCTGTTATGAATAGAGGAACAATAAACATTGTTGAGCCAGTCTCTTTATTGTAGGCTGAAGCATCCTTTGGGTATATGTCCAAGAGTACTGTAGCTGGTTCCTGAGGTAGATCATTTCAATCTTTCTGAGCAAGTGCCACATTGATTACTATTTTTGGCTGCACAAGTTTTCAGTTCCATCAGCAATAAATGAGTGTTTATTTACTTACTTCACATCTTCCACAGTATGTGCTATCACTTGTCTTATTGATCTTAAGATGAAATCTCAAAATAGTTTTGATTTGCATTTACCTTTATTTACTAGGGATGTTGAACATTTATTCAAGTGTTTCTCAGCCGCTTGACTTTCCTCTTTTGAAAATACTGTTTAGATCTGAACCTCATACTTAATTACCTTCAAGGAGCTCTTTTTTTATTCAAATTTTTAAGCAAGCTGGGTTTTTCATGTTTTTGTGGAAAACCTTAAATTGTCATTTTATGTTCTGTGAAGATTTGTGTTATAATTTTGATGGACATTGCATTGATTAGTTGTAGATTACTTTTGGTAGGTTGGCTATTCTTATTAATCCTAATAATCCATGACTATGGGAGATCTTTTTATCTTTTGATACCCTCTTCAATTTTTTTCTTCAGTGTCTGGAAGTTTGAATCATATGTCTTTCACTTTCATACCAGGATATTTTGTGTACTTTGAGGATCAAGCAGTTTTGCTTTCTGAAAATGTCAGCAGTTGAAATTCCTTGATGAGAGTTTTAGGATCACTTTTGGATACTATCATACCATCTGCAGATAAAGAAAGATACTTTGACTTCTTCCTTTCTAATGGTTTTCCCTTTGAACTGCTTTGGTTGTTTGATTGCTCTAGCTAAGATTTCAAGTACTGTATTGACCAACTGGAGAGAATGGACAACCTTGTCTTGTACTTGATTTTAGTGGCATTGTTTTGAATTTCTCTCCATTTACATTGATGTTTCCCATGTTCTTGCTGTACACTACCTATATTAGGTTGACGTATGTCTATTGTATCTCTAATCTTTGCAGAGCTTTTATCATGAAAGGGTATTGGATTTTGTCAAAGATCTTCTGCATCTAATGAGATGATCATGTGGCTATTTTTTTCAGTTTATTTATATGGCTGTGTACATTTATTGATTAACATATTTTGAACCATATCTGCATCTCTTGGATGAAACCTTCTTGGTCATGGTGGATGAACTTTTTGATGTATTCTTATATTCAGTTTTCAAATATTTTATTGAGAAATTTTCAATCTATGTTTATAAGAGAAATTGGTAAAATTCTCTTTCTTGGGTTTTTATGTGGTTTGGGTATCAAGACACTGATAGCCTTTTAAAACAAATTGAACAATGTTGTTTCTGTTTCTATTTAGGAAAATAATTTGAGGAGATTAGCAATAATCTCTTCTGTGAATATCTGGTAGAATTCTGTGCTAAAACCTCCAGGCCCTGGCCTTTTTTTTTTTTGGTCGGGAGACTTTTAATGACTGCTTATATATCACTGAGTGTTACAGGTCTGTTCACATTGTTAGTTTGATCTTGATTTAACTTTTATATGTGGTGTCTATTGAGAAAATTATCCATTTATTTTAGATTTGCCAGTTTGGTGGAATACAGGTTTTTAAAGTACATCCTTAAGCTTCTCTGGATTTCCTCAGTCTCAGTTGGTATGTCCCCTTTTCATCTCTTAATTTTATAATTTGAATATTTTCTCTCCGACTTTTAATTAATTTGGATGGTTTATCAATCATGGTGATTTTCTCAAAGAACCAAAACTCTTTTTTTTCCCCACTAATTCATTGTTTTGTTTGTATTGAGTTTATTTTTTGCCATATTTTTCTTTTGGGCATAGATTTTTCTTCCTTTTTTTCTTCCTTCCTTCCTTCCTTCCTTCCTTCCTTCCTTCCTTCCTTTCTTCCTTCCTTCCTTCCCTTTCCTTTTTTCCCTCCCTTCCTCCCTCCTTCCCTCCCTCCTTCATTCCTCCCTTTCTTCCTTCCTATCTCCCTTTTGTTCTAGAGCTTTCAGTTGTGCGGTTTAAAAACATTAGTATCTCCGATTCCTTTTTATGTTTACACTTACTTAGTATTATGAATTTGCCTGGTAGGGCCACCTTCATTGTGTCCTATTAGTTTTGGTGTGATACATATTCATTTTCATTCAATTGTAATGAGTCTTTATTTTCTTTCTTGATCTTTTTTTTTTTTTTTTTTTTTTTTTTTTTTGTTCCATTGTGAGTTGTTTAGTTTTCATGATTTTGTAAGCTTTCTGTTGTTTCTGTTGTTGATACCCATTTTTAGACCAGGATGGACAGACTGGATGTAAGGTGTTAATTTAATTTTCTTGTATGTGTTGAGACTTACTTATGTCTTTGTATGTAGTCAATTTTGGAGATAGTTTTATAAGCTGCTGTGAAGAAGGACATTTTTTTGTGTTTGGATGAATGTTCTGTAAATATCTAGCTG
Organism: Micromys minutus; assembly: GCF_963924665.1. NCBI lineage: Eukaryota > Metazoa > Chordata > Mammalia > Rodentia > Muridae > Micromys > Micromys minutus. The sequence continues at coordinate 32,185,185 of NC_137956.1, forward strand.
GTCCATTTAGTTTGTAATGTCTGTTAGTTCCTACATTTCTCTGTTTAAATTTTTTTCCTGGATGGACTGTTTATTGGTGTGAGAATTGGTTATTGAAGTCTTCCACTGTCATTATTTGGGTACCATTAGATGATTAAAGCTGTTGTATTTCCTTTTTGAGCTTTGGTGGACTTGTGTTTGGTGTATAGATACTTAAGAATTCCGGTGTATATTTGGTGAATTTTTTTTTTTTTTTTTTTTTTTTTTTGGGATAAGTATGTAGTGTCCTTTCTTATCTCATCTGATAGTTTTGGTTTGAAGTCTACTTTGTTAGATAGTAAAATGGCTCCACAAGCTTGTCTTTTAGGTCCATGTACATAGAATCTTTTTTTGTTTGTTTGTTTGTTTATTTGTTTCATCCTTTTTCCCTTTGGTGGTGACTATCCTTGATGTTGAGGTGTTACTCTTGGATGTAGAAGGATGGATCTGGTTTCATATTCTGTTTGTCTCTGTTTTACATTGAGGATATAGGATTATTTAGTAGTCAACAAGTAGTGTTTCTTGATTCCTCTTATTTTGTTGTGAAGTGTGGCTATGGAATTTTCATTCTAGTGCCTTTTGGGTGTTTTTTAATCACAGATGTCTTATTTTCTCTTCGTAATGTGATTGAATGTTTTGCTGGGAATAGTATTTAGTTCTTACACCTGTGCTTTCACAGATTGTGTAGAATGTCAGCCAGGACTCTTCTGAGTTTAGAATCTTCATTGATAAATCAGAAGTGTTTCTCATAGGTCTCCTTTTACAGGATACTTGATCACAAGCATCTTTTTTCAAAATGTCACAACAAGTTAAAACATAAATTCAAATTGTAAATTAAATAAGGGATTTTAATATAGATGTTTACATGTGTTCCCATTAAAACTAGTTATATAAAACATTATCTACCACCATCTCAAAGGTTTATTAAAAGTTAGAAACTGTAATTCTTATGTCTTAGTTAACACAGTGTGTCAACATCTCTCTAGTGTCTCATTAGTATTGAAGTTCTGTCTAGATAATCCCAGTCAACACTTTATCTTCCATTCTTGCACCTACAACAAGCTGTTCATTCCCAGTTGGTGGTCTTTAGCTATCAAATAATGGTTCTACAACTAGCCTAAAAGGAATGTTTTCCTTAATCATCAATCTGTTTCATGCCTGCTTTCTATTTTAGTGCAAATAGCTGTCACACACGAAGACTGCCGGGCCTTAATTGCATCCTTCTCTATAAATTGCTCAATAATTACTAATACAAATTAGAAATTATATAGAATCACCATTAGGAATTAAGAAATCATCCATTTGTCTACCTAATCTTGTTATAAAAGAATTGATCTTTGCTGATCTACAGAAAATCTGCCCAATAAGGTGGGTTAAATGACCAGTGATTATCATGTTAATTTAATAATGACAGGGCGCACGTATTAGCTGCAAAAATCAATCCTGAAATGAGATTTCTGAAACTCTTGGAATTAAGAATTCATTGCAGACCATGCAGTATGATGTATCATCTTTAGAATATCACTTGTATTTTTCTAGTCTTTCCTAGATATTTTTTTTACCTCAGCTGTGTACCTGTAGACCCATAGTCACTTACTCATACTGCTGTTAATGCTTGTTCAGCCTTCAAATTCTTTAGGCTACCACCATATTTTTTGCCCTGTGTTATCCAACAGTCAGGTCAGACTTGGAGAAAATACTTTGAATAACAAAGTTTTTTTTGAAAAAAAGGTTCCATGCTTCCAATATATAACGTATACAGTAAACATTCCCATTTATAATGAGAGCAGTATGGAAAAGAAAGAAAGGACCAGACCAAAGAAAAACTGAAACTAAGTAAGGCATTCATTGCATTCTAAAGCTCCATGTCTAGATGGTTTTGTACTGCAGCTTTACTCAGAAGGTTTTACATGTTTGTTTTAGCTTTTGGGTTCTTCAGTGAAGCTTCTCCTTTGTTGTTTACAAATATCTTCATCCTTCTCTCTGTCAGGTCTGCTTACAAAGACCTTGCTTAATTACTTGCCAAGCTTTCTTTGAAATTTACATGAAATCTCTATGATCCCATAATTGTGGTGTTTCACATGCCTATAAAACCAGTTTTACATGAGCACTGTTGCCATTTCTTGAGCCTAACTGAACCTTGGGTATCAGTTACCAGGTATCTTGTGAGCTGAATTCTACAGTAGCAAAACTAAAATAATTATGTTTAAAAAGATCAGTAATTTTCATGTGCTCAATAAACAGATGAGACCCATGTTTTATTTGTCATGTAAAACTGGAATCGTCAATGAACAGTACTGGTTTAGAATAAATAGTAATTAATTTTATGAGTGGAGACATACTTTACAATACCATAAAAACACACCACTATTCTATATCTGATAATGCTTGGTCACTTTGTAGTTTTTGTTCCTTTTAATATTGTGAATATTGTTTATCTGGCCTAAGAAGATGGTCATTATGTAATAACAGACTTTTGGGTCTGAGTTCAAATCATTTTGCTTTAGAAGTATAGAGGTTTGTGTACTCAACCAAGCTGATAAACTGGCGCTATACTACATTTGGTGACCTTGAATAACCTAGATACCTCTAACACTTTAGATATTTCGTACAGATTATTTTGAAAGTTCTTTATTTCCTGTCACAGTATAGTCACATATACACTGATTTGCATACAACTGTAAAATCACCAGGTTGTAGTTTGAAATACAGGAATAGTCAAAATATTTTATCTAAACTTATTAAATGATTTTATAAATAACTGGTCATTAACTTAGATTGTTTTCAGTATTTTTGTCATACATTTTTGCTTAAGGGCTACAGCAGTCACTGTTAATCTGTAGCTGGCTTAAATGTATAGAGACTTTTCAAGATTTTTCAAAACAGGGGTATGCTTAGATAGGTAAATACACCATTGTGTAATTGTGCACAGATAAATTTCAAGGGAAATAGTGAATTTTTTGGAGTTATTCTTGATTTTAGTTTTATGGTAAGCTTGAAAGTACTTTTTTTGTATTTTGAAGTTGTACTACTCTTAGGTGTTCAGTGGAGCAAAAGCCTTTTTTTTTATGTGTTAAGTATATGCATTAATTATAAGTATATTTAATTCACCTAAGTAAAGGTATAAAGAGTGCGTTTGTAACACGGATATAGCGGTAGAAACAGATTAAACCTAATTAATTAAACCTAGTGAATGTAGGCAAGGCATTGGTGTTACTTTCATCTTTTGTACTGGTAGATTAGATCTGATGTCTTACATTTTTACTTAATTATTTTATGTATGAATGTTTGTTAGTATATATGTTTGTGTGCCTGATGGTTACAAAGGTCAGAAGAAGACTGGAGTTATAGACAGCGGAGAGCTACCATATAAATGCCAGCAATCAAACCTGGGTCCTATAAACGTGCAAGCAGTGCTCTTAAACATGGAGCCATCTTAGAGGATAGCTCTAAACTACAACTAAAAACAACAATGACTTTACCCTTGACATGTATTTAAGCTTCTTGAATAACACTTGAGGGGCTTGAGAGATGGCTCAGTGGTTAAGAGCACTGACTGCTCTTCCAGAGGTCCTGAGTTCAATTCCCAGCAACCACATGGTAGATCACAACCATCTGTAATGAGTTCTGATGCCCTCTTCTGGAGTGTTTGAAGACAGCCACAGTGTACTCAGTTATCTAAAACAAATAAGTCTTTAAAAAATGGTGACCCTCCTCTTCCTCTGTCTCCTTTCCTTTCCTCTTTTTTTTTTTTTTTTAATAGACTTAAGTGGAGAAAGTTATTTTGCAACTGAGATTATTGCTGGGTTATTGAACAGCTTTTTTCTTTTTCCCTTGCTTTAACTTTTTATCTTCTATCTAAAAATCTTATTTCATTAGTGAATATTATAATTGTCCTTCATTTTATAGCAATGAAACTGATGACTGCTTTGGTGAATGTTGCCTTAAACCTCAGTATTCATCAAGATAATACACAGAGGCAATATGAAGCTGAGAGAAATAAAATGATTGGGAAGAGAGCCAATGAAAGGCTGGAGTTACTACTTCAGAAACGTAAAGAGGTAAGTTTTGTGGCAATTTGATTTTTTATTGTTTGGAATTATTTAGTAAATATAATAGTTTCTACTATTTTTGTTAAAAGGACATTTTTAAAGTTTGCTATGGTAGCTTGAATTGGTAATCTTAGTGCTTGGGAAGGCAGGCAGAAGAGTCAGTTCAAGACCAACCTTGGTTGCATAGAAAGTTTGAGGTTAGCCTGGGATACATGAGACCTGATACGTGTGGATGGGACAGTAGTAACTAAGCACTAGTCTTACATTCCTAAGATTTAATTTCAAATTATTTTCTCTTCAAGTTTTAAATAAAATTAGAATAATCATTAGTGAGTAGGGAACCGTATGCAAACTTATTTTAGAAAAAGATTATTGGGCTGGAGAGATGACTCAGTGGTTAAGAGCCCTGACTGTTCTTCCAGAGGTCCTGAGTTCAATTCTCAGCAACCAAATGGTGGCTCACGATCATCTGTAATGGGATGTGATGCCCTCTTCTGGTGTGTCTGAAGACAGCTAAAGTGGACTCACATGCATAAAACAACAAATCCTTTTTTAAGAAAGAAAAAGATTATCATAATGTTAGGCAAGCCAGTCATTTGATGTTACAGGCTCAAAAGTACACTAAATAATAAAATCTCATTTGGGAGACAGCAGAAGTAAGTTTATAGAAGAAAACCTTAGTGTTTATTTTATCTGATGTATAAAGCAATCCTCTAATATTGGTGTCACTCCACTTCCCTTCTTTTTCAGTGCCAGGGAATCAAGTTCAGGAATTTACATGCAATAAGCAAGCAAACTCTCCCTGAGAGCTTCTAGTTCTTACTTCAGGCTTGACAATCTGATTTTTGTAGATGTGATAAAAATGTTTTTTAACTTGGATATTTAATTTAATTTAATTTTTTACATTCATTTATATTTTATGGGTAAAGGTGTTGCCTGAACAGAATATTTATACACCACATACATGCTGTACTCATAGAGATTAGAAGAAGGAGTTGAATTCCCAAATATTTGATTAGCAAATTACTGTGTACCACTTAGTGGGTACAGGGAATTAAACTCAGGTCTTCTGGAATAATACCCAATGCTCTTAACACTGAGACATCTCTTTAGCCCAAATTTTCTTTTCTTTTCTTTTTTAAAATATTTATTTATTTATTTATTTACTTATTTATATGAGTACACTGTAGCTGTCCTCAGACACACCAGAAGAGGGCATCAGATCCCATTACAGATGGTTGTGAGCCACCATGTGGTTACTGGGAATTGAACTTAGGACCTCTGGGAGAGCAGTCAGTGCTCTTCACTGCTGAGCCATCTCTCCAGCCCCCCAAATTTTCTTTTATAGAATACTTTTTTGTAAGCTCATTAGAAGTAAAATTTTTTGGTTTATATCATTAAATCTTTCAATTAAAATTACTTATAAAGTACGTGTATATACACATAATGAGATTTAACAAATAATAGCAGGCAAAAACTTATAATGAAATTATTGTATGAACCAATGCACCTTAAATCCTTTTTACTCGTCATCCATTTTACCCTATGACTTTTTACAGTCCTCGATTATATAGGTATATAAAATGTACAAATTATACATCCAATGTGTTGATTAATAAACTATAAAGAAATTTATATTAATGAATTCAGATTTGTGTACTAAGGAAATATGTATACTTGTTTATTTTTACCTAACAAACTAAACCTAGCTTCTATGGGAATGGTTTAATTGCATGGTAATTGTATAACCATCAAGACCTTCGTTTAGATTCACATCACTCACATAAAAAGCTGGCCTTAGCCGCACCGTACTGCAATCATGGCACCAAGGATCTAGAGACAGGGCGATCTCTGGGAACTGTTGCTTATCCAGTTTGGATATTCTGTGACTTCAGGTTCAGTAAGAGACCCTGTCTGAAGAAAAATAGAATAGAGACATGACTGAGGAATACAGGATACCAAGGAGCCCTGGTCTCTATGTATATGTACCCATATATTTCTCACACACACAAACAAACATGTACACACAGAAAGAATTAAATATTAAATTTAGGCTAAACTACTTGATACTACAGAACATAAAAGTCTCTTCAATGTCTTTTAGAATTATCACCATTTTGATCTTGTCATTGTTGATACTGGAATGCCCCTATACATAAGTACCTAGTACAAAAGAAGTGTATGTTTAGAACTATTTCAAAAACAGTAGGAAATTCTTTTTGATTTCTTGCCAGAATTTATGGACCAGGTGTTTGGTTGATAGTTTTTTCAAGACAGGATTTCTCTATGTAGCCTGATTGTCCTTGAACTGAATATGTAGTTCAGGCTCATCTGGAGCTCAAGAGGCCTTCTTCTGCCTTCCAAGTGCTGAGATTAAAGGCGTGTGTCACTATGCCTGATTTTGTGAAACAGTTTTTTAAAGAGATCCAAGTCTGAAAGTCAAATCAATTTTTAAATTTAAATATCTTGATGTGTAATTTAAAGATACAGTAATTTGATACATACTTAAGATTGATATTAGGAAACTATTTAAAGTGGTTTTTTTTATAATTATGCCATTATTGTCTGTAAGAAACACCAGTTATATGTACAGTAAAAACTCTGCCAAGATGTTTGAGGCAGGATTCATTGGTATTATGTAGTGTGTTGTGTTAGGGTTTCTATTGCTGTGAAGAGACCATGACCATGGCTATTCTTATAAAAGAAAATATTTAATTGGAGATGGCGTAGAGTCAGAGGTTTATATTCCAGTATCATCATGGTAGGAAACATGCTGGCATGGGGGGGGGGGGAGATGTGGTGCTGGAGAGGGTGCTGACAGTTCTACATCTCAACTGGCAAGCAACAGGAAGAGAGCGACCCTCAGCCTGGCTTCAGCTATTGAAACCTCAAAGCCTACTCTCAGTGACATATTTATTCCAGCAAGACAGCACCTTTTCCATCAAGGCCAAATCTCCTAATAGTGCCATTCCCTATGGGCACATGAGTGCCATTTTCTTTCAAATCCCCCACATATATGCACTGAAAAATTTATGTTTCGAAGAACAGTTGCCATAAAAGCTTATGATAAAGCATGGGCAAGAACCGCCAGAAATATCTTGGATTCATTACATTTTTTTTTACTTTTATTTTTGATATTTAAAGTTTCAAAAGCATTTTACTGTTGCAAGCTTTTTCCTGACCCCAAATTTAGTTATGTATACCTCCATGGGGTTGTGACCAGCAACTGAAGAATCTAGGAGTTATGTTGAATTGTACTGTATCATAATTGCTTTTCAGAACTATTATAACAAACTCAGTTGCTTAAAGGAAATAATTGAGCAGTGTATTTTTCAGACTTCTCATTTGCACTACCAAAAAAAGATTTATTTAGATTCTTCATTTTTGATTTTTATATCAAGGAAATCAGGGTCTACTGTATTGGGTTGTGGCTAGCATTATTAAAGCAGCAAGCAGCCAAGATTTTTCAATCTTTCTGGTCTAGATTTTGCTCTTGTTTCTCATTGTAAGCTTAACTAAAAGAATTCAGTAATAACTACACACCAGAATGCCATCCTCAATTTTCTTCTTCAGCTTAGTCTGCCATCTTTATACACCTCCTTTCACAAAGTCTCAGAATAAAATAGTGACAGGTTCTTTGCAGATATATACTAAGAATGAATGTTCTCTTGGTTCATTTTCCCTCCTACTTCTTATTTTTATATGAAGCTCATGAGCTCAGGTCTCAGCCACCCCCATTTTGTTGTTTTTTGGCTTTTTTACCTTCAGGTAACTCAACAGAATTTTGCATCATTCTCTCTTCGTAGCATGCTAGGCCTTAATTAAGCCACATTCCCATACTTCCAAATTCATGGTCTAGAAGTAATAAAAATTGCTTTCTCTTCTGGTACCAGTTTTTTGATAGTCCTTTTAATTACCTTTACATACTTCAGAGAAATTCCTATAAAAGGAAGAAAGAGTAGTTTTTAGTTTTGCCTCTAGATTTTGCAGGGTCTTTCCCAAGTTTGGAAGAATCCATTGGTTTGTTCATGGTACTTCCCAGGGAGCAGACAGAAATTGCATAAAGGCACAAGAGTCACAATATTAGTTTTCAAAGTCTTTGACCAAGATGACTCACTTTACCCAATATATTTCACCTTTTACAGTTCTGTCACCCTCTAAATCTATTGAAAATTTGAATTTGTCAATAGACTAAACCATTAAGTTAGAACCTTTACTCTAACCCTCTCTGGATGTACACTAACTAAAATATATAGATGTACAGTATATATTTTATTTACTAAAGTGGCCCTCACCTCAGTGTTTAACAGTGTAGGTTAAATATTAAAGTTTGCTATCAGTCCAGTATCAAGATGTAATTTCTTTGAAGCTTTCTGAAGATATTGAGGGAAGGATTGACTCTAGGCTTGTTGTACTTCTGACATTTGGGTTTACAACATCATAACTGCAGTCTATACATGATAGTCTTCCTGTGTATTTATCTGTCTCTAAATTTGTTGTTCCTGAAGAGATGCATTATATGTAATTCGGTAACCACTCGTATTAAGCAATATTTTCTTGTCTTTAAATTTTTTATGTTGTGTCTGGAGAAATGGCTTAGCAGTTTATGGGAACTTTCTGTTCTTTCAAGAATGAGATTCAGTTCCAGCATGTGCTTGGTGATCTGCAATCTCCCATGACTCCAGCTTAAGGGGAATCAGACACTTCTGACCTGCAAAGGCCCCTGCATATTTGTTGCTCATGTGTGTGTTTGTGTGCATACATACACGCATATAAATACATTTTGAGAGTAAATTCAATTGCTATGATCCTTTTTCTGGATTACATTACACTCTGAAGTACTGAGGTTAAGTAGATTTTTACATATTTTCTTTTTAACATAAACCATATTTTAAATATTTGGAAGTATATTGGAAACTGTTTCATTAAGTAGTACTGTCTGGAATGTATAGCCCTTTTGAATTCATTTTTCTGTTATAAAATTAATCATAAATATACAATCATTTGAAAAAATAAGGTATATTTATTTATATCACCTGGTAGTTTTTTGAAAGTTTGCAAGCAGTGAAAATTTAATGGTAAATGCTATATTTTAAATTTTGGTCCTTTTCCAGAATTGCAGTATATAATAGTATACCTACTGTATTGTGGGGAAGTAGCAATACATAGTTAGCCACACCGTCTGCGTAACATTTATAATATTGTATGTTCTCGGCACTTCTTTTTCATTTTAGATTCTTTTTCATTAAATTTATGTTTTCTGTTCTTACATTTTATCATGTCTATAAAAAATCCATCTTTTTATTGCTATGGAATGTTTTATGTTATTTTACAAAATAGGCTTTGTTTTAGATTATTGTTATAATACACCAAAGCTAGTATACAAGCATTTTTAAGTAGTCCTGGCTAAAGTTTTAAAAGTTGTAATAGTTTTTGGTTTATAACTGCCTTATTGAAGTATATTCACCTCATATGCAGAGAAACATTTGTGCTCTCTAGTTCTTTTTCTATAAATCCTGTGACAACATATACCAAGACTCAGTCTGAAAATACTTCACTGTTTTATGAAACAAATTGTGCGTGAGTGTGTGTGTGTGTGTCATAAAAGCAGTTAAATTGCTAAATTATTTGACATGAAATTCCATGAAAAATTGGGGCATTAAAATTAAATAGATGTCATACAATATTAAATGTGTTGCTTTTGCACAGTAAATAAATTTAAAGCTTAACCCTTATCAGTAATGTTGCCTAATATGTGTGCCTCTGTGGTATACTCTGTTTTTTGTTGCTGGATTACAGAAGTGTTAGCTAGGAGTTCTATATGGTATTATTTCTCATATTTTGAGAACTATGCCTAGTTGAGTTATGAACTACTCCAATGACAGTAGTAATTTGATGCTTTGTGAAGGAGGAAATGCCATGTAAATCAAAGTGACCCCTGAAGTAATGAAAGCAGAGCTAATCCAGAAGACTTATTTGGAGAAATGTGTAGAAATGTAGAATGTTTCAAAAATAGATTATTCCAAAATATATAAATTTGTCCAATGTCTTTCCCCTCTCTTCCTTGTTCTCTTTCTAGTGTTTATGTACTGAGAGAAAGGGGAGGGCCCAAAGCCAATGTGGCAAAACTGCACAAGCTCTACTACTGATAATCTTGGACTTAAGTTCTACAGTAAATAAGAGGTTGATTACTACTAGGAATGACGATAATGAGTAGTTTAAGATAATTCGAATTATTCATTCCAAATAAAATGACCAGTATTTCAATTCTCTTTTTCTCTTTTTTTCTTTTATTTCAGCTGCAAGAAAATCAAGATGAAATTGAAAATATGATGAACTCTATTTTTAAGGGTATATTTGTTCATAGATACCGGTAAGATATTTTAATCATTTAGAATTTTTTAAAACCCAAGCAGTTATTGCTTATTTATAGCATAGTTCATATAGCTATAAAGCTCTATTTACTTTTACTTTGTAAACTCTTATTTATTTTTACTTTGTTTTTGTTTTTCGAAAATAGTTTGTCTATAAATACCAGTTTAATATTTGTAAGACCAAGCTGCATATGTATGTTTTCTTGGTTATTGTTTCAGACTCCAGGTTAGTTGACTTCCTTGATCTTCCTGTGGAATTTCTATTCCCTTATTCTTTTGCAGTTCTTCCCATTATTCTGCAGTGAGTGTCTGAGTCAGCCATTGGGTGGAGTCTCTCAGAGGACAGCCATGCTAGACTCTACAAGAATATCAGTATCATTAATAGTGTCAGGGCTTGGTGCTTACCTGTGAAATGGGCCTCAAGTTGGTCTGGTTATTGGTTGGCAATTCTCTCACTCACTGCTCCATCCCCAATGCCTGCATTTCTTATAGACAGGATAAAGAAATTTTGTATTGAAGGTTTAGTGGATGGATTAATGTCCCTTATACTCCACTGGGGTTCCTGCCTGGATACAGGAGGTGGCCTCTTCTGGCTCCATATCCCCAATAATGTGAGTCACAGCCAAGTTCACCCCTAAAGCCCATTTAAAATTGTTTGATTCTGTAACTTCTCAGAAGAAACCCTTAAAGATAGAGGAATAAGCAATATTTTCGCTGTATATGACATTACAGCAGAGGAACCCAGCAGCGTGTAAACTATATTTAAAAACTTTAGAAATAAATGGCAAAAGAGGCCAATCAACAAATGCACTAATTAATGATCAGACAGTTCTTAAAACTTAGTAACCTAAATTATTTTTGAACATTTTCAAAATTCTTATCAATTAAGAAACTAAAAATTGTAGCTAGTTTGGGATTTGACCTCATCCTCAAGTCAAAATGAGTTAATGATCAAGAAAAGAAAATAACAAATGCTTGCAAGAATATTGTCAATGAGAAATTTTATTCACTGCTGATGAGAGGGTAAACTAGTACAGTCATTATGGAAACCACCATGGAGGTGTCTCTCAAAAATATAAAAAGAGGAAAGACAAATGGACAGAGAAGAAAAGAAAAAAAATTGAAAATAGATCTGCCATATGACCCATTTTTATTATTTCTTTTTATATAGGTGTCCAATTCTATATGTTGTCACAGTCATGTTTGTGTTCTTTGCATTATACACAACAGCAAGAACATGGAAGGAATCTTGATGTCTATGTCAAGATGAATGAATAATGCAATTGTCATATCTGTGTAACTAGCCAATGGACTTTTATCTAACTATAAAGAAAAGTAGTCATGAGATTTTCAGGAAAATGGACACAACTTAAAAATATTTAGCAAAGCATTCCAAGCCTAGAATCTCAAAAATTGCCTTTTGTTTCTCATATGTAAGTTATTTTGTATAATATATACACACATATACATACATACATACATACATACATACATACATACATACATACATACATGCATACACACACACACACACACACACACACACACACACACACACACACACACACATGCATATGTAACCTAAATGGGAGAGAAGAGAGTGTATGGTATAGTTTGTGAAACTAGGATGGAAAAGATTTAAGGTGGAGGAATGGGCATCTAGGAACATGAAAGCAGAGAATAGGTTATATGCAAATAGCATTGTATCATAAAAAAAGAAATAATCTTCCTGATGTCTAGTTGGATTTGTTTTACTCACATAATGTTAAAATTTTGAACCTATGTTTCTCAGAGACATTTGTGTATGTTTGACTTTAAAAAAAAGCATTTGTAGTTTGGAGTGTTCATCTTACCGATTTTTCTTTGGAGTGATTTGTAGAATATTTATATTTCTTCTTTAAATGATTGGTAGAACTCAGGAGTGGTTTAGTCTTTAGCCTTTCTTTGCTGTAATAATTTTACTGTTGATTTCGTTTCATTACTCATTACTGGTCTTTGAAACTTTCTGTGTCCTCATGGTTTAATAATAATCTTGAAACTTATATTGTATGCTTTTATCTTATTGATATACAATTGAAGTTATTTTTAAATCAAGGCAGTATTTTTCATTTTTATCTACATAAACCAACTTTGAAAAATAACGAATTTAAATTTGTTCTTTAATAATTTTAAACATGCATGTTTCTATTCTGATTATTTTACACACACTACTCTTCCACTTCCATTAGGCCATTTGTCTAATTCTAATTTCTTTTCTATATTTGTTGCATGCTGTTGCATGTAATTATTAAAAAACAATCCATGCTAAAGCTGGCTATGAGCCAACCAAATGGTCTTTCCTCCCCCATTGGGAGCCTCAAGTAGTGGTCTTCAGAAGTTCCCAGTTAGCCTGCTCCACACTCCCAAGCTATCAGTCCCCTGCTGCTAAGACTGGCTACCACTAGCTCAAACCCTATCCTTATAAAATGAAATCCCCAGAGGTTTGTAAATTGCTAGCCCGATTTATAACAGTAAATTTTCAACCCCACAATGCCCACACAAAGAATTCAAAACTCAAGGGATAGTGATACAGTCTATGAACCTAGATTGGCCAAATGTTTTCTACGTTATATTCTATTGCCCTTCTATGATATCCATATCTACCTGAGGGTATTTTAGACCATATGGATCTTGCTCATCTTCTTTCTCCATCTTCTCTCTGTCCCTTCTCTATCTCTATCTCTGTCCCCTCTCTAAAACTTTCAGCTCCACCTTTTTCCATTGCCCAATCACAGACTTTACCTTTATCTGACTAATTGAGCACTGAGACCCAGTGGAGGAGCTAGAGAAAGGACTTAAGGAGGTGAGGGCTTGCAGCCCCATAAGAAACCCCAATATTAGCCAACCATCCCCCTTCCCGTCAAGAGCTCCCAGAGACTAAAACACCAACCAATAAATACACATGGATAGACCCATGGCTCCAGCTGCATATGTAGCAGCAGGTGGTATTGTCTGGCCTCAATAGAAGAGTGGTCCTGTGAAGGCTTGTTTCTCCAGTGTAGGGGAATACCAGAACAATGAGTTGGGAATGGGTGCATCTTCATGGACTCAAGGGGAGAGGGGATGGGAGAGTGGGAAAAGGGGATAACATTTGAAATGTAAATACATAAAATATTCAGTTTAAAAAAGATTTCACCTGACCTCACATGCTTGCAGATAGTAATCCACATATATTTATGACTTTTTCCTACGTTTTATGCTTCACTGAATTTAACCAGGGTTGTCTTTAACTGAAATGAGGCCAAGTGGGCTGTCAAGTAGATACATAACTGAAGACAGTGATGCCCCACTTCTCTGTTAGTAGCTAATAGTTCAACAGTAAGTCATGGATCCCATAAGTGCTCCCCATATAAATGGATGATTGTTGACAGGGCCAGTATCTTGTGTACCGGTTGACAGTACTTTCAGGTTTTTAAACCTCTTACATGATGATCTCTGATCTTTAAAGGTAATGTTTCAAATGTCTTGTTTAGAAGTAACCCTCATCTTTTACTTAACTCTTCACATCCTATCAGCCTTTAGTCTTCACATTCTATGCTGTTTACTGCAAAAAGATGCTTTTATGTTTTAGGCTGAGGAAATCTTTTTGTATGCAGATATAAGCACTTGCAAGGCTGTTCCATTCTTGTCCATCTTGCAAAGATATAGTAGTAAACTTCTCCCTAGGACCTATGACAACTCCAAGCATGGAGTTTTATGAAGTTGACAGTATGAGGAATAGATCCTCTTACCTGGAATAGTCTTCATATGCATCGACTGCTTATATCCTTAATTGTACACCATTGTGCAGGTGGGCACAACTTTCCTAACTCCTTAAAGCTATTGATCTCTCCATCCATCCTTAATGTCTCGCCTATGATTCCTTTTTTGCATACCCCACATCTGGTGTCCATTCTAACATCTACCAGGACTACCTATCCAGCAAGCAGGATTCTGCCCCTACAATTCCAGCTTGACTTTTCCATTTGTTACAGTTGGAATAAGTAGTGTCCATCTAATAGAGTCATATTTTACATATGTACAGAACGATGAATATTTTATTTTGTCTCCTGCATTCTACTTGACAAGCAACTTCTACAAAGATGTTTCACAATTAACACTGGGATTTTTATTTAGTGGCTCTCTTTGCTTTTAGGGTGAAACTTCAACCATTTATGGTATCTCTATCAAAACTCTTAATTAGTTCATATATCAGAAAATATATTCCTATCTTTTGTTTAAATCCCCTTCATTTTGCTTAATCATCCCATCTTAACCTTTTTTCATCATCCATGTTTAAATATTTCTTCTTTCTATATGCCTCATTTCCACTTTGCCTTTTCCTGAATTCTTTCCCTGCTCTCTGAAAATCCCGCCTCCCTTCCGCTGTTTCCTTTTACTAGCTTGGCATCCAGAGATATTACAACTTTAAACACAACAAGCAAACAAATTGAAGCAAGGATTTACATAGAATAGTGAAAATGTGGGCCTGAGTTACCTACAACTGTCGGTATAGTTTTTTCTAATTCCATTTGTTCAAATATTTCACTGTTTTTAATAGTTGAATAAGATGTCATTTTATGCATATCCTATATTATCATTATCAATTTCTTAATCGATGAACATCTATTCTGATTCATTTTTTTAAAACTAGACTTATAACCCAATCCTTTGGTATTAGGCCCCAGAGTTTTATACTATGCTGGATGGATCTGTGTTCAGTGCTGTTGTAGCCACAGTAGCTAAAATCCCAACTTCTTTAACTGGTTTGTGGGATAGAAGTGAGATATAAAGTTCCAATTAAAAAATATATATAAAATAAAACTTTATTTTACAAAACAAAGATAAATGTACAGATTTTAAGCATTTTTGCATAAAAGTATACGAATACATTTTTGTCAGTACTTGTTTTTTTTTTTTAGAGGTTTGATAGTGTGCATTAAGATCTTACTAGTTACAGTGCACATAAAGTAACATGTAAAACAAGATGTAACCTAGAATTAGTCAAAGTTTTCTTGGTGTGTAAAGATTAAGCATAATAGTTTCTTATTTTCTTTTTCTTTTTTATTTTTTTGGTGAACCTCATATACTCTGAGTTGTTTCTGGGTATTCAGAGCTTTCTGGGGTTAATATCCAATTATCAGTGACTGCATATTATGTCTGTTCTTTTGTGACTTGGTTATCTAACTCAGGATAATATTCTCCAGATGCATTCATTTTCTTAAGAATTTCATAAAGTCATTATTTCTGATAGCTGAGTAGTACTCCATTGTGTAAATATACCACAATTTTTGTATCCATTCATCTACTGAAGGACATCTGGGTTCTTTCCAGCTTCTGACTATTATAAATAGGGCTGCTATGAACATTGTGGTACATGTGTCTTTGTTGTATGTTGGAGCCTCTCTGGGGTATATGCCCAGAAGTGGAATAACTGGGTCTTCAAGTAGGACTATGTGCAATTTTCTGAGGAATCGCCAGACTGATTTCCAGAGTGGTTGTACCAGTTTACAACCCCACCAACAGTGGAGAAGTGGTCGGTCCTCTTTCTCTGCATCCTCAACAGCATCTGCTGTCATTTGAATTTTTGATCTTAGCCATTCTGACTGGTGTGAGGTGGAATCTCAGGGTTGTTTTGATTTGCATTTCCCTGATGGCTAAGGATGTCAAACACTTCCTTAGATGCTTCTTAGGCATTTGATATTCCTCAATCGAGAACTTTTGTTTATGTCTGTACCCCATTTTTTAATAGGGTTGTTTAATTCTCTGGTGTCTAGCTTCTTGAGTTCTTTGTATACCTTGGATATTAGGCCTCTATCTGATGTGGGGTTTGTCAGGATCTTTTCCCAATCTATTGGCTGCCATTTTGTTTTCTTGACAATGTCCTTAGCCTTACAGAAACTTTGCAAACTCATTAAGTCCCATTTGTCAATCTTTGACCTTAGAGCACGAGCCATTGGTGTTTTATTGAATATACGGAAGGGATAAGAACATATATTGGACAATTGTTTCAGAAATGTGCTGAAAAATTTTGTTTGGTCCTCTTTGCTTTTGTTGATTCTTGCTTGGGGAAATATATTATCTCCCATGATGTACATGATATGTTATGGTCTTCAGCTATTACTATATTAACGTCTACTTTGACTTTAAGTACAATAATGTTTGTTTTGTGTAATTGTGTAATTACATATTTTAGTGTTGTCTATACGGATACTTTGCTTTCCTTATAGAATTGATTCATTTTTTTATTGGGAAGTGAACATTTTTTAATAAGTGTTTAGTCATCTTTTGTTTAATCTCGTCAAAGTAAGCTACTATTGATTGGTTATAGTTTCTGTTGTCAAGATATATTGCTTTCTATTCTTTATGTTCAGATTTTGTGATTTTACTTTGGTGGTGTTTGTTTTTTATTGTCATTATATTTTGAATTATCTTACTTTGTTTAATACATTCAGCCAGTCTTGTCTTTAACTTGGAGAGTTTAATCTATTTATATTTAAGATGGTTGTTGGTAAGATTGTTCTGTATTTCATTTGTTTTCTTTTCCCTTTTTATATTTGTTCTTTTTTTGTCTTGTCTTCTGACAATATTTTTTTTTTTTGTGGTATCATCTGTTTAGTTTTTAGGTTTATAATTTTTTTCATGTATAAGCTGTTTTCTAAGTTTTTAGGTTCGCATGTTTTTATGATAATAATTACACTTTTTATTTCCATTGTTAGTGAACATTTCACTATTTAGTTTCATAGCCAATCTCATAGAAATGTATTTTTTGCAATATTTGCTTCTATTTGAAAGCTTTGGTTATTTTTTTTTTCTAAATGATAGCTTTAGTAAGTATATTAGTGTGAGTAGCAGCTGCTTGTTTCCTTACTGATTGTTAGGAACTTGGATTCATCATTTCATGTTTTCATTATATTTGACCTTTCTGAGAGGTCCTTAAATTTGTTAATAATTATCTTACATGACCCTTGGTGATTTTATCTTGATGCTTTTAAGAAATATTTTTATTGAATATTCATTTCTAATTATGTCTATGAGTGTGTCTGAGTGTGGTGTTCACATAGGCAAGCAAAGAGTTTTCCATTCTCTGGACCAGCAATTGTTATAACCTGGTTTGATTGCCAAAAACTGAGCTTTATGTTTTCTTTAGGATCTAAAAAGCAGTATGTGATCTGAAAAAATGAATTATCTCTCCATCTTCTAGAATTTTTTCTTGTTCTCTTTAAAATTTGAATATCATTTCTCAGTCAAGAGCATTTTCATCAGTTATATTAGGTACCATTTATCTGTTTGAGTGTATGTATCTATATGGCTCAATGATTTGAAACATTATAGTAATTATTTCATTCAGTACATAGAATGTCTTTTTCACTTATGTATCTATGTGGCTCAATGATTTGAAACATTTGCAGTAATTATTTTATTTAGTACATACTACATGTCATTTATTGTAGACCATGTTTAGTATGCGGGAACCTCTATATTATACTCACTGTTATGGTTATGTTAGTTTAAATCCACATGTATGGGTTTTTTTTTCCTATGTAATTTTTTTATTAATATATTTTATGATAGCCAGTTTTTCCAAGCTGAGATCTTATTTGTAGATTTCTATTTTTCTTGATACAGAATTTTAAATGTATTTGTCATGTACTTGAATTGTTTCTTTTAATATATTTATTTGATATAATTCTACTTGTCAATTTCACTTTTGTTTTTTGAGCTTTGTTCAGTGGGTAAACTGGTCTTTCTTCCTTCCTTCCTTCCTCCCTTCCTCCCTCCCTCCTTCCCTCTCTCCCTCCCTCCCTTCCTTCCTTCATATGAAACAAACCTGTCATCCAGGTGGTCATTTTCCTTCTCAGAGGTACCGGGAAGTGAGGGTGGAATGGCAAGAGAAGAGAGGGCAGCAATAAAAATATAAAGTCAATAAATGAATTAATCGCAGGGGCAATAAAAACAAAAAGCTCCACATGCCTACTAATGTCTTCAGGTATTTCTCCTATTTCTAGTAGTTTTTTATGTGTGGCTTTTACTTAAGTAAATTGGCTATGGTTTTATAATAATAGGGGCTTTTATTTAGTGTTGGGTAACCTTTCCAGGTTTTGTGACTGGCACAGTATCTGCTGGTATCTTATTGGCCTTGGCAGTTGTAATTCTAGTGTTTATTGGTACCTTGTGTTTGGTTTTTTTTAATGGGTTGAGTTTGCTAGTGGCACTGAGGTTGTGAGGGTACCAGTCAGTTTACAGATTTCACATGGAACAAGGTTGCTTGCACAGGCAAGGCATCACTGAACCATCAGCAAATCTGTGTATCCTATCCTTTTCTTAGGAGCTCAGGAACTTCAAGTTTACTAGTGTACATGTTTTTGGATGGAATTGGTAACTTCTGGGTTTTTCTGGATTTAAATATATCACATCATGCTACCTAAATGCTTCGCTGGACATCACTGGGTCTAGCTTCTATGAACTTGCCCACTTGACTTTCTTTTGTGCTCTGTGCAGGATGGTTGTTTTATAGTGACCTTAGACAGTCATATTATTCAAGGAAGGTAGTCCAATATACCTTTCCTCTGACATGGAAGGTTCATATTGAAAAACTATGTGGGTAATCTCAATAATGTGTTTTCTCACTGGTTCTAGCACATAAGGTATAGTGTAAGCTAGTCTCTATCTTTGTGACACTGCAGTAGTATAGTGAGTCACAAGCTCCCCAAATGTTGCTCATGGCCTTTGAGTGCTACAAACTCTCAGCAAATGTTATCATGAGTAACAACTTAACCTTCCTGTGCCTGTGGATACTGTTATGATTTATGAACTAATTTCAAAAGATGTGATAGTACAGTGGATGCTGATTGCTTAGTTTTCTTCTTTATATTGTCATCCATCAGAATTCTACATTTCTTAGCCCTGATCCTTCTGCACTCTGCATTCTGCCTCAATTTCTAGTGAAGTGACTTTTCTTCTCTTGAATAAAAGAACACCCATCTTCATCATCCCTAATTTTTTTCTTTCATGCTGGCTATAATCTCAAAGACAATATTGATGAAGTGTTAAGGGGAAACTTTTGTTTCTTTTCTATATAAACATTTTCTGTACCAAGTAATGTACTGCAGATAGGTAGACTTGCTGTTATAAAATAGAAAACAGTTATAAATGCTACAAGGGTTTGGAGAAAACGCAACTCTGGATGAGAATAAAAATTAGTGTGGTTATTATAGAAAAGTGTGTAAATTCTTCAATCAAATCAGGATAATTTTATACTTTTTATTAATCCCATTACTGAGTATATATCTATCTTAACTGAGAATGGTATGTGTCTTCCTTCGGGTTTCCATTGCTATGAAGAGACACTATAACCAAGGCAGTTTTTATAAAGGACAATTTTTATTTGGGGCTTACAGGTTCAGAGGTTCATTCTGTTATCACCAAGGCAAAAAGTATAGCAGCATCCAAGCGGGCATGGCACTAGAGAAGCCAAGAGTTCTACATCTTGTTACAAAGGAAGAATGGAGAAGACTGCCTTCGGGCAGCTAGGATGAGGCTCTCAAAGCCTATCCCCACAGTGAAACACTTCCTCCAACAAGGCAACAGCTCCTAATGGTGACACTCCCTGGACCAAGCACATTCAAACCACCATGTTACACTGCTTGGCCATCATAGGTCTATGATGAGTGTGTGGGTCCATTAATAGTCATAGCATAATACAAATCATACTTAGTCCATTTTTAAAAGTTTAAAGTTTCTTCTGACATTCATGCAATCTCTCAACTAATTTCTTATAAAATCAAAATAAAAAAGCATATCACATAACCTCTAAAATCACAGACAAAAAAAAAAAAAAAAAAGACATAGTGAGGAAATCTTGGACAAAAGGAAGACCAAAAACCATCTGGGCAAATTCCAAACTTCATTCCCATGTCTGATGTCAAAGCACTCATCACATCTCAGCTTTTTTCTTCATCAATGTCTGTAACACACTTCTTTCTTTGGGGCTGGTTCCACCATTAGCAGCTTTCCTCAGCACGTATCCCATGGCTCTGACATCTCTAAGATCTTCAACTTTACAGCTTCTTGTTTCAATGTCTGGTATCAGCACATGATCTTCTGGGCTTCATAGAAGGCCCTGAGTCACTTCTCCACTTCTGCCCTCTGTTGCATTCTAGGCTCTGGTTGATCCACTCTATTGCTGCTGCTGTTTTTTATCTTTATCCCATGGGACTGGCATCTTCTGTTGCAACGAGGCCTCACCAATAGACTTTCATAGGCTTCCTCAACTTTTTTGCGTTACCCCTTCAGTCCTAGGCTATCCACTTTAACTGAGGCTGCACTTTTAACCAATGGCCTTTACTGGCCTCTCACAGAGCGAAGCCTCAACTGATCTTTATGACTCCTTCATGGATTCAAAACCATTACCACCTAAGAGACTCTTACACATTACTAAATCCAACTGCACCACTAAGTACCAACTTTGGCTACCTCTGGAACACAACTTTTATGTGATCTAAGAAGCACTTCTCAGATTTCACCTTAGTGATGCTGGTCTCTTCTTAATTCCCCCTAATTTCTTAGGCAGGTGTCCTCCTAGTAGTCCTATTTATTTTTGACTCTAAAACCAGAGCCAAATTGGCTGAAGCTACAGAGTTGCTGTTTGCTGGGGTTGGAACATGGCCCCCTTGGTCTATTACATTATTACCAGATTTCTGGTTTTCCAACTCCTCACTGTCTAAGTTTGGGTGTCCTGGAACTTGGTGAAAAGACCACGTCCAGGGCCAAGCATATTTATAAACTACCACATTATGTCAAAAAAGGTAACTTGTTTAGAATAGTATCCTTCTTAGTACACAGGATATGGAATCAGTGGAATCATCTTTTTCTGTTGTTGAAGTATGCTGAAAGTAATTGTAAGTCAGAAAGATTTGATTTTCTTCCTGGTTAAGTATACATTCCATTATGCTATGAAACTCAATGCAGCATGAGTTTAAAACAGCTCATATTGCATGGGCCTTCAGAACAATGACCATAATGATTGCTTGTGCTTAGCTAGCTTTCTACCTCATTTTCAACTGTAAGGTGTTTGGTTCTGCTCTGCTTTGTGCGTTGGAGGCATGGTCTCCACATGTAGCCTTGGCTGCCCTTCAACTCAGGGTGTAGACCAGACTGATTTGGAACTCATGTAGATTCTTCTACCTCTGCATCCTGATTGCTGGGAATAAAGGCATGGGTCACCTCAATCATTGAGAGTATTTTTTTACATGTAATATTTCATTTATCCTTTGAGAATCTAATATATGTTACAGTGTATTTTGTTCCAGTTCACCTCCACCAAATCTCGTAGAATTGTTTCTTAAACCTCCTATTCCCCCTTTCTAAAAGTAATCCACTGAATCCAGGTTGCCTTTTCTGTATATAAATGATAGAGCCATCTACTGGTGTGTTATCTACTTACCACAGGCAACATCCTTAATAAATAAATACACTCTGCTTTCCCTAGCAGCTAACAACTGTTGATAGCTATCACCTAGGCGTGGGAGCTTTTGCCAGGGTTGATCCATCTGATGCAGTTCTCATGAAGTCAACCACAGCTGCTGTCAGGTAATGATCACAGCTGTGTTGTTATTGTCAGAAGACACCAATTCACCCCTTTTCCCTGGATCTGTGTTTGTTAAAGTTTTACTGCCTCCTTTTTCACACTGGTCCCTGAGATTTAGGGTGAGGTTGTGTGTGATGAGCCCAGGTTATGGCACTGTTTGGAGGTGTGGCCTTGTTGGAGTAGGTGTGTCACTGGTTGTAGGCTATAAGACACTTACTCTAGCTGCCTGGAAGTCAGTATTCATATGAAAACAGAGAACTCCCAGCTCCTCCTACAAGATGCCTGTCTAGATGCTGTCATGTTTCCTATTTTGAGAAAAGAATACTGCATTATGTTGCTCTTATTTGCAGTTTACTTACTTATTAATGTCATAAAAGTAGAGAAAGTACCTGATGGTCAAAATAGGGAAAAAGGCAAAAATAGATTGTGTATTGTGATATAACAAGGAAAGGCCAAGTCTTAGTATATATTGCATAGCATAATGTGTCTAGTTTAACTATTAGATGTTTGAAAATATTCTCCCCCAGGAATATTTTGAATGTTTTTCTATTTGTTCTTTAAAATAAAAAACCAAACAGGTATATGGTGGACAATTTAGGCTGGTGTTAAATTAGTAATCTTTCTGCATCAGCCTTCCAAACAAGTTAGAATTATAGGTGTGTGCTACTGTTTCTGGTCTTGAATGTTCTTACAATTGAATACATATTTTATATAATACATATGTCAGTTACCCTAAATTTGACTAAAATAAAATGTTTATATACATGGAAAATTATGTCAGATAAATATATAATTATTGCCAACCAAAAATAAATCTGTAAACAAAAAGACTGGCTAGTATGTTACTAACTATAAATTTTATGTATATAATATTTGATAGAATGAGAAAATTTTCAAAGCTTAATTTGTTCACTGTTTTAATTATGAATTTATATTTCATTTCTGTTTTGAGATTTTTAATATTATTGACATGGTAGTTGATCCTAATTGGTTTTTTCATATTAGACCGTATTTATATAATGAGAAAGTTTTAGATGATTATGTTTATCATTGGCTTTCATATTTTATGGATTTGAATTTGCTTCTAGTTTAGTAAGCTCTTTTACATGTACTTTCTTGGGTGTAATGAGTGAATTCATTATTATCATAAAGTATCAGTGATAATAAACTTGCAAAGAACAGTTTATTTTGCCTCATATTTTGGATGTTTTAGTTTATGGGCGATGGTTTTCTTTTGTAATGGCTCCTAATGAAAGAACTTATCATGTCGAGAACCACATGTTAGTGCTGCTCATTTTGTGACTCTTACTTAAAAGAAAGGAAGGAAGAAATCTGTGTTCCCTAGAAAGAGGATGAAGCAGTGTTCCATAGTCCTCTTCAAGACAAACCCTCAGTTCCTTAAAAACTTCTGCCTTTGCCCTGCCTTGCTTACTACCAAGCTTCAGTAACTCAAGGCAGTGATCTGAGCTATTAGTATAGAAATTCAAATTGTGCCTAAGAATTATTTTGAATACCAGACCCATAGAGTCCACTGTGAAATGATCACTTCTACATTGTTTTCTGCATGAATTTATGGAAGATGGCATTGTTCTTATATGTGGAAAGATACGTCAAGCAGAATGTTGATCTGTGGTTTTCTTATTATTAGTAGTATCAGTCAACTCAAACTTGATATTACATGTTCTTGTAAAGATTAAAAGTTATAGTTATAGTTCCTGGTGTTTTTTTTCATTCTTTTATGATCTCAATGATTGTCAGTGTTCATGCATGCCCTTACTCATGCTCAGTTTGGTAGTATGTGTCCATTTTCCTTTGCTTTGGTCAGGGTAATTAAAAATGCAATCTATCTTGCTGTCGAATGGCTGTAGTCTTTCATTAACTTTATTTTTAATTTTATTGATTTTTGCCTATTGTTTCCTCATATCTCCTTTGATTCTAGTTGTGTACAGTAATTATTTTCTAAATAAACTTACTAATTACAAATTTTATATTCTTTTTCTGTTTTTACATTTATGTTTTTTTCTGTTTATTTTCTTTTTCATCTGATTAAATATTCTCCCAGACAGTGCTTTAATAGGCAAATTTTCATGCATGATGTCTTTGATTTGTGTTAAAGCAGCTTAATTTTTGAACTTTCTAGTTTTTCTGCCATTGCTCTCTTGTTTAAAGTATTCCCTGTACTTATAAAAATATACTGTACTGTTACTCCTTGTTTATTATTTTGTTCCCTGTTCTGTGTAGTTGAAGCATCTACATATGGGTCTTCCTTCTTAAGCTGCATATGGTTTGTGGGTTGTATCATGGGTATTCTGAGCTTTTGGGTTACTATCTACTTATCAGTAAGTACATACCATATATGGATTTTTGTGTCTGGGTTACTTCACTCAGGATATTTTCTAGTTCCATCCATTGTTTTTAATAGCTGAGTAGTACTCCATTGTGTAAATATACCACATTTTCTATATCCATTCTTCTGTTGAAGGACACCTGTGTTGTTTCCAGTTTCTGCTTACTATAAATAAGGCTGCTATGAACACAATGGAACATCTTTTGGATATATGTATGCCCAGGAGTGGTATAGCTGGGTCATCATTTTCTAGTTCCAATTTTCTGAAGAACCGCCAGATCGCTTTACCAGCTTGTAGTCCTACCAGCAATGGATGAGTGTTCATCTTTCTCCACTTGAGTGTTTCTCTTTCTTGCCAGCATCTACTGTCTCCTGAATTTTCGATCTTAGCCATTCTGAGTGGTGTAAGGTGGAATTTCAGGGTTATTTTGAATTGCATTTCCCTGATGACTAAGGGTGTTGAACATGTCTTTAAGTGCTTCTCAGCCATTCGAGATTCCTCAGTTGAGAATTCTTTGTTTAGCTCTGTACTCCATTATTAAATAGGGTTATTTGGTTCTCTGGAGTCCTCCTTCTTAGGTACTTTGTGTATTTTTGGATATTAGCCCTTTGTCAGATCTTTGTAAAGATCTTTCCCAATCTTTGTAAAATACTGAAGACATTCTATAATAGTTTTTACTTTTCAATCTGAAGAATACCCTGTTGTTTTCTTTAA
The DNA here is from genome assembly GCF_963924665.1 of Micromys minutus. Classification (NCBI taxonomy): domain Eukaryota; kingdom Metazoa; phylum Chordata; class Mammalia; order Rodentia; family Muridae; genus Micromys; species Micromys minutus. The sequence continues at coordinate 32,210,299 of NC_137956.1, forward strand.
CAAGCAAGTTAGCTACCACCAAATTTTGTCAGTTTCATTTATTAAGGCAATTAATATTTCAGCTACATCTTTGAACAATGATTTTCCTTCATACAGAATTTTTTGTTCACATTTTCAAAATTTTTTTCAACACTGAAATGTCATTATAATCTACTAGTCTGTTTAATAAGTTGTATCTTTGTCCTAATCTTTCTTCGTATAAGCCTGTTTCTTTTATAGCTCTTACAGATTTTATTGAAGACTTCAATACTTTGTAAATTATGTGTTTATAGGCTTATCCAATTAAGTCATGGGCTTATTCAACCAAAGTTTTATGAAACTTCTGAATAATTTTATATCAAATTTTAAATGCAGTAAGCACTTATACTTTGGAACAATGAAATGTCTGTACTTAATAAAAATCTAGATTTTCAATGATAAAGCACCTGCTTTGCATATGAGTGCTTAATTTTGATCTCTAGCCCTTCCTATAGTAATCAAAATAAAGTTTGTATTTAAATTTGGGATTTTCGCCCCTGTACTGATGGTTTGCATAGGAACCTGTATTTAGCATATTGCTTCTCTTTTACACCACAGGAATGTGTTGGTGAGCACATTCAGCCTTGGAATTCACATGACTGCAACTGAGCTGTTAGATGTCTGAAGAAATTGTTTTTTTTTTCCAAAATGTCAGAAACTCCCATTTAAAAAAAATTACTCAAATTTGTTTTTCATGGCTGTGTAAGTGGCAGAATTTTTTTTACTTAGATTTCTTATTGCCAATTTTGACATTTTATGTAGAAATTTAGATGAACATTTTTGGAATTATAGATCCAAAGAATAGATCCCCTGTCTCTGGGTTGTCTTGTTACTACCTAAGAAGTTTGTGATTGTCATTTTCTTTCATTTGTAGTTAATTTAGGTTTTGATTTTGATTGCCTTTTAGACTTTTGTCTTCTTGTTTTTATCAGGAGGTTGATTTGTTTGTTTGTTTTTATTATGATACTAAGTATCCTTTTCTTCATCTTGCTTTTTTCTTTTCAAAAGTCTTTAGGATATTGTATTTACATAAAACTTCTTTAACCTATGAGCTTTGTCATGATATTTTGTTTGAGTTTGTTTTGTATTCTGAATAATTTCTATTTTTTTATTTAGATTGTGTTTTTCCCCTTTTTTGATCAATTTTTGACATTTCATACCTCGTTTTTATTTTTATTTAATATCAATTATTGGGGTTTTTTCCTTTTTGTTGGGTGCTTTCATTTTTTTCATATATTCTCTTTTTGAATATCAAATGTTTTTAATTTTCAAGGTTTGCTAAGAACAAAAGCAATATTTAGTCTGCAGCTAATTTCTCCCAGTGTTCAAATAATAACAAGCAAAACTCAAAATACTCTCAACTCTGGATTTGTTCCATCTATTCTTTTTCTGTATAAGAGTTGTTTTCACATATATGGACTTTTGGGGAGGATATTCTTTGTATTTGCATTTCAAATGTTATACGCCACACACACTTCCTTCCCTCCTCTCCCTCAACTTGATTCTATGAAGGTGCTTCCTCTCCCAGTCACCCTCCACCTCAGTGCCTTGGTTGATAATGATGTTGTTTTTCCCATGAGGGTACAAAACTTTCAGCTATTTCATTCCTTTCTCTAGCTCTTTCATCCCCATATTCAGACTGATGTTTAGCTGCAAGCATCCTTATCTGTATCTGTATGACTCTAGGAGAGCCTCTGAGGAGACATCTATATCTGGTTCCTGCCAGTAAACAATTCTTGGCATCAGCAATAGTGCTTGGGTTTGGTGGCTGCATATGCAGTGGTTCTTCAGGTGAAGAGTCTCTGTATATCAATCCCTGCTCTTCTATTTAACCTAGTATTTCTTCCCCTGTTTTGTTCTCCCTTCTAAGAAGAACTGAGGCATCCACATTCTGGCCTTCCTTCTTTTTGAGCTTCATAAGTTCTGTGGATGGTTTCTTGCATATTCCGAGCCCTTTGGGGGGGTAGTATTGGCTTATAAATGAATACATACCATGAGTGTTCATTTGTGACTGGGTTACCTCACTCTGGATGATAGCTTCAAGTTCCATCCATTTTCCTAGGAGTTTCATGAACTCATTGATGGGTCAGCTGTTAAAGGCTAGGCTCACAACCAAAAATATATGGACATTTTAATGCGTGGCTGAAGAGTTGACAGATCTCCAACTTGTACATTCTCTCTTCAACTCTCCACTCCAATACCATGATGCATAAACTTTACTCATCTTGGCCTGCCTAAATTCTCAGTTCTTACCTACTTCCATCTGGTATATGGTCTGGAGTTATCTTATTTCATTCAGTGCACAGTGCTGCTACTTAGAAGTGTAAGCATGGACCAGTCTTAATGCTTTTTCACTCTCCTCAAGATTGTTGGCTGTTCTGACAGAAATCCAGCACCTTTTTAAGTTTGTATATTCTGTGTTTTTTATTCCATTTCCTAGGGGGTTTTTTTCAAGTAAAAATATATAGGCATACCGTTTGTTTGACCCTGTCACACGTTCCTGTTCTTTTTGCTGTTGTCTGTTTTTTATTTTTGAGGCAGAACCTTGCTTAAAAGCCTCATCTGCCTTGGAACATGACTCAGAATGACATTGATCACCCTGCTCTCGTAACTGCCATATTTAAAGGAGTACACCACCAGATCTGTTTCTTAGTGGACTCTTCAGATAGACTCACAATGTATTTTTCTAGATGTTGACACTTTCTTAAAGGTCTCAGTTACACATTCCATGGAATTCCCCAAAAGGTATCCATATGGCAGGTAGGTTTCTTGTGGAGAAGTTGTCTTTTTTGACTTAGTTTCTGAAATCAAAACTTTTCATTTTGACCATTTTATATTCATCACTGATGAGTAACTTAGGTTACTAATACTGAAGAAAAGATAAACAAATATATACCAGAGAGACATTAGCACATTTTTGTGGCCATATTTTGGGAACACCACACAATGGCTAGGGGATGATGCCTCAACAGATAGGAGTGTTTGGTGCACAAACCCAAGGACCTGAATTTGATCCCCAGATCTCACTTAAATACCTGCTTTGCTACCCTTCAGATGCTGAGGTTTTTCAGATTATCATGAGGTTGATACCCATAGAATACAATAAGACCTTGCCTAAAAGGAAAGAGACAGACAAATAATTTATCTGAGTATGATGACACACACCCTAGCACTTGGTGGTGGCAGAAAATTGCAAGAAAATAAATAAAGAGAAGTGTTATAATGCAAAGTTACAGATGAATTTTACTTCTAATTTTTGTCTTAATGATACCTTAATTCTTTAGAATTAAAGTTACTTAAAATTAAACATAATAAATGAGAAAAATTTTAAATGTGATTAAACACCAAAAGATAGGTTTGTTGGTTTGTTTGTTTGTTTGTTTGTTTATATTTGAGACAAGGTTTCTCTATAGACCTAGCTGCCATGGAACTCTATGTAGATCAGGCGTTGCACTTACAGAGATCTGCCTACCTGTGCCTATTGTTTCTTAGATTAATGGCTGTGCTACTGTGCCTCATTCATATGCTTTTTTAAACTTAGAGCTAATAATCCGATAAGAAACAAAGGTAAAATTAATTTGTTTTTGGAGAAATTACCTTAAAGTAGGAAGATCATCCCAGGACAACTACATTAATGTATGTTTTGAGGGAAATGGATATAATTCTAAAATATATAGGTTTTCTGCCTCTTTTTATTTTAACTAATATGGATGATTCTTTATTCAGCCTAAAACATAATTTAACTGATGATGAAAGACCTTTGATATGAATGAAGTGATGAGATGTTTCATAGAAATACAAGCTAAACTACATAATCCCTTACAACTCAGTAAATGTCAAAGGTTTTTAGTTTTGTAATTTATTTTTACAAAAAGTTTTACATTTTTACTTTATTTTATGTGTTGGCTATATTTTGACTGATCCTGTTTGTGCACCAGGCAAGTGCAGTGCCCACTAAGGCCTGAAGGAGGCATTCAGATCCCCTGGAGTTTGTAAAGTTACAGATGGTTCTGAAACTTGCTTATAGATGTTGGAAGTCAAAGCTGGGTGTTCTAGAAAAGCAGATGGTGCCGTTTCTGTAGCCCTTATATTATTCAGTTTCAAATAATTGGCTGCTATATAATTTTGCCTTGTTAAATATGTAAATTTTTATGGTGATCATAAAAATAAGTTTTATTCAATTTATTAAAAATTCTGCAAGCCTATACTGACTAGTGGTTGTTTAGAAATAGTCTTGAACTTGTCACATTGGATTTTTTTTTTCCTCAGATGATTTAACAGTAGTGAAACTCTGGCTGTTCTGTCAGAGAACTCTTAAGTGCCATTCCTGCTCTAATGGAGATAGTGTGTCAGTTTGTTACACTTGGAGTCAATAGTTTCTGCTTTTATAAAAACCAGATTAAACAAGATATTTGTGTTGGAGACCTTATGTAATATTGGTATAAAATAGTTTTCAGAATATTCACATGGGGTAGTGAAGTGCTTCACTAGAATCACTTGAAGCCAATGCTGCCAATCTGAGTTTAAACCCTGTAACCTATATGTCAGAGGAAGAAAACTGACTGTTGTAAGTTTTTTTCTGGCCTTCCCACTTATCCCATGGTATATGTGCAGCCCCTCTAAATGCAGATTGAATAAATGTAATTCTTAAATTTTAAGGAAATATTTGTATTGGACTGGGAGTTTTCATAATACTCAGGAAGTCCTAGGTTCAGTCTCCAACACTGAGTAAAACTGCTTGTAATCACGTGTCATCCCTGCAGTTGAGAGTAAAGACATGAGCATCAAAGGTTCAGGATCATCCTCAGCTACATCGTGATTTGAAGACTTCATAACTTAAGATCTATTCTCAAGAAAGGAAAGAATGTCATTTACCTTTGTTGAAAATTAGTTGGAATACATTCCAGGTTTCTGTATAATTCTATGATTTCTCTTCTCCTGCCTCATCCAGTGATGCAATTGCTGAAATTCGAGCCATCTGTATTGAAGAAATTGGAGTATGGATGAAAATGTATAGTGATGCCTTCCTAAATGACAGTTACCTGAAATACGTAGGATGGACTCTTCATGATAGGGTAAGTTGGTGACTTCTGGTTTTGATGAAGAGTTATTAGTGTTTATATTGACATGGCAGCAATCAAATACCCCATTTTTTAATAGGGTTGTTTGATTCCCTGGTGTCTAACTTCTTGAGTTCTTTGTATACCTTGGATATTAGGCCTCTATCTGATGTGGGGTTGGTCAGGATCTTTTCCCCATCTGTTGGCTGCCGTTTTGTTTTCTTGACAATGTCCCTAGCCTTACAGAAACTTTGCAATCTCATTAAGTCCCATTTGTCAATATTTGACCTTAGAGCACTAGCCATTGGTATTCTGTTCAGGAAATTTTCTCCTGTGCCTATGTGTTCTAAGGTTTTCCCTACTTTCTCATCTAGTAGTTTCAGTGTACCTGGTTTAATGTGGAGATCTTTGATCCACTTGCACTTGATCTTTGTACAAGGAGATAAGAAAGGGTCTATTTTCATTCTTCTGCATGCTGAGTGCCAGTTGGACCAACACCATTTGTTGAAGAGGCTGTCCTTTTTCTATTGAATGTTTACAGCTCCTTTGTCAAAAATCTGGTGACCATATATGTGAAGGCTCATTTCTGGATCTTCTATTCCTTTGATCCACATGACTATTTCTGTACCAGTACCATGCAGTTTTTAGCACAATTGCCTTGTAATATAGCTTGAGATATAGTATTTCATGATCAGGCATTGTTTCTAAATATTTGATAAAGGTTTTTGTTATTACGTTAATAACAACTTTTATTGTAGTTTTTATTAAATCTTATGTTGAATCAGACTATTTTACTAGTCTAATTCTATATTTAAGTATAAAATAAGTTGAATAAGTTAGCCTGAGAGTATTTTTTTCTTCATAAAGTCTTGTTTATTTTAACTCTCACACACTGGAAATGACTGTTTTGTTCTTTTTTTTTTCTTTGTATTTCTAAAGCAAGGGGAAGTCAGACTGAAGTGTTTGAAAGCGCTACAAAGCCTGTATACCAATAGAGAATTATTCCCCAAATTGGAGCTATTTACTAATCGATTCAAGGTAAGAATCAAAATGATGAACTTATATTTCTCTCTTTGCTAATACTAGTTATACCTATATTATCAAATGACATTGCTGTGATGTGTTTGGTTCTTATTTTTGTTAGTGTTTTATTGTTTTGCAAAATAGTTAGTGTCATTGTGGAATATTTTTCTGATTTTCTTTTAACTTTTATTTTTTTATTTTTGTATATAAGTACATTATAGTTGTATCCAGACACACCAAAAGAGAGCATCTGGTCATTTTGCAGTTGTTTGTGAGCCACTATGTGGTTGTTGGGAATTGAACTTAGGACCTCTGTAAGAACAGTCAGTGTTCTTAACCTCTGAGCCATCATTCCTGCCCCATTGCAGCATTTTTCAGCATACCTTCTTTTGGTGAATTCTTTTACTCCAGACTTCTCTTTCACTTTTCTGCTTGCCCCCTATTTTTCTACCGAATGGGCTTCTTTTAACTTTCATATCATGCATGTTCTATGCCCTTTACCCTTCCTCTAAACCTCTTTTCTCCTCTCGTGGTCCTTTTTCCAGTGCTATGACCCATTCCTTATTAACACTTTCATATACATATGTAAATATTAAAATATGTAGTCTATGTATGAGAATAATATTTCTTTTTCTGAATCTGTTAACTTTCTTAATTTCAAGGTTTATTGATTTTTCTTGCAAATTTTATTATTTCACTTTTCTTTATAACTGAATAAAATTATATTTTGTATATGTACTATAGTTTCATAATCTATTAGTTGAAAAACATCTTGACTGATTATAAATAAAGTGGCAAAAATGGATTTTCAGTGATAAAGATAGAGTCTTGCAGAAGTAGCTGAGAGTGAAATTAATAAGATATGTCTTAGTTCTATTTTTAACTTTGAGACCCCCCTCATACTGATTTCCATAGTGTCTGCAACAGAATACATTTGTACAATTACGGATAAATTATTTTATCCCACATTCTTACCAATACTTACCATTTACTTTTTCGGAGATGATTATTTTGACTGAGATTAAGCTAGATCATAAAGTAATTTTTAAATTTTCCTGATTGCTAAGAATGTTAACATTTTTAAAAGTATTTATTGGTATTTTGTGTTTCTTATTTTGAGAGTTTTCCATTTAGTTCATTAGTTTGTTTATTGATGGGCTGTTGTGGAGTTCCAGTTTTAACTTTGATAGTTCTTTATATATTCTGGATGCTAACACCCCTTGTAAAGTATAGATAGCTGTCAATAATTTTCTTCTATTCTGTATGTTGCATTCTTTTACTATGAAGGAAGTTTTTAATTTCAGATAATTTCTTAGGCTTTTTGCTTTGCTACTTTAGAAAATTCTTGCTTATGTCTATATCTGGAAATGTTTTCCTCAATAATGTTAGTGTTTAAGGTTTTAAAATCTCTAATCCATTTGAATTAGTTTTTGTGGTAGAAAAGGAGATGGATATCTAGGTTCTTATGCAAGTACATATCTTGTTTTGCCAACATCATTTGTTGAATAGATTGTGTTTTGGGTTTTGTTTTATTTTGTTTTTTAGCATGAATTCTTATATAAAGTTAGAAAAGTTTGCCTATGTGTTTGTTTCTTAGGCCTTTGGTCTACACATCTGGTTTTCTGTCTGAATACCTTGCTATTTTTATCGTTATCATTGTGTATAATTCAAAGTTAGGTATTGTGATGTCTCTAGTAGTGCTCTTCCTATTTAGGATGATGATTCGTATAAAATTAATTCTACCAACTAGAAGCATGTAATGTTGTGTTTCTGAGCCTGTGAGTTGTAACTCCTTTGGAGTCAAACAGTTCTTTGACATGAGTTGCCAAAGACCATTAGAAAGGACAGATATTTGCAATAAGATTTATAACAGTAGCAAAATTACACTTATGAATTAGCAGTGAAAATAATTTGAGTTGGAGCCACAATATGAGGAACTGTGTGAAGGGTCATACCATTAGGAAAGCTAAGAACCGCTGATGTAGTCTTTTTGTTAGCTAATATCTGCAGACTTTGTCTTCGGTGTCTTGAAGTTTTCTTTTTTTATTAACTTAATTTTTTTGGGTTGGTTCGTTGTTTGTGGGCTGGGCCTACACACCATAACTCAAGTGTGAAAGTCAAAAAAACAACTCTTTAGACTTGTTTTTTTTTTTTTTTTTTTTTTTTTTTTCTCCTTGTGTCTGGAGGATCAAAGTCATATTGCTAAGCTAATGAAACAAATGCTTTTGTCCACTGAACCTTCTCACTCTTCAATTCCTTTTAAGGTTATTGTGAATGGGATTATTTTTTCTCTAATTATTCTTTGCAAGTTGCTTGTTGGGGTATATGAAAAAGGTAGTAGATATTATGTTGATTTTTGTATATTTCAATTTTACTGAATTTATCATTGTTTTCTGGTGGCATCTATAGAATGTTGAGTATAATGTCATGTCATCTCCAAATAGGAATGTAGACATTTTTCTTACAATTTTTTCCTTTTATATATCTTTCTTTTGTCTTGATGCTCTAAACTTCAAGCTCAATTTAAGATAAGAGTGAAGTGAGTAAGCACCCTATTTTTTGCATGATTTTAAAGAAAATGCTATTTCTCTACCGTGTGTGTGTGTGTGTGTGTGTGTGTGTGTGTGTGTGTGTGTGTATAAAACTTTTATTCTTCTGTGGTTATGTCCTATTAATTTCTTCAGGACTTTTGTTATGAAACATTGACATAACTTTTGTTATGAAAACAGATGCTTTTTCTTTTTCTATGGAGATGTTCCTGTGATTTCTTTTATATGTCTTAAGTCTGTCATATGGTATATTATAGTCATTGGTGAGCATATGTTAAACCAGCCTTACATCCTTTGGATGAAACCATTTGTGGTATAGGATGTTAATATGTTTTTTAGTTTGATTTGAACATATTTTCAGGTGTTTTTTTTATCTTTTTGTACTTTTAGTATTAGAATAATTCTAGCTTAATAGAATGAATATGGTAAATTTTTTTTTTTTTCTGTTTCATGGAACATAGTGAGAATCATTAGTATTAGTTTCATAGAATTTAACTCTGAATTCATCACTCCTGGGTTTTTGTTTATGGGGAATCTTTTTATTGTTTCTTTAGTCTCACTGCTTATAATAAGTCTATGTATCTGTAATTTGGATTAGTTATATGAATTTAGAATTTTACCCATTTTTATTCTAACTTTCCTCTGTTTTGAAATAAGTTTTCAAAGTGATTAATAAATATGTAGATTACATTGGAGTTTGTTTTAACGTCTTCCTCTTGGTCTCTAATTTTATTGGTTAGGTCTTCTGTTTTTTTGGCTAGGGTTTAATCAATCTGGTCAATCTTTTTAAAAGAGAGATCTGTTTAGCTCTACCTTTTTTTTTTTTTATTTGATTTCATTAATTTCTTTATGTAATGATTTTTGTGTACTGGTTTGTGTTTGGCTCTTCTTTTTCTAAAATCCTAAGATCTATTGACTTGTATTATTGGGTTATATATTGGAGATTTCTGCATTTTAAGATTTGAGCTGTAACTTTTGTTCTTAGGACTGCTTTGGCTGTGACTCAGAGAAGGTTTTGATAGGTCAAACTATGGTTTTTGTGTTAGTCTATTAATTTTCTAGTTCCCCCCTTATCTTCAATGCTCTACTGTTCATCCAAATGTCTGTCATCCATCCACAAGTATTTGTGTTGTTTTTGAGGGCTCTCTTGTGGTGAATGTTTTTATTTATTTATTTTTTTGATTGTTTTCTGCTGTGATCTAATTATATAATTCTACAAATTACTTCAGCATTTTTTGTATACGTTAAGTCTTTCCTTTTGGCTTAAAATTCTTTAGTAGGCAGAGGAAGCTTCTAGACAGGGCTTCTCTTTATAGTTCTTGATGTCTTGGAATTGCTCTGTAGAACAGGTTGCCCTGGAACTCACTGAAGCACCTGCTTTCCTAGTGCCTGAGTGCTGGCAATAAAGGTGTGTGACAGCACCACCCACCCTGCTACATTTTTTTAAAAGATTCTGTGTGCCATAGGTAGGAACCCTGTCCCTCTACCTGTTTGGAATATAGTAGATGTGTAAAATATTGATAATTAATCTGCGATAGAGTTTAACTCTCACATTTCTTTTTTTTTTCTTTAAGATTTCTCAATTTTTAAAAAGTGTATATAAAGTTGCAATCTATTGAAAGTGTAATTATTGCATAATGATAAGCAAAACAATAAGGGTTTCAGATGACTTGAGTCATTGCATTTTTTTATTCTTTTTTTGTATAAATAAAAACATTTAATTGAGGTTAGCTTATCGGTTCAGAGGTTCAGTCCAGTATCAAGGTAGAAGGATGGCAGCATCCAGGTAGGCATGGTGCGGGAGGAGCTGAGAGTTATACATCTCCATACAAAGGAATCTAGGAACAGACTGAGCATCCTCAGGCAGCTAGGAGGAGTGTCTCCAAGCCCACCCCCTGAGTGACACACTTCCTCCAACAAGGCCACCCCTTCTAATAGTGCCATTCCCTGGGCCCCATAGGCTTGTTCAAACACAAGAATCTATGGGGGCCATACCTAAACATAGCATAATAAAAGGTACATCTAGTCCAACTTCCAAAGTCCTCATAGTCTGTAGCAGTATCAACAATGTTAAAAGTCCAAAGTTCAAAGTCTCTTCTGAGATCCCTCCAATCACTTGACTGTAATCCTTGAAATAAGCCAGGCAACCAGCTAGGTAAACTCCAAATTCTGCCATATCCATGCCTGATGTCAAAGTGGTCTTCAGATCTTCAACTCCATTTTCATCTTTGTTGACTGCAACAAACCTATTCCTCCTGGGCTGGTTCTACTTCCTTTTAGCAGCTTTCCTTAGCAGGTAGCCTATGGCTGTGGCATCTCAAATATCTTGGGTTTTCTAAGACAACTTCAGTGCCACAGTGTTTCGTTTCAATGTCTAGGATCCACACATGATCTTCTGGTCTCCTCCAAGGGCTAGCTTCACTTCTCCAGCTCTGCCCCCTGTAGCACTTCAAGCTCAGATTGATCCACTACACCTTTGCTGTTGCTCTTGGTAATCATCCCATGGTACTGGCATCTCTAATATACTGGGGTCTTCTGTTGCAACTAGGATTCACCAATAGCCTCTCATAGGCTCCCTTTATGGTTCCAAGCCTCAAATCCTTTGCATGACCCTTTTAATCCTGGATTGTCAACCACAACTGAGGCTGTACTTTCACCAATGGCATTTCATGGCTTCTCACAGTCCCAAGCCTCAGCTGTTCTTCATGACACCTCCATGCCTTCAAAACCAGTACCACCTGGGTGATTCTTTCTCATTACCAAGTACAGCTGCAGCATGAGGTACAATCTTGGCTATCTCTGGAACACAAGTTTTTTTTGTCCTCTCAGAAAACACTTCCCAGAAGATTTCACCTCAGTGATTCTGGTCTCTTCTAAATCATCACCAATTTCTTAGCTTCAGCTAACCAGCATCAATTGTCCCAGTAGTCTACTTCTCCTCTTAAATATAAAGCCAGAGTCACATGGCCGAAGCTGCCAAGTTCTGCTGCTTACAGGAGCTGGACCATGCTCCCCTTGTTCTATTACATTATCTCTAGATTCCTCTTTATTTAACTCCTTCACTACCTAAGCTTGGATGTCCTGGATCTTTCTCTGTAGATTGACCTTGAATTTAGAAATCAGTAGTGTCTTTAAAAGTAAGGTAACCATAACATAACCTCAGACCCAACAAGTCGGTCTGAAACCAACATCTGCTTTCAGTTCATGTGCAGTAAAGTTCTTTCCATATAAAAACTGACCAAAGGAACATCTACATAGAATTCTATCTTTTCCTATGACATTTTTGAGATTAAGAGTGATTTCTTAGAATATAAACTCAGTAATTTATTTTAATCAGAATATTAATAGACTTATTACAATATGCCAGGCACTGTTTCTATACATTATGTATAGTAGCAATAACACAAAAATTTTTCCTCTGATGCTGTTTATATTCTAATTATCCAGGTATGTTTATATAAATAAGTAATTGTGTAATAACTATAAGTGTACTATTTAAAACATAGTTTTATAATTTATAAACATTTATAAATTTTTATTAAATACTAATAGTTATAGTATACAGACCAGAAGGAAATAAAAGAGAGTGGGAATGAGGTCTCTTACAGTGATATAAAGATGAGGAGACTTTATGTAATTACAGAAGGTAAAATTAATGTAAATGATGATGCACACAGAACACAGGACAATTCAGCAGAATTGTGCACTATCAGTAATAGCCTGTTTTTTATAGTGTAAATCACATTTTATAAACAATACAAATTAAGTCAGTAAAATGAATTTATAATAAAATAAACAATTTTAGTATGTAAGGAAATACTTATGTATTTGTGCCTACTACCAACAAATATTTAAATGTTTAAATTTACTTAAAGTAAAAAAGAATATCTTTAGGTAGCTGTCAGACTGACCCTCTTGCAGATAATGGTCATTTTTTATCTGGCTAAATATACTAAGCAGCTCTTTAAAATTCTAGAAAATAAACAAGATATGCTGGTTTTTGAAGGGATTTGACAGGTAGGATAACTGGTCTTTGCTGGGTACATTTTTATTTAAACTGCAGGATTCTGGCACACAGGTGGTACCTGCCTCTTTTGTACAGTATGGCTGAAACTCAAACAAGAAATGGACATTTCTAGCTTTTTGGATGAGTCAACGTGTAAAACATAGGACTATCTCAGTCTCTGCAAAGTGAGAGTGTATTCCAAGAAGGACAGAGACAGTCAAAAGAACCCAAATCCTGTACACAAGGTCTGGCTGCGTCCTGAGCCCTGTGAAGCCTGAAAATGGACCCAAGATTTAATTTCCCTCTCAAAAGATAATTATTAATATGGATCTAGTCAATTCATTTGCATTCTGAGCAAAATTAACAGTCTTTAAAGATGTATAATAAAATCCAAGGTCTTTTTTTTTTAACAACTTTATTTTAAAAAACAAAGATAAATGAACAAATTTTAAACATTTTTGCATAAAAGTATAAAATACATTTTTGTCAGTGCTTGGCTTTTTTTTTTTTTTTTCTCAAAGGTTTGATAATGTGCATTAAGGTTTTAAAAGTACATGTAAAACAGGATGTAACCCAGAATTAGTCAAAGTTTTCTTGGTGTGTAAGGATTGAGCATAATGGTTTTTTGTTTTTTTGTTTTTTTGTTTTTTTTTTTCTTTTTTTCTTGAACTTCACACAGTCTCTGAGTTGTTTCTGGGGGTGTTCAGAGCTTTCTGGGGTTAGTATCCAGTTATCAGTGACTGCATATTATGTCTGTTCTTTTGTGACTGGGTTTTCTCACTCAGGATGATATTCTCTAGATGCAGCCATTTTATTAAGAATTTCGTTAAGTCATTGTTTCTGATAGCTGAGTAGTACTCCATTGTGTAAATGTACCACAGTTTTTTTTATCCATTCATCTACTGAAGGACATCTGAATTCTTTCCAGCTTCTGGCTATTATAAATAGGGCTGCTACCATCTTGCCACCATTCACACCCCCACCCCTTTTTTTAAGGAAGCACCAATGAAACTGATGGATAAATATCCTCCTTCACAGCACATGTACCCTATAGGAGTTCTTATTTGTAGCCTCAAAGGAACGTTAATATTTAAAATGAGAATTCCATTGTAGAAAGAGTTTTGAAATGTTTTTAATTGAAATTTTACTTAACTTAGTGTTTGGGAAGTTCCAGTTGATGAGGAATATTTCCAAGTACACCTTTAATGACAGCCCTGGGGACAAAGAGGTGGGTAGTTCTCTGTAGGTTCTAAGTGGGTCTGGTCTACATAATAATTTTCAGGCTAGTCAGAGGTACATAGTAAGCTTCTGTCTAAAACAAGCAAAAAACCCACACCCCACTAACTTAAGATGGTAAATTAAGAGTAACATTTTCTAAGTAAGGCAAGCAAGGTAGTACATGCATTTACTCCCCACACTAGGGAAGCAGAGGCAGATGTATCTCTACAAGTTTGAGGCCAGCAAAGGCTACATAGTGAGACTATGTTTACAAAAAAAGTGATAACTTTCTGTTTTATCTTTCTTGCTATTCCATATATGCTTTAGAATACCTTAAGCCTTTCTTGGCTCCTTTCTATTCAAGTTTGACTTGTTTATAACTTCTTTCAGGATCGCATTGTATCAATGACTCTTGACAAAGAATATGATGTTGCTGTGGAAGCAATTCGATTGGTTACTCTGATACTTCAGTAAGTATAGTGTCTATTAACAGTTTAATATTTACATCTTAATGGGTATTTTTTCAGAAGTAGTACTTGAATAACTACTTCATGCAAAGGTTCTGCTTTTACTTTTTAATGTTCTGTTTATAACTAAATGTATTTTAGGTGTTTTGAAACATGGTCTTACACTGAAGCCCAGGCTTGGAACTTATTGTGTAGCATGGACTAGTCTTAAATTGGAAAAATCCTGCTGCCTCAACTTCCTGAGTTCTGGGATTATAGATATGAGTTGTTTTTCATTTGAACTGATGTCTTTTTTTCTCCATATAAATGTTAGTTTGTTCAGTATAGAAAAAGTATCTATGAAGTGTCATAATTTACTATTTAAAATAAAAACTCAAGGCTTCGATATGAAGAGATTTTCAGAGAGTTTGGTTTGGTTTTTTTTTTTTTTTAAGATTTGTTTGTTTGTTTTGTTTTATGAGTACACTGAATCTGTCTTCATGCACACAGAAGAGGGCATCAGATCTCATTACAGATGGTTGTGAGCCACCATGTGGTTAATGGGAATTGAACTCAGGACTTCGGGAAGAGCAGTCAGTGCTCTTAACCACTAAGCCATCTCTCCAAACTAAATGCAAATTGTTTTTTTTTTTTTTAATGTTTACTTGTAGTTTTTACGGAGCTAGAAAAATTCTGTTAGACAATGTGTTTTCTATCAAAATTGTTTAAAAAGTAATCTCTGACTTCATTGTGATACCGTATCTGTCCTAGGTATCTGTTCAAATGTCAGATTTTGCTTGGGTTCCCTTTCTTATGTCTTAATAACTATGTTTTTTGTTTTATAATTGTAGCTTTCTAATATACTATATGTTATACTTGAGACTTAATGTCTCACTAGATGATGCTTTCCTCTTTGGCTTTTAAACCCTACTTAGCTAGTTCTCATATTTTTTTTCTTAAAATACACATGTCAAATGCCACAAATTTTGATATGATTTTAAATGTAAGAACTGTGCAGTGCCTTTCTTTAATCCCAGCAGTAGTTAGAAGAGGTTGTCATCTCTGTGAGTCCCAAGTCAGCCAGGGATAGATACATTGTAAGACGTTAAAAAGAAAAAAAACTTATTCTAATTTGTAATCTTACAAAAAGATAAAATATTTATTTGACGTGATTTTTTCCATTTCTGTATGCAAATCTCACTGAAGTGTGTTTTATGTGGAAGGTTTAAATGTGTGTATATGACCACAGTGGTGTGTATTTTTGCATAGGCTAATTATTAAGTACAATATAGTTTCATTGTCATTATTAGCATTTAGTATTATCTATTTGCTCTAAAGAAACCTTTAATTTTTATAGTCATCTTACATGGACAGCATTTAGAACTTCTAAACATTCGATGCTTTCTTGATCCTATTTTTATTATGTAGATTATTAAAATATCCTGGACAAATAATTTAAACCTTTTAATATTTTAATTCTTGTTTCCTTGCCTTGTATGATTTCATAGCCAAGTCTTCCTGCTCTATTAATCCTCGATTAGCAATATCCTTGATAGCAGATATTGTTTTGTTATGAAAAGCATTTGAAATATTTGTTTGTTATTATTTTATAAATTGGTCATTAGATGGGTTTGTTTCATTTTTATTTGTGATGCTGGGAACTTAACCCAGGGCCTGGTGCTCACTATACAAGTACTAGGTTGTGAAGCTACATGCTCAAAATATTGTTTGTTGTATGATGAAAATTTCTGTTTGAGTGCTTTAAAACCTGTTTATTAGGTTGAATTAAATTAATATATTTATTTAATTTAAGTACTTTTTTTAATAAATTGTATTTGAACCTAGTATATTTTGTTTTGATTAAATACAACATTAGAGTTGATTCGTTTCATTTAGGCTGATATTTGGGTTTTCATGAATAAATTTGACACACTTTTTATTTATTTTTTTAAAGATTTATTTATTATATATAAATACACTGTAGCTGTCTTCAGACATGCCAGAAGAGGGCATCAGATCTCATTACAGAAGGTTGTAAGCTACTATGTGGTTGCTGGGTATTGAACTCAGGACCTCTGGAAGAACAGCTAGTGCTCTTAACTGCTGAGCCATCTCTCCAGCCCTTGACACACTTTTAATACTGATGCCATTTTTAATTAATAATTAGAAACAACAAAAAATGCGGCACTGGTAATATAACTCATAATAGAGTGCTTTCCTAGCATTTGTATAGCCTTGGGTTTCATCTTCATTGCTACAAAAGAATAATATAGAAAGTGTTCATATTAATGGAATAAAATCACAGTATCTATGACTTCGTATACATACCTACCTACTGGTATCTGGGATATGGTGTTTCCTTGAAGTAATTACTACTGTTGGTAGTTACTTTCTTTCTGCATCCTCTTCCACATAGATATCTAAGAGTCGAGGCGGGGGGTATAAATACTCCAAGCTGAGAACTTCAAAGTTGCTCATTTTCAGCACATTGTCCAGTGCGACTCTGTTAATTACAATCTACTACAAAAAAAGCTGCTGTGATGTGATTTGAATGATGCACTTATCTCGGGTTATAGCAGTATGTAATTAATGATCATTTTATTGCTATGTTCATTTACTAGAATATAATATAATAGTAGTAGGTGTTCCTATAGGGTCCATGACCTCATTAACAGTGTTCATGGAACATGCCTTAGATTGCCTCTTTTTTTTTTTTTTTAAGGTGGTTGGTTACCTGTATAACATTTGTACCATTCTTGCAGGCAGGTTGTTATAGTTTACAGACTTCATAGAGATTAGATTGGTTATTTCTTTCCTGTAGTTTTTATAAGGCACTTTGGACACTAGCCAATAGTGAAGTTTTTAGTTGAATACCAGCTAGGTTAATTCATATTCTGTGCTACAAATAATGTGAAGTCATTGGCAGTTGCTTATAATGTTTTTACAGAGGTCTCTTTAGACAGCATAGAAAGATGTGACCTTGTCCTGATATTGGGTGTTTTATTTGGTAACATATATTGTCTAGTTGAGATGTTACTCTTCTAAAGTACATCACTGAGTGTTTTTTTTTCATACATATATGTATACTATGTTGTGGTAATATTTGCTACCTGCCACCTCCTTTTCCATCTGCTCCCTGAAGGAAATGGCACTACTGCAGCCTACATATGTTTTCCATTACTTTCGAAAGTGTTTTATTTTTTTCATTCTCTGTTCTATTTTAATCTCTTTCTTCATAAATCACACCAGAGGTTGTCCATCTTACTATTTCCAGGGATGTCCTATCTTTTGGCTAACTTATTCCATGTCTTTCAGTTAATAAGTTTAACAAAATGAATTTACTTTTAAATACCACATTGTTTATAATATGCAGTTGTTTATGAATACTCATGAATACTTTGATCCTCTTTATGTTTTCCAGTTTTATTATATCCTATTATATATATTCTTATCATCCACAGATAGTTTATTGGAAAAAACAATATTCTTTTCTTTTTTATCCTATTATCTCAGAATGTATTCTGGATATTTTTTGCAATGTTGAGTATGTTTTTATAAACAATGTGATTGATGGACCAGGATGTTAGCTCAACAAATAAACATGCTTTCGACCAAGCCTGCTTATTAGGGTTTGATCCCAGAAACTTTCACTGTAGAAGGAAAAAGCCACCTCACAGAGATTGTACTCTAACCCCACACTGCTATAGCATGCATACACGTAATTCTTCATTCTCACAAAGGGAATAAATCAATATAACATAATTGAAAACAGTTTCAAGATACTTTCCTAGCATAGACAAGGCCTGTACTCAGTCCCCTGGTGAAGAAAAAATAAATAAGCATTTATATTTATACATATTCCTTTGAATTTATTTACAGTATCCTATATCTATCTATACTATATATTACTATTGTACATTTTTTATGTTTGTTTAATTTTTTCAAATTACAAGTATGTATGTCTCTTTGTACCAACAGAAGCCAGAGTCATCAAATATCTTGGAACTGTAGTTACAGGTGTTTGTAAACTACTCAACATAGGTCCTCTAAATGTAAGAACATAACTTGCTCATAACCACTGAGCCTTATCTCAGGCCTTGTTTAACCTGTTTTAAGAGCAATTCATTAGTCACTAGTCATAGATGTTTCCTTGCCTTTCTTTCATATATTGTTGCTTGGTATGCTTAATGGTGTATGATAGATAGGTTTATGTTCATGTTGTTACTACTGTGTCCCATTGTTCATAATCATTTATGAAATTTTTTTTTAAAAAAATACTTATAATTCCTTTTGTTCCCATGAATGTTTTCAAACCTTCTAAAAACTTGATTGACTGGACAAAAAAAGTATTCTTTTTACAGCAAACTCAGAAAATAGATTGTCCAATTTCAATAATCTCCGAGGTTTTTTTTGTCCTCCTGAAAATTTATTGGAATAGAAAGAATAGAAAATATCTGATGTGTTACAGATACAGTGTTGCCCACTATCTGTGTCTTACCTAAGTCGTTGGTTACATCTGTTCTTTTATCTATTATTCAGAGATCTCTCACTGTTCTAGGAATTTGTGATTTCAAATATCTCTGAGAAATCAGTGCATCATTTGTGGCTTCCACCTTGTTACTTAGGCCTGACTTTTAGATTTTCTGTGGATCTATTTGGTGCTTCAGACGATTTTATTAGACATTGTCTTTTGAAACTACTCACTTTGGCTCATTTGTAAATATCCTATATATACATGGCTTATAGGAAACCAAGAGCTTATATGTGGAGGAGGTTCTTCTCACTTGCCTTCTAGTCCTCATGGTTTTCTCTGCTTTTATGGACTCCTGCAGGCAGTCTCTTTTTTCTTTTAGAACTCTGTATGCCCTTGCTGTGTTCCAGTTCAGGAACATAATCTCAAGATATATTTATAAAGTTTTTGTAGTTTTCTGAGACTTGATATATTTTATTAGCTTCATAAAAACCTCATGATGGGTCTAGAGAGGGAACTCAGCACTGGCTGCTCTTCAGAAAGATGCAGTTTCAATTGTACATGGCAGCCCACAATACTAACTCCAGTTCCAGAAGATATAGGAGGCCCTCTTCAGCCTCTACATTCACCAGGCTCACATACTATACACAGACATACAGACAGACAAAGCACCTATACCCATTTAAAAAAAAAGAAAAAACCCCAAGGATTTATAAAGGTTTCATTATATTACAATTTCTAACACTGTTCCATTTAAAAAATATATATCACGTGTACTAATGCAATTTCACAGTCTCCTAATTTTATCTAGTTTAGAATCTTACTTGATAATGAGCTAAGAATCAAAATCTAGCTTACCGGTCTCTTATAGAATGTGCACGAAACGACCTGGCTTTACTTCTCTTGGCACGTAGGATTACTGGTAAACCTTCCCACATGACAGGTAAAATCACATTTTATATCCCATTATAAGCTCCTTTAAATATTTTTGTGCCATCTGTCAGTTCTGCTACTGTCTTGGTGTTTTTGTTTTTGTTTTTTTTTTTTTTCTTTTTTTCCCCAACAAAGTATGACAGTGTGGCTCACTCCAACTCCAAACTCCCTCTCTCCTTTTTCAACCTCTGAAATTACAGCCCTAATTCTACATTTGGTAGAATATTTTTCTCTTATTTATAAGTTTGTATTTCTGAGATGTAAGTTTAAATTTGGATTTTTTTTCTGAGGGTATTTTCCCATTAAACTGATAATACATACTTTGTTTCAGGAGCCTGAGCCTGAGTTGGACAACTATAAAGATACTTGTCCTAATTTGACTCCTCCTTAGTAGTCCTGAAACTTGTCTGTCTCAGTTGTAGTCTTTTAACTCCAGGGATATGGAATGTATAGATATATAGTTTTCCTACACCTAGTATTGCTTTCTCATATCTGTTAATAATAAGATTGTTCTCTGCTTACATTATTCTACCTGCCTGACCATAGTGGAATAAGCATTGTTGGGAGTGATAGAGTATTAAATACCTCTAGTTTCTTTATCATTTTTTGCCATTTATGGCTTTCTGACAAGACTATAGTTTCTTCCTGGAATTGATTCAACTGCAGTCCTTTTCCAATAAGAACATTCTAATTATATTTACTAGATCCTTAAAGTTCTTGGGTACTAAGACATCTATATTTGTGAATCTATGAAATGAACTTGTAAAACTGTATGTTGCCAGGGACTTATGCAGCTCAATAATTATGTATTCAAACTAATTGTAGAGCTGTTATAACATTAGTCATTTAAAAATATACTAACAAGCAGGAAATAAATATTTTGTTTTGAGAACAAAGGGTCCTAAAATACATTTTGTTATGAATAAAGGAATGTAATGATAGAAAAATTGTGTTAGTAAAGGAGTGGCTGGAACAGAAAAGATTCCATCAGCTTATAAAAACGTTTTTCCCCAATCCTGATGACCCGGATTGATTCACAGGACCAAGATGGTGAGAGAAATCCAGCTTTCAAAGGATGTTCTTTGACCAAATGTGGGCTGTGACTGTCATATATACAAACAAATAATCAGGCAGACAAATATAATACTTAAAGGAATCGGTTGTATTTAGTGGGAAATTGACATTACATGTAGAAAATAGAGTACACTTTCATTGATACAGTTCTAGGAAGAATAGTTACTTAGCATGTTTAGTTGTATGAAACAAGGACAAATATATTCCTGGAGTATATGTAAAAGACAAAACCCTTGTGCTCATTTAAAGAGCTTGCTACTTAGTCTAATATAAATTTCTATGGTATTGACCATCATTATCTATGAATATTTCACATGGAAAAATTGGGAAATATTTCTTTTATCTGGATTTTCTTAATTTTATATATGTAAAAATTTTAATTTACAATTAATGGGAAATACTACTTTGAATATGAGAAGAAACAAGTAAAATAGGTGTATTTTCAGCTTTTATAATCACTTTGTATAATTAAATGAAGGATTATATAAATAAAAGGTTTCTGTGGTTCTGATGTAACTTTATATTTTCAGTGGCAGTGAAGAAGCTCTTTCCAATGAAGACTGTGAAAATGTTTACCATTTGGTGTATTCAGCACATCGCCCTGTTGCTGTGGCAGCTGGAGAGTTCTTGCACAAAAAGTGAGTTGTCTTGTTGTATATTGTTTTCTTTCAAGTTTATAGAAGAGTACTGAAAAGGGAGAGCTTTGTTGTTCAAAGCCCTTTCTAATAATTTGAAAGGTAGTGAAAGAGAATAGCAATGACTGAATATAGGACTTAAAATGTTCTCTTCACTGTATTGGATGCTCTTAAACTTTGTAGATTATTTCCTATATTATGGTTCCTATCTGGGAGAGTGGTGAGCCATGTGTCATATTCTTCTTCTGTGAAATGGGAAATTTGGTGGTGTTTAGGTGGGTGTGAGAGTAGATTTTTAAAGCTTATAAGAGTCTTTCCTTTTCAAAAACTCAGCTCCCACCTTTGCTTCATGTATTTCACATGAAATGGTATCTTCATGCAGCTGACTCCCACATTTTCATGTTTTCTTTCCATTCTTTCCTTTGGGATCATTATTGTAATCAGTATGATGTTATGATAAATTTTATCCAGTTCTTTTAAAATTTTGACTGACTGTAGAACTAAACTAGAGTTTATAAAAATAAGCAACTATGAAATTTACTTTTTGATTATTGGATCATTGTAAATGTTGTATAATTTAGTAGATTAATTTAATCTCACTATATACATTTAAGTTCATGTGTATATCTTTTACTTTGTTTGCCTTTTTGGCTTTTTTTTTTTTTCCTAGACTTACTGACTACACTTGTGGACAGTGGGGATGGGAACCAAAAGGTCCATTACATGTACTAATTTATGATTATACTAAAGTTTTTTATCTTAAAAATGTTTCATAAATAAAAGCTAGGTGCTAGTATATACTAGTAGGGAAAGCAAATAGGAAGAATTTAAAGTTTTCAGGCTTGACTTTATGGCCTCTCACACATGCCAGGCAAACATTCTACTACTAAGCTATACCCAGCCTCATAGGCACAGATAGTATTGGACTTGCCAGTTACTCTGACACCTTTGACTAATACAAGAATTTTTACACTTTTCATGGGATGTTGTATAAAGCACAGGATATATTATTCTATTCTTTCTACAATATAGTTAATCTCTATTGTCTATGTAACTTTTCAAAATGTTTTGTGATTTTAGAAAAAATTTATTACTTCTCTAGCTTCACTGAGAAAATTAAGGACTTGTGTTTGTGTGTGTGTGTGTGTTATAACATTATATATAACCATAAGCTATAGAACATGAATTAAAAATGGACCATTTATTTTATCTATGTTATATGACAGAGTTTTAAATGTTTTCTAGAAATTTTAATGAGACTATTTTATGTAAAATCGAGAATAGGTAGCCCCCACTGTCTTGGTCTATTTGTTTGTTTGTTTACAGTTTTTTTGTAAAAGCCTATTTCTGTGTAGATTTTGAAAGTGTATTTTTTAAATTCATGCTTTCAAATTTGTCTTAGAAAAATTCACATTTTCAATAACTTCATCTTTAGTGACTTATTTTCGAATTCTTCTGCCATTTAATACAGTAGATCTTAAAATCGTAATAAGTAATCTGTGCTATCCATGGAATTTTTGTGAATAAATTTTGGTTTGCTCATGTGGTCTTGGTTCCTCAGGAAGGTGTGACAATGAGGATTGCTCGAATGCAGTAGAAAGCTACCCTAAGAAACATGGCAAGAAGCCATTAAAAAAAAAAGTACATAGGACATGAACACAGCCATGTAATATATAAATACTACATAGTTGTCAACAGTCATCAAAATGGTATGCCCTAAAATGAGTATTTAATCTAACTCAAAGTTTTTATTTTTGAAATTATAATTTATTTTTTAATAGTTAATTGTATGATACTGTAATCTCCCTCTTCTTTTCCTCTAAATCTTCTCTGTAACTCTTCCTTCCTTCCTTTCAAAGTCATACCTTCGTTTTAATTAGTTTTTAAACACAAATATGTATTGTGTAGTTAGCAACACACATGCACACATAGTGTATGTTTTGAGGGTTGACCATTTGGTGTTGAATAACCAGTTGTGTTCATCTCCAGAAAAGACTTTTTTTCCCACTGCCATAATTCCTTAGTTGCTTGTTGTTTTTTGTGTATGGCCAAGGCCTTGTGTCCTATGTTCTGTCCATTCTGGCTTGTCTATTGTTGTTCTACTTATCTAACTCATGTTTAGGTAGTCTTGTTGGTGAGATATGAGTGCAGATTCTGACATTAATAGGAAACACAGACACAGAACCTTTGGCTCTTAAAATTATTTTCCCTTGTTCTACAACATTATTTGAGCATTAGATTCTAGATGTATTTATTGAAATTTGGCTCTTTGTTTAGATTGGTTGTGGGTTTTGGTAATGGTCTCCATCTGTGGCAAAGAGAAGTTTCCTTGATGGAAGGTTAAGACTACACTTATCTGTTAGTATAAAGTCACATTATTTAGAATGTATATGGTTAAATATTATGCTGGTAATAAACTGGTTATATGTTCTCCTCCAAGAAGGAATAATGACTTTACTAGTCCTGGGTAGTTGTCTAGGTTTCCAATAACAGGCATGGATACCCTCTCATTGAGGGAGTCCAGTTAGAGGGCAGTTGGTTACTGCTGGGTTATATGTGTTATTACTGGACTCCTACAGTTATATAACCTGCCATATGCTGGTTCTTGTTGTGAGTCATGAACCATATATCTGAGTAGAATGATTGGCTGCTTCCCTCCACTGGAAATTTATGTGGTGCCTTCTGATACTGTGAGAGCTGTTTGTCAGAGAGGAGGCATTCAGGTCAGTTCCAATTCTGAACTCTTTGAAGTGCATGGTGTCTTCAGCAAGTGAAACTTACCTTAGATCTCTTAGTAGCAACCAGGGACAATATTAGTAACCTGTATATTTTAGCAGTCTTGAACAATGTTGACCACCACCACCACCACCAACAACAACCAAAACAGGTGTGGTGTGGAGGGAGGGTGGCTTTCATGGTTAGTTTTAGGATTTTTGTTAGATAACCTTTGGATTTTAGAAAGAGTGTTGTAAAAAAAATTTATTTAAACTATATATGTATATTTATTCACAATTTAAGTATATTCGATGGTATTTGTTATTGTTTGTTAAGATTTAATAGTAAAAAAAAGGTTTAATAGTATAGTCCCTTTTAACCTTTTTCAGGCATCTCTACTATTACTTTACTCTCTTTGTTCTGTAATTTTCTCCTTCTCTGCCTTATTGGACCTTCCCCTTCTCTCCCTATTCTTAACGGATCATATGTACCTTCCTATTCCCCACTTTTTGTTTTTTTATTACTCCCCCATCCTCTACTCCAGAACTGGTTCCTTTCTACTTTCCTAGTTTCTGTAGATAGACCATCACATCTGAAAACTGGTACCTTGGAGCCTCCAAAGAGAGCGAACATTAGACATTTGTCTTTCTAGGCCTGGGTTACCTCACTCAACATTATCTTTTCTAGTTCAGCATACATTTAACTTCAAAGTTCATGACTTAGTTTTCTTTATATTTGAATAGTATTATATAGTGTATATGTACATATTTCCATTATCCATTTATCATTTGGAAGACATTTAGGTGGTCTTGAATTTTGTAAATAGAGTAGCGATGAACATATCCGATCAAGTTTCTGGAGTATGATGCAGAGCCCTTTGGATGTGTGCTAAGAAGTAGTATATTTGGTTGATGTCTTTATGTAGATGAGGACAGGTACAAGATAAGGCAAGGTCTGTGGGCAGTGAAAAGATAGGCAGAGTTTTGGAAAGGAAGGAGAGATAGGAGGAGAAGGAGAGGAAGAAAAGATGGAGAGAAAAAGGATAACCAACCCCATGTGGCTTTAATTAATCACAGGTAGCTCTGGATATCTTATGGGGGATGGATTATTACAGGATGATTTGTCCTATCTAAGTGGGAAGTTTATATCAATATCAGTTGGCTCTGAGTTTATTGTGTGGGCGTTGTTTTGTGAAATGAGAATTTATTGTCATAACTTTCATTGATAAATTACAAATTTCAACAGTTTTGATTTTGTCAGGTAACTGGGAATTGTGACAATAAGCACAGGAGGTGGATGTTGGGAATGTGAGGAGAGTTCACAGCAGAGTCACAAGAGAACAGAAACTGACTGGGACAGAAAGTAGCAGGAGGTAGCGTGGCATGGTGAATAGAAACCATTTGCCTTTTGATTAGTATTTACCGCTACAAGTATAGCTGTGCCACATATAGATATATACTTAACAGCTTTTTGAGGATTCTCCAAACTGATGTTCATAGTTTGCAGTCCCTCCAACAGTGAATGATGATTTACATTTATTTGTCGACATTGTTAATTTGGATACTGTCTCTGTGTCCTTAGTCTGGCTAAGGGTTTATCTATCTTGTTGATTTCCTCAAAGAAACAGCTTTTAGTTTTCTTAATTCTTTGTATAGTTCTCTTTGTTTCTACTTGGTTGATTTCAGTTCTGAGTTTGATTTTTTTTTTTCCTGTCCTCTACACTCCTCTTGGGTGTATTTGCTTCTTTTTGTTCTAGTGCTTTCAGATGAGCTGTTATGCTGCTAGTGTATGATCTCTCCAATTTCTTTATGGCGGTACTCAGAGCTATGAATTTTCCTCTTAGCACTACTTTCGTTGCCCCGTAAGTTTAGATATGCCTTCATTTTCATTAAATTCTTAAAAATCTTTATTTCTTCCTTGACCAAGTTATCATGGAGTAGAGCATTGTTTAGCTTCCATGTGTATGTGAGCTTTCTGTTGTTTTTGTTGTTATTAAAGACCAGTCTATAATAGGTGATCTGATAGGATGCATGGGATATTTCAATGTTCTTATGTCTGTTGAATCCTGTTTTCTGACTGACTATATGGTCAGTTTTGGAGAAGGTACCATGAGCTGCTAAGAAGAATGTTTATTGTTTTAGGATGAAACTCTTGATTGGTGTAAACTGCCTTTGTATCTTGTGACATTGCTGAACTTATAGTTTTTTGGTAGATGTGTGTGTGTGTGTGTGTGTGTGTGTGTGTGTGTATGTGTGTGTGTGTGTGTGTGTGTATGTGTTGGGTCTCTAATGTTTATCATATCATTTGCAAATAAAAATAGTTTAACCGTTTCCCCTTCTCTTGCCTTATTGCTTTTCGTAGTACTTTGAGCACAGTTTTGAAAGGGAATGAGGATAGCCTCCCTCTCTTTTTATTCTTTTATTTCTTTCTTAATTCATTCATCCTTTTTCCCTTTCTTTTTTTCCTCTCTTTCTTCTAGGTAAAAAGTGATTGGCTTTAAGTCTTTGAAAGTCTGATAGAATTCTGCTACACATCTATCCATCTGGACTTGTACTTTTGTTAGAGATTTTTATTAGTATTTCAGTCTCCTGATTTGTTTTCGGGTCTTTTTAGTTTTGTTGACTTCTTGGTTTAATTTTGGAGGTTTGGCTGAATTAATTTTTTTTTTTAAGTTTTCAAACCTAATAGACTCAAGTTTTGAAAATAGTCCCATATAATATTCTGAATGTTTTTTATGTTTGTTGTAATGTTTTTCTGTTCATTTCATTTGTGTCCTGCCTTTGTTTCTATAGTTGGGACAAGCACTTGTCAATCTTACCTTCACAAACATCCAGCTGGTAGATGCATTGATTTGGTTGTTTTCTTTTAAATTTGTCTCTTTTTCATTGATTTCTGCTGTTTTATCATCACCATTACCATCAACATCACCATCATCATCATTTTATTTCTTCTTAGTGATTCGATTTGGATATGATGTGTTCTATTTTTATAAATTTTGGAGTTTAATCATAAATTATTTGTTTGTGCTCTTTCTGACTTTTTTTTCCTAGTACAGCAAGTTAAAGCTGTAAATTCCCCTGTAGGGCTATTTTCAGTGTGTCCAGTGGGTTTTGTTGTTTTGATTTCATTTTCATTTAGGTTAGGAAATTTTTTTATTCCTATTATATTCTTTGTTTCATCTCCATGAATTTATGCATTTACTGGAGTTTTTACTGCCAATTTTAAAAGTCATTGCATTAGAGTCAGATACGATACAAGGAATGATTTCGATCTTCTTGATTTTGTAATCATTTGTGCCCCATGGTATAGTCTATTTTAGAACAGCCTAGATGTACTGCTGAGTAGAATCTGTATTCTTTAGTGTTGGGTGGAATATATCTGTTAGTTTCATTTTATGTATGTTGTCAATTCTGATGTTTCTGTTTAATTTTTGTCCAGATGACCTACCTGTTTATTGAGAAAAATGAAGTGTTGAAATCATGCCATATTTACAAATTAATTTTAATCTGGGCCTTGAAATGCAGTAGTACATGTTTTATAAAATTGGTTGCCCAGGAGTTTGGTTCATGTATGTTTAGGATAGTATAATGTTTTTGTTAGCTGTTCCGTTAATTAGAATGAAATATTCTCTACTGATTAGATTTAATTTGAAGTCTTTTTTTGTTATATACTAAAAACTTAACACCAGCTTTCTTTCTTGTTCCATTTGATTGAAATAATTTTGTCTATTGTTTTACACTAAAAAGATTCCTATCTTTAAAGCTAACGTGTAGTTCTTGTCGATAGAACGATTTCTTTCTTGGTTGATTCATTCAGCCTTTGTTTTTGTTTGGAGAGTTTAGGCCACTAATGTGTGGAAATTGTCATCATAGTGTTTTGTTTTTGTTGTTGTTGGTTTTTTTTTTTGGTAGTGGTTTTTGTTTTATTTGTAGTGCTTTGTGTTTATGTAATTATGACTTTGTATTTTTTTCCACAATTTTCTCTCTTATATTCATCCCTTTATTCAGAAGTATTGCTCTTTGTGTTTTCTTTACATTTGCTTTGTCAGATATAGTTTGATTTAGGCTGGATTTTTTTTTATTGGATATTTTATTTATTTACATTTCAAATGGTATCTCCTTTCTCTATTTACTCTCTGGAAACCCACTCACCTATTCCCACTTCCCCATCCTGGCATTTCCCTATACTGGGGCTTCAAGCCTTCACAAGACCAAGGCTTCTCTTCCCGTTGATGTCTGACAAGGCCATCCTCTGCTACATATGCGACTGGAGACATGGGTCTCTCAATGGTTGGTGGTTTAGTTCCTGGGTGCTATGGGAGATCTAGTTGGTTAATATTGTTGCAAACCCCTTCAGCTCCTTCAATCCTTTCTCTAACTCCTCCTTTGGGGACCCTGTGCTCAGTTCAGTGGTTGGCTGCAAGCATCCGTGTTTGTATTTCTCAGACTCTGGCAAAGCCTCTCAGGAGACAGCTATATCAGGCTCCTGTCAGCAAGCAATTCTTGGAATCTGCAATAGTGTCTGAGTTTAGTGTTTCTATATAGGATGGATCCCCAGATGGGGCATTCTCTACTCCATACTTTCTCTTTGTAGTTCCTTTTGACAGAACTACAACCAAAGAGTACATGTGGAGGGACCTGTGGCTCCAGCTGCCTATATAGCTGAGGATGGCATTGTCGAACGTCAATGGGAGGAGAGGCCCCTGGTCCTGTGAAGGCTTGATGCCACAGTGTAGTTGAATGACAGGGTGGGAGAGGCTAGAGTGAGTAGGAGGATGGGTGAGCACCTCATAGAAGCAGGGGGGGAGAAACAGGGAAAGGTGGTAACATTTGAAATGTAAATAAATAAAATATCCAATTTTTAAGAAGAAAAAGAATTAAAGAGCCACCTATGCTACACCCTGTCTCAAAAATGACATGAGTCATATTGAATTAGATTGATAATCTTTTAAAGATTTTTTTTCAACAATGAACTTTTTAATTTATGTTTTGAAAAAATACTGAAGTTTGTTTTCATGTGAATTTGTATTGTCCCCACAACCAGGCTGTTTAGCAGACATGATCCACAAGCAGAGGAAGCATTAGCAAAGAGAAGAGGAAGGAACAGTCCAAATGGGAACCTCATTAGGATGCTTGTTCTTTTCTTTCTTGAAAGTGAGGTAAGAAGGGTTTAGTTTACTCACTTACGTGTTTTGATTCATTGAAAGCAGTTGGTGTTCATTTCAGTCATAGGAAAACAGGCTTTTTCTTGTAAAGTTATCTTTTTTAATTACTCCATACTCATCTTTTTGTGAGAAATTCTGAATATATGTGTAGGATTGTATCAGTATACTTACCGGAGTGTATCAGCACTGAATATAGTCTAATAAGTTTAAAGTTTAACATTGTATAAAGAATGCCAGTTTTACATGCTTTTTCTAATGTTGAATTTCTCCCTAAAGCTTTTAAATTATTTTATTAAACAGTTTTAAGAACTTTGGGAGTTTGGACTGAGGTGAAGTTTTGCCTGGAACACAGAAGGCTTTTGGTTAAAGTCTCTGCATTGCCAAGTAATGGTAGCGTATACCTTTAATTCCAGCACTCAGAGACAGGTGGACCCCTATGGGTTGGAATCCACCTTGGTTTTCAGAGCAAGTTCCAAAACAACCAAGGCTACACAGAGAAACCCTGTCTTGGGAATGAAGCAAAAAAGAACAGCTCTTGTTAATGTTTTCACACTTTTAAAACTATTAATTCTAGCTACTTTGAAAATAATATTCATTTTTCATTTACTGTAGTCAATTATCACTTATGAAGTTTTATGAGTAGTATTCACAGCAGAACTGTTATTAGAGAGAAAAGTTTTGTTTACTCACTGAAATGTCCCTTACAACTTTGGTCAGTATTTCTTACTACATACATGGTGTTAGTTACACAATAATGTTGGTTTAAAGACCCTGAATGTATAAACTCTCTAGTTCAGAAATGAATGAAAATAGAATTGCAAGAGAAGTAAAGAAAATTAAAAGTCAAGGCAGACATGGCAGCACAAACTTCTACTCTACCATAGGTGAATGCCTGACTAGGCTACTGTGTGATTTCAAGGCCAGCAATTCAACTTAGACCCTAAGTTTCAGAATTCTGTAATACAAAGAGAGCTACATATGCATTAGTTCAGTAATAAAACCCTTGCCTAGTATGTGTCAGGCTCTAGTTCAATATTACACACACACACACACACACACACAAATCGATGAATGGATACAAAAATTGTGGTACATTTACACAATGGAGTACTACTCCGCTATTAGAAACAATGACTATGAAATTCGTAGGAAAATGGGTGCATCTAGAGAATATCATCCTGAATGAGGTAACCCAGTCACAAAAGAACAGACATAATACGCAGGCACTGATAATTGGATACTAACCCCAGAAAGCTCTGAATAACCCATAAACAACTCAAAAGGCCATATGAAGCTCAAGAGAAACAAAGGCCAAAAAGTGAAAGCCTTAGTCCTTCTTAGGAAAAAAAATAAGTGTATAGCACCCTCTCAGAGTGTGGTACACCTAGACCTTAAATATGTTTAATCGATACACACCCTGAAAACTCTTGACTGTTTCCATGTTACATTCTGTTCTAAATATACTTTATGCTTATGGTAACTAGTAGATTTTAATGCATACTATCAAACTTCTAAAAGAATTAAATACTGAAAAAAATATTCATATAGACTTATTCCAAAATGTCTTTAAAAATATGTACATCTATCTCTCTTTTTTCAAATAAAGTTGAAAGAGAAAAAAAAAATTTTAATTAAGAATCTCCTTTATTTGGAAAAAAGAAAATAGCAGAAAGATAAAGATTTTATGAATGTTCAAATTTGATAGCACTGTAAATACTCTATAAAAATGCAGTAGAAAAAGACATCCTATATAAAAACTAAAATAAGAATAGTACAAAGTAAAAAAATAGAATGGGGGCCAAAGGACACAGATAGAAGTTGTCCCTATTTCTTCAATTAATACTAGATAGGGAATAATATGGAAATAAAGTCATCCGGAGAGTTGCTTTCAAATGTGTTATGAAAAGTGTTTTAAATATGCCTAGAAATCAATAGAATATCTTATTAATAAAAATGCCAGTTCTGAACCTCTAAAATAAGAGCTTACATTATGCTATTGAACAAGTTCAAAGGTAATTCATATGCTTCTAGTTAATACTTTGTGCATAGTAAGGATTTAAAACATTGTTTTCTTAACAAGCAAGTGTGGTTGTATTACAGAGTAAAATATGAAGATTTTTATTATGAGATGCTCTTCATATTTACATTTGAAATGTTATCCCATTCTCCACCCCACTTTTATCTCCCCCTCCCCATCCACTTGTCTCCCTGAAGGTGCACTTCTAATCGCCCTCTTCACCTCAGTGCCTTGGCATTCCCCTACACTGGGAAGACCTACCCTCACTGGACCAAAGACCTCTTCTCACATTGATGCCACATACTGCTATCTTATGCTACATACACAACTGGAGCCATAGGTCCCTCAATGCATGCTCAATGGTTGTTGTTTTAGTCCATTGGAATTGTAGGGGGTTAGGGTGGTTGATAATGTTGGTCTTCCCATGAGGTTGCAGCCCCTTTCAGCTCCTTCAATCCTTTCTTTAGGACCTTCATTGGGGTCCCTGTGTTCAGTCTGATGGTTAGCTGCAAGCATTCTCAACTCTATCTGTACACTCCTGAGGAGACATCCATATCTGGTTCCTGCCAATAAGTATTTCTTGGCATAAGCAATAGTGCTTGGGTTTGGTGGCTATATATGGGGTGGATCCCAAGGTGAGGCAGCCTTTGAATGATCTTTTTTTTCAATCCCTGCTCCTCTATTTGACCTTGTATTTCCTCCCGTGAGTGTTTTGTTCTCCCTTCTAAGAAGGACTGAGGCATCCCCATTTTGGTCTTTCTTCTTTTTGTGCTTCATGATGTCTGTGAATTTTTTCTTGGGTATTCAGAGCTTTCTGAGGCTAGTACCCACTTATCAGTGAGTGTATACCATGTGGGTTCTTTTGTGACTGGGTTACCTCACTCAGGAAAATATTCTCTAGATGCATCCCTTTGCCTGGGAATTTCATGAAGTCATTGTAGTACTCCATTATGTACCACACTTTCTGTATCCATTCCTCTGTTGAAGGACATCTGGGTTCTTTTCAGCTTCTGGCTATTATAAATAAGACTGCTATGAACATGGTGGAACATATGTTCTTGTTATATGTTGGAGTGTCTTTGAGGTATATGCCTAGGAGTGGAATAGCTGGGTCTTCAGGTAGTATTATGTGCAATTTTCTGAGGAACCCCCAGACTGATGTTCAGAGTAGTTGTACCACCAGTCGTGGAAGAGTGTTCCCCTTTCTCTGCATCCTCACTAGCATCTACTGTAATCTGAGTTTTTTATCTTAGCCATTCTGAGTGGTGTGAGGTGGAATCTCAGGGCAGTTTTGAGTTTCATTTCCCTGATAACTAGGGATGTTGAGCATTTCTTTAGGTGATTCTGGGCCATTTGGTATTTCTCAGGTGAGAATTCTTTGTTTAGCTCTGTACCCCACATTTTAATACGATTGTTTGATTCTCTGAACTCTAGTTTCTTGAGTTCTTTGTATATCTTGGATACTAGTCCTCTATCAGATGTAGGATTGGTAAAGATAATTATCAGATCTGTTGGCTGCCATTTTGTCTTTTTGACAATGTTCTTAGCCTTACAGAAACTTTAAAATTTCATGAGGTCCCATTTGTTGATAATTGATCTTAGAACATAAACCATTGATGTTCTGTTCAGGAAATTTTCTCCTGTGCCTATGTGTTCTAAGCTTTTCCCCACTTTCTCTTCTAATAGTTTCAGTATACCTGGTTTTATGTGGAAGTCTTTGATCCACTTGTACTTGAGCTTTGTACAAGGAAATAAGAATGGATCAATTTGCATTCTTCTGCATGCTGACTACCAGTTGAAACAACACCATCTGTTGAAGAGGCTGTCCTTTTTCCATTGAATGTTTTTAGCTCCTTTTTCAAAGATCAAGTGACCATAGGTTTGTGGGTTCATTTCTGGGTCTTCAGTTTTGTTCCATTGATCTACTTGCGTATCTCTGTACCAATACCATGTGTTTTTTATCACGATGGATCTGTAATATAGCTTGAGGTCAGGGATAGTGATTTCCTCAGAAGTTCATTGATTGTTGAGAATAGATTTTGCTATCCTAGGTTTTTTGTTATTCCAGATGACTTTGCAAATTGCTCTTTCTAATTCTATGAAGAATTGAGTTGGAATTTTGATAGGGATTGTATTGAATCTGTAGATTGTTTTTGGCAAGATGGCCATTTTTACAATGTTGATTCTTTCAATCCCTGTTCATGGGAGCTCTTTCTATCTTCTAAGATCTTCAGTTTTATTGGTTTGTTTCCCCCCCCCCCCCCCCCCCAGAGATTTGAAGTTCTTATCCTACAGATCTTTTACTTGCTAACCTAGGATCACACCAAGGTATTTTCTATTGTTTGTGACTATTGTGAAGGGTGCCTTTCCCCTAATTTCTTTCTCAGCATGTTTATTCTTTATGTAGATGAGGCTACTGATTTATTTGAGTTAATTTTACATCCAGCCACTTTGCTGAAGTTGTGTGCTATAGGATTTCTCTGGAATTTTTGGGGTCACTTAAGTATACTACCATATCATCTGCAAATAGTGATATTTTGACTTCTTCCTTTGGGATTTGTATCCCTTTGACTTCATTTTGTTGTGTTATTGCTATGGCCAGGACTTCCAATACTATATTGAATAGGTAGGGGAAGAGTGGTCAGCCTTGTCTAATCCTTGATTTTAGTGGGATCACTTTTAAGTTTCTCACCATTTAGTTTGATGTTGGCTACCATTTTGCTTTATATTGCTTTTATTATCTTTAGGTATGGGCCTTGAATTCCTGATATTTTCAAATGGATTTATCAGACATCTATAGAATATTTCATCCAAAGACAAAAAATATATATATACCTTCTTCCCAACAACTCATGGCACCTTCTGCAAAATTGACCATATAGTCTGTCACAAAACAGGCCTCAACAGATATAAGAACATTGAAATAATGCCATGCATACTATCAGATCACCGTAGACTAAGGCTGGTCTTCAATAACAACAAAAACAACAAAAAACCCACATGCACATGGAAGCTAAACAATGCTCTCCTCAATGATAGCTTGGTCAAGGAAGAAATAAAGATATAAATCAGAGACTTTTTGCAATTTAATGAAAACGAAGGCACAACATACCTAAATTTATTGGATGCAATAAAAACAGAACTAAGAGGAAAAATCAGTTCTGAATGCCTCCAAAAAGAAACTGGAGAGAGCATACACTAGCAGCTTGACAGCACACCTGAAAGCTCTAGAACATAAAGTTTCAATTAAAAATAAAGTAATAAATACCAGTAAATATCACCTGTGATAGCCCTTTTCATTGTAATATTAGGGTTTAGAGCAGTGGTTTTCAACTTGTGGATTACAACCCCTTTTGGGGCTCCATACCAGATTATGATTAATAACAGCAAAATTACATTTATGAAGTACCAACAAAATAATTTTATCGTTTAGATCACCACATGAAGTTTATTAAAAGGTCTCATTGTTAGGAAGGTTGAGGACTATTGAAGATTGGAATAAAAAGTGTTATTCAGTAATTACAAAGTATATAAAAAGTAGTTGCTGATATTGGTTCAGATGAGCCATACAAATAATAAAGTGTTGAAAAGTTAAGTAATCTAACGGTCTCAGCTGAGTTGTAGTGTTAAATATTGTTCTAAAAACTCGCAAGGACTTCTTGAGTAATTAAGACGCGTAAACATGTTTCAGGGGAGGCATTTTTATCTTTAAAGTAATTTGTAATGGTTATTATTAAATGTCTGTGCTTGCTATGAGTACAACCATGTGCAATTATATATCCAGTTTTCATGCATGGCATTCTTTACAGCTGGCCAAGCTAAGGTACACATCATGTTTAAGGATTTGGCCTTTCTGGTGTCCTGTGTTTCCGGAGAAAATTTGTTATTTTAAAAATAAAAAAAAGTCTTTTTTTACCCTCTTCCCATAAATGTACACTAGTGTTAAAGCCACTTTCCTATTTTGAATTTGTTTTTAAAACTTACTTTTTGTTAAACATGTCAGTTTGTAAAGTGTTAGATAATGCCTTATGATTGGTTTAAGACTAGAAATCAGATCAGTTGTGAATCACTCAAGTGTGATTAACAGAACTGATTACAATTCTTTGTTTTCTTTTGAAATGTGTAATAGTATGTTAATAGAATTCTAAAACATTCAAAAATTGGTAGTACAGATAAAATGACAGTGATAAGGGGTCTATCTAAACTACTTGTTTGTTTTCTGTTGGTATGGAAAAGTGACATTTAGAAACTTTAGCAACCTTTTGGTAGTAATTAATTTTAGGTGTCAAAGTATTCTGTATTTTACATACTTGGCCAGTTTGTAGCAGAAGTCTTACTTGAGTATAATAAATCCAGATTTTTCTATAATGGGATGACAGTCTAGTTTATTATACAAGCTAAGATTTGTTTTCTTGTGACATAATTATTTTCAAGTATATTATGTAAATCTGGTTCTCTCCTTGTATTCTTACAGAGTCATCAGAATAAATAATAGGTACCCATATTATTGATAGACTCAAAAAGTTTCTCTAGGGTATTAGATACTTCTTGAACTAGAATAATGTTCTTTGAATTATTGGTTTCTTCCTCTTCCTCTCATCACCCCTTAAAATAACAACAGTTGTCTCCATTTTTTTAATCCTGTGTGTGTGAAAATCTGAAGACAACCTTTGGTTTTGGTCCTTACCGTCCACCTCGTTTGAAGTTGGTCTCTGTGTTGGTCACTGCTATGTGCATTAGCCTAACTGCCCTTTGAGTTTACAGGGTCCTCTCCCTCTTACATTTCATATAAGTTCTGGAATCACATACCTGTGCACTTGCACAGAGCTTTTTTTTGTGGCTTCAGGGAGTTGTAATACTTGTCCCCAAACTTGTAGGACAAGCATTTTATCCATTAAGTTACCTCTTCGGCTCATGTTCAAGTTTCATAAAATTAGATAATGATTAACTCTCTTTGAGCAAGATCAAAGGCCCCATATTGGAATGCTTAGAAATTTTAGGCTTAATAACTTGGGCTGATAATTTTAATTCAAAATGATTTGTCATAGACTAAATTCTTATAAGTTCCATTATATCTTGAACTCCTAGAATGTATTTAACTATCTACCAGAGGTTAAAATGCAGAGAATTCTTGATATAAAACATTGGAAGTAAATTTGAAGCTACTTGAAGTTTAATTATAATATGCCCAGAGTATTATACTTAAAATCTTCAGGAAATTAGAATTGTTTAATTAGATGTACAAGTTTTGAAGAAAGCCTGTAAAATAAATTCTAATTTTATCTTACAAGATAAAGCATGCCAGTATTATGAATAAAATTAAAATATAATTTTTATTTAGATATAAATTTTTAAATATTCATCTTGCTATGTAGTGTTTGTTTATTAAAGTTATTTGTCTTTTTGTTTTTCTAATTATTGAAAAGTATAAAAATAATTTTTCAGTATCTGATGTTTATAAAAGGGTAACATCAATAACCATCTTTTAGAATGTTATTTTTCTTGTTATTTTAAAGTTACCATTTTGCCAAAGACTTATTGGTACTGCTGTGATATAACAGTTGTTAAAAATGTCTTTAAGTCCTCCTCAGAACTTCATCTCTAACTTACAATGGAAGTTCCTTGTTATTCTTACTGTTGTTAGAATTTATTATCTTAAAATTGTTTTATGGTAGTTTAAATTAATTTATGATCTTCAAGGTCTGTGGTTGTAACATAAATCTGAAGACAAATTTGCTAAACATCATATCAAGCCCATCTCTGACTAACAATATTGTATAGCTTGCTGATACTGATAAAATTGAAACTTAACCAGAAAATGAGCCAATACATAATCTTGCCATTCTAATACACTCATTAAAGTTGTAACAGCTCATTCTTTTATTGTTACTGATTATTGGCTTTAACAGAATGCACTCATGAGTTACTTTTCTCATTGTCAGATATTTAATAAAATATCTGACAGAATTAGCTTAAAAAGGGAAGAACGTTTATTTTGGTTCCTGATTTGAGAAGATAGAGTCCATCGTGTCAGAGAGAGCAGGACAGCAGGAACGTAGGGCGCTATTCACATTGACTCTGGAATCAAGAAGCAGGAAGGCATAATGATGGTACTCAGCTTGCTTTCTCATTTTTACCTTTTTATTCAATCTTATCTTCAGTCTATAACATGGTTCTTTCATAATTAAACCTCTCTTTTTAAAATTTTTCAATGACACATTTTTATGTCTCCCAGATGATTAGTTAGGTTGACTATAAAGATTGTCATGGATCAACCCCTTCTTATCTTGACATCCAAAAATATCACTTTCAAGTCATAACATTCCACTTCGGGCCCTGAAAGCCTTCTATCCATTTCATAATTCAAAATGCATTCTGTCCAACTCGGAAAGTCTCTGTAATCTTCAATAGTCTCAATGCTATTGAGAAATCTCAGGTTTCTTCTGGGACTCAACAGAATTAACTACAAATCAGTATAAAATAAAGCAAATTACATGTCTAATATACAAAGGCAAATAATAAGCATTTCTGTTCTTAAAGGTAAGTACAGGACTATAGCAAGAAAAGACCAGACTAAAACCCAACTGGGCAATAACCAAAGCCTATACTCAGTGTCTTGCAACTATGTAGCATCACCTAGACTTCAGTAGCCTTGACTCTATTTTTTGCTTCCTGCAACACATATCATCTCTCTTTGGATAGCATTTATTTGTCTTCAGCTTTTCTTTATATACCATCTCTGTTATCATTTGAACTTCACAACAGTTTCACAAGATACCCCTTGGAGAATGTCTTATCATCCACATGTGTAGCCTCAAAGACTTTATGAATCCTTAGTATAAGCATCCTTGACCTTAAGATTCTTACATTTTTAAAATATCTGCTATACCAGCACCATGGGGGTGATGTTCTCAAGTTCTGACAACTGGAGACATCATCTCCTCCCCTTCTACCATTGCTGCAGGGTGCCTTAGTGGCTAAACATATGTAAGCACTTCACTAGGCAGTTGTTTAAGGGATGAACCCTTTCACATCCATTCTCCTTCAAATAAATTTGTGTTTACAAGCTAACCTTTTAGTGGGTTAGCTATTACATTTACAATATGGTTCCTATTGTCTCATTATGTCAATCTCTTTGTTAATGTACTTTTTCTCCACACCATCCTTGTCTTCAGCTTTGAGGTTGGTGATGTTCATTTCCTCCCCAAGACTACTTTTTCTGTCTTCCTTCTGCTTAGATCTGGCAATAAGTATTGAGCAGTACTATACAATAACCTAATAATATGTTGTCTTGAAGTTTTTACCACTAGACAAACTAGACTGTTGTCATTTAATTCAGTCACACTTAGGTTCTTGGGACATGGGCACAAAGCAGCCATTTTATTGGACATATGAATAACTTTTATTTCAATTCCTACTAGAGTTTTACTGCCCCTGAAGCCTTTAGCACAATATTTCCTTTTGACTTTTCTGCCAGTACCTGGTGTTCTACACTTTGGCCAGAATGGCTCATGAAGCTCTGTTTAGCACATTCTGAAGCTTTTATAGTCTATCTCCAAACTCTCCTACATTTCTCTCCAAGACCACTTCCAAAGGCCTATGAACTATGCATTTGGGTTTATTACAGCAGCAGCCATATCCCTTGATACAAATTTTGTATTGGTTATTTTTCTTATACCCAACAAAAACAGCTTAAGGAAGGAAAGGCTTGGTTTGATTTACAGTTTGTAAAAATACAGTTCATTTTGGGTGGAAAAACATGGCAGTAAAAGCATGAAGTACTTGGTTATACTGCATTTGCAGTTAGGGAGCAAAGACAGATTAATGTTATTGCTCAACTTATAGCTCTGAAAAATGATACAGTGCTTCCCATATCAGAATGGGTTTTTCCTACAGTTAGGCCTCTCTAGAAGTGTTCTAAAAAAGAATTCCCAGGCATACGTCTCCTAGGGCTCCAAATCCATTCAGATCATCAATAAAGAGTACCACAACACTGTACTATACCATTACCTCCTTACAGTCCAAAAGATAATTAAATGTTCAAATATAGCATCTACAATAAGAATATTGATTACAACTTTCTGATAAGAATGGTAACGGTATACCAGAGCTAAATTTTAAAGGACAAAAAAAAAAAAATCATCTGAAAGTATACTGATTGTGCAGCTGGAGAGCTGGCTCAGGGAAGTCATGTGTTGCTCTTCTGGAGTAGCCAGGTTCAGTTTCCAGCACCCAGTGGTAACTTACAACTATCTATCTGTAAACTTCATTTTTTGAGTATCAAAAACTTTGTTCTTGCCTCGGCACCAGGTACACATGTGGAATTTATAAAGACAAGTAGGAAAAACACTAGAAAGTTTTTTAAAAAATAAATGTCTTTTAAAAGAAAACTGATGCTATTAGAATCAATATGTCATCAAACCTCCATCAAGAACCTCAGGCAAAATTAATCAAGATGAAAGAG
This sequence comes from Micromys minutus, assembly GCF_963924665.1. Classification (NCBI taxonomy): domain Eukaryota; kingdom Metazoa; phylum Chordata; class Mammalia; order Rodentia; family Muridae; genus Micromys; species Micromys minutus. The sequence goes on from NC_137956.1 coordinate 32,250,092, forward strand.
ACATTACCAGTTTTCAAAAGGATGAAACTGTAAAAGCAATAAAATATAACAAATAATATATATTTTCATTGTGATCAAAACAAAAACTTGTCTTTTTATTAACTTAGACTTTTCTCAAAGAATTCTGAGACATTCACTAATCAGAACAGCAGAGACAAGTAAATAAATGATGTGAATAGTAAGCAAACAGCTGCCTCTGAACTGAGCCTGTTGATTTTAGAACTAGGTCTAGGGCATTAAGGATTTATACAGTCTTAGTGGGTCTTAGAAATAACATGAATGCTCAAGCAGTTTGTGGCAACCAGAAGTACAGAGAATTATATACCTTCTAGTGCATATCACTGACAGAAATCCTGTTTGATTACAGATTTTCCTCTGTCCATTTTTCCTGTCAGCCAAGAAATCAGCCAGGGTCTTGAAATAAATTTGTTGACACAACTTAACAAGAGAATATAAAACTTGAAAATGACAATATACTAATGAAAAAACTTAGTTCATATTTCTAAGTTATAAGAGACTTTAGTAAAAGTAAAGGCTTAAACTAGAATTCTGTCATTTGAAGCAGTGCTTCAAATATGAGAGAGAAAATAGACAAGAAGTACAAACTTATAGTTTTATTGTATTATGTAACAAGAACTCCATAGAAAGAATGGAACAGTGGCGGTTTTAAAAGAATACAGTAAAAGAAGAACCAATGTAGGAAACTTTATTAACTAAGTCTAAAGTTTTGGGGCTAAGTATAACTGATATTTAATCAATTTTTTTTAATTCTTAAAACTGTAGAAGCATAATGTTCTGATTAAATAAAGTAAAATATATAGCAATCCTAATAATAGATAAAATATTTTATTTTGATAAAATATATAAAAAAATAAAATTGAATGAAAAACACATTTAGACTTAGAGAAAGAATGTGTGAAGGGAAGGAACTATTACGCTATCACCCTGGCTAGGCTTTCTGATTATCATTGCCTCCCTGTCCTTGCCTCTGGTGCATATTCTATCCCAAGTCGTGACTGGTTTCTAGTACTTCACAGCCAGTTAAAAAGAGATATTTTTAAATTAAAAGCCAAACTGTACTCATTCAGGTATAGCGGTACATGCTTTAATCTCAGCACTGGGGATGCAAAGGTAGGCAAAGGTAGGCAAATCTGTGGAATTAAGCAGTCTGTTCTAAGACAGCCAGAGCCACTGTCTCAAACCACCCCTCCCCCAAATCCAAACTCAAATAAGAAGTAAAATATGAAGAAAGTGATTGCCACTGACTGTCAGGAAGATGTTAGCTTTCTCTTTCCAAATATAGTGTATGCAAACTTAAAACCTGAAATGGATACCATGATTTACTGAGTTATGCCAAAAGTCACCTAAGCATGAATATTATAGCTGTCAGCAGATTTGTGAACATCCACGTCCTGTGAGTTGAGTCTTGGCATCCAAATTAAGGATTAAGGCAAAGGACACTGTTAACATGACAAAACAGCAATCCACAGATTGGGAAAAGATCTTTAGCAATCCTACCTCCAATAAAGGGCTAATATCCAATATATACAGATAACTCAAGCAGTTAGTCTCCAGAGAACCAAATAACCCTATTATTATATTCAATAAAATACTGTAAGTAGAATAAGGAAAATAAATAACCTGGAATATTTCTACCATTGGTTATTCCAGAAAATGTTAATAAAACATGATATATTAAAAGAAAAAGCATTCTCACTTGAAGTTGCACTAAGGAAAATATAAAACAGATGTATGCTACTTAAAAGCATATTTTAATCAAAATAGCACAGAAAGTTTGCAAATAATGGGCTGGATAGCAGGTGCTTTTAAAAAACAAGAAAATTACAATTATAAAAGATAAATCAGAATTAAAGAATCTGATTTATTAATAAAGAATAAATAATAATAATAATAATAATAAAGAATCTGTTAAAAGAATCAAAAGGACCATAGCTTCTATTTTTAAAAGTTATAATCTGTTGAATATAGCCCCTCTCTATTGCCAAATATGTGTACTTAATCAAGCATACAAATGTATTTAATCATAAAAGCGTTTAGTAATCTTGGGTTTTTATAGTGGTAATATGCATGCCACTATACATTTTGAAGTGCATAGCTCAGTATCATTAAGTACATATCACATTGGTGTGCAGTGCCAACAGTTTTAAAACATACAAAACAGTTTTAAAATCTTCTCTAAAATTTACCTACTCAACAAACTTTTTAAGCAGAGATTTAATGGCAGTAGTTCAAATGCTTTTGATATCCTGCTTCTATATTTCATCTTTGACACCAAGTAGTAATGCCACTTGTTCTTGTCCCTGTAAGAATGATAGTAGTGATGGTCTAGGAATAGTTTTTTTAAGATTGGTAACTGGAAAGTCTTAGAGCTGTCACAATACAAACCTTTCTCTGCTACCTCATCCCCAGAAAAGACTTGGCTAGTTAGTAATTACTTCCTCTGACACAATTCACTGGAAGATTTTGGGGTGGAAGTGTCTACTTACCCTCATGTATGTGCATGTTTGTGGTTTTTCTAAAGTATTTTTGGAGTCAGTGTGTGAGATATTAAATGCAGTAAAAACTAGACAATTAAGGTAAAAGAAAACAGAATCATCTACAGATCATCTAACGGAATGAATTAGTAAGAAAAACAGTTCAAGTGTTAGCAGTGCCTAGCTAGCAGTAGATAACCAGTAAATATGGAAAGTTGTTTCATAGTTTTAGAGATACCATTGCTGATGAAGATACAGTATTAGCATGTTTAATAACGGTTAAGTGTTGGAGATGCAGTTACTGGAAAACGTGCCTCATGTGCACTCTGCTCTGGGCTCAGTCCCTAGCATTGACATAATATTTTTTTGTATGTTCTTGGTTCATTTTTGAAACTTATCTCACAGTAAATTAAATTAGTTTAGGAACTCAAAATGAGTTTTGATCTATATCATAAAATGTAATTACACATGTTGGCTAACTGCATATTACTAGCATCAAGAGTTGAAGAATTTTCAAAGTTTGGAAAGTTTCATCATTATTGGGAGATTCAACAGTAGCTCGAGCAGTGCTGACATCTTTACATGTCCACCTGAAGAGTTTTTTTAAAGCAGTAAAATATTCTTTAAGGTTTAATAACTAGATGTAGAAGAGAGTTTGGTTTGAAGTATATATAAGGAGTGTGATTATGTTTTCTTACTGTAGGAAAAGAAAATTATCAAAAAAAAAGTCATGACAAATAGAAAATAACACTGAGATGAGAGTAAACACAATGATAACAGGAAAGAGTAAAACGAGAGGAACTAAAATAACAAGATGTACTTGCTGACAGGAGCCTGATAAAGCTGTCTCCTGAGAGGCTCTGCCAAAGCATGACAGATACAGAGGTGGATGCTCACAGCCAACCTAAGAACTGAGAATGTGATCCTTAATGGAGGAGTTAGAGAAAGAATTGTAGGAGTTGAAGGGGTGTGCATCCCATAAGAACAACAATAGCAACCAACCAGAGCTCCCAGGGACTAAACCACTATCCAAAGAGTACACATGGACGGACCCATGGCTCCAGCTGCACATGTAGCAGAGGATGGCCTTGTTGGGCATCAATGGGGGAAAAGCCCTTGGTCTTGCCAAGGCTCGATGCCTCAGTGTAGAGGAATGTCAGGGTGGGGAGGTAGGAGGGAGTGTGTAGGTGGGTGAACACTCTCATAGAAGCAGGGGGAGGGGTAATGGGATAGGGGATATGGAAGGAAATCTGGGAAAGGGGATAACATTAGAAATGTAAATAAAATATATCCAACAAAATAAAAGATAACAACACGTGCCAGTATTTCAAATAGATATCTGGGATAAATATTATTAATCTCCTTTTAAATAGGAAAAACAGATTAAGTGTGAAAAGAATCCTTATGTGTGACAGCCTGGTCTGTACAGTAGTGAACAAGGAAGTCTTACTAAAGTGGATCTATCTGGTTAGTTCTTATACCCCAAACCTATGACCTCCACTGGTATGCCATGGCACATGTACCACAGACATACCCAGCCATAGATTTAAGAAGAAACTGTCAAGAGTAATGAAACTAACCTAGATTTCGCTTATTTCAAGAATTCTAATTAGATGTCTATTCTCTTCCTTCATTGGCACATGAGTCATTAGAATATAGAAGATTGTAATCTTACTATTGGTACAGTTCAAAAAGTCAGCTAATTCTGCATATTATGTCCTCATCACAGTACATGGATGTGTGTGTTTGTGTTTGTATATATGTATATACACATATAGATTCTTTTTATTCTTGTTTTGAATGGTTCTTAGAACTGTGAGACCAACCCATTTTAATTGTGAAGATGAGTTAATTCACAATATTATTAGTTCTTTTATTCAGTGTTCTTTGGTCACATTCAATTTGTTAATTTTAGTTACATGAACATGCAGCCTACTTGGTGGACAGCTTGTGGGAGAGCTCTCAAGAACTGTTGAAAGACTGGGAATGTATGACAGAGTTACTACTAGAAGAACCTGTTCAAGGAGAGGAAGGTATAGTCTTTTAACAAGTCTCTTTTTGTTTTGTTGTATTTCCATTGATAAATGTAATATTTTCTGTGTAAATTTGGGGTGTTTTTCTTTAATGAGACAATTTAATTCCTACAATAAATAAGAATTTCTCAGTTTTAAACATCTTTCCGTATTAACACAATCACTGTGCTGCACACGGTGTTTCCAAAGTCCATGAGTTCTATAATACTCAAGAAATTCTGATTGCAGAATTGAAACACAAAATATGCTTATTGTTTAATTTTTTCAAAAGTAAATCTTTTTAATTTTTTATCAAATTTTATTTATTTACATGCCAAATGTTGCCGTCTTTGAGAGTTCTTCACCGCATACCCCCTCTTTTTGCCTATGAGAGAGAGGATGCTCCTCTAACCACCGTCCTCCTCCCATTTCCCCAAAGCATCTCTCTTTCCCAGGACATCAAATATCTACAGGATTAGGCATATTTTCTCCCACTGAGGCCAAACAAGGCAGTGCTCTGCTACATATGTGCCAGGGGCCATGGAGCAGCTCTTTTGTTGCTGATTTAGTCTCTGGTCGCTCCCAAGGGTCCAGGTTAGTTGATACTGTTGTTCTTCCTATGGGGTTGCCATCCCCTTCAGTTTCTTCAATTCTTTCCCTGATTCTTCTGTAGGAATCCCAGACCTCAGTCCAATGGTTGGCTGTAAGTATCTGCTGGTAGAGCCTCTCAGAGGACAGCCATGCTAATTCCTGTCTGCAAGTACAACATGGCATCAGTAATAGTGCCAGGGTTTTGTACCTGCTTGTGGAATGGATCCCAAATTGAGCTAGCCACTGAACGGCATTTCCTTCAGTCTCTGCTCATTTTTGTACGTTTATTTTTTTTAGACAGGAAGAAATTCTCGGTTCAAAAATTTCAAGATGGGTGGGTTGCCCCATTTCTATACTGTGAGCCCTGTCTATCTACCTGAGGTGGTGTCTTCAGGTTCTACCTCCCCACTGTTGGGCATTTCAGCTAAGGTCATCTCTGTTGAGTCATGGGAGCCTCTCACATCCCAGGACTCTGGGACATTCGAGAGGTTTTCCTGATCCCCACCCTCACAACTGCATATTTCCATTCACTCTCCTGACCCTCTGGACTTCTCTCCTGTCTTCCCCATACCTGATTCTGCCCCTTTTATAGAATGATTGTATTTAAGTAGGGAGGTCTTGCTAGATTCAACATTGTATTTATCTAATAACTCAATTTGTTGTTTTTTTTTTCTTTTTGCCTATGTCCTGTAACATATTGCATAGAATGGCATCCAAATCAACTTTCTTCCCTAAATGTTTTGACATGTATTTCAAATTTAAAATGCTAACAGTAACTTTGAAGAAATAAGTTCAAAATAAGTTTAAAAGGCAAATTAATTTGAATTTGTGTTTATAGACATTAAATTACATTTTAAATAGAAGGAGTTTGTTATAATTTCAGTAGTAAAACCCTAGTTAAAAACTAAAAGACTAAATTGTGAAGATATGCATTGTAAAAGACTAGCAATAGTTTTAAGGATGTCTTATAATGTTTTTAAGTGTTACTATATGTATGGGTGTGGGTGCTTCTGTGTATGTGTTCATCTGTGAAATGCAAACTGTGTGAGTTTGTGACCTTAAGGTATGTATAATTAGCATATTTGCCACCATATAGCAAAAACCCAGTGACTACTCATTCAGAAAAATATACTCCATTTCACTGATCATTAGATAAGAAGAAGCAAAATATTGTTGAAATGCCAGGTTAATGAACAAAACTAAAGGTATTTATAATTTTCAGACCTGGAATATGTTACAGTAATCATACAACTTAGTACAAGATAGACTTTTGTAGCATTTTTATGGTATCAGACACGTGCAAATATTTTATTATTTAGTACATTGACTAAGTTGTACTATATAAATTATTTAATCACTTAAAATATATGTGAGCTGGAAGATGGTGGTACACAACTTTAATCCCAGCTTTCGGAAGGCAGAGGTAAGCAAAAGCAGGCAGATCTCTTGAATGTGAGGCCAGCCTGGTCTTCATAGCAAATTCTAAGACAGCCGGGGTGCTCAGAGAAACCTTGTCTTAAAAATCAAAAATACCTTTATGTATATATTGGCCTAAAATATATTAAAATATGTTGCTAACCTTTTAAATACATGATATAACCTTTCATTTCTTAAAAAACTAAAAAATTATAATATAGAATTTGGAATTATGTGGAAGAAAATAAGGTAAAATTTTAGTATTGCCTTACTCAAAAGTGAGAATTTAAAAAAAAAAAAAACTACATGTTGGAAGAGATGAGAGAGCTTACTTTATGTGCTTTTTCTTATTTGGCTAATGATAGCATCTACTTATTAAATAAAAGTGGAAAGTATCAAAATTAGAGTCTGCCTTAATTCTCTATAATAAGTAGTACATGTTTGCAGTTTTAATAAACCATTGACTTATGTTTAGGATATGATTATGAAACCACTCATACATTTTGTTCATTTCAGCAATGTCTGACCGTCAAGAGAGTGCTCTTATAGAGCTAATGGTCTGTACAATTCGTCAAGCAGCTGAGGCACATCCTCCAGTGGGAAGGGGTACCGGCAAGAGAGTAAGTTTTCAATTAGGAAATAGTCTACAGGAAACTTATTGATGTCATTAACTCTAGACTATTTTGATACTTTACTTATGTTTGTATCCCTAAAAATAGGATTTTTAACAATAATGCATGTATACCATGGTGCTTCATCTGCTTGACTCAAGTTCTAGAAAAATATTTTCTTCTTATTCCTCTAGGATCTTTATCTACTTCTACTATAGAATTTTACAGTATAATTAAATCACATTGTGTATGGGGCAGTGGGGGCAAGTTGAGCTAGAGAGATCACTCAGATGTTTAAAGCACTGGTTGCTCTTCCTGAGAACCCAAGTTCAATTCCTAGTCCTCACATGGCTGTTAAAGGCTGTCTATAAATCTAGTCTGCAGGTATCAGATGCCTTCTAGCTTTCATGGGCACCATGTGGGCAAATGGAGTACTGACATACTTGCAGGCCAAACACACAGAAAATTATATGTGTATTGATAGAGGATACGCTATCATGTAGCTTTGGCTACCCTGGAACTCACTGTATAGATTTGGTTGGCCTCATTCACAGAGGTCTGCCTGCCTCTGTCTTCCTTTAATTTGCTAGGACTAAAAGTATACAACATCATGCCTGGCTAATAATTTTTTTTAAAGCACGTAAGGGCTAAAGAGATAAACTGTATCGTTTAAAGGCTCTTCTGCTTAACAGCTGTATGATCTTTGAATAAGTATTTGTGTATAGATAGTTTCCTTATATGGAATAAGTGACTAATGATACATATAGAAAACAATAAGTTTGTTATACACCAGCGAAGAAACTCTTCTCTTAATATGAAAGACAATAAGAAAATCTTTTTGCAATAGTAAGTGTAAAACTAAAAATTGTGTCAAAAATAGCCACGTGATGAAGTTGCTGGGCAAAGAGAAGCATGCTTGTAATCCTGTCTCACTCTGGATACTAAAATGGGACTTTGAGACCAACCAGGACCATATCAGAAGAACCCTACCTTAAATTTAAAAATAGATAAAGTTACAGGTGAAAGCAACAAGAATTTTTCTATAGTATCCTACCCCCAAGTATATAAAACCCAGTCATACCTCTCTTTCCTCTCAATCTTTGCTAATAATATTATCAGTGGTGCTGACTCCTCTTACACATAATACAGATGTACACATATACATAAATAAAAACATTTTTTAAACAAGAAAACATACAGATAGAGAAACATGTTAATTAGACTACAGGAGTTCAATTAGCCAGATGACAATCTTTGAGAAAATTATGAACTGCATTTAAAATGATACTAAAGTATTATTGCTTAGTATTGTTATAAATAGTGATTTATTATTTTTAAGTCATCTGCTAAAAGGCATACTCTGAATTATCAAGTATGAAATTAAAGTTATATAGAGAAAAAATAATATTGATGTAGCTAGTGTGCTGATTAGTAGTCAGCTTTTTAGTGATTTGGGATTTTCAATTATATTGTTGCTCCAACTTTGACAAATAATTTGCTTTACCAATAATTTCTAGCCCTTTCACAGATGTTACCTCTTTTTTTTTAAGCACTTCCTTTCTTTCAGAACAAACTGCTGAGATATAGCAAGTAATTAAAAAACTTATAAACTTACTACTATAAGCCTTCATTATTTCATACACTGTGGTTCTGAAATTCTTAAAGGCGTATTTGCTATTTGGCTTAGCACCTCTTTGGGTTGACCACATCTTTACCATTAGGCTTGACTGTGATGACATAAATGCTGTCTATATTGACTTTGACATGTGGATGTCAAGTATTCACTGATATTTGGTAAGACATCAAAGCTCTGCTGTTAGGGATGTTTGAGCATTCTTATAGCATGGCTGCTGACCTTTCCCAAAACAAATAATTGAGCAGTAAGGTGGACACTGCTTTAATTTTAATGCTCTAATCTTATTTCCTGATACCAGGGAAATGGGACCATAAGGAAGTTATTTTTAACTCTAGATTCCATTCTGTTCTTACGCAATAACCAACCATTTCTCTAGTGAGCTACTGTTCCTTACTAGTGACTGGTAGGATCAGAATCTCAGCACTAAAGTTTTTTGAAGTTAGTAAGTTATTCTTCTAGGCATGTATACTAGACAGGCATGAGATACATAGTTATATAAATACAACTGTACATTCATTATTGCTCTAACTGAAGTATATTCTAACAATTTTTAATTTTATTTTTAAATCATTGAACTAAGTAATTTTTATAATTGGGAAGTCTAATTCATCTTAAAGTCTTTTATGTTCCTCTTAAATTTCTTGGCTATGTCATCTGCCACTGTTTCATCTTTTTATATTAACGTTTTCAATTTTTAAAATGCCATATAATACTTTTATCATTTCAATTTATTTCTAGGTGCTAACAGCCAAAGAAAGGAAAACTCAAATTGATGATAGAAACAAATTAACTGAACATTTTATCATTACACTTCCTATGTTGCTATCAAAGGTATGTGGTATTTTCAGTTTTGTGATAATATATCCCTGAGTTTGCTTTCACACACTATTAATGTAATTACTCTTTTCTTTGCTGTTTCCTCTAGTATTCTGCAGATGCAGAGAAGGTAGCAAACTTGCTGCAAATTCCACAGTATTTTGATCTAGAAATCTACAGCACAGGTCGGATGGAAAAGGTAAGACACTGAAATTCTTCTGGTAAAGTAGTTTGAGTAACTTTGTTTTTTTTTTAATTTTCATCTAATTACAGGCTATTCAACAAATGATTATTAATTTTCATTACTCATCTAAATATTACAGTTTTTCTTTTTTTTTCTCTACAGCACCTGGATGCTTTATTAAAACAGATTAAGTTTGTTGTAGAGAAACATGTAGAATCAGATGTCCTAGAAGCCTGCAGTAAAACCTACAGCATTTTATGCAGTGAAGAGTATACCATTCAGAATCGAGTTGATATTGCTCGAAGTCAGCTGATTGATGAATTTGTAGATCGATTCAATCATTCTGTTGAAGACCTGTTGCAAGAGGTATGTTATAATGTTGATGATGTATGTAATAATTATTCAAAACAGCTGAATGTGAGTCAGTCCCACTTTTTTAAAAATCTGAAAGTCCCTACCAATTCCAGAAGTTAGCAATAGCACTGAAAGTGTACATCTTATATAGGACACCCTTTTTAGTTTTCTTTTTATGCTACACTTTTGCCTCTTTCAAGAAAAGATTGCCATTTTTTAATGTCTGGGATCTAAATTTACATTTTTAAATTACTGATTTACTGTAATGTGCTAGTGAACAGAACATACAAATTAAGTTAGATAAGCTTGCTCAAAGAAGCAACACTCTTGACAAACTGGTAGTTTTCCTCATGTTTTGGGTTGGTTTTCTATACCATGCTCTTACTTTCTTATCTATAAGGCAATCTGGAATTCTATAGTTTATGCCTTGATGTTCCTTAGACATCTATATAGCTGATTTTTTTAAAAGAATTTCGTGATTTTTTTTAAAATGTGACAATTTTTCTTTTTATGTGTGTTAAGTATAATTTTATTTTTTATAACTTTTTCTAAAGCTATAGAAATAACTAATCATCAGTAAAATCTTAAATAAGGAAAGACAAGCTCAAGTAGTATCTGATGTGTGTGTTCCTGAGGAACACCCGGTATTCAGTCCTTAGTACTGAAAGAGTGTATTAAGTAGAGGTTTAAAACAATCTCATGAAGAATTCTGATTTCAGGGAATTTACAAAAGTTTATTACAAACATGTCTAATGTTTCAGCTATTATTTAAGCAGAAGTTGATTATGTGTAGATATGGCAGTTACAATTTTTTATTTGTTTCTATTATCTCTAGTGAATATACTATTTTATGTAATAGATTTTAGGCAGTTAAGCATTAATAAGCATCAATATGAACTTGAGTTGATATGAAAATGAAGTTATTTTCACTTTTTTATTTATAGGGTGAAGAAGCTGATGATGATGATATCTACAATGTTCTTTCCACCTTAAAGCGTTTAACTTCTTTTCACAAGTATGTCATACTTAATATTAACGTAAATTTAGCAAGTAGTATATTGGCCAATGAATAGACTGAAAATAATATTTGACTTCTTACAAAAATTATGGATTTTTAATATTACAGTGTAACAAATTTTGTTCATTACAATTTTTTCTGAATTCTGTTACCCTTAATTACTGGTGGTGTAAGATTTATTATTAATTTACTGAAAACTAATGTTTAAATACCAGGTGTACTGTAAGCACGTTAATCCATATTATTTACCAAAATAAGTGAACTTATTTAATGATCTAGAATTTTACAAATAATTTTCAATTGATGGTATTAACTGTATTGCTAAGTAAAAAATAAGATTGACGGAAAGATTGAGAAAACATTTTGGAGAAGTCATACAAGTTATTCCTCTGGACTGGTAGGTTATTACTTGTTTTACTGTGTAGACAGAATAGGTGATTAAGGAAACAAAACGTTCAGATAAAATGTGCTTTCAAACTATAGTCTACATATCCCTGTAATGAGTTTTATCTTCTCCACAAAGGAAAAGAAACAGAATTATGTTGTCAAAAGTTTGTTTGTAGCTCTTAAATAAAATTTCAAAAGAGTTTCTAAGATGTAGGGTTTCAGTTGAGTGTGGTATTGACCATCACTATTTCCACCCGCCTTTGAGGGAAAAGAATAGTCTCAGCTCACAAGATGGAGTTTACCTTGTGCAACAGAGATGCCTAGTTAGATCTTGTCTCTATGGATGAGTATAATGGAGGAAGGATGCAGGCAGGAAAAAAAATAGAAAAATATAATTCTTTTTATATAATTAAAACTATTGGAACCACTTATGAAACTAAACTCTTACTTTAAAATATACCTTATCATTTATGATAAAAATTGGCAGCCATAGTCAAAAGAACTGAGTTCCTAGTATAGTTCAGATTTCTTTCTTCAAAGCCAGGCAAGGTAGCATTAAGGCAGGAGGACATACTGGCCATTCTGCACTACATGAGTCCTAACAAGGATCTTCTTCAGGAATCTGAAGGCCGTATAAATGGCAACAGGGTGGATTTTGAGTTTTCCCATATTTTTTATTCTCTAGTATTATAATTCTGTCCATTTGATGACAGCAGATTTTTCTTTCAAATATACACATGTAATTATATGTTTTAAATTGTTAAAGGGTTATTTAAATATAGTAAAGTTGCATTCATATGCATTATGAATTTAGATTAACCATCTTAGTGGAAACCTGACATTAAATGTACAATTAGTGATTTATTTAATGTACTCTTTACAATCAGCTCTTGTTTTATTCTTTGTTTCTCTTCCACATTTGAATGTCTTCTTTATGGGTCTTCTTCAGTTCTACAAGAAAACACATGTTTCTTTGTTGTTCTCCTTACTAAAATTGAACTCATTTAAAATGTTTTTATTCTAGATTAAAATTTAAACTTTTGTTTATTTTAGTGCTCATGATCTCACTAAATGGGATCTATTTGGTAATTGCTACAGACTATTGAAGACTGGAATTGAACATGGAGCTATGCCTGAACAGGTAGGTAATCTTTAATATTCTTTCTGTGATTTATAAAGCTAAGGTACTCAGGAATCATAGATCTTCCAAAGCCTGTTGCAGAAAACAGCTAGTAACTCACTAATGCAGTTGGCTCCTGTGACAGTTACTGTCCTTGAGATTATAACTATTAGGTATGTTTTATATTCAAATTCTTTAAGAAAAGATAAGTAGTTATGTTACAGTATATCTTTAAAAATTAATGTTAAGGTAAACATTGCTGGAACGAGTATTAATTTCTATAATACATTTCTGATTATACCTGTTGTGTGCATTGTTGTAAGTACTGATGGCACCAGACCTTCATGCAACATGGTTTAATTTCACAGTAATACCAGTTAGAGTGCCTGTAGTAGGTGTTAGGAGTTCTTGTATTCACACTCAAGTTGAATGAAAATGACAAGATTTTTTTTTTTTTTTGGCCTAATCTGAAACTTAAGTAATTTTCTTAATTCTATATGAGAAATAGAATAATTACTTTGTATATTATAAATGCTCATGAGACATAACCTTATATTTATTGGTAATGCTTAGGGATTATCTGATTCATTTTCATTTGAGAGGGACATTTAGATGATACCTTATTACTCTTAAGGTGATAAGAATTTCAAGAGATAGAATGAAATGATAATTTTATATTAAAAGTCACAAAACACAGATATGATGACATCTGTTTCGAACAGCTATGATGGGTACAAGGAGTACCAGTTAGTCCATGACCTCAAGACTTCATCCCTAAATGTTTTTAATGTATATAATTAAAAATAAACCACAACCAAAACAAAAGCTTTTTAAAAAGCAGTATTTTATTAATAGTATAATTTGTCTAACTTGATTTAGGTATGAAACTTGGTGGCAAAGAACTTGCCTACTGTGTACATGGCCTTGGCTTTGATTCCTAAAACGCAAAAAGTGAAAATAAAAAAATTACTTACTTTCTTGATCCCACTCTTAATAAACCAATGTACCTAACTAGGTACTTTTCTTTCATTTGTGAAAAGAAGATAACATCTGGGGAAACGTATCTCATTTGAACATTTCTTTATGGATTGACAGGAAAATGACATTTGAAGCTATTTTCTTCTTCCACTAATTTGAAGCTGAGCTCGGATTTTTCTTCCACTATAGACTAAAGTTAATGTGTCTATTGTAGCAAGTGACTAAGTATTAAACCATATTGTTTGCTTTCTTTAAATCTATTTCAGTTTTCTATTCTGTCTTCATCTTACTTTTCAATGACCCAGATATAACGCACATATTTTCAAGCTGTTTTTTTATAAAAATGGTAAAGATACTCTTTTGTTGTTTTCCCTTTTTTTCCCAAGAAAAGAATAAATTAACACATTTCTGCTTAATGGGATTATAAACCTGTCAAACTTTGTTTTTCATCCACAATACCATCATTATAATCTTAGACACTGCTCTGTGACAGTAATCATAGTTCTTTTTTCTGCTTACCCTTACATAGGTGTTCTCTTTCCTTCTGTTAACTTTTTTAATAAGAGCATATTTATGTTGTATGTGCCTTTACTTCTTAGACTCATGTCATGAGTCTTTAACCAGATGTATGTAGTTTGAAAGCACGACTACTAGATTGTGTTCTTGTGCATGTTTACAGCCTTTACAAACAACTAAGATATATAGAATTGAATAAAACACAGAATTCAACTACTTTTTATATAATTTTTTGTTTCCCCTTTAAGATTTCAGCTATTGCTTTTATCTAGAATCCAGAGATGTCCATTGAAATTCCTTTCTCTGAGCAAGACTTCCAAGTACTATCAAACTTTTGCTAATGTTAACCTCTCAGTTATGCTCAGCATTTTGAATGTGTCTAAAGATTAATTCCCTAGCTGTTTAGGAGGACTTTTATTTACCGTATTCTTGACTGTTTTCCATAATGAACAATTAACTAAGTATTTCTTTAATATTATTTCTCAGGAGTAGCAGAATTTGTGGTTTGAGAGTAGAGGAATCTCTGGTAGTGATTTGTTTTTTCTAATACCAGTAATATTTTAGATGTCACAGCTTTAGGATAAATGGATGGCCACAAATTTTTAATTTACCTATTCTAATTTTTTTTGAATTCTAATTACTTTTAAGTCATGTCATAAAGATGTCCTTATAGGAAAACATGCTTCTTTCATTATCTTCATGTCTATTTTTGCACACTTTTGCACTTTATATTATATATTTACTACATAAATAAATATATATATGTAAAAGTAATATAAACATCATTTACATTAATTATTCCCAATCCAGAATAACACAGTATTTAAATGGTCTTTCTTGTCACTTTAAGAAGCCTTTGTTTCATAACACTGATATTCTGAAAAATACCCGCTAGTTGTCTGATAAGCTATTTTCAATTTTATCTGGTTGTGGTACATTTCTATTTGGATTACACATTTCTGCAGGAATGAATCTTTGATATTCTGTCCTCACTGCATTGTGTAAGAAGGCACATTAGTACTGAATATGAACAAAGTATCTTGTGCTGTTATTACACATGCTAACAGGAAAGGAGGATGAACAAAAAGTAACATAACATCCATTTGTTCACCATTATCACTTATATCACTATGGTGATATTAGATCATTTGGTTGAGGTGGGATCAGTCAAATTTCCCCCAAATAGTTATGTTGTTCTTTTTAATTCATAGGCTTTTGACAGATTCTATAAAAGTATATAATAATGAAGTTTCTTGGCAAAGTTTAACATGATTTTATATTATTTATATAATCTTTTCTGAATCTGCTTTCATGATCATGAAACAGTTTCTAAAATAATCACTTTTTAATTCTCATTTTGTGTTTGTCTGGTACTCTAATATAAGGAAGAACTGTCCCTTAACTCATTTACTCATCTTTTTTTAATTTCAAAATACTTTTTTATTTTAGTATCCATATAGGATTATTCCATATTTTATTATTACTGGTACTTGTTTTGTATCTTGTATTTTTGCAGATTTGTAAGCTCCTGTGCTCTTTTCACACAAGCTTCTCTGTGCCTTTAATACTTTTTGAGCACTTCTACTAAGCAGGATATACTTAAGTGACCTTTGCGAATGAATTCTTAACATATAAGAAGTATTTTAAAATATATTAGTGCTATAAAACAGTTAATATTTACTATAAAGAAACCAGATGTTCTAAATTATTTCATGTCCTCATACAATTTTTATGAAGTAAAAGCAAAAAAGATTAAAGTTGAAGTTTTGTTTGTAGCTTTGTACCTATCTCTTATTGGTATTGACTTTAAAAGACAGTGAAATGGCTCAAGCAGCAAGCCTGACAACCTCAGTTTGATTCCTCGATTTTCTCAGAGACGGGAGAGAACTGACTCTGCAGGTTGTACTCTGACCTACACATGTATACCATGGCATGTGCACACACATACACATACACAAAATGAATACATAACTGTGATAAATATCTTGATTAGCATCTGAGAAAAATAAAATATATTAAAACTCTGCACTAATTTTCTTAGCTCCAAGAAGACCCTAAAAGTTTGAAAATCAATAAAGTTTATTTATAGTAGTATTTACTATCAAGCAAAAAAAAATTTTTTTTTAAGTTGAGGCCAGGTGTGGTCAGCATACCTTCAATTTTAATACTTGCTGTAAATTCTCAGCTAATCTAGTCTACCTAAGGAGTTCTAGATGGCATGGGCTACATAGTACAACTCTATTTAAAACAAAGAAAAGAAATTACATGTTATTATTGTGGCGCCTCTCCAAGCATCATTCTAACTTACTTATAACTTAAAAGGCAAAGGCAGGCAGATCTCTGTGAGTTTTAAGGCTAGCCTGATCTACAAAGTAAGTTCCAGGCCAATCAAGACTACTTAATGAGACCTTGTCACCAAAAAAAAAAAAAAAAGAAAGAAAAGAAAAAAAACCATATTTACAATAAGCTGGGTGTTATTTTACATGTTTATTTGTTGTCAGCTGTATGAGATACATATAATTTATACATTTTTTATTTACTACTAATAAAACTGAAACATGAAGAAATGTGCCTAAGGCCACATAGATATGGCACAGAATAATCAAGCTTTTTATTTGCTTTTCATTTTTGCTATTAATATGCTATTAGCATATGGTAGCCCAGGCTATGCTTCCACTCTTTTCCCATGCCTTCTTTCCCTCACCCCATGCCCTCTGATGTTTGCTCTACTCTATATAAAATTTCTTTTTTGTATTGATCTTTTTTTCCCAAATATCTTTTGGGCTGTTTCAATAGGAACTGTGGGGAGAAATTAGATGCTGGTACTTAACCCGTCATCATGAACTGGAAATCACCACATTATTCAGACTGAACATAATATAGGGGGTGAGTTTAACTTAAGTCAGGTTATTATTTTTGGATAGATTTGGCTTATTGTATATGTTGTTAAGAATCATGTTTTCCAAGAAGACTGCACATTTACTGAGTTAGAACTTATTTCAGATACATATTTCTGATTTTTCCCTCATACTTGCCATACTAAAAACTTTTAGGTTAGTAGTTCCAATTTTTTGTTTAATTTTTTGAGTTTGTATGTTTGGTGTTTTGTTTTGTTTTTGAAACAGATATAGTCTATTTCTAGCCTAGCCTCAAACTCATGGAAATATTCCTGCGATAGCCTACCAGTTGCTGCAAGTATAGGCAAGTATCACCATACATTGATTTTATAACAACAACAACAAAAATGCAGTTCCTTCTAGGTCTAAGGATAAGCTTTTGTCTAATTGTGCTAAAACACAATTGGATATTGAGATACAAAACAAAAGAACTGTAATGATACACTGCACACTTTTTATATAACAATTAACAGACCAAACATGATGATGCATGACTGTATTCTCAGCTACTTAGAAACCTAAGGCTGGAGGATTGGAGACAACCTAAACAACATAGCAAGGTGCCTGTGTCAAGATAAAATTATATATAAAAACTCAGATTATAAACTTTAAAGATCAAATCAGCTAAAGTGAATTTATAAAAGAGTTGTGGGCCAGCCAAAAGCTGGAAGTTTGGGTTAACTAAGATTCTCAGAAGCCTGTCTAGTTTCAGCTCCTACGGTGACTGAGACAAGAGAATTACAAATTGAGGACTGCCCTTGGCTAAATTCATGGTAAGCCTGGGTAATGGTGAGACTCTTATCTCAAGATGAACAATACAGAGAGAATTAAGGGTAAGAGTATATAGCTCAGTTGTAGACAAAGAACTTGCCTAACACACATGACTTTAATTTCTGATTTTTTTTTTAAAAAAATGCAGATACCAGACTGGCTGCATAAGGACACCTCCACCTTTAATGAAAAACAAATATCGAAAGGGGGGGGCAAATAAAATCTGGATTGGTGAAAAACTCAGAACCATAAGCCATAGGACAGTTTGATAAAAATCATTAGTCTTGTAGGTCAGAATATTAGCCCATGGCTCCAAGTTACATAATGACTGCCAAAAATTAAAGTTTAAAATAAGTGTCATTGGAGGCTGCACAATAGGCTGAGTGGTTAGGAACACTGGCTGCTCTTCCAGAGGACCCTGGTTAAGTTCCCAATAAGCATGTGACAATTCACAGCCATTTATAACTCTAGTTCCAAGTGATCAGACAGTCTCTTCTGGCCTTAGTGGACATCAGTGTATAGACATATGTGCAAGCAAAGTACCCATACACATGAAAGAAAAGTTATGAAAGTAAATGTCAGTAAATTACTTTTTTTTCAATATTTGGTGGAACGTGAATAGTTGTATTTAAGAACATGACTGTAGGGAAGTACATCTCTCAGAAGACATGTAGTTTAACACCAGTTATAAAAAAAAAATCTTCCAAACTGTAAAATCATGTATGTCATCTTATGTGTTTGTGATTTTAAAAGAAAAATAACTGCTTTTTCAGAGCAAGTGCATAGCATACATGAACTATAGTAGACTGGTTGATCAGCATATAAACTATAGGCAAAATGCTTAAGGTAAATGCAAAGTTATTAATATCACTTTAGTGGTCCTTAAACTAGGAATCTATTCAGTGGTTTGTTGTCTTTTACATTGCTACTATGTTTTTTTAAGTGCCATACATTCATTTAAAAAGCTAACAGTCCGACATAGTGCTATATGCTTGTATTCAAGCACTTGGGGAGTAGTAGAAAGAAGAGAATCAAAGCCTCAGCTTCATGAAACCATATCTCCAAAAAAAGAAAGAAAACAAAAGCCAAGGCTTGATAATATGGCATAGGAATAGAATGCTTTCCCAGTCTCCATAAGGTCTCAGGACTGCCAGTAAATAAATAAAACCTGAATCATTAAAAATCTAATGAACAAGGGGACTGGAGAGATGGCTCAGTGTCTCAGAGCACTGACTTTTCTTCCTGAGGTCCTGAGTTAAGTTCCCAGCAACCACATGGTGGCTCACAACCATCTCTAATGAGATGCTCTCTTCTGGTGTGTCTGAGGACAGCTACAGTAAACTCATTTTTTTAAAAAATCTAATGAACAAGGCTGAAAAGATGACTAAAGCAGTTTATAGCACTATTTGCTCTTGCAGAGGATCTGAGTTCATTTTCCAGTAACCTCACAGTGCCAACTGTAACATCAGTTCCAGGAGACCTGATTATTATTTCTAGTTTCCAGTGTCACCCACCCAGCATGCCTGTGATTTTCATTCATGGTATACATGCAGACAAATACTCAGATACATAAAATAAAAATGTGTGTGTGTGCGTTTTTAAAGCTAGTCAACAACTAAGACTATTAACCTTGGTAATTTTTTTTTTAATTTTATGTCAGTCTTCTACCAAATGCCCTTTTGTGTGTTTCCTAGTACTTTTCAATAGCTTTCAGATTTTCCTGCTAATACTAAGATGATCACTATATTGCCCAAAGGACAATTCTTCTGAGGATAAAAAGGGTTACTGTTAGTTACTGTGGAAAGAAACTGAGAGCTAAAAATCAACAGGATGTGTGTTCATTTATATGTTAGGTATTCTATGATTTAGTTTCTGCTCATTTGCCTCTTTACAGCTATATTTAAACACTGTGACACCTTGTTTACCCTCTACCAACAAAACCAACTTTGACTTTCATTTCTTTTCCTGTGTCAACATTATTGCAAGATTATTTTGTGGATTTTATTTATTTCTGATCCCTGGTATAGTATATTGTTAGCATATACTGCATCATGGGTTGAATCACTTAATCACTAAAGATAAAATACATTGAAAGTAAAATAAAAACAGGCTTAAGGTAGATGGTTGAGGAAGGGGTGGTTGCTTGCCTTCTTTTCCTGATAGTTAAGTTGTAAGGATCTCTTTGCAACTTAACACCCAACCAAGAATTTGTATGCTTGGTTACACTAATTATTGTGTCTAGTGTTGGTGCTTATTTGACTTATTTTATTGGAATTTGTGTTTGAGCTCTTTTGTCTATCAGAAAGCTGAGATTAGCAAATAACTTTTCAAAAGCCCCAAAATTTAAGTAATATTTGCTAGCTTTTTATTTTGGTATTTTAGTGGCTACTATGGTATAGCACCTGAGTATTGTTCAATTGGATACTAGCCTATATCCTTTATAAATGTGTGTGTGTGTGTGTCTATGTCTGTGTCTATGTATGCATATCAAATTATTTATATGATTACCTTTTCTCAATCTTTGCTTTTTGCTGTTCTTTTGTAAACTTTTAAAACTGATACACAAACTAAAAATTATACATATGAATGCGGTAGTATCTGCCTATGTTTCTTTGTTTCAATATCATTAGCAGAACTTGCTCATTGAATCTTTTGAGCAAATAGCTTAGCTGGGGAGGAAGAAGAAGCCTTAGGTTTGGCTTATAGTGTGGAGAAAAAGCTAGTGGAACATTTGAATGCTTTAATATTAGACCTAAAGTCATATAATGTGTACTAATCGTCTCATATTCTTCCCACTATATACCAAATCTTTTTTTGGACAGGCATGTATAGAAAAATTACAGAAAATTAATGTATTTGTACTGGATTTGTATTGATTTTTTTAACCTCTTTTTTTTGGATAGTTGAAACTTACAAGCTTGAAAGTAATATCTCAGCATATCGTGGTTTAATTGTACACTAATCTGATTTCTAGTTCATTCTTTGAGAAGTCTTAACTGTATAGTAACTAAAGCTAAACCTTTTATTGACTGGGATTTTTGTACTGGAGTATTCCATACTTCTGATTGTCTTTTTAAACGTATACTATCTGGTCGTTGTGCAAGTGGCCCACTGCATTACTTACTTCTTTCTCTCCTCAGTGACCTATGCAACTTTAAGTATTGTTCCACCCCTCTGAATTACTAGGGGTTTTTTGTTTGTTTGTTTGTTTAATTTATTTATTGTATGTTTATACATGCTCTATCTGCCAGTATCAGTACATGCCAAAAACGGGCATCAGATAACATTACAGATGTTTGTGAGCAACAATATAAGTTCTGGGAATTAAACTCAAGACCTCTAGAAGAACAGTCAGTGCTCTTAGCGGCTGGGCCATCTCTCTGGTTCTGGAATTGCTAGTTTTTTAGCACAATTGTATGTTTGTGCTATTTCTGGTCATTTCTCTCTTTTTTAATTGGTTGTTTTATTTATTTACATTTCAAATGTAATTCCCTCTTCCTGGTTTCCCCTCTGCAAACCCCTTACCCCATATCCCCCTCCTGCTTCTGTGAGGGAGCTCCCACACCCACACACTCCTGCCTGACCTCCCTAGCTTTCCTCTACACTGGGGCATCAAAGGCCAAGGGCCTCCCTCCCACTGATGCTACATATGCAGCCTGAGCCTTAGACCCTGCATGTGTACTCTTTGATTGGTAGTTTAGTCCATGGGAACTCTGGGAGTTCTGCTTCAATGATGTTGTTTTCCTTCTTATGGTGTTGCAAAACCCTTCAGCTCCTTCAGTCCTTCCCTTAACTCCTTCATTGGGGTTCCTGTGCTCACTCCACTGGTTGGCTGCCTGCATCTGCTAATGTATTTTTCAGGCTCTGGCATGGCCTTCAGGAGACAACTACATCAGGCTCCTATCAGCACACACATTTTGGCATCAGTAATAGTGTCTGGGTTTGGTGTCTGTATATGGGATGGATCCCCAGATGGGTGGGGCAGTCTCTGAATGGCCTTTCCTTCAGTCTCTGCTCTGATCTTTGTCCCTGCATTCCCTTTAAACAGGAGCCATTCTGAATTAATATTTTTGAGATGAGTAGATGGCCCCAGCCCTCAACTGGTGGCTGTGCCTAACCTCTAGATATGGTCTCTACAGGTTCCCTCTCCCCCTTATTAGGTATTTCAGCTAATGTCATCCCTGTTGTGTCCTAGGAGCCTCTTGCTTTCCTGCAATCTGGGACTTCCTAGTGGCTACCATAGTTCTTTGTCCCCCATAGCTACACACCTCCATTAAATTTTCTGACCCTCTGTACTTCCCCCTATCTCCTACACCTGATCCTGCCCCCCTTTTACTCACCCTCTCCTTTCTCTAGCCCAGGTCCCCTCCTCCCATTACCTCACTTGAGTATTTTGCTTCCCCTTCTAAGAAGGACTGACACATCCACACTTTGGTCTTCCTTCTTGAGCTTCATGTGGTCTGTGATTTGTATCGTGGGTATTCCGAGCTTTTTTCCTAATATCTACTCATGAGGGAGTACATACCATATGTGTTCTTTTGTGACTGGGTTACCTCACTCAGGATGATAGCTTCTAGTTCCATCCATTTGCCTGCAAATTTCATGAGGTCATTTTTTTAAATAGCTGAGTAGTACTCCATTGTGTAAATATACCACATTTTCTGTATCTATTCCTCTGTTGAAGGACACCTGTGTTATTACCAGACATATATTATTAATAAGGCTGCTATGAACATAATGGAGCATATGTCTTTGTTATATATATGTTGGAACATCTTTTGGGTATATGCCCAGGAGTGGTATAGCTGGGTCCTCAGGTAGAAATATTTCCAATTTTCTGAGGAGCCGCCAGATTGCTTTACCAGCTTGCAGTCCCACCAGCAATGGAGGAATGTTCCCTTCCTCCACATTTTTGCCAGCATCTGCTGTCTCCTAAATTTTTGATCTTAGCCATTCTGACTAGTGAGAGGTAGAATCTCAGGGTTGTTTTGATTTGCATTTTCCTGATGACTAAGGATGTTGAACTTTAAGTGCTTCCCTGCCATTCAAGATTCCTCAGTTAAGAATTGTATGTTTAGCTCTGTACACCATTTTGAATAGGGTTATTTGATTTTCTGGAGTCTTCTTGAGTTTTCTGTTTATATTGGATATTAGGTTGGTAAAGATTTTTTTCCAATAGGGAGGTTGCTGTTTTGTCCTGTTGACAGTATCCTTTGCCTTACAGAAGCTTTTCAATTTTACAAAGTCCATTGGTTGATTGTTGATCTTAGAACATAAGCCACTGGTGTTCTCTTCAGGAAAATTTCCCCTGTGCCCATGTGTTTGAGGCTCTTCCCTACTTTCCCTTCTATTAGTTTCAGTGTATTTGGTTTCATGTGGAGGTCCCTGATCCACATGGACTTGATACAAGAAGATAAGAATAGATCGATTTGCATTCTTCCACATGCTGCCCTCAGTTGAACCAGCACCATTTGTTGAAAATGCTATCTTTTTTCCATTTGATGATTTTAGCTCCTTTGTCAAAGATCAAGTGACCATAGGTGTATGGGTTCATTTCTGGGTCTTCAATTCTATTCCATTGATCTATCTGCCTGTCTGTGTACCAATACCATGCAATATTTTTATTAGATACTCTATTTACATTTGAGATATTATTCCTTCTCCCTCCCTCCCCCACTCCCATCCCCCATTCCCCTTCATTTGCCTTCATGAAGGTGTACTTTCTCCTAATCACCCTCTCTACCCCATTGCCTTGACATTCCCCTACATTGGGAAAACATACCCTCCCTGAACCAAAAGCCTCTTCTCACATTGATGCCAGACACTAGTATCTTCAGTTACATATGCAACTGGATCAATAAGTCTCTCAGTGTGTGCTCAAAGGTTGGTGTTTTAGTGCATGGGAGTTTTGGAGGATTTGGGGTTGATAATGTTGTTCTTCCCAGGAGGTTGCAACCCCTTTCAGCTCCTTCAGTCCTTTCTTTAGGGCTTTCATTGGGGTTCCCATGTTCATTCCGTTAGTTATCTGCAAGCATTCTCAACTGTATCTATATGACTGACAGAGTCCCTGAGGATGCATCTCTATCTCTATCTGGTTCCTGCCCGTAAGTACTTCTTGGCATCAGCAATAGTGCTTGGATTTAGTGGTTGAATATGTGGTGGATCCCCAAGTGAGGTGGCCTCTGAACCATCTTTTCTTCAATTCCTGCTCCTCTATTTGACCTTGTATTTTCTCCTGTGAGTGTTTTGCTCTCCCTTGTAAGAAGGACTGAGGCTTCATAATGTCTGTGAATTGTTTCTTGGGTATTCAGAGCTTTCTGGGGCTAGTATGCACTTACCAGTGAGTGCATAACATGTGTGTTCTTTTGTGACTAAGTTATCTCACTCAGGATGATAGTCTAGTTCCATCCATTTGCCTAAGAATTTCATGAAGTCGTTGTTTCTAATAGCTAAGTAGTACTTTATTGTGTAAAGGTACCATACTTTCTGTATCCATTCTTCTGTTGAAGGACATCTGTTTATCACTATTGCTCTGCAGTACAGCTTGAGGTCAGGGAAGCTTCTTTTATTGTTGAGAACAGTTTTCACTATTTTGTTGTTTCCAAATGAATTTTCAAATTGCTTGTCCTAACTCTATGAAGAATTGAGTTGGCATTTTGATGGGGATTGCATCAAATCTGTAGATTGCTTTTGATAAGATGACCATTTTTACAGTATTTGTCCTTCCAAGCCATGAGCAGGGAAGATCTTCATATCTTCTGAGGTCTTCTTCAGTATCTTCCTTCAGAGACTTTAATTTCTTGTCACATAGATCTTTCACTTGCTTGGTTAGAGTCACACCAAGATATTTTATATTATTTGTGACTATTGTGAAGGGTTTGTTTCCCTGACTTCTTTTTCAGCCACTTTATCCTTTTAGTAGAGGAAGGGTACTGATTTGTCTGAGTTGATTTTATATTCAACACTTTAATCCCAGGATTTCCATGAGAGAACTCCTACAGCTAATAAATATCTTCAGTAAACTAGCTGAATATAAAATTAACTCCAGGGCATTTCTTTAAGAAAAAGGTGTTACTAGGGGTTTTATTCTTTGTCACTTTTTAAATTTATTACAAAATGATACTTTTTATGTTGACTTACAGTTTTTAAATGTATATAGATTTTTGTCACCATCACAATAATAATATAAAATGTGTCATAATCATACACAACTGCATTCTACTGTCCCTTTGTTTTATCACTCACAACTCTTCAGCACTACCAGTCTATTTTTCATTACTATACTTTTGTCATTTTGAAGTTCAATACGGTGCAGAATCTTTTTAAGACATGTGTGTTTCGCTAAGCATGATGTCTCAGCGGTTAATCCAAAATGGTTGTGTGAGCCAGTAGTTGCTTCATTCTTACTGCTGATTAATACTCTTTCCATTGTTTTGATTCCTCATGATTTGTTTTGCTCATTAGTCATCTGAAAGGTGTTCTAGTTTTTTCCAAGTTTTAGCTTTCTCAATTAAGAAAGTCATGAGAATTTGTGCAGATTTTTATCAGCATAGTTTTCACTTTTGTAAATTAAATAACAGTGAGTGCAACTGCTGTGTCTTCTGCTGTTTCACTTTCTTATTTTCTGCCAAGCTGCTTTCAGTGGCTACTGCATGTATTACTGCCCTTAATGGATCAGAGATGGTCTACATGTAACCTACACTTGATCTTGTCAGCTATCCTTACTTTAACTATGCTACTTGGTATGCAATAATATCTCCCCATGCTTTTATTACAGGATATATTTTCCTAATTCTAATTATTTTAAACATTTTTCCATCATCATCTTTGACAACTATACTGATTATTAATTCACATTTGAGGGCTTTGTTTAATGATGTTCTCACTCACTTTAACCCCAAATTTACCTGGTAGGAAACTGAATGACAGTTGTTGAAAAAGAGACTGGTGTTTATTTGGTTCAATTTTTTTTTTGGTCATGTGCATACCAACTGTATTTGATTCTTTTCTTAAGGTCTCTGAACATAAAGATTAAAGTGTCTATTGACTGCTACATTTTTTTCAGAATTTTAAATATGTACTACATGTACAGACATTATATTGTACATGAATGTTGTACATAATTATTTTCATTCTTTTTTGTCTAAACTTAAATGGTCTAGAAGCTAATCCCTTTTCCTCATCTTTATCACTGATACAGTATATCTTAAAAGATAGGGTATTAGATCAGACTGGAAAAACTAGTCTGTAATCTCAACTCTTTTGAGATACGTGGTCAGGATGATCAAAAATTCAAGGTTGATGGGCAGTGGTGGCATACTCTTTAATCCCAGTACTGGGAGGTTGAAGTAAGTGGATCTCTGAGATTGAGGTCAGCCTGGTCTACAGAACTAATTCGGGGACAGCCAGAGATACACAACCCTGTTTTCAAAAATCAACAAATAACAGAACAAATAACTGAGGGTTACCCTTTTCTACATAGCAAATTTTAGGTCATCTTGAGCTACATGAGAATCTTTCTTTAAAAGAACACAAAAAACTTATCATGAAGTGGAGGAAGCTGAGTGATTCTCAGTTTGCTAAGGAGAAGTCCATTCCCATTATAAAGTTATGAAAATATTCTAGTAACAGTTTTATGTTGGTTAATTTAGTACTAGTTTCCATAATAGATTTGTCTCAAATCTCAATTTTTTTTTGAACAATTTCAGTATAGGAACATATGTCTCTCCAGCACTGTGAAGTACACCTAATGAGTTGAGTGCCATTGCCCTCTCAAGTCATTCAACATTTCTGGACTTTGGTGTCTCTCAAGTATAAGGCTAAGAAATAAATGACACAGAAGGCATTCCTGCTTAATTCACCCAAAAATGTTTGCTACAAATTAGTTTTTTCTTCCCAGGAAGAGCAAATATCGAACTGAAAAAAAGTCTTTGATACTTGCCATTTACCACAACAGCGTTTTGTTTTGTGTTGTTCCCAGCAAGACCATATTAACAAGGTTAGGGCACATAGAAAAACATCTCTTTGGCTTGTTTAGTTTTTTACTGCTGGTCCTACTTCATCTGGGTATTACAGGCTGGATAAATGACTTCTAGACAAGTTAGGGATAATATTTTTGTATGGGGGATAAAATACTAAAATGACTATTTAGCTAGGTGGGAAAGCTCTGGATTTTCTTTTGACATTCAATCAGCTATACTGTTATATAAATATGCCAGTGACAAAGCAAAACATTTCCCAGTCAATGACAGCTAGCTTTTTATTTTAAATAATATAGTAGAATCCTTTGAAAAGTAAACTTGTGTTGCCTGTACATGGAGTATGCTCTTCTATCTGGGCTGCCTTGTCCAGCTTCAGTGGGAGAGGAAGCACCTAGCTTGCAGAGACTTGATGTATCAGGCTGGAGGGATACTCAAAGGACCCCACCCACACACTCAGAGAAGAGGATAAGAGATGACAGGATTGTGGGAAGGGCTGACCAGGAGGGAGCAGTGAGTGGAAAATGAGGTGAATACGTTTTTTTTAATTGAATTAAAAATTATGAGAATAAATAAGTGTTGGGAAAAATAGGAAACTTGTGAAGAATACCAATATGTGGAACATTAAAATAAAAAAACTTTGAAATAGTGACCAAATTTCTGGCTTTCCACATACCCACCCCCAAGAAGCCTCTAGGAAACTATCAAAAAATACTTTGAGGAACTAACTGCTGTGCTAAAATATCCAATTTAAAAAAAAAAAAAAAAATGACTAGAGAAACGGCTCAGCAATTAAGAGCACTGGCTGTTCTTCCAAAGGACCTGAGTTCAATGTCCAGCAACCACATGGTGGCTCAAAACCATCTGTAATGGGATCTGATGCCCTCTTCTAGTGTGTCTGGACGTAGCAACAGTGTACCTATGAACGAATAAATAAATCTTTTTAAAAAAGAAAAGAAATAGAAAAAAAATTATATTTTTATACACTTCAATAAACGATATAAACAAAATTAAGCAATTGTGAACATTATTTAATTTCTAGATTTCCATTTTCTATTAATTACTGATTATCTGAATATCTATTTTATAATAATTTCACAATATATGTTTCAATTTTAAGGAGTGGCTTTTTAAAAGGGGAACAGGCTTTTTAAATTTTTTTTATTTATATTTTAGATATTGCCTCTCCTTCCTAATAGCACTTTCCACACCCTTTTGCTTCTGAGAATGTGCTCACATCCCTCTTCCCTTGGGCATCAAGTTTCTATGGGATTAAGAGTATCCTCTCCCATTGAGGGCACACAAGGCAGTCCTCTGCTACATATGTGCCAGGGGCTTTTGACCAGCCCATGTACGCTCTTTGGTTGGTGACTTAGTCTCTGAAAGCTCCGAGGGGTCCAGGTTAGTTGACACTGTTGCTGTTCTTCCTATGTGATGGCAATCCCCTTCAGCTCCTTCAGTCTTTCCCCTAATTCTTACATAGGGTTATCTGTGTCTGTCTCAGCTACTGGTAGAGTCTCTCAAAAGATAGCCATGCTAGGCTTCTGTTATGGTATGGATCCCAAGTTAGGCCAGTCACTGGATGGCTTTTCCTTCCATTTTTGCCCCTGCTTTTCCTTTAGACAGGAAAGCTTCTGAGTCATACATTTTTAAAGATGGGTAGGTGTCCCCATACTTCAACTGGAGGCCATGTTTATCTATTGGAGATAGTCTCTTCAGGTTCCATCCCCCGGCTGTTAGGCATTTCAGCTAAGGTCATTACACATATTAGCCTCTCACATTCCAGGTCTCTCAGACTTTCTAGAGGTTCCCCCACCCACCACCCCACACTGCTGCATATTTCCATTCATACTCCTAATCCTCTGGAGTATGTCTCCTCAAACACTTCATTTTGCCCTCCCTTTTCCCTCTATCTCCCCTCTCCCACCCAGATACCTCCCTCCTGCCTCCTGTGATTATTTTGTTCCCCCTTCTAAGTGTAATTGACATGTCCACACTTGGACCTTCTTATTGGATCAAACCTAGGGCTTGCACTAAACACAGTAGCTTACTTCAAGGAAAGTTTTTCATCTTGTCATTCTCTTCCACTAAAACCTTCTCACCTGTGTATTTAATGATAGTAAATTAGAATTTATTCAAAAGTATCTCAAGACTCCAAGGTATTCAATCAGTGAGCAAGGCATATATATACCAAATGGTTTTATATCACTAATACTTAAATCTTGACAGTGTTTCAGGACGTTTTTTGCATTTTGACATAAATCAATCTTTGTTTTAGTAAAACCATGACTTTGTCTCATTAGTGATTCATCAAAAGCTGCACCACTTGTTTCTTATTGTTCTTACAAGTTATTTGGAATTTCCATGTAGGCATATGATGATAACCTTTGCTTATAGTATCTGAAACCTAGTACCTTATAATTAGCAGAACTACTTTTACTTAGTTTCTGCAGCATTCTATTTGTTGATTTTTGTTGATTTGGTTGTTGTTTTTGTTGTTATTGTTGTTGAACATAATATATACATGTGATTTGTTTTATGGTATTGTAGTTTATTGTGTTTCAGTACAAACACTGGATAAATTTCTTGGGTAAAATAAATGGAATAATATTATATATACTTCATTGTAATAAATGCATACTGTGTATTTAAATTAAAATGTAATGGATGATCTGTTCCTTGCCGGAGGTGTAATGCATTTGTAAGGCTGTGTTTAATGCTCAGACAATGGTAGGGGTTTGCTCCAAATTAACCTGTATGTTACGGTACTTGATTGGCTTTCCTTTCTTGAGTTTATTATTTCTATTGAGAGTAGGAACCAAAGACTTGAACAGGATATTTCATGAAACAGGAGGAATTCAGTTCTGGATATTAAAAAGAAAGGAAGGAAGGAAAAGAAAAGGGTGGATTAAAGTAGGAATAAGTAGGGGCTCTTATTCTGAGTTCAATTCCCAGTAACCACATGGTGGCTCACAACCATCTGTAATGGGATCTGATGCCCTCTTCTGGTGTGTGTGAAGACAACTACAGTGTACTCATAAATTAAGCAAATAAATCTTCTAAAGAAAAAGGTAGGAATAGGCATGCACTGGCTACTTTATTGGTTGGCTGATTGATAATAACAAAATCACTATGTAGTTTAGTCTGACTTAGAACTTGCCATGCAGTCCACACTGTCTTTGAACCCCACATGCTAGATAGAGACCTGGACCACCATGCTTGCATTTCCTTAGTAATTTTTTTTAGAGTGTTAAGAGGCCCCAAACACTAAAATTGCTAAAAACCTATCCCCTAGAAAAAGATGTGCACAGTATACCAAGAGGTATATATAAAATGGTTAATACTAATTGTCCATAATGATCTGAAATCAGAGCATGTAAAAATGTATTATAAATAGAGTAGGGGTATATTATAAGTACTTTATAGTAGTAAAATTTAAACAATCTATAGGTGTATGCATTAGGCATAAATTTTAAACAAATAAATGGAACCAAACTCAAAGCAATATGTATTACATTTTTTAATGTATTGCTCATAAGCATTCATAGTAAAGTTAGAAGATTCATGTTAGATAATGGAAATATAGTGGTTAATGTGTAAGATAGGATCACTTTATTTTAGAAGAAGTAGGAAGTGACACTGGCTTGCACACTCACAATGATTTTGATGACAATGCTTGGTGGTAGCTAACAAGGTGGCTTTGCTTTATTTTAGTTTATTAAGCATAGAACTTTGTTTATGCAGTTTTCATACAAGTATTATATCTTGCTTTGAAATAGATTATCTTGTTTAAATTGAGATGAAATAGTTTCATCAGTTTGTTTTTAAGATTAACAGAAAATATTCATGGGACTACATTTTTGTTTAAAACAGCATTATCTATCTTACTTGATAGTTTCAGAATGTTTTTCTTTATTTTCATAGTTGTTAATTTGTGGTTTTTAATCCATCTTATCTACTATTACTCTATAAAATCTCAGTTTTTAAGCTTCATTATGAAATAAAATCTATAAGTATTATTTATCTAGTACTGTACAAATTGTCTTTTATTTAAACTTTTTCATTAAAATTTTGTTTTTTATTTGATACAGATAGTCGTACAAGCACTGCAGTGTTCCCATTACTCAATTCTTTGGCAGTTGGTGAAAATTACTGACGGTTCTCCTTCCAAAGTAAGTAAGAGCTTCTGTAGGTAGAAGGGTCTACAAAAATAATAACCATACTAAACTAATTTAATATGTTTCATAAATTGTTATCTTTCTAAAATGATAATTTATTCTTAGTCAGCTTTTGCTTTATTTGTGTGCTGTACTTCAACCAGTAGTCACAAAACATCCCTTACGCATGTGTACACATATTTTTTTAAAAAGCACAAAACAAAAACATTTGTAAGAAACAGCAGCAGTATTCATTTCTGTTAAAAAACAAAAGTGTGCTATTAACCAAAGCTCATAAAGACAGTTAGAAAGAAGGCAAGCATGAGTCTGCCAGTATACAACTTTTATTCTGGGCCAGGGTAGTCAATGTAAGCTACAAATAATTTGATAATTCTGGATCTCTGATTGTATGAGACCAAATAGAAAACACAGGATAGAAAATAAAACATTGTTCTATTTTAAGAGTGGATGCTGGCTTTTTTATAAGAAAATTTTAAAAAATACTGAACTTTTCTCATTTATGGTTACTTCTAATCTAAAGTCTCATTAAGTCCCTAGAAGTTATGAGTTGTCTAATATCTCTCACAAACTCAAGGTCCCGGAAAGATAGCTCTGATTCAGTTGTAAACAAACACCAGCACCACTTGTGGTGAGGCTTTAAAAACAAAACAAAACACCTAGTTAAAATTTTTCATTACTTAAAAGGAAGAATGTCTCTGATCAAACTTAGAACCATGGATTAGTTTTCATAGAGAAATCTATTTCAGAGCTAAAAATCATATTGAGGCTTTAAGAGTTCTGAAGTGATTTCCTCAAATACCTAACAATCAAATTTTGTTTGGTTCGTTTTTGGTTTTGTTTTTTGAAGCAGTGGTTTTTCTTTGTAGCTCTAGCTGGCTGGAACTCATTTTGTTGACCAGGCTGACCTGGAATTCACAGAGATCCATCTGCCCCTGCCTCCCAAATGATGGGATTAAAGGCATGAGCCACCACTGTTTGATTATATCTAAATCTTCTAAAAGCACGTGGCTTACAGAATTTTTAGCAAATATAATTTTATTACAAAAAGGGAGAAATTTTTTAAAAATCTGTCCAACATAAATATGAAATGTTTAATTGTTTCATGACATTAATATTAGAACATATAAATAAAATAAATATTTAAAGAGCCAAGTAAAATGATTAATATGTGTGAATATCCTCAACATATGATTTTAATAGGCAATAGAATTTCAACTATTAGAACAAAAACACAAATTCTTCATAGTAATCCTGAGTTTCGCTTTTTTCTACATAATGCAGTTGTTGAACTGGTATAAATTCTTGATAAATGTTTAAAATGTCTTCTCTTGTATTTTCTATAGTGACATTATGCTGTTATTGATAGCTGTACAGTTAGAACTCAGAAACTTCAAAATCATTTAGTTAAACCTGATTAACTAGAGGAAGCACAGAAGGAAAATTGTTGTGACTGTGACCTTCCTGATAGATCACATGTGAATAAAGTGCTCTAGGGAAATCTTCAAAATTATCCCGTAAAGTATTTGTTATCAAAACCCTATCCATTTTCCTACAAATTTGGTAACTTCCTTTTTTCTTTATAGCTGAGCAAAATTCCATTTGAATATATATCACATTTTCATATTACCAACTAATACACTTCTCACTCATTCCATTTCCTAGGTATTGTGAATAGAGCAATGACCATTGATGTTCAAGAATCTCTGTAGTGGGAAATAGAGTCCTTTGGGTATATAACCAAGAGTGATACATCTGGGTCATATGAGAATTCTATTTTTTAACTTTTTAAGAAACCTGCATGCTCATTACACATTGGATGCATTTGTCAACACTACCACCAGCATTTGTTGTCGGTTTTGTTGTTGCCCAGCTGATGGGTATGAGATAGAACCTCAAAGAAGTTTTATTTTGTATTCCTATAACAGCCAAAGATATTGAGTACTTTTTAAAAAAATCTTTATTACCTATTTGTATTTTCCATTTTGAATATTCTCTGTTCCATCCCATAACCCATTTTTTGTCTTGTTCTTTGTTCTTCATTGTTTCATGATTTGTTATGCATCTAGAATAGGATTTTTGAGTCAACAGTTATGATATACTTAAAAGATATAATGTTGGTTTCTTTATAGAGAGATTTTTCTTAAATTTGATTGTCTTCTGACCTGTCAAGAGCACTGTCATTCAGGAGATTCTAAATGATAACTATATTTGACACTTAAGTTATAATTGGTGATAAACCTTTTGTAGTGAAATATTTGAACAGGTTGTGGCAGAACAGTTTTAGACCTTTTTGTAAAATGTAGGTGTGCTTGGGTGTCAACCTGAGAGTTGAAGCTGTTTGACAAGTTCACAAGTCTTGCTTGTTCGGTATTCTTTGCTCCAGTGCCCCCTAGTGAAGGTTTCTACAAGCAGCTTTCACTGGCTTCTCAGACAAGAAACATTCGTTCTTACTTTACCTCTTTCTGAACCTATACAAAAGTCTGGTAAATAAGAGTTGGAACTAAAGAGTTGCCTTTTTTATCCTGAAGATAAAGAATTTATAGTTTTTCCCACTTGAGTATTGTTCTGTGGTCTTTCTTTATAAATGCCTGTTTAACTTTTTTTTTTTTTTTTTTTTTTTTTTTTTTTTTTTTTTGAAGTGGGTTCTTGCTGTGTGGCTCCAGATACCTAGAATTCATTATGAATACGGGGCTGGTTTTAAATACACAAAGATCTGGCTGTTTCTGTCTTCCAAACATACTATGACACCTAGCATGTTCTGTTTTCTATAATCTTACAAGTATGATACCCTACCTACCCTGCCTGTTTCTCTTCTAGACTGCTTGGAATCCAATCTTTGCCACTGGACTCTGGCCCTAACCCGAATTCTTTAAGTCAAAACCAGTATTCTTTATATTACTATTAATTAAATTGTTAATGAAGTTCTTGATTAAAAATGTGTTCCTTCTTTACATTTATGACTATAGTGTCTCCTGAATCTTCCACCTTAATATTTAAACAGACTAAAGAAAAGAGTAGGGCAAAGCCTGCTAGAGGGACAACATCCTTTCAACCTTGTACTTTCTTCCACAAATCATATTCCTAACAATAAGCTGAATGTTTAAAAGGAGGAACAAGCTCTTCTCCTTCTCCTCTTCCACTGCCTCTTCTTCTTGTTCCCCCTATTCCACCTTTGTAGCTATGAAGAAGAAATCACTTACTCGGATCCTTGGGCAGAATTTCTATAGTAGGAATAGCTAGGACCTCTCCATCTACAGGTACTACTCTGAGGAGAAAGGAACGAGGCAAGGATTAAGAGATAAGAGCTACTCCTAAAGGAACAAAGTTTCACTATAAACAATTTCTTTTACTTTTAGAATCTTTATTTCAACATTTTGATTTTTGAAAATTTTGTTCTCTTAATCTATCCCATTAGTTGAAAGTTTACCTTTGGCCATTCTGTGACTACCAGAGTTTATGTCCAGTCACAAGTAATTATATGACTAGTCTAAAAAAGATCGTCAAAAAGATCCAAGTCTTATATCCATTAACACTTTGCTTTAATTCCGGCACTTAGCCCTCAGAAAGCTAAGTTCAAGGCCAACCTCTTCAAATCATCTGAGAACCAGAAATAAATATTTTCAATGTGGAAAAGTAAAAACTCATGGTCCATGGTTTCAGCATTTTATTAAGAGTGTATACTGTTGGGGAGACTAGGGGCAGGGGCAGCATATACTATGTTTGAAACCTAGACCTGGACCTCCAGTTCTTGCTTTCTGGTAGAATATCTATGATGAAGGGTAGTTTAAGAGTTCCTCTGTTTTCATTAGTCTGTCAAATGATAGATACTGTTTAATACTTAAACTTATTGAAATATTATTTCCTGAACTAAGTAAGAATAAGGAGTGAAAAGATCTATCCTAAATTATTATTACAGTGTAAAGGAGAAATTTTTTAATGAGCTTGTCAGTGACCAAAATATTCTATTTTAAGAATATTTAGGCAGCCACCAGAAACAATGACTTGACCAAATTCTTAAGAAAATGGCTGCATCTAGAGAATATCATTCTGAGTGAGATAACCCAGTCACAAAAGAACAGACATAATATGCAGTCACTGATAGTGGGATGCTAACCCCCAGAGGCTCGCACTGCCCCAGAAACAACTCACAGACTGTAGGAAGTCCAAGAAATAAAGAAAACAAAACAAAACAAAAAAATCTTTACACAACAAGAAAACTTTGACTATTTTCATGTTACATTTTGTTTTGCATGTACTTTGTGCTCATTGTAACTATTGGGTTTTCGATGCATACAGTCAAACCTTTAAAAAGATCAAGTACTGACTATTCATATAGATTTATGTAAAAATTATTTTAAAATCTGAAAAAAAAGTACTGACAAATGTATAATTTTATGCAAAAAATGCTTGAAATCTGTACATTTATCTTTGTTTTGTAAAATAAAGATGTTATTTAAAAAAAGAATATTTAGGGACTTGGGAGATAGTTCAGCCACTAAAGTAGTGTGATTCTTGTGCCATCAAAAACATGAGTTCAGATCCCTTGTACCCACCTAAAACATGGGTATGGAAGCACATGTCTGTACCTAGTGTTGTAGAAGCCAAAACAGGCAAGTCCCTGGAGCATGCTTGCCAGGCAGCCCAGGCAAATCAGTGAGCTCCAGGTTCAGTGAGACACTCTCAAAGAATAATATGGAGAAAGACTGAGAAAAAGATCTAGTGTTCACTTCTGGACTATGTATACAAATATGCACACACACAAATACATATGCACACATATGCCAAAGAATATTTAGACAAAACCTAACAATCTCTTTTCTAGTACAAGGATATGAGATTTTGTCCAACAAAATTAATAACAAAGGAGTCGATTTTCCTATCAGACCACTTTTTAAAAATACATATTATCATACTTAATATTTTTTGGCTCTAGCAATCTGTTCCCTTCCTTCTATAGGTTTCTTAGTTTGAATTTTTTTCTAATAATTAAAAGGCACGACTTGTTAGTTAAATGGTTATGAGATGCTGGCCAAATGTGTCTTTAAAAAAAAAAAATCAGTTCCTCCCATCCCCCATCCCCTCCTCCCTTTCTCCATATATATGTATGAATGTATGTATGTATGTATGTATGTATGTATGTATGTATGTATGTATCATTGGGTGTGAGGGATGATCTTTTGAGTTAAATACTAAATTTTTAAATATTGGCTCATTCTAGCTACTGGTGACAAAATAAGTTGCCTCTTCTTAAGCTTCGGTTTTCTAATATACAGGAGAAAAGGGATATTAATTGCTGATAAGGTTTTTGAGATAACTAAAATTGATTTATTTCAGTTAGCAATTGAATATTTCTACGGTACATGTTAAATTGTTGATTTTAAATCTCAGCTCTTGCCATTGTTTTCAGCTGCCAAAACCAAGAGTTTATAATAAAAGATCAATTATCTGCAGTATAAACATGCATGGTGGCTAGTGTAGGATTGAGGTACAGAGTAGTAAATCTGTTCCTCCATCTAAATTGAGATAATTTGTACATTTTAAGTCTCTCGTTTTGATCCTTACAATCAATACGTTTTCCTGTCTATCTGACTCTTTTAACTTCCTAGATATTTTTATAGTACATCTTTTTATAGTACAGGAAAAATCAAGGTATCTTTTGGAACTACAATAAGCAAGTTAAGGTTCCTGAGTCATAGATGCATTAACTTTTAGTTAATAACAGAAACCAGCAAGCTCATGCCCTTTAATCCTCATTTCTTAATTATTTTTAAATTTAAAGTTTTTAAAACTTACTATGATTGTATGTACATGACTTGTGAATATGTGAGGTCACAAATGGTGGCTCTCTTTTTTTACATTATATGAGCTCCAGGATTGAACTCAGATCATTAGTCTTACACTACAGGCAGTAGCCCCTGATGAGCCATCTTGCCAGGCCCTGAGTTTAAACTATCCGCCTTCCTAAAATGAATACTTTGGCTCTCTCTCCCTTTTGATTTTGCTCATTCTCCTTGTCTTAGTCAGGGTTTCTGTTCCTGCACAAACATCATGTCCTAGAAGCAAATTGGGGAGGAAAGGGTTTATTCAGCTTACACTTCCACATCGCTAGTCATCACCAGAGGAAGTCAGGACTGGAACTCAAGCAGGTCAGGAAGCAGGAGCTGATGCAGAGGCCATGGAGGGATGTTACTTACTGGCTTGCTTCCCATGACTTGCTCAGCCTGCTTTCTTATAGAACCCAGGTCTACCAGCCCAGGGATGGCACCACCCACAATGGTCTGGACCCTCCCCACTTGATTACCAGTTGAGAAAATGCCTTACTGCTGGATCTCATGGAGGCATTTCCTCAATGGAGGCTCCTTTCTTGTGTCAAGTTGACACAAAAGCAGACAATACACTCCTCTTAACTTATTGAGACCTGTGTAGGAAAGTGAGATGGCAAATCTGATATGGCTTCCTGAACTGACTGCCAGTTTTGAGGCAATAAAGTTATATTTTAAAAAGTATCTTATTGAAAGATAAGAGTACCTATAATCACAGACTATATCATCACCTGGATGATAATCATTGTTTTTTAAGTTGTTTTTCTATTGCTGTGATAAAATACCACAGTGAAGGCAACTTATAAAAGAAAGCATTTAATTTGCTTACAACTTCAAAAGATTTAGAGTCCATGACCATGATTTAGAGACCATGACACTGAAGCTGTAGCTGGGTGCTTACATCTTGGTCTACAAACATAAGGCAGAGCACAAACTGGGGGTGGTATGGGCCTTTGAAATCTCAAAGCATGCCCCAGTGACTTCCTTCAACAAGATTACACATTCTAATTCTTCACAGTTTCACTAACTAAGGACAAACATTCAAACACAGAGCCTATCAGGGACATTCTTTCAAACCCCCACAGTCATGTTTGCCGAGTGACTATCATGCCTATCATGTCTAGTCTCACAGTAGCCTACATACAACACATATTAACTATTTCATCTGGAGTTTTCCACTTGGTATATTGATAGTTGTACAGTTATGTTTCTCAGAGAAAACAGACTTGACAGTTACTTTTGTCTGTTTTACAATTAATTAGGTTCCCAATTTAATAATCTTCTCTATCCTTCCAAGTGTTTGCATTATGTCACCATGTGTCACTTGTGTATTTGACACTGCCTGTGTCAATGCAAAATACAGCTTTCACTTCAAAGGTATTAAAGGATAGTTTATTTTTAATCTGAATATGAGTGACCATGTCCCAGCAACATGTTTTCAGCTACCTCAAGTAGTATATTTCACCATGGAAGTCTTTGCATGCTATTTCATTAATTACAAAACAAAGTCCTAAATCAAGGAATTTACCAAATACACATTGTGAGAACTACAGATCAGTGAGTTTTACCAAAGTATAGGAAACTGCTTCAAGCCTCAGATACCATCAGGTAACAGTCATAACTTTGGATTGGTAGAAGCTTCGTATGTATACATTTTATGAGTTTTTTTTTCTGATAATCAAAAAGATATAAGGTCAGACACAAGTGGGCAATGAATCGTTACAATGGAAATTAAACATAGCTAAATATGATTTACTATTTGGCTATAGGTCTACAGTATTTTAACTTTCTATAATCAGAAAATTCTAATTTCATCCTGCCTTATAGAATCTTTAACACTGGTATGGTCATATACTTATAGCCTTCCCATTCTGCCAAGAGCTTGATAATACCTTCTCAGTATCTGTAAATTCAGTCCTGGATCCAGCTGCACAACAAACTACCTTTTAAGAATGCTTCCAAGACAACTTCTGACCCAAAATTGTTCAGAATAAATCCCATACTTTCCCCTGTCCTCACGCCACATACTCTGTTCTGGTTGACTGTTACCTCAACTGCCTCTCGCCTCATGCTTTACAAATGTTTGAGATTGAAAGTTTAAGGAACATTGAAACATAGATATGTAATTATTTACCTGCAGGAAATTTAAAAGTCTTTAAGATTGTCCTTAATACGTTGTACAATATAGGCTTATTCCTCCTTCAGAATATGTGCTCATGTTAGCAAAAGTAAGTATATTTTTGAAGTGTCATTTGGCTTGTGAGGATTCCAAAACAGTACCAAACAAAATAGTTCTAAATAATTTTAAGTTTAATAGAGTAACTTTTAAAGTGATTTCCATATGGTTTTTATTCAGATAATTATTCTAACTTACTCTTTTATACACAAATATAATGCTGAATTATATACCTGTATATGGCTTATTTGTCTGGGGAAAATGAGTCCTAGTAGCATAGTCCTGGTTTGAAAATGTAATCAAAACTGCCTCCTTACTAGGGATGTGTTTGTGTTTAGTTTGTTTCATGGTTTTTGAGGAACAGGATTTTGTGTGTAGCCCACAATGCTGACATTTCTGATTCTCCTACTTTAGCCTTTCAAGTGCTGAGATTATAAGTCTGCACCACTACACTTAGTTTAGAGATTTTTGTGAAAGGGAGGCTTCTATTTGAGGGTATTTGGCAGATGGTGTTTGTTTCGAGACTGGGCTCTCACTGTGTTGGACAGGTTGATTTGGAATTCTTGAGATCACTACCTTCTTAACTCTTTGGTTAGGTGCTACTAATATGTACAGCAATAGAAGCCTTTCATTTTTCCCATACCAAACTGCATCCAACATTATTTAAAATATTTTTTATGAACAATCATGTGATTCCAAGCAGGGCATAGGCAAGCAATCATTAACAGTTTACAGATCTTCTAGACTTTCTTCTGGTATGAACTACCAAAGTCAGAAATCCAGTGATGCGTTCATGCTTTGAACAGGGAAAAGACTGACTTCACATTACAATTTTTTTTTTACAAGCTGACTTTGACTTGCAGAAAATGAAATGAAAATAGCAGAATGACCAGTCTAAAGATTCATGGTCATCTAGAAAAGAAACCACTGTTCTTTTAAGGAAAACAATCTCAGTGATATTGCTGGAAAGTCCCAAATCTCCCAATACACAAGCAAAATCAGTTTTAGGGGTCCAAGTTTCAATAGGTTTCTGTTTTTAAGGAGCTAAGTCTATGCTTGTTGTAGAGGGGGAGGGTGATATAAAAATACTGAATTTTGTGGTATAAACAAGGCATTTTGTGCCAACATGGCCATACCCATCAACATTAGAAGAAAGGAATCTTCTTAAATTAGCAAAAAAAAGAAGTTTTTTTCTCTTATCAATCTGATTTGGGAGAGATTTTGTTAGTTACACATGCTTCCCTTCCCCTACCCCCTCAAAAAAAGAGATATTCTGTGTGATAGTAGCATGGCTTTTTTTAAAAAGTAAAACAAAATTCTGCAATTTTAAAAAATTGTTTTATTTATTTACATTCCAAATGTCCCCTTTCCCAGTCCGCCTTCCAAGAATTCTTTACACTTACCTTCTCCCCTTTGCCTCTGAGAGGGTGCTCCACCATCCTACCACCGCCACATTTTCCTTCCCTGAGGCATCAAATCTCTACAGGATTATTCAGTCCTCTCCCATGCTCCCATGGAGGCCAGACAAGGAGTCCTCTGCGACATATGTACCAGGGGCCAAAGACCAGCTCCTGTATACTCTTTTGGTAGCTTAGTCTCTGGGAACTCCCAAGCATCCCGGCTAGTTGATACTGTTTATCTTTCTATCTTTCTATCTTTCCCTTCAGCTCCCCCAATCCTTCCCCAAATTCTTCCATAGGGGTACCCAATCTCATTCCAGTGTTGGCTGTATCTGTGTCCTTCTCAGTCAGCTGCAAGTAGAGCTTCTCAGAGAACAGCCATGCTCAGCTCCTGTCTGCATTCCTCTTAGAAGAAGAAACAAAATATTCAAGGGAGGCAGAGAGGGGGTAGAATCTGGGTAGGAGAGGGGAGGTGGAGGGGAAAGGGGAGCAGGATCAGGTATAGGAGGGGAGACAGGAAAGAAGCCCAAAGGTCCAGGTGAATAAATGGAAATAGGTAGCTACAGGTGGTGGGGGAAACTCTAGAAAGCCCCAAAGACCTGGAATGTGAGAGCCTCCCAAGACTCAGTGGAGATGACCTTAGCTGAAATGCCCATCAAAGGGGAGATGGAACCTGAAGAGGTTGCCTCCAGGGGATAGACAGGTCCCCAGTGGATGGATGGGGTATCAACCTACCTTAAAAATTTTTGACCCAGAATTGTTCCTGTCTAAAAGAAATGCAAGGACAAAAATGGAGCAGAGATTGAAGGAAAGACCTCCCAGTAACTGGCCTAACTTGGAATCCATCCCATGGGCAGGCACCAAACCCTGACTGACACTATTACTGATGTCATGTACTTGCAGACAGGAGCCTAGCGTGGCTGTCCTCTGAGAAAAGAGTTTCTACCAACAATTTTATACACCTTGATTTAAAAAATTATTTTAAACAGTAACCAGTTATTTAAAACAATCTGTGCCTGGTTTGTTTTGGTATCTTCATTTTCTGCAAAAAAAAGTTCCCATGCTTGCCAACACTCGTTTTTCCCCATGGGTGTCTTCTTTTTCTTTTCAGGGACTTTTTACCCTGGACTCTGGCTTTGGAGGAGCCAGTTTAGCAGACAACTTTGACGATTTTCCCCTGGTGGTTTCTTATTAACAGGGCTTTATCTCTTAAATGCTGGATAAATTTACATTTCTTTTCAAAGCTCAAAGTTCAGTCTCTAGTACCAAAGAGGGAGGGGAAAATTTTTTTTTAAAGGAAATACCAGGTTTGTCAGCAAATATCTTTAATCCCACTCAGAAGGCAGAAGCAGTTGGCTCTCTGTGAGTTCTCAGCCAACAGCCAGGGCTACATAGTAAGACCCTGCCTCAAGAGAAAGAAAAAGGGGCCTGATGTAAAACTCTACAGGATAAGGGTACTTGCTGCAAGAGCCCAGTGACCTAAGTTCAACCTTGGAACACACAGTATGGAAATTAAAAACTGACTTCTGCAAATCATCCTGTGCTTTGGCATATACACATATTTACACACAACAAACATAGAAAAATATCTTAAAAACAAGAAGAAAATAACATTTATCTTCATACTTTTAAATATTACCATGTTGGAATATTATCAGACTTGTCTAATGAGAAATTGTGTTTATCTCCAAGCTTAGAATTAAGTTACTTATTCCTTTTCCCCCTAACAACATAGCAAGCACTACACTGTGAAAATAGGAAACACATTTCTTGCTAACTTGTTATTTTCTTTTCAGTTTGCTGCTGCACTTTAATATCATTTTGAAAGTTTAATTATCATTTCAATTACATGTTTGTGTACATGTAAGTGCAGGTGCATAGGAAGGCATCAGACCTCCTGGAACTGGGACAGTTAGTTGTGAGCTGCCCAGTATGAATGCTGGGAGCCAGACTCAGGTCCTTAGAAAGAGCAGTACATGCTCTAACCACTGAGCAATTTCTTAGTCTCACATTCCATTATCTTACTACTACATTATGTGTTAGAGAGCTAACACTTCTAATATCAGCATAGATAAATCTACATTTATAAAGGAAAATCTTTCTGAATATTCACATCTCTCATTTTATTATTAACTATGGCTGGATGTATGATAACGTTGGGTTCTCTACTCTTTTATTATGTTCAATAAATAGGAAATAACTGTATTAATTGGTTCCCAATAATGAGTTTAATTTTGTGGTTTCCTTTACAATAAACCAGTTGAACTATTTTTTGTTTATTATTTCTTGGATCAGATTTCTGAGATATGATTATTCATGTTTGCATATTTGAATGTGTTTTACAGGAGGATTTGTTGGTATTGAGGAAAACGGTGAAATCTTTTTTGGCTGTTTGCCAACAGTGCCTATCTAATGTTAATACACCAGTTAAGGAACAGGTAAAAAAAAGAAATTCTTAGTTAATATTGCTCTGTATTGACTATTAACAACCCAAATATATTGAGGAACACTGAAATATGTAATTTTTCAATATTAGAATATATACAACCTAGAGTTTTAATGTCTAGATATTTTTAAATTATGTATTCTGTTCTTATACTTAACAAGTATACTGTTGTGAGCTAGAAGACTTAGGTTCAAACTAAGAAGTCTTGATTCCTAAGAATTCTGTGCTAAAATATTAAGGGTTTAGTGAGCTGTCCTTTAATTTGCATTGACTTCTTACCTTCAGCTCCTAATACCAGAAAGAGCTTCATTCATATATGTACATGTGTGTATATATGTTTATGTGAGTATATGCATACTTATACATGTGAGTACTTTGGCCCATTTATCTAAATTATGTCTCTACTACTCATCCCAAGTAACTCGTCCCCTGACCATCATAAAGTACACACATGAATATTGTATAGCTATGGAAAAGGGTACTGGCTTTGATATATAAAATGTCAAATGAGCAGCTCTTTCAGAGCACTAAGTTCCTGAGTCTGTATACTTCAGTAGTAGTATAGAATCAGCATTCAGGTGAGGAAATCCTTGTAACAACAGACTCTCTTGTTAAAGAGGGACCCACGAAATTGAAGATTTTTCAATTATAAAAATTTATTGATTGTCTATTTTAGAATGCTTTTCTATTAAAGAATACTTGAAAATAAAATGAAAAGTTTCTATCTAGTTTTTTACTTTTGTATTTGGGTTAGAAAATAAGTCATATTAAAGGCTATTCATCCTTTACAGTCTTTTCTTAAAATAAACTGCCACAAGTCTCTTCATAGCAGTTATAGATGGTCTTTCCTAAAGCTTACTCTAACTCTCCAAAACCCACCATTAATTACTGCCTAAAGTATCTAGCTGTGGCCAGTTAAACCAAAATCTTAAGTTTCTGCTCTGATATGTTTTATATCCAAAGTAGTCTGGGTTAAAAATATTTTCCTGGATTCTTTTGAAAGTGCCCACCTTTATAAATAGCTTTTTCTGAGCATCTTAATATATGGTCTGAATCTAATTTTAATCCTATTTCTAAAACATTTTGTATTAGTTTTTAAATCTAAATAGTAGCTTAAATTTTGACTACTACCTTTTTAAGTTGTAATTTTTCATAAGTTATGCTGATTGCTTAAGTGGTATATAATTGATTTCTAATGCCATCTGTTAATTAATTCTG
This sequence comes from Micromys minutus, assembly GCF_963924665.1. Classification (NCBI taxonomy): domain Eukaryota; kingdom Metazoa; phylum Chordata; class Mammalia; order Rodentia; family Muridae; genus Micromys; species Micromys minutus. Next base: position 32,294,112 of record NC_137956.1, read on the forward strand.
TATTACCAAAGTTGAACTTAACATTTTTTTTAAATTCAGGCCAAAATCTCAGTCTACTGTTCTTTAGTAAAAATACAATTAGAAAATAATGTCTTCAATGTAACCATTGTTTAATGAGAAAAAATAATTCATCAGGTTAATAAATATGAAAGGTTGGAACTTTCATTTTTTCTTGTGTTGGTGTTGAAATGTTATAATTTAGTATGTTTTCCATTACTTTGGTTTGTATTTATTTCTGTCTTCATATATTAATAGATAATCCTATTTTCGTGTACTATTCTGTTAATCATTTCTTCTTGAATTGCAGGCTTTCATGCTGCTCTGTGATCTTTTAATGATTTTTAGCCACCAGTTAATGACAGGTGGCAGAGAGGGACTTCAGCCTTTGGTGTTTAATCCAGATACTGGACTGCAGTCTGAACTCCTCAGTTTTGTGATGGATCACGTTTTCATTGACCAAGATGAGGAAAACCAAAGCATGGGTACTTAGAACTTTTTCACCTTGTCAACCTTAAAAGATAGCAACAGTGGGTCGGAAAAATCCAGTTCTAAGATGTACAGAGATTTATCTTTTGTTCTTAAAATAAGTTGAATAAAAATATTTAAGAAATAAGCTGAGTGTGGTAGTAGTGCATGCCACTAATCCATGCTGATTGTCAGTTCAGCACTGACTGTGCTACATAGTAAGTTCTGTGTGGGGGGAAAAAATCAATCCCAAATAACAGTGGGCCAGAATGTGAGGGTGTCAGTACACACATATGCTATCATTTAGATCTTTGAGTGTAACTTTCTCCAGAATTACGAATAGATGCGCCAGTGTGAGGAAAACAGTATTTGTTATGAATGTTTTTACAAACTTTTAAAAGTACATTTCATTGGGTACTGAAGATAGCTGCTGCTCTTCAGAAGAACCTGGGTTTAATTCCTATACCAACGTGGGAGCTTACGACTGTCAGCAATTCCAGTACTAGGGAATTTGATGCTCTCTTCTGACCACCTTGGATACCATTTAAGCACATGGTCCACATGTATATGCAGGCAAAACACTCATACACATTAAGTAAAATAATTTGGGGGATCTTTTAGGGTTTTTTTGTTTGTTTTATTGGGAAAGGTTTTCTCTGTATAGCAGAGCCCAGATTATCCTGGACTCAATTTGTAAGCCAGGCTGACTTCAAACTCACCTGCCTTGCCTCCCAAGTGATTGAATTGGTGATCTCACCAAGCCCTGCAAAATAAATTTTAATTAAATAAATAAAAATGAAAATTCATTTTATTTGAGCCTAGAGACAAAGTGTTTAGTAGCACTTGATGGCTACACTTTTACAGAACCCAAGTTAGTTCTGGCATATGCCATATACTCAGTTCAGGTCATGTGCAATATACTCAAACAAATACAAACATGTAAATAAATAAACATTAAATGTGTTTATATCTATAGTTTTTGACAATTATATAATCACCAAAAAGTGAAGCCTGTTTTCGAACTTGCTCTGTAGACCAGGCTGGCCTTGAACTCATAAAGATCCACCTGTCTCTGCTTCCTCAGTGTTGGAAGGGAACATGTGTGCCCCCACTTATATTTCCATTTCTCTTTTTTAAAAAAAAATATTCTTTGTCTATATCTTAGAAATTTCTTCATTGGGGAGATATATTAGCATATAAGAAATGCAGAAATTAGAAAGGGCAGGATTTTAGGAAAAACAGTATGTTGTGATGAAAATATAAGAGAAGCAATGTCTTTATAGCTTCTTTATCTTAGCATTGCTAGAAGGTAGGGGTCGTAGTTCTGAAGTGGTAGCTTAATATTTCCATCCATTATAAACTAAATTGGATAGGATTGCAGCTCACTGACAGAGCATTTACCTCCATGTATAAAGATCCAGAATTTGGTCCCCATCACAGCTAGAGAGATAAATAGATAAATAAACGAGAACTGATAGTCAGCTAGTTTTTAATTGTACATTCTCTGCAGAAACAGACTAAATTCATAACCACCTCATTTTCTGTGGCTAGAGGGTGATGAAGAAGATGAAGCAAATAAAATTGAAGCCTTACATAAAAGAAGGAACCTACTTGCTGCCTTCAGCAAACTTATCATTTATGATATTGTTGACATGCATGCAGCTGCAGACATCTTTAAACACTACATGAAGGTATTGTCTCATATTTTTATCCTTTCTGTATCATAGAGAAATAGGTAATTTAAATGAATACATAACTAAAATAGCTTTCAAAAGTGTATGGTGGGTAATTTTGTGATGAAGTCTATCTCTGGTAAATGTACTTAAGCTCTTTATCAATCTGGAGTATTAATTATTCCATATTGTGTAAGCTTCTCACTGCCCTCTCTCTTTTCTATAAGCTTCTTTTCCTGCCCTGTGTATATAGAATTTCCCATTATCAGGGAAATAGAGATGCATAAAATATGTTGCTTTTTTTTTCCTAATTATCCTTTCCCCGTGGTATATTGGTTCTGAACAGTAAACCTTATATATTCAAATTTTTATCAGCCATAGCATTTTTTTACTCCTCTACTCATTAGAGGATCTACCTATTTTGAGTATTTTAATAACAGTTTGTACCTCTGAATATGTAGCTATATTGTCTTGCTACTAATACTTGCTACAAGTATTACCACCTGTACTTGATCAAAGTAAAACAAAATATTTGAGCTCTCAGCTACCTTATTGTGCTAAAATAAAATACAAAATACCAAACACAATAACATAGATGTATTGCTCTAATCCAAACCACTCATGTGGGCTTGAATGTTAAAAGTAAATTGTTGTGCTTGCATTTCTTCATTGCATTCATGTGGGTGTTGTGTCCTGGGGACTCACATGGTAGACAAGTGGTATGTGTCTGAGCTTCATCGTTTACCCTCAATTTGTAATATTTTTTACTTTTTGTTTTGTTTTGTGACAAAGTTTCGCTGTATGGCCCTGGCTGTCCTGGAAGTAGCTCTGTAGAATGTGTTGGCTTTAAATAACACTTTTATTTACTCTTTTTTTGTATGTATATGAGTGTTAGTTCATAGGTAGCTTAGCATCTTTGTAGAAGTCAGAACAGTTTGTGGGAATCTGTAATCTCCTTCCACCATGTAGATCCTCAGATTTGGTGGCACTAAGCCACCATTAGCTCTTTAATTTTTTGACACAGTCTCACTGTACCCCAAAACTAGCCTGGGCAGAACTCACCACATATACTGACTTTAAAAGCCTGAGTAATTCGCCTGCCTCAGACTCTTGAATGATGGTGTTACAGGTGTGAACCTTCATGCCCAATAGTGACTCATTACCTTTCAGATAGTGACTTCCAGCCTTTTATGAAGGATAAAGAGCTGGAACATAAGAGGCAGTCAGGGGGAATCACTTTAATGAGTTCAAGGGCAGCCTAGTTAATATACCACACAAGTTCAATATCTCAAAACAGGCGGGGGGGGCAGCAAAAAACATAAAATATAAAAAGGAAGAATAAGAAAATGTTACATGTATCACTTCATCTCCTGGAATTTTTACCTTTTTTTCTTTCAATTTTTTCATAATCTTTTTTATTATTTGTCTGTTTATTCATTTTACATCCCAATCACAATCCTGCCTGCTTCTCTCAAACCCACCCTAAAAAAATCCCTCCCTCCCCGTCCACTGCCATTATCCACTCCTCCTGAGAGAAGAAGACCCCACCCTGGGGTACCACTACCATCAGAACATCAAGTTGCAGCAGGACTGAGGAGATCCTCTACCACTGAGACCTGACAGTTTAGCTAGGGCAAAGGGATCTAAAGGCAGGCAACACAGTTAGAGACAGTCCTGCTCCAATTGTTAGAGGACCCAGATGAAGACCAAGCAGCACTTCTATTGTAAATAGGTAGGGGACCTACCTACAGCACCTACATAGTCTTCTATTGGTGGTTCAGTCTCTGTGAGTCCCCCTTAGCCCAGGTTTGTTGACTGTGTAGGTTTTCTTGATGTATCTTTAATCCCTCCAGCTTGTTCAATTCTAGACCTCACTCTTCCACAAGACTCCCCAAACTGACTTTATCTTATGTTTGGCTGTGGGTCTCTAACATCTGTTTCTATCTGCTACTGGATGAAGGCTCTCCAGAGACAGTTATGGTAGGCTCCTGTCTGTAAACATAACAGAGTATCATTAGTAGAGTCAGGGTTGGCTCTCTCCCATGGGATAGGTCTTAAGTTGGACCTGTAATTGCTTGGAGGTTCCCTCAGTCTCTGCTTCATCTTTATCCCTTCACATCTTGTAGGCAGGACACATTTTAGGTTTAAAGTTTTGTAGGTGGGTTGATGTCACCCTCCTGCCACTGAAAGTCCTGCCTGGTTACAGGAGGTGACCAGTTCAGTCTCCATATTCCCAGCTACTGAAAATCGTTACCCCCAAAGACTACTGAAAGCCTCCCCCATTCCTGGTTTCTAGCTAGACACAAAGATGCTCCCCACTGATTTCCATTCTCTCAGCCCTCTCTTACCCTCTCTCTCCACACCTGATTCCTGTGCTCATTCGCCTCCTTACCCTCTCTCCCTCCCACTTCCCTCCCTCCTACCTCCAGTGTGTATTTTATCTCTCCTTCTGAGTGACATTCAAACATCCTCCCTTGGGCTTTCCTCATAACTTAGTTTTGGGGGGGGGGGTCTATGGATTGTAGCATAACTATCCTGTACTTGATGGGTAATGTCCACTTATAAGTGAGTACAAAACGTAAGTGTCTTTCTGTGGCTGGGTTACCTCACTCGGGATGATACTTTCTAGTTCTATCTATTTGCCTGCAATTTCATGCCTTTTTTTTTTTAAAATAGCTGAATAATATTCCACTGTGTAGATGAACCACATGGTTTTCTTTATCCAACCTTCAGTTGAGGAACATCTAGGCTATTTCCAGTTTCTGGCTATTACGAATAAAGCTGCAATGAACATAGTTGAAGAAGTGTTCTTTTGGTATGATGTAACATCTTTTGCGTATATGGCCAGGGGTGGTATAGTTGAGTTATGGTATAAAACTATTCAAAATTTTCTGAAAAACTGCCAAATTGATTTCTAAAGTGGATATACAAGTTTGCACTCTTACCAACAATGAGAATTGTTCTTTTAAGGTCTGTAAAGAATTGTTGGAATTTTGAAGGGAATTGCATTCATTCTGTAGATTGTTTTGGGTAAGATGGACATTTTCACTGTGTTAATCATACTGATCCATGAGCATGGGAGAACTTTCCATTTTCTGATATTTTTCTCAATTTCTTTCTTCAGAGACTTGAAGCACTTGTCATACAGGTCTTTCACTTGCTTGGTTAGAGTTACACCAAGATATATTATTTGTGGCTATTGTAAAGGATGTTTCCTTGATTTCTTACTGAGCCTATCTATCATTTGTATAAAAGAGGGCTACTGATTTGTTAAGTAGTTTCTTTATCCAGGCACTTTGCTGAAGGTCTTCTGGAATTTTGGGGGTCACACATGTATAGTACCATATCATCTACAGATAGCAGCACATTGACTTCTTTCTTTTCAATTCATATCCCCTTGAATAACTGGGTCTTCAGGTAGTACTATGTCCAATTTTCTGAGGAATCTATCTCCAGACTGATTTCCAGAGTGGTTGTACCAGTTTACAACCCCACCAACAGTGGAGAAGTGGTCCTCTTTCTCTGCATCCTCGCCAGCATCAGCTGTCATCTGGATTTTTGATCTTAGCCATTCTGGCTGGTGTGAGGTGAAATCTCAGGGTTGTTTTGATTTGCATTTCCCTGATGGCTAAGGATGTCGAGCACTTCCTTAGATGCTTCTCAGCCATTCGATATTCATCAATTTAAGAACTTTTTGTTCAGCTCTGTATCCCATTTTTAATAAGGTTGTTTGATTCTCTGGTGTCTAGCTTCTTGAGTTCTTTGTATACCTTGGATATTAGGCCTGTATCTGATGTGGGGTTGGTAAAGATCTTTTCCTACTCTGCTCGCTGCCGTTTTGTTTTCTTGACAGTGTCCTTAGCCTTACAGAAACTATGCAATCTCATTAAGTCCCATTTGTCAGTATTTGACCTTACAGCACGAGCTATTGGTGTTCTGTTCAGGAAGTTTTCTCCTGTGCCTATGCATTCTAAGGTTTTCCCTACTTTCTCTTCTAATAGTTTCAGTGTACCTGATTTAATGTGGAGATCTTTGATCCACTTGAACTTGAGCTTTGTACAAGGAGATAAGACAGGGTCTATTTTCATTCTTCTGTCTTTATTTTTTCTGTACAATTAGTGTTTTGATTATGTGGTGGGTGGTTTTTCTTTTCTAATCCAATCTATTTAGTGTTTTGTAAGCTTCTTGTATGTCTATAGGCATATCTTTCTTTAGGCTGGGGAAATTTTCTTCTACAATTTTGTTGAAGATATTTTCTGGGCCTTTAAGTTGAGAGTCTTCTCTTTCTTTTTTTGGTTTGGAAGCTTTTGATGACTGCTTCTATTTCTTAGGTGTTATGGGATTATTTAGATGGTTTACCTGGTCCTGGATTAACTTTAGTATCTGGTATCTGTCTAGGAATTCATCTATTGCCTACAGATTTTCCAGCTTTGTTGAGTATAGGCTTTTGTAGTAAGATCTGATGATTTCTTGAATTTCCTCAGCTTCAGTTATTATGTCTCCACTTTCATTTCTGATCTTGTTAATTTGAATACTCTCTTTTTGCCCTCTAGTTAGCCTGGCTAAGGGTTTATCAATCTTGTTAATTTTCTCAAAGAACCAGCTCTTGGTTTTGTTGATTCTTTCGATTGTTCTTTTTGTTTCTGTTTGGTTGATTTCTGCTCTGAGTTTGATTATTTCTTGCCCTCTACTCCTCTTGGGTGTATCTGCTTCCTTTTGTTCTAGAGCTTTCAACTGTGCTGTCAAGTTGCTAGTGTATACTCTCTCCAGTTTCTTTTTGGAAGCACTCAGATCTATGAATTTTCCTTTCGGTACTGCTTTCATTGCATCCCATAGGTTTGAGTAAGATGTGTTTTCGTTTTCATTAAATTTTAGAAAATCCTTAATTTCTTTCTTTATTTCTTCTTTGACCCTGTTATCATTTCATAGAGCATTGTTTAGTTTCCATGAGTATATGGGCTTTTTGTTGTCTTTGTTGTTATTAAAGACGAGCCTTAGACCATGGTGATCTGATAGGATGCATGGGAGTAGTTTAATCTTCTTATATCTATTGAGGCTTGTTTTGTGACCAATTATATGGTCAATTTTGGAGAAGGTGCTGTGAGGTGCTGAGAAGAAGGTGTATTCTTTTGTTTTAGGATGATATGTTCTGTAGATATCTATTAATTCCAATTGGTTCATAACCTCTGCTAGTTTTACAGTGTCCTTGTTCCGTTTCTGTTTCCATGATATGTCCATTGGTGAGAGTGGGGTCTTGTGATCTCCCACTATTATTGTGTGGGGTGCAATGTATTTTTTGAGCTTTGGTAGGGTTTCTTTTATGAATATGGGTGCTCTTGTGTTTGGAGCATATATGGTAAGGATTGAGAGTTCCTCCTGACAAAATTTTCCTGTAATGAGTAAAAAGTGTCCTTCCTTATCTTTTTTGATAACTTTTGGTTGAAAATCTACTTTATTCAATATTAGAATGGTCACTCTAGCTTGCTCCCTGGGACTGTTTGCTTGGAAGGTTTTTTTCCCAACCTTTTCCTCTGAGATAGTAACTGTCTTTGTCTTTGAGATGAGTTTCCTGTATGCACCAAAATGCTGGGTTTTGTTTATGTATCCAGTCTGATAGTCTATATCTTTTTATTGGGGAATTGAGTCCATTTATGTTAACAGATATTAAGGAATAGTGGTTGCTGTTTCCTTCTATTTTTGCTTTTGGAAGTAGAATTTTGCCTGTGTGTCTTTCTTCTTTTGGTTTTCTTGCTTAGGTATTTTCTTGTTTTTACTAAGAGATAGTTTCCCTCTTTGTATTGGGTTTTCCACCTATAATTTGTTGTAGTGCTGAGTTTGTGGTCAGATATTCTGTAACTTTAGTTTTGTCTTGGAATATCTTGGTCTCTCCATCTATGGTGATTGATAGTTTTGCTGGGTATAGCAGCTTGGGCTGACACTTGTGTTCTCTTAGGGTCTACATGATGCATGTCCAGGATCTTCTAGTTTACATAGTCTCTGTTGAGAAGTTGGGTGTGATTCTGATTGGTCTGCCTTTATATGTTACATGACCTTTTTCCCCTTACTGCTTTTAGTATTCTTTCTTTGCTTTGGGCACTTGGCATTTTGACTATTATGTGTCGGGAAGAATTTCTTTTCTGGTCCACTCAATTTGAAGTTCTGTAGGCTTCTTTTATGCATGTGGTCATCTCATTCTTAAGGGTAGGGAAGTTTTCTTCTACTATTTTGTTGAAGATATTTACTGTGCCTCTTAGTTGATATGCTTCGCCCTCTTCTATTCCTATTATCCTTAGGTTTGGTCTTCTCATTGTGTCCTGGATCTCCTGGACATTTTGGGTTAGGAGCTTTTTGTTTTTTGCATCTTTTCTGACTGTTTTGTCTATATTTTCGATGTTGTCTTCGGCCCCCAACATTCTCTCTTCCATCTCTTGTAGTCTGTTGGGGATGCTTGCATCTGTGACTCCTGATTTCTTTTTTAAGTTTTCTACCTCTAGGGTTGTCTCTTTTAGTGTTTTCTTTATTGTTTCCATTTCCATTTTAAATTCCTTTTTTCATTCCTTCATCTTTTTGGTTCTGTTTTCCTCTTGTTCTTTGAGTTCTTTGAGTGTTTTTCTTGTTTCCTCTTTAAAAGTTTCTATTTCTTTATGCTTTTCCTCCCATTCTTGTTTAAGGATCTCTATCATCAGCTTGAGGTATGATTTCGGGTCTGAGTCTTATTTTTCTGAAGTGTTTGGCATTCCGCTGTTTACTGTGATGGGAGAGCTAGGTTCTGGTGTTGCCAGGTTGTCTTGGTTTCCCTGGGGTACGCTCTTTCGCTTTCCTCTTGCCATCTTTTTGTCTGTGATTATACATGGTCTTTTTGTCAGTGATTGGTTCTCATCTCTCCCTTGTACCTGGCCTGTGTTCCTGAATCTCTGCTGTTCCTGGTGGCAGATGGCCTGAGCACCTATTCTGCACACACGGTCTGCCTGCTGGAAACAGACACCCTAAGGCAGGGTTCCTGTTTCCCTGAACCAATGTGGGGGGGGGGGTGCACTTTCCGAGTGCTCGGCACAGACCTCTCTGCTCCCTGGCTACTCGGAGTGCCTTCTCACCAGGCCCGTGTCCCTGGATCTCCTGAGTCTTCTCTTTCTAATTCTATTATTCTGAGATTTGGTCTTATCACAGTGTCCCAGATTTCTTGAATGTTCTGTATCAGGTACTTTCTAGATTTAACATTTTCTTTGACCAATGTAGCAGTTTCTTCAATTATATCTTCTATACCTGAAAGTTCTCTTCACTCTTGTATTCTGTTGGTGATGCTTTCATTTGTAGTTCTTGTTTTTTTCCCTAGGTTTTGTACCTCTGGGATTCTAATTTATTGCTTCTTCTTCCATTTTCATTTCTTGGACAGTTTTATTTTATTCATCTATTTGATTGTATTTTCCCAGTTTTTTTAACTAGATTTATGATTAATTTATTGCTTCTTTTTCCATTTTCATTTCTTGGACAGTTTTATTTTATTCGTCTGTTTGATTGTATTTTCCCAGTTTTTTTAAAAGGGATTTATTCATTTTCTCTTAAAGGCCTCTATCTTATAAGATTGGATTTATTGTCATCTAATTGTGCTTTAGCTATGTTAGGCTTGTTGTAGCAGGATAGTTGGGCTCTAGTGGTGCCACATTGCCCTACTCTTGTTGATTTCATTCTTGCAATGTCCATTAGCCATCTGGTTGTCCCTGGTGTTGGCTGGTTGTTTCTGATGACAGCAGGACTACTTGAGGCAGGCAAAACCTGACAGTGAATCTCAGGGAACAGGATACCTCTTCTGGCTGTGTCCCAGATGCCTAGGCCAGCAGGAGATTGACTCAGGAGTTCCTGGATCCAGCAAGGCTTCTGGAGAAGGCAGAGAGAGGCTGGGCCAGACAGGGACAGCAAGTACCTCTGCTGCCTGTCCCCCAGGGGGACCCAACTGGCAGGGGATTGGTTGGGGAGGGGTCTAAGCTGGATGTTACTTCATAATCTTAAATATGAAATCTTTATAATGTAAACAATACCAATTTAACTCATTTTCAAAGTGAAGATATAAGACTATTATAGTTACATTCACTTTCACCAATACATTCTTGTCATGAAAATTCCTAATTCTAAAGTATGTTTTCTTTTTCTCTCACAGTATTACAATGACTATGGTGATATTATTAAGGAAACCTTGAGTAAGACCAGGCAGATTGATAAAATTCAGTGTGCTAAGACTCTCATTCTCAGTCTACAACAGGTAAGAAATTTGGGGAAAAATAGATAAAACTTTTCTGTGCTTGTTATGTCTTAATTATTTTAAGTATACAGTGTGATTCCCATTTTAAATAGATGAAGTCCTAAGGTAGGACTGACTGTTGGGTCAAAGGAAATTGCATATTGGAAAACTGAAGAAACAATATTTTGTTGGACATGGTAGCACACACCTTTAATGTCAGCACTAGGGAGAAAAGATACACAAATATCTTCTGTTGGTTCAAGGTCAGCCTGGTTGGTGTACATAAAAACTTCCAAGCTAGCCAAGGCTACATGATAAAACCCTGTCTCAAAATAATAATTATTATTTTCATTTTTATTATTGAAATTTTAAAGTAATTATATGAAAAGTATTTAACTTTCTGAGCATAGTGGCATGTGCCTTTAATTCCAGAACTTGGGGGTGTTGGTGGGGACAGGAGATGAGCAGATCTCTCAGGCCAGCCAAAGCTACACAGTGAGACAATGTCTCAAAAAAAAGAAACTTTAAGGGAGGGTTATCAGTGATATTCAAATAAGAAAATACACTATATATATTGCATGAGTAAGATTTCCAAAACACAAATTTCTAGAAATAGTCTAAATGTTCATCAGTAGAATGATGTTAAATAAGCTGACACTCTAAAGAAGTTAATTTTGTTTTATTTAGTTTTAAGACAGTATCTCAATGTGTTGTCTAAACTGGGCTAAATGATCCTTCTGCCCTATCTTCCCAGGTAGTTGAAACTAGGTGTACACACCACTTTACCCATTGAAAAGTTTTTTGCAAATTAAGGAAACAAATAGAGCAAGTTTAAAGATAAAATAAGTACTCTGGCATTACTTAAAATCAGAACTATGTATATAGACAATATAAATAAATAGATACAAGAAATTTTCATATTTTTAGAATTTAAGGCTATTATATGCCAGTCTATAAAAACATTTTAATTCACTTCTGGTCTCCATCTGCACCCTGGAATTAACCCTGTGGTGCAGCTCTTCAGGCAGAAATCCCACCCAGAGAGAGCTGGTCTCCCAGGAGTGCTGACACAGCTAAGATCAAAGGCTCACAGGAAGGACAGGCTCCAGTCAGAGACAGCCAAAGCAACTAACACCAGAGATAACCAGATGGCGAGAGGCAAGCATTAGAACCTATGTAACAGAAACCAAGGCTACTTGGCATCATCAGAACCCAGTTCTCCCACTATAGCAAGTTATGGATACCCCAACACACTGGAAAAACAAGATTCTGATTTAAAATCACATCTCATGATGATGATAGAGGACTTTAAGAATGACATAAATTACTCCCTTAAATAAATACAGGTGAACACAGGTAAACAGGTAGAAGCCCTTAAAGAGGAAACACAAGAGTTCCTTAAAGAATTAGAGGAAAACACAACTGTCAGGTGAAGGAATTGAACAGAACTATCCAGAATCTAAAAATGGAAATATAAATAATAAATAAACCAAAAACAGAGACCATTCAAGAGATAGAAAACCTAAGAAAGAAATCAAGATTCATAAATGCAAGCATAACCAACAGAATACAGGAGATAGAAGAGAGAATCTCAGGTGCAGAAAATGCCATAGAAAACATTGACACAGCAGTCAAAGAAAATGCAAAATGCAAAAAGGTCCTAACCTAAAATATCAAGGAAATCCAGGACACAAGAAGATCAAACCTAAGGATGATAGGTATAGAAGAGAGCGAAGGTTCTCAACGTTTTCTTGAAGAAATGACCAGGAGTTAATTTTATATTCAGCCACATTGCTGAAGGTGTTTATCACTTATAAGAGTTCTCTGGTCGAAATTTGGGGGTCAAAGTGCTGAGTATAAAGTCAAATCAGTACCCTTCCTCTACTCAAAGGATAAACAGGCTGAGAAAAAAATTAGGGAAACGACACACTTCACAATAGTCACAAACAATATAAAATACCTTGGTGTGACTCTAACCAAGCAAGTGAAAGATCTGTATGACAAGAGCTTCAAATCTCTGAAGAAAGAAATTGAAGAAGATGTCAAAAGATGGGATCATCTCCCATGCTCGTGGATTGGAGGGATTAGTGCTGTAAAAATGGCCATCTTATCAAAAGCAATCTACAGATTTGATGCAGTCCCCATCAAAATGCCAACTCAATTCTTCATCTAGTTAGGAAGAACAATTTGCAATTTCATTTGGAATAGCAAAAACAAAAAAACAGGATAGTGGAAAACTGTTCTCAACAATAAAAGAAGCATCCCTGACCTCAAGCTATTCTACAGAGCAATAAATAAAACTTGCATGATATTGGTACACAGACTGGCAGATAGATCAGTGGAATAGAATTGAAGACCCAGAAATGAACCCACACACCTATGGTCACTTGATCTTTGACAAAGGAGCTAAAACCATCAAGTGGAAAAAAAATAGCATTTTCAACAAATGGTGCTGGTTCAACTGAGGTCAGCATGTAGAAGAATGCTGCAAATCCATCTATTCTTATCTTCTTGTACAAAGCTCAAGTCCATGTGGATCAGGAACTCCACATAAAACCAGATATACTGAAACTAATAGAAGAGAAAGTAGGGAAGAGCCTCAAACACATGGGCACAGGGGAAATTTTCCTTAAGAGAACACCAGTGGCTTATGTTCTAAGATCAACAATCAACAAATGGACTTCATAAAATTGAAAGGCTTCTGTAAGGCAAAGGACAAAACAGCAGCCAACTGATTGGGAAGAGATCTTCACCAATCCTCCATCCAACAAACATCTAATATCAACATATACAAAGAACTCAAGAAGTTAGACTCCTGAGAACCAAATAACCCTATTAAAATGGGGTACAGAGCTAAACAAAGAATTCTCAACTGAGGAATACCAAACGGCTGAGAAGCATCTAAAGAAATGTTCAACATCCTTACTCATCAGGGAAATGCAAAGCAAAACAACCCTGAGATTCTACCTCTCACTAGTCAGAATGGCTAAGATCAAAAACTCAGGTGATGACAGCAGATGTGGGCAGATGACAGCAGATGCAGGCAAGGATATAGAGAAAGAGGAATACTCCTCCATTGTTGATGGGATTGCAAGCTGGTACAACCACTCTGGAAATCAGTCTGGTGGTCCCTCAAACTGGACATATTACTACCTAAGGACCCTGCTATATCACTCCTGGGCATATACCCAAAAGGTACTCTAACATATAACAAGGACACATGCTCCACTATGTTCATAGCAGCCTTATTTATAATAATAGCCAGAAGCAGGAAAGAATCCAGATGTCCTTCAACAGAGGCATAGATACAGAAAATGTAGTACATTCACACAATGGAGTACCATTCAACTATTAAAAAACAATGACTTCATGAAATTCGCAGGCAAATGGGTGAAATTAGAAAATATCATCCTGAGTGAGGTAATGCAGTCACAAAAGAGCACACATGGTATGCACTCACTAATAAGTGGATATTAGCTCAAAAGTTTGGAATACCCAAGATACAATCCACAGACCACATGAAACTTAAGAAGGAAAACCAAAGCGCAGCTACTTCAGTTCTTCTTAGAAGAAGGAACAAAATACTCAAGGGAGTATATATGGAGACAAAGTATGGAGCAGAGACTGAAGGAAATGCCATCCAGAAACTGCCACAGACACCAAACCCAGACACTATAGCAGATTCCAAGAAGTGCTTGCTGACAGGAGCCTGATATAGCTGTGTCCTGAGAGGCTTTGCCAGAGTCTGAAAAATACAGAGGTGGATACTCGCAGCCAACCATTGAATTGAGCACAGGGTTCTCAGTGGAGGAGTTAGAGAAAGGACTGAAGGAGCTAAAAGGGTTTGCAGCCTATAGGAAGAACAACAATATTAACCAACCAGATCCCCCAAAGCTCCCACGGACTAAACCACCAACCAAAAAGTAAACATGGAGGGACCCATGGGTCCAGTCCTATATATGTAGCAGAGGATGGCTTTGTTGTGCATCAATGGGAGGAGATGCCCATGGTCCTGGAAAGGAAGGGTCAATGCCCCAGTGTAGAGACATGCCAGGGTGGGGAAGCTGGAGTGTATGGATGAATGGGGGAGCACCATCATAGAAGCAGAGAGAGGGAGGATGGGATCAGGGTTTTCCAGAGGGGAAACCGGGAAAGGGGATAACATCTAAAATGTAAATAAATAAAATAGCTAATTTACAAAATATTAAATTCTAAAACTTTATAATCAGCTACGTTTATTTGAAAAGCTGTGAAAGAACCATTCCTACCAGTAACAGCATAGTACCTAGTTTAGACAGCATGTTACCCAAGCAGACTAGAGATGGATAACACAACTGAAAGCAGGTACCTCTCAGGTAGGTGGGTGTGAGGGGTCTGAAGTAAGAAACCAAGAGTATAGTGATGGTTAGCAGAAATTCATATTGAAGAAAACAAATGTAAACACAGTACAGGACCTATACCATTGAGGAACCAGAGAAATGAATTGGTGGCTGGCACAGGAGATAGTATAAAGAATTTAGGATTATTTTTTAAGATACACACACACACACACACATAAAATAGAAAATGAATGGTTGCCCTCAGGAGAGAATAGTAAGCAGGATACAAAGTATCATCAGTAGGCAAAGCCCTATATCAGTTCTTATCAGTCATGTCAGTTTAAAAAGACTTAAGACAAATCTAGACACTTCCCCCTAATCCAAAGGTAGATTTCTACAAGCACAATTTAGTGTCTAGATTTGGTAATGGCATGATAATTGCTTTAATATTATTACTACTCTGGGGCTTTGTTTTGTTTTTTTTTTTTTTTACTTTAATAGAATGTATGCTATTTATGAAATCATCAACTTAAGACATTTTGAATGTATTTTGTTCAGTTGAAAATACCATGTCCTCTTATATCCAACTATTCATGAATATTTATATTATATTCTGACTTATAATAAATGAAAAATGTTTTGAGCACTGCATATCATATATATGTTTGTAAGTTTGTTGTATATTTCTGTCTATATATCTTCTTTTTCTATTTTCGTGTGTGTGCGTTTGTGTGTTATCATTCAGCTTACCATATAATGGTCTGTGGTGCTACTGACCTCTATGGTACCTCAATCCCTTTGTAAATTTTAAATTATGTTAGCTATTTTAAAAGTAAATAGAATTTCAAAGATTTCTTAGCTTTAAGATTTTTTTAAATTTATTTCCATCAGTTGTTTAATGAACTTGTTCAAGAACAAGGTCCTAATCTGGATAGGACATCTGCCCACGTCAGTGGGATTAAAGAACTGGCACGTCGTTTTGCCCTTACATTTGGATTGGACCAGATCAAGACCCGAGAAGCAGTTGCCACGCTTCACAAGTGAGATAAAAACTTTCTGTTATTCCAAATTGGTTTAAAGTGACAAGTAATAGAATTTTTATACTATAACTATTATTGAAAATAAGTAGCGATATTTTATTTTGGAAAAGCTTTCTTAAGCCACCTGTGGGGTTTCTTTCTCTATCTTGTAGACGATAAAGAGAACAGCTTTGGGCTGGATGTGGTAATGCACACCTCTAATCCAGAAGAGCCAGAGCTGTTGACACAGTGAAACCCTGTCTTGGGGTTGTGGTGGTTGTTAACCTAATTCTTTGATCTGTGAGTGAGACTATGCTGCAGGGCATGTGAATTTTAAACGATGCAGTACTTTTTAAAAATTGCCTGTTGAGGGTCACACCTCCTAAACCAACTGGGGACCAAGTGTCCACACTCAACCCACTACAGATGTTCACTTACACCACACATACACAAATGATTAACCTTAATTTCACAGAGCTGGTGGGTGCTATTGAGTAGCTCCTAGTTACTGCCAGTCCAGTTTCTTTTCAAGGTTTTGTATTGCTCCTTAAAAAATACATTGGAGATATAACATTGTTTCTTTGTAACTGTAAATATAAAATTAAATACAGACAAATTGAAAATTACTATTATTTTGCTGTATGAATTTACAATACTTTGTTAAGTTCAGTAATGATTCCACTATGTTTTCAAAATTTTTATAGTTTTTGCCCTCTGAGACAACTGCACTACCTGATAAAAAATTAAAATGTTACTTTCTTTAAATTCAGGGATGGAATAGAGTTTGCCTTTAAATACCAGAACCAGAAAGGACAAGAATATCCACCTCCTAATCTGGCTTTTCTTGAAGTACTAAGTGAATTTTCTTCCAAACTCCTTCGACAAGACAAGAAAACTGTGTAAGTTGAATATACCAATAGAAATGATTTATAAATGGCACCATTGAAACCTTTTGTCATTACTACTGTTAGGTTCTAGTACTAATAAAAACCTGGTTTGACCTGGAAGATATAGGATGAAATTAAATAGATGAAAATGATTTCTTATTCTATAGTTCAAGACATGGGTACATTGGCTGGTTGCTTTATATGATCTATCTGTTCCTTTACATTAACTTTAGATTTATTTTCTATCTTCCTATGTCAGGATTAACCTTGTCTGTCTCTGCTGCAGCACTACCAACAATCCCAGCATTCAAGAGCCTAAGGCATGAAATTTTTAGACCATCCTTGCATATGTAGCAAAACCTTAGCTCCAAAAAAAAAAAAAAAAAAAAAAAAAAAAAACCTTAGCTCCACTGTCCTGCCAAAGATAATTGACTTTTCTTGTATTTTTAAATAAAAATAATCTGAGGAGGTTTGCTTTTTCCTAAATCCTTTGACAAGATGTTTTAGTTAGAACTAAGTGCAAAACTTATAAAGAGAATGCTACTATAATAAATCCCAAATTCTTTAAGTCAGTAGGAAGATGAATAAGTTATAGTAAATTTGAGTTTGTTAATGTAAACATAATAGAATTAATAATTCTAAGAAACAATGTTACTTCATTTTGCTCAAAAACTATTAATATGCCCATAGTAAGGTGATATTATAAGGCTTCTATTCTGCTTTAGGGAACACGCGAGTTAACAAACGAGATGGATTCAACACTAAAATGGGATAATGTCGTAGAGAGTCATAAATGTTAAATATCGGTGGGAAAGCAATGCTTTAAAACAAAATTGTTGTTTCATTGCTTTTGTTTCTATTTTGGTGGCGCTTTTTAGGTATTTTTCAGAATCTAATGTGGCTATATACTGTGAGTTTTGATTATTTCCATCTTCCACACCCCTCTTCCAATTCCCCTCTCAACTTCATGTCCTTTTTCTCCTCTTCTCTCTTCCTCTCTAAAGAGAAATGACTCCTCCTCCTCTAGCAGCCATCACTGCCAATAGCTCCTCAGCTATGGTTGGGTCTTGCCTAGGCCTTTTCCTCCTTCTTGGAATTGTAACCATACAAGTTTTGCAGATGACATGGACTTGTTTCCAGAAGATTGGTTTGTCTATTTGGAGCATTTTATCTTCTCATACAAATTTTTAGAATTTAGTTCTAATCTTATGAAAAATGCCACATTGATATTTCTAATTGATAAATGTAGATGTCTTTCTTTGTGTGCTTTTATTTTGGTTTTATAATTTTGTTCATTAGTATTTTATAGTTTCCTTAGTCTGTTTATTAGGAATGGTTATCTGATAAAGTCAAAAGTTTAAAGACAATTTGACAGCTTTAGTTTGACAGTGTTCATTGTTTCTTTCTCTTATCTGATTGCTTTAGCTAGGTCTGTTTGACTACAGGTGGAAAGGGGGCATTGGCTTCTTCTTCCAGATCTAAGGGGGAAAAAGTAACTCATATCGTATGAAATAGTACATTATTTTTCCTAGCATGTGTAAGAAATGGGTTTGTTTCCTAGACGAGGGGTGAGATCTTAGCTGTGGCTTTCCATAGAGTATCAAATACTATGTTTATGTACTTTAATTCCATACCTAATTGAGTCAAAATTTTTATCGTGATGTTTGAATTTCATTGGATGCCTTACCTTCATCTATTAAGATGATTAATGGCTTTTATTGCTCATTCTGTTGATGTGTTATGTTTATTGGTTTGCATATGTTCAACCACCCATGTGTCCATGGGATGAATCTCTTTTATAATAAATTTATATTTTAATGTTTATTAGTGTTTTGTGGAGAGTTTTTATATTTTATAATGTTCATCAAGGATCTTAACCTGTTGTTTTGGGTTTTGTTTATGTTCTTGTCTGACTTTGATACCCAGATGATAGCCTTGTAGATGTACTTGGAATAACAAGAATTTGGTTCTTCTCTGTAGCTCTTTGGACAAGTCTGATCTCAGAGATATCAGAGATCTGCCTGCCTTTGTATTCTGAGTGCTAGGATTAAAGTAATGGGCCTCCATTGCTTGGTAGTTAATAAACTTTGACTTTTCATGAAATATTCTTATTTCTCCATACTTTATTTTGTGTGTGTATATACATGCACATGCCAAAGTGCATATGGAGGTTAGAGAGCACCTGAAATAATTGGTTCTCTTCTTCCACAAAATGAGTCCTAGGAATTGAACACTGATTATTGACCATTATTTTTAGCCTGCTGACCTGCCTTGCCTGCCCTGTCCATAAAATTTTAAGTGGTAATTTTGCAAGGTATGTTGATCTTGGGTGATAATTATTTAACTTCAGAACTTGAACTGTGTCATTTTGTGGTTTCCTGGCTTTGGGATAAATGACAATGAAAGATCTGTTATTCTGGTGTTTCTGTGTATATGAATTGCTGATTTTTCCTTACAACTTTAGGATTGTTGCTTAGCTTTTTGTATCTTTTTATGGTATGTCATTCTAGTTTGTCATATCTGTTCAGAATTCTGAATGTTTCTTGAATTTGGATGTCTTTTTTTTTTCCTCTGGATGTTGGTAATTCTTATACAAGTTTCAGTAAATAGATTATATAAGCTTTTACATCTCAGCTCCTTCTACCCCATGAGTTCTTAAGAATGACTTTGTTGAATGTATTTCTCATTTTTTTGGATAATTTGGTCATGTTCATTAGGTTTTCCTCATGTACCTGCCAGTATTGCTGCCATGACCTTGTCCTCCATTAATGAGCTTCAGTCTTCTATTCGGGCTTGTATTTTGGTGATAGTTTCTGTTTTCTTCTATTCTTTAATTTCATGAATTTCTGTTTAGGCAAAATGAGCAATATATGAAATAGAAGGTATTGAACTGTCGGTCAGTGTTTCTTTCTGAATAGTGAGGTTCCACTTTCTGTGTTTATCTTAGTTCTGTCTCTCAAGTTGCTGCAATGAATTCTCACAATTCCTCTAATCTGTGTAGCTTCTTGCTAGAGTAGGGAATGTTAAGAGTCTCCTCATTTGCTGGGCATAATGGTGCATATTTTTAATCCCAGTGCACAGGCACATGGATCTCCAAGTTCCAGGCCTATAGAGTGAGTTCTAGGACAACCAGGGCTATACAAACAAAACTAAAAAGAATCCCCTCAGCTTCAGACTCCCTTCCTATACTGCAGATGTCAGTGTGGTCTGTGCTGGTTCTTCATTTACACCATGCTCAAGCGTGCTCTCTCTCTCTCTCTCTCTCTCTCTCTCTCTCTCTCTCTCTCTCTCTCTCTCTCTCTCTCTCTCTCTCTCTCTCTCTCTCTCTCCCTCCTCTCTCCTCTCTCCCCCCTCCCCCAGCAGGAGGGAGGTCTCCTATATTCCAAAGTAGCCTCAAACTCCTTGTAGCTAAGGATTGTCTTCAACCTTCTGCTCCTCTTGTCTTTACCTCTTGAGTGTTGATATTACAGGTTTATGCTATTGTGTCTTTTTTTTTTTTTTTTTAAGTGTTGGGGATCAAGTGCAGAGCTTCATGTATGCTTAGGCACACACTTTCCATCTGAGCCCTGTGGGCTCTTATGTTCACTTTGCTGTATCTGAATTGCTGCTTTCACAGCCACTGCTGATGATCCTTTTTCCTGCCTCCCTTGATGTCCCTGTTTCATTTTTCCCAGTGCCCTTCCCAGTCCCAATACTAATATAGTTCAGATTTTGTCATTTTTTTAAATTACTGTGTTATGTACATATTTTGCCTACATGTATGTCTGGGCACCATGTATATACCTGGTGCCTGTGGAGGCCAAAAGAGAGTGTCAGATCCACTGGAACTGGAGTTACAGGTGGCTGTGAACCACCATGGAGGTGCTGGGAATCAAACCCAGGTCCTCTGGAAGAGCAGACAATACTCTTAACCACTAAGCCCCACTTTTTTTACTTTAATGAGTATGTTCATGTGGACTACATAAACATGCTTACATTAGTACATAATTAGTATTAGTACTTAATTTCTTTTATTTTTTACCTTTTTAATTAAAATCTAATTATATCACTTCTCATTTCCCTAACCTCTCCCTAACTCCCCTTCAAAGTGATAGATTTTTTTCTTTATTACTGTTACCTGTGTTTGTGATTACCAGTAGAGTGTGTGTGTCCATGCGCACACTCAACAAAACTAAATTCGCTGAGTTCATTTTGTTGTACGTGTGTGTATGTGTGTGTGTACAGGCACATGTGCATATATATGATTTCAGGGATGACTTCTTTGTATTGGATAGTCATTTAAAGGACTCATTCCTGAGAAAGACTAATTCTTTCTTGGAAGCCTTTAATTGCCTATAGTTCTTTGTCTAGGCATAGAACCCCATAAAATTTTCTCCCTTTCTACATTGGCATATCCAATGATTTGTCATTGTTCAGGTCTTATATATGCAGCCATTTATTTTAAAGATTTATTATATATAAGTACAAGATAGCTGTCTTCAGACACACCAGAAGAGGGCATCAGATCTCATTACAGATGGTTGTGAGCCACCATGTGGTTGCTAGGATTTGAACTCAGGACTTCTGGAAGAGCAGTCAAGTGCTCTTAACCACTGAACATCTCTCCAGCCCTATGCAGCCTTTTCTAAGAGAAGCAGACTTACAGCAGGCTTCCTGCTATTCTAGTTCTTATAATCTTTTTGCTCCATTGTCTGATAGGTTTTCTGAACAGTGGATGCAAAAGCTGTGCTGCAGGTGTCTCCACTGGGGCTGGGTTCCCCACAGTTTGTTATCTTTACATTGTATCCAGTTTGGTTTTCTATAATGGTCTGTTTGTTGTAGAGAGGTTCTTTGAGGTGTGATAGCTACACTTACCTATGAGTACATATAGGGTTTGGAATGTAGTTAAGGAATCATGCTGCTCTAGATGTAGTAGTAGTGAATATCTTCTAAGATCCATGACTTTACTAATCTTTGGTAGTTGATTATAGAGTTCCATTGCCAGCATAATTTGTCTCCTGCTGAATGGGCCTTACATTCATTCAGACTGGTGTTAATTACCACTAGTATGTAAGTGCCACTATTGATGGGTGCTCTGCTGTTGGTGCTTTTAGTCATCTTTTCTTTTTTCTCTAGAGTCTCTTAGCTGTACTCATTCCTCTCTTCATTTCAAAGTATACTGTTTAGTACTTCTTTCTTGGATATTAATTGTGGAGTATTTTTCCTTCAACTGTAGCAGATAATTTTTTGGGTTCGGTTGGCAGTTGCAGTCTTTTAGAACTTGTGTCTCAATCCTCCCTGGGGCTGAGGTGAGCAGAGGCAAGAAAGAGAGGTAAAGAGAACCTGAGGTTTGGGATTAAATCATTTTACTGAGCAGGGATTAAAATCACAACAAGGGTGGGTGGGGAGATGAAGTTAAGTGATGGTGTTGAAAGGGAGCCTGTCCATCACTCACTGTTTTGTTCTTAAATAAAGACTACGACCCACAGTAGGAAAGAAACAAGAAAAGAACTTGAGCCTCTGTGGCTTTTAGAGTTTCCATTGAGAACAACTATTATTCTGATGGGATTTCTTTTATGTGCATCCTAAGTTCTGTTGTATTTTGTCTTGTAGGGTTGAACATTATTTTTTCTGTTCTGTATATTTATGATATGCCTTAAGAGACTTGTTTTTATAGTCTTGTCTAGTTGGGCCTCTGCATACATATTTATTTTTATAGCTACGTCTTTAGTTTGGGAGTTTTATTATATGATCTTGTTAAAGATATGGTCTGTGCCATATCTTTATGTCCTGGGATTCTACTCCCTTATCTGTCCCTGTAATTCAGAGATTTGGGTCTTTTGATGGTGTTTTCCAGCATGCTTCTTTCCTTTTTTTTCTCTGTTTTCATATTCTTAGTTTATGTAGTCTAGAGTCTCTGCTCTACTTTCTCATCCTTATGGTCAGTCTTCTAGCTGGAATGTTGTGTTTTTCAATTTCATCCTCGTTTCAGCTTGTGTTTGCTTCAGTTTTTATCTCTTTATTGGATTCAATTTTTAGATACTGAATAATTTTCATCATTTCTTTTTTCTTGGACCATAGTCAGTTGTTTTTTAACTTCATTAAACTTCGAGTCTAATGAAGTCTTCCTTGCTAAGTCTTAACTCCTTTAAGTTTCTTGAATTCTTTGCTAAAGTTTGTGATTTTTCTCTTAAATTCCATGTCCTGGAAGTTCTCCTTAGAGAATGCTTCTGTAAGATTAGTGGGTCTGATAGGAAACATGCTGTCTTAGCCATTTATGTTGTTTTTATGATGTGCACTTCTTTCTTTAGCTGTATGTCTGGTGTGAGAATCTGCTATACCTTAGATTGGTCCAATGCAGCTGCTGCATGACCGGAGCTAAACAGGGTAAAGCACCCTTCCTAGCATACACACCCTTTCAGAGGCCAAATGTAACTGGCACTGCAAGTGCTGATGTGAAAGGTCTTGCAGCTCTACACTCTTCTAAACCCAAGATTCAGGAGCCATCTTTGCCTGGTCCCATTAAATACCCCATCATCCTAGAATACTTCCCACAAAACAAAACCATACTTGTAGATGAAAACAGGAAAGAAAACCATGTGTGACTCAAAGACTTTATAGACTTCCTTGGATAAATTGTATTCTGTTTGCTATAATCCCTTAGAACAATTTATAGATGTTAAATTATTTATTGTCTTAACATTTTTCCCAGTTGAAAGGCTGTTATGGTAGGAAAATGATATGTCAAATTTCTCAGTCTTGAGTTCCTGAAATCCTGACCTCATTTGAATACTTTTAAAGAAACTCAATCTTTTTTGAGAAAAATTGTGTGTGTGTGTGTGTGTATGCACATAAATTAATATTTGAAGCAGATAAATATTCACACTCACACACATACCCTTACTAGCATATACCCCCTTTTGAAAGGACTGCAGAAGTTTACAGCAGAACTGTAATTGACACTTAAAGTCACTGCTGCTCTCTGTGTGTTTACAGTCATTCGTATCTTGAAAAATTCCTCACTGAGCAGATGATGGAAAGGAGGGAGGATGTATGGCTTCCACTCATCTCATATAGAAACTCATTAGTCACTGGGGGTGAAGATGATAGAATGTCTGTGAACAGTGGAAGTAGCAGCAGTAAAACTTCCTCAGTAAGGAGTAAGAAAGGAAGACCCCCACTGCACAGAAAACGAGTAGAAGGTAAGTGTTCTAGTGTGCCTGGCTTACAAAGATAAAGTAGAAAATGACTTATTGAACAAGATGCTGTGGGACATAATGTCATTATATTTGGTTTTTTTTGTTTTTTTTGCTACAACTGAAATATCCAAAGACCTAGGTTGGATGTACAGAGTGGGGCAGAAAAGAAACTTAATGAAAAAGATACAGAAGACACAGAAAAAAAAAAAATGAAGCAGTTATGAAGACCTATAAAGATCTCCAACTTTGTGACTCTAACACATTCAGTTCTAAAGTAAAAGAGTCATTATTATATTAAAATACACTTTTAAATATGCAAGATGAAGTTTAGAAAACAAAAAACAAACTACAATTCATCTTAAGCTGGGTGTAGTGGTATATGCTTGCAATCCCAACACTTGGGATTCAGGGCCATCCTCACCTACTTAACAAGTTTGAGGCCATCCTGAGCTACATGAGTTAACGTCCTTTCCCCTGCCCCAATTTATCTTACTAATAGGGGATTACTGGTAATTTGAGAGTATACATCTGCAACAAATTATACAATCTAAATTACCTTTACAATTCTGTCATTGGTTGAGTAATTTATTTTTATGGCATAAGACAGTGGTGGCCAAGTCTGATTTATAACATAGCTTCTTAGACCATATCATGAAAATCTGACCAACAAAGATTGCACTCTTAAAATATTTCTTCGAGGCTTACCAAGAGCTGTTTCAGAGTAAACATGATTATTTCTCAGATAGCCTCTGCTGCCTAAATAAAAGTAACTCACCAGAGATTTGCTGAACTCTGTGGCACACTTAATTATAATCTAAAACCAATGCACTTTCCTTATTGGAGAAGATATTATTGACAAAAAGCAAAGTCAGTTTCCTGTTTCAAACCTGGCTTTCTCATTGTCAGCCATGTGACATTGGAACATGTTAGTTTAACCCTCTGAGTTTTAATACCTAATCAAGTGAAAGATGATCAGCACATATAGAGTATCCAGCGTCAGTTACCATGAATACTAACTGGAAGCTCCTGATAAAGCACAATGTACATGTCACTCAGCACAGTACTTGGCCTATAAGTAGCATCTAATAAACATTAGCTGTCATTTTCAGGATGTTCCCAAAATCCCACAGTAATGCTTCTCTACTTACTTTATTTATTTAGTCAGACTAAATAACATTGCTAATGTTAATGTTTAGCAAAGTCACAACATGCTTTGATATTTCAGCGTCTTTTCATATTTCAGCTTTGATACTTCTAGTCATTTATATGCTTGTTATGTATTTGTTTTGGTTGGGGCTTTTAGATGTTGTTTAATTTTTAATGACCTGTTTTTATTCTGTGTTCATTGATGTTTTGCTTGCATATATGGTGTTTGTAGTTGTCAGACCCCCTTGAAACTGGAGTTAAAAAGTTGTGAGCTGCTATGTGGGTGCTGAGAATGGAACCCATATCCTCTGGAAGAGCAGCCAGTGTTCCCATACACTGAGCCATCTCTCCAACCCTGTTTTTCATGTATTTCATCATTTGTAAATGTTTTATTAATCCGTCTAGTTCCATAATGTTATACAGATTTGACAAAAGAAAAAAGTAAACCTAAAAGAATTTAAATTACCATATATAATTCACTAATAAACTGTCAAGACTAGCGTTCTTAATACTATAGGACACATGTGTACAAGGTAACCACTTTGGTAACTGGTATATTATAAAAGAAGACTTGGCTTTGGGTTTGTTTGAGATTATCAGGATAGGTTGTGTAGCTAAAGCCCTTCAGTGACAGTTTCACTTGTTGGAGTTGAAGATGAAAGTTACTCATTTTAAGAACTGTTTTCACTGAAGACTCCTTAAAAGGGTAGATGATGAATTCAAGGAGAGCAAGCTTCTGGGATAATTAAGTCTCCACTGGCACCTCCACAAATACTGGGCTAAGTGCTACAGCTAAGAATTAATAAAAAGAACTCAGTGCAACTAAGGAAACGAGGAAAGGGATGGGAAGTTTGAGTTCGACTTGCTCAGTTCTCTGAGCCAAACAATGGGAGGCTTCAGAGTGATTTGATATAAGAAGGAACCACATGTTGAATGGACGTGAAATAGAGATAATATGATTTTACCAGCTTAACAAACTTCATAATGCCAGTCTTTTGACCATAAAAATGGTGTGTACTAGAAAACAAATTAGAGTAAATACCAAATAAAGTGTGAGTGGGTGGTAAGCATGTATTTATTAAGTGTTTTAGTAAATGAACCTAGCAGACACATCATCTCTTGAGACTCAAGAGTGAGAGAAAAACCAAGGGGATTCTTTTAATTAAAATATTTCTGAATCACTTTTTAAAATCTCATTAGAATGGTTTTTATAGGTAAAATAACACTTTGTGTGTTAAAATTTTATCAGGACGGCTTAGGTAGACAAATAATGTTTGCCTGCTTCAGTCTTTACAAAAGCAGCCTCAGAAGGAGGGAAAAACATGACACATCACTTGCTAGTGCAGGATAGTATATAATTAAGTTCTGGGTAAATAGAAATGATTATTGTTTTTTTAAAGAAAATGTAATTAAAATCTGGATAAAACAACCAGGCTTCCCAGAGGGACTTTATGGCATAAAAATTCTGAGCTTCTCTATCTCCACACATATAGCCTGGCTGCCCCCACCCCACCCCCCAAAAAAGGCAGCTTCTCTCATGATGAGTCTACATTTGTATTAGTAGCATTTGCTGATTTTTCTGTAAAAGCTAGCCAGTCTTAAGATCTGCCACCTAGGACACCTTGTAGGCTCAGGCAGTAGGTTGAAAAGCAAGGGGAAGGTTGCTGAGGGTTCTGGCTAACCTTACTCTTTACCTTCTAGGATACATAAGGCCCCAAAGATAAGGGAGACAGGTAGCAGTGTGATATTTGGTAGCTATGATGAGGTAATAACCTCATTTAATACCTGTAGTTTAAGAGGCTAAGTACTAATATCCTCATTTTAGGTATGAGAAAACTGAACTTTATAAAAAGTCATTAATATAGTACTGAGCCATACAAGGGAGTTAGGGAACTGGGTTGCTCTAGCCAGGCATTGGGCATGATACCTTATACCTGTAATTCCAGCATGTTGGAGACTAAGGCAGAAAGATCAGGAACGCAAGGCCAGCCTAAACTACATGATGAGACATGTTTCAAAAAGAAAACACCACAAAAACTGAATGTAAGCCATGCATGTTAGCACATGCCTGTGTTCTAGTACTTGCAAGGTAGGGGGTTCAGGGACCTTGTGTCATGGTGAATTTGAGACCAGCCTGGGCTATACGAGACTATAGTAAGTTGAAATAAATAAACTAGGTGGTCTAACTGTAGAATTGTGCTTTTCAAATCTATTATAACTGTCACAAAGTGTTGCTCCATCTCTGATAGTGAGACTTTAACTGAAATTTTGCAGATGAAAGTCTGGATAGCGCGTGGCTAAATAGGACTGACACAATGATGCAGACTCCTGGACCCTTGCCAACCCCACAGCTCACCTCCACTGTACTCAGAGAGAATAGCCGTCCCATGGGAGAGCAGATTCAGGAACCTGAGTCTGAGCATGGTTCTGAACCAGACTTTTTACACAAGTAAGTACTAAAAGTTTTGTTTTCTTGGCATAAAACCTCAAACTGAAACTAAAAAAAGCTGAGCACAGTATTGGTGAGGTCTTGCAAAAATAAAGCCACAAATGGAGAGTAAATAGTATATAAAAAGTCTGCAGATACTACTATGGACATTTTTTCCTTAAAATTCAGACTTTTCTTGATCTAATGGGGCAAGCTTCATATTTAAATAGCCTCAATTTTCTTATCTTTCAAGACTCATTGGTCATTTCTTCACCAATAGAGAATGTAGGCATGTGTTAGAATAAAATGAATTTTAAACCTAGGAAGGCTTTGGAAAGAAAATTAAAAATATTAAATACCAGTGTTAATACTAAGTGACATGTGTGTATATGCTCCTTGCCTATCCCATGTATTACTACTGAAAGTATCTTTGCTTTTAATTCTTTGATGATTATTTTTCTTAAAGGAACAAGTTCACAGACCTTTGAATAAACAGTGTCTGTCTCACTAAGTACTTATTTTGCATATTTATTGGGTAGATCTGTTACTTCTCAGGGACTTGGAAAAAATAATGCATTCTATCTCCTTGACAAGAGCCTATGAGAGCTTTGCTTGGCCGTCTTTATTGGAGCCTCAGATAGATTGTACCACCTTTCCTATCCATTTAATGATCTTCATTTTAAGCTAGGCATGGTGGTACGCACCTGTAGTTCCAAAGCTAACCTGAGCTATGCAGTGAGTTTGAGACCAGCCTGAGCTCCCTGAGCCTTTGCTTCAAAAAGAAAACAAAACCTAACTTTGTATAATTTTTACCCTCAATTTGAAAGTTCTGAGTTTTACATGTACTTCTGTATATATTTGTGAGTTTCACTAATGGATAAAATTGCTACCTAAGCAAATTAATATGCTGAAAGTAGAAGCAATTTTAAAAGTATTTCAGACCCTGAGTAAAGAAAGCTTTAAGGCAGCTTTACCGTAAAGACTCTTTAAAACCTGAGAGGATAATCTGTCAAACATAATAACAGTTTCTCAGTGCTAATAGGCATTAAGAGTTTTGCCTGTATCCAGCCTCTTGCATAGATAAGTATACCTACTGCCCTTCATTCAGGGTTAGTTCTCCTTCCTTAAACAACCTTCCTTGCTGTCCTGACTACCATTTATCAGTTCCATTGGCCATGGGTTGTCTTCTGTTCCCTGCCCTGTGTTTATAGGTCTTATCACTTTCGTGACTCCCAAAGGATACAAAAACAGCTACTTAGAATTTCATGTGACAGATTTTTATCTTCAGAACCACTAAAATATACCACCTATAAAATAGGAGGAGGGGCACATGTGTACCGTTTCACATGTTTTTTGAAATACAGAATACAGGTGAAGATTTGACTTCATAGCACTAAGAAACTGTGTTATAAGGATTTCTGAGTTATACCCTTTTTAATGCTGAAGCCAACATCATTCATTATGTCCTTTAGAGCCTTGCTGCTTAGCTATGCACACAGTGAATGGCAGCTTGAATCAGAAGTCTGAGAATGCTTTTACTTGGAAGAGATTGGGTGCATAAAGCTAACACAGTGTAAGGATCAATATAGCACCTTAGCCCATTTCTTGTAGAGACTTAGTAATATTTGGAGGCAACTAACTTTGGTATTCACAGAACAGTGGGATTAATTTAAGTCCTTTACATGAAGATTTAGTTTGGAAACAGGGTTTCAGGAGCATGAGGCTAGTTCCATGTATGTATACAATATTTGTTGCACACAATAAATAATAGTATTCTCTCTAGTCCCCAGATGCAGATCTCTTGGTTAGGCCAGCCGAAGTTAGAAGACTTGAATCGAAAGGACAGAACAGGAATGAACTACGTGAGAGTGAGAGCTGGAGTGAGGCATGCTGTGTAAGTGTCAGTGCAAGCATCACACGGGCACAACAGCTGCACGATGCTGCTCATTTGGGTGTCTCTGCTTCTTAGTACTTAATAAAGTGAGTTCTGGATATGGTCCTCAGCACAGGATGACTGCAGAGGACATGGGCCCTTGAAGCTTCTTGCATTCAAATCCTAGTGCTGCCTGGGAACTCTCCTGGTTCAAAGACACAGCCAAGCTCTGAACGCCTGTCTGTTGAGTTCCTTATTTATAAAATTCAGATTTTGAACACAATTTTGAGAGAACTGATACATAGCTAAACATTTCACTATTTATGTATAAATATTTTCTTATTGAAATTAATTCTACTTATAAATTGAAATGAAAATTCAAGCGAATCAAAGGAATAATCCTTTTTGGAGCATAACCCTAATTTTCTTTAAGTTCAGCATAACTTGTATAGTCTATAGGTCATAGTTAAAAAGTGTGCTATCTAAGAAAGACCTAGTACTCCAAGCTGGGCAAACTTCAACAGCTTTCTGAACACATCTTTTTACCAGTCGGGGTCTAATGGAGGAAGATGCTGAGCCCATCTTTGAAGATGTCATGATGTCATCACGGAGCCAGTTAGAAGACATGAATGAAGAATTTGAAGACACCATGGTTATTGATTTGGTAAGGAATTTACTGGTGTGTTTGTTAGTTTGTTTTCTTTTTTATAGTATATAAGGGAATTGGAGTTTAAATTTATATTCTGGCTATAGAGAAGGCTAGGTGAGGAGTGGTGACCATTATTGGACATCAGGATGAGCTTATTAGGTTGTGTTTTTAAGCAATCATACTTTGGATTCTAACAAAAAGAAGCTGATTTTTTTTCCCCAAAAATACTCGCCCCTGACCTTTTGGCACAACATGCATATTTGGCATCTTGTGTCTTAAATTGGAACCTGAAATGTGTACTGTGTTTCAGCATGTGACTGTCAAATGTAGAATGTGGAACCTGTGTATTCAGTTTACAAAGAACATCTGAGATAAGATGAGTGTAGACCAGCTATAGATGATACAAAGAAACTTTTTCATAAATAATAATGCATGGAGCTGTGGTTTTTACAGTTTCATTGCACAGCCTAGCATGTTGGTTCACACCTGTAATACCCAGGAAGGAATAGGAGTTTGAGACAAGATGATTATAAGTTTAAGACTAGCCTGAACTTGTACTGAGATCCTGTCTCAAAATATAAACTGCTGGAATTGTGGTCAGTGGTACATGTATAGCATGCCCAAGGTCCCCAAATTTAATCTTT
Source organism: Micromys minutus (assembly GCF_963924665.1). Lineage (NCBI taxonomy): Eukaryota > Metazoa > Chordata > Mammalia > Rodentia > Muridae > Micromys > Micromys minutus. Next base: position 32,324,629 of record NC_137956.1, read on the forward strand.
AATACCAAAAAGAATAAAGTTGTTATTGGTGATACGTAACAATAAGATGTAGTTACAGCTGGAATAGCATGAGAGGAACAACTAGTGGAGTCAGTGGGATAAGACTGACTAGATCTTTGACAGTTGTGAACACCAGGTAGATTTGTGTTCACTGTACTGCTTTCCCAGTGTTGGCTACAGTCGTCAAAGCAAATACCAGTCTTAAGTGGCTTACATTGGCAGAAGGCAATTGAGACAGTTGATTTTGAGTATTCTTTGGCTTGTAGATGTCTGGTTCCTTCCAGTGTTTCTTCCAGTTATAGCAAAATGGATCATCAGGTAAAGGTGCTTGCTCCTGAACTGGATCCCCAAGACCCATTTGGGAAAAGGAAAGAAACGACTTCCCCACTATCTTTCACCATTTTTCCTAAGAAGTTACCCCTTCTCAGAACAACAGTCCTTTGAACCCATTTTATTGACGTCATGATGGTTAAGCAGTTAGGCACTCTTCCAGAGGACTGTTTTCCTTTCCCATAACGCACATTGGATGACTCACAGCTGCCAGTAGCTAGCACTAGGGGCCTCAACGCCCTCTGGTACATACCACCTACAAACATAATATTTCAAAATAAGCCAGGAGCTGTGGCACACACCTTAAATCCCAGCACTCCATAGGCAGAGGTAGAAAGGTCTCTTTTAATATGAAGCCAACTTGGTCTACAACAGCAAGTTTCAGGCCAGCCAGAGCTACATGGTAAGACTGACACAAGAACAAAAAGAGCAAGCTAATTGAAACTCTGTGTCTTTTGGTAACTCAGATACTACTGCATTTTTTTAAATTTATAATTTATATACAAACCAGATTCTCATTCTCCTTTTAAATTTAACTCTTAAATGTTTCTGTTTATATACTGTCAAAAATGTTAGCTATTAGTATAGTTCATATCACAGGAATAATAATTAAATGAGTTCTCTTTTCAGCCCCCATCAAGAAATCGGCGAGAGAGAGCTGAGCTAAGGCCGGACTTCTTTGACTCTGCAGCTATCATAGAAGATGATTCAGTAAATATCAAATCATTACTGCTTTTTACTTAGCTTCTTGGCCCTGGGGATATAAAAAATAATTGTACTTCTCATTTTTTTCTAGGGATTTGGAATGCCTATGTTCTGAAGTCTGAAGAAAATTTACAAATCTGGAACTCTATTATTTAGAGCTAGAGGCCTATATACTGTGATAGCTTGTATGGGGGAAGAAACACTTTTGATGTGATCTGATTTGTTTTGTAATCAAATGATTAAAGGTTGGTCCCTTTTGCAGTGACAGAGCAGCATGTCAGTCACCCATGGAAAAGTTGGTGAATGTCACCTCGGACAGACTGACCAAAAAGTCATTTGTATTCTGATGTTGGACTTATCTCAGTACAGATGTGTGTGTGTTTTTCTGAAAGGAGGAAGATATTTTAAATTTTTAAAACAGCTGTCAAAATAAACACTGTTATACACCTGTTTTATGAAAATTCAACATTGAGTAAAAAAAATATTTTTAACTTTATTTTCCTGTTGTACAATTTAAAAACCGTTTTAACATTTTGCCTTTTTATGTTTTAAAAGCTAACCATTTTTATTAAACTATGAGTAAGCAGCTCGTTCTAATCGCTGGGTTTTGTTGGCCTTGTAAAGCAGACATTGCAGGAACAGAGCATGGACAAGCCAACAGAGATCTGACATCGTGCACCTCTGCCAAACCACACGCCCTCTGTGGGTGGGTGTGACCCCAGATTTTATATACTCCTGAATAAAAAGGTTTATTTTTATTTATAAGTGGGCATAAAATAAGTGCCCATGCAGCCATTTTTCCAACAGATGCTGTACACCGTTCATTTTCTATAGAATAGTGAGATTCAAATACAGTGCATTTTCTATTGGTCTTTGTTCTGTGCATTTTTAGCAACTTCTACCAGCAAATAAAGTATTCTCAGTAAAACAAAAATGGTTCTCAAGTTATCAGTCTCACTGTTGTTAACACTTGTTCCATACCCTGCCAAAGTCACGTTACACAGACTTCCGTTTTCCTAGGATCATCAAATTTTTCTTTGCCATTCAGAATTTTAAGACGTGTAACGTAACTGTCTTCTTCCCATGCACCCAATATCCCCTCAACCCGCTAAGTTTGTGAAATTGTTTACCAATCATAGACATATGTGCTGCATAGAAGTCTGTGCTTAAAGGGTGGCATTCTAAGCTTACCTTGAAATACAGCTACATTTCAGTGTTAAGTGTGCATATTAAGAAAAATTCTTTTGGAGAAAAATTCTGAATCTTTGGGACAGTCTTCAGTGGCTTAGAGTTACAATCAGCTTATTTTTATGACTTGCTGTTGTTTTAAAAGTCCACCTAGCTTTTCCTTGATTTTAGTGTAGGCTTCCAAATTTCCAAACCAGTCTATCCACAACTGTTTCTGGGCTGGTTTTTAAAATAGCTGCAACAGAATTGAGAAGCTTTCCCTTTTTACCAAAAATGAAGAACATTTTTTAAAAGAATATGAACTCTGATTATCTTTTATGTGGGAAATAAAACGTGATTTTTTCATCCTTTTAGAAGATTTTACTCAACATTTGTACAGTTCAGAGATTAAAAATAAAAATCTTGGTCACCAAAAATGTTTACCTACTAACTCGGCAAGTCCTAGGCTCCAGTTAAGGCATCTGGGGCCTCGCTCTCTCCTAGAAATGTGGGCTTCACTGGAACTCAAAGGGCAGGGATGAATGGACTGTACACCTCATCCCTGCCTCACTCTAGTTCTTGCCAGGGACCCAACTTTGAGGAGCCCTGGAATAAGCACAGATAATCCTTTGACTGTCAGTCTTCTGTGAACAACACATGCTGATTGAAGGGTTACAGACTACCATGCAACAACAAAGGCGGCTTAATCTCTTTACAGTGGGTTTCCAAGTTCAGTTTGAAGTCAATCAAATTTTTGTATTTTCGGTGTCTCCTTGATTGGTTTTGCTAGTAATTCTGTAAATTGTACATTTGCAATATGATGGGTTCTTTTTTTCCTTTTGTACAATTTGAAACTGATGCTTCACCTTTCCTTTAATAAACTATTCAAAATCAGCCTTGTGGTGGTCATCCTGTCGCTGCTCCCGGGCAGTGATTATGGACTGTTTTCTTTCTACTGCCATTGAGAGTTTGTTCAGATAATTTGTTACATGATAGTAGTTTGGGTGGGTTTTGAGACAAGGTCTCATTTAGATCAGATTGGACGCAAATTTACAGAGCCACCTTCTGTGCTTCTCAAGTGCTGGGAGTAAATACATTTACTATCATGCCTGACTACGATGTTTTATGTTTAAGAAAAAAATTAAGAATTGCTCACAAGGGCTAGAGAGATGGCTCAGCAATTAAGAGCACTAACTGCTCTTCCAGAGGTCCTGAGTTCGATTCTCAGGAACCATATGGTGGTTTACAACCATCTGTAATGTGATCTGATGCTCTCTTCTGGTACGTCTGAAGACAGCTACAGTGTACTCATATAAATAACAAATAAATTAATTTAAAAAAAAAGAATTGCTCACAAATTTTCTTTAATTCCTCAGATTTCTCTTTAACAACGAGGCCAGGTCCTCTTAAAAGCAGTTTTGGATTAGGCCTTTCAGAACAGCCTTTCCTCCTAAGATCATAGCAGTAGCCTTTTGGCAATTTCTGAGATTCTACATTTCAGCAGAAGTGAAGGTTTATTTAACTATTGTTGTAATGCCTCACTCTGAAGCAAAGTCACAACCTAACCTGTTTATGGATTGACCATATTCTTTGGTCTCAGGTCATTAAGTAGCCTCGTTGCCAAAGCAGAAAAAGTAAAGACATGGGAAATAAAGTAGCAGAGCAAGAAGTGGATCTATATTTAAACATGTCTTTCTCTACATGTAATTGTCATTTAGGACAGACAGGCTTGTCAATCAAGCTGTTACTGAATACTGTCGCTCTGTTCTGACACCCAGGTGAGAGTCTTACCATTGAGGGAGCAGTATATGTTGTGCCAGGCTCATCACTAAAGCTGGGTCTAAAACTGAAGATCCATGGACTGCAAGACAGCAGAGATGAAAAGCATAAAAAGTATTCGATGAAACTATAGCAAAATAAATTTTTCTGAAATTAAAAAATGATTCATGAAATTCAAGCAGCATTAACCCCAAGTAATAAATATTGCAGAAGAATATTTCCACAACAAAGTTAAAATAACTACATGACTACAGAACAAAAACACTTGAAACCAGAAAGCAGAAAATGCGTATTTAATTGTAAATGCAAACCCATCACATTAGACCTTAACAGAAATCCTAAAAACCAAGAAAGCTGAGTTAATGTTTTTCAAAACTTGAAAGTAGCTGCCAATCAAGATTTCTATACTCAGTTTCCGCCTGTTAAGATAGATGGAGATATGGCTCAGCAGTTAAAAGCACTGACTGGTCTTCTAAAGGTCCTGAGTTCAGTTCCCAGTTACCACATGGTGGCTCACAACCATCTGTAATGGGATCTGATGCCCTCTTCTAGTGTGTCTGAAGATAGTGACAATATACTCATAAAATAAATAATGCTTTTTTTTAATTGAAGAAATTAGAACATTTCAAGACAAGCACAAACTAAAGCAATTCATGATCACCAAAGCCAACAATGCAGAAGAAACCTAAATCTGACACAAGAGATGGGGGATACGGCAAGGAACAAATTTCAGAGGACTGATGGACAAAGAACTAAAGAATCATGTCTAGGGAGTTGAAGACATGGTTCAGCAGTGAAGAGTGCTTGCTGCTCTTGGCAGAGAACCAGCTTTTGTTTTCTAGCCCCATGTTTGGTGACCCACAACCAACTAACTCTGGGTCTAGGAAATCTGACACTTTTCCAACTTCTGTAAGCACTTTGACTTGTGCACACAGGCACACCTTAAAATAACCATGCACACTCAAACACTAGCTCAACCATCTTAGTCTGAAGAAGAAAGCAATAAATTCCAACCATTGAAGAAAACAGCAACAAAATTAGAGAAATATACACACCTCTCTTACTAACTTTGAACGGAAATTTCCTTAGCTCCTTATCTTGGTTAATTTGGGGAAAACTATTGAGAAAGTGGCTTCATAAGGTTTGTCTTTAAGTAAGGGCATGTTCATCATTAGTGGATGATGTCAGTGGGCCTAGTTCATTGTGGACCATACCATCTCTGGGCAAGTAGTTCTGAATAATATAAGAAAGCAGGCTGAGCAAGCCAAGGGGAATAACCAGTAAGCACCATTCCTTCATGGCCTCCTAACAATGATAGACCTGAGGTGGGAGAGGGAGCACTTTTATGGAAGCAAGAGAAGGGGGAGGGAGGATGAGAGTGGGAGGAAAGGAAATTTCAAATTACATTTGAAATGTAAATACAAAGAATATCCAATAAAAATAAACCTTTTCTTTCTCAGGCTTTTTTGGTCATAGTGATTTATCACCTACTGAAACCCTAACTAAGACACTAAAAAATGCAGGCATAATTTAAAAGTAAGATAATACCCGCAGGTTGTCTACATAAATAGGCATGCCTTACCAGCAAAGACAGACTGAAAGTAAAAGAATGGAAGTAAATGTCAAGCAAATGGAATCTGAAAACCTGCTGGGGTAGTTACTTTTTTATCTAATAAAGAAGACTTTAAGCCAAAACTAGAAAAAAGAAAGATGATGAAAATTATACTAAAAAGTATTAAGATCGAATAATTGGAATATAAACTCACTGAATATTTATGTGCACTTTTTGATAGGTAGTGCTGAACAAAGGGTTGGCAGTTACAGTGGGTGACATTAGTACCTCAGGTTAATGAATAAGTAGATCTAAAAAAAGAAACCAGAGTTAAATTGAATCTTAAGGAACTTAACATACCTACATAATATCTTCCAAAAAATACAGTTAATACATCTCAGCAGCCTATTTTAGGCCAAGTCTTAACAAATACCCAATATATATATATATATATAAAGATCATAATTAGATCACTCATGTATATTGGGGGGGGAAGCAGTGTAAGTGTGTGTGTGTGTGTGTGTGTATTTGTAATTGTAACCATGCGTGTATATTCTCAAAAAAAGTAAAAAATTATCTACCTCCCACCTGTGTAGAAACAATGGTCTGGGGACTCACCCTGCCTTAGCCTAAAGGACTTACTTGAATAAACAATTCTCAGGAGAATCATAAAATGTGCTGACTGATAACCATCTGACCCTCTAGAGAGTCCCAGTTAGGGTCCTGACACATATGCTCACTAACCAATAGGCTTAAAGGTCATTACGTTTAGCCAATGAATTTAAATTATAACCTTGTTGATGTAACCTGTACCCCTAAAAGGTATAAAAACTAACAGCCTTTCGGGGTCGCCTCTCCTCTGGACGTAGGCCACCCCAGCACTAGATGAATAAACCTTTTTGCATCAATTCCCGATCTCTCGTCTCATTCATGGAAGCCTCAAATAGATATTGAGTCAGTCTCTGTCTCTCTCTCTCTCTCTCTCTCTCTCTCTCTCTCTCTCTCTCTCTCTCTCTCTCTCTCTCTCTCTCTCTAACATTTCATATTTTTCTGTTTTCTCCAAGATCCTAGGTAATTTCATATTCCAGCAAAAGCCTTACAGCTGTTAATTTAAATGAGGAACATCTTTATAAACAAGAACAGGAGGGATTGGGGATTTAGTTCAGTAGTAGAGCGCTTGCCTAGCAATCTCAAGGCCCTGGGTTTAAGCCTTAGCTCAAAAAAAAAAAAAAAAAAAAAAAAAAAAAAGGAACAGAAAAGAGTACTCAGAGAGCTAATGATCTTGACAAGTTAACTCATAATTGCAGCTTTAAGTGAAAAGCCATATGTATCTCTTGGTGTCTCTTCACTGTCCCTTGATTATTTCATAAAAAGTTTGATTTTAAAGGGTTACCCTCAGCTATCTGTAGTGATAAGATCACTGGTGCACCACAGTTGGCCTCGAGATCAAGCAGGATGAAGCTGGCAGCGGTACTTGCTTTTACTAGTGGGTAGGCATCCCTGGATAGACTTGAGATGATCACCTGCTCTAAAGCCTATGCCAAGTGGGCAGTGGTGGTGCAGGACTTTAATCCCACTCAGGAGGCAGAGGCAGGCAGATCTCTGTGAGTTTAAGGTCAGCCTGGTCTACAGAGGGAGTTTCAGGACAGCCAGAGCTACACAGATAGACCTCGTCTCAATAAACAAACAAAAATAATCAATTTGTATGTACCTGCAGATGGATACATTCAACTTGAAAAGTTCAACAAGTATTCTTTTTAAATAATTCTTTTGACCTCCATTTTATTTTGAGACAGGGTCTCATTATGTACTCCTGGATTTCCTGGAACTCACTTCATAGACCAGACTGACCTTGAACTTGCAGAGATTCCCTTTGTCTCTGGCTTAAGTACTGGACTTAAAGGTGTACACCACCATGCCTGCCCTAGCCTTCCTTTTAAATTTATCAGTACCTATAACCTAAAGAATATTAAACAAAAAACAGCAGCAAAACAAACAATCTCAGACATTTAAGGTGGTAGCATAAAGTTATTCCTTTTTCTTAGTTTGTCTACATCACTGGAGACAACTAACTCTTAAAAATTGTGTGTGCATAGTTGTACACCAACACATACACATGAAGAAATGTTAACTTTTGTCAAGCACTTTATGCCCTTTTTGATATGATCATCTGATTTAGCTATTTATGTGCCATGTAGTTAAGTTTATATATATATTTAGATATGTATATGTTTATATGTCTATATAAATATGCATGTATTTATATATGTGTTTATATATACTATATGTGTGTACATGTTTGTATATACACTATATGTGTGTGTGCTTTGTTTTTTATTTGTAATAATCAGGGAAACTGAAACTCAAAGCTGAAAATAGTAACAATAAAAAGCCCAGAACTGGATTAATTTACTGAATTCTGTGCCTTTTAAGAATTCAAATCCTCTGAGGAGAGCATTATAAGAACACAAAGAAAATATACTGTATCACTAATGTCATAGACACAGTAATTCTTACAATAAACTTAAAAGCTGAATTCAACAATACATCATGAGCGCTGTGGTTTCAGTCCAGAGATGTGATAGTTTCATAAACATAATATATGTCACATAAAAAGACAAATCAAGTGATAATATCTCAATAAAAGCATAAAGTGCTTGACAAAATTCAACATTTCATCATGAAAGAAACTCTAAAACAGCAGCAGTAATATATTTTGACATATGTAATAAACATACAGCCAATATCATACTCAATGGGGAAAACAGCATTTTCTCTCAAATCGGTAATGAGACAAGGTTATCCCACCTGCAGTTTTACTTAAGAAGCTGCTTGAAATATTAGCCAAAACAACAAGAAAACTGGAAATAAATAAGAAACGAGGGAGCCAAAATATCCCAAAGTGATTGTTATATTTAATAGTCCCTAAAGAGTACACCAGAAAACACTTTTAATAATGTAGCAGGATACAAAATCAATATTCAGAAATCAGTAGCTTTTCTATATGCTAATAATAAATATATATAAAGAAATTGAGAGAAAATTCCATTCACCATACCTTAAAAACAAACAAGCAAGAAACAAAAAGCACACTGATGGGACCAAAAAAGAAGTGAAGGACCTCTGTGACAACTGTAACTACTGAAAAACTTGGACACAATAGAAGATGTAACTCTGTTGTATAGAGGTTTCTTTCAAGTTGACATTTAAAACATTCCTACCAGGAAGAATGGGAGACCCTCCTAAGACACAGAAAGTAAACAACTTGCAAGTCTCAGGATGTTCCAGAAACTTAACAAAATTCATAGGTCTTCTCCCCAAGACTGTAGACACAGACTTTATGGAGGAAAAGAGAAAGTGTTGCCTGGAGGAGGCTCTGATCAGCCATGCTGCCAATACAAGTGAGTGACATCTGGCTCTGGGGTTATAAATTTCATGAGTTATCACATATTTAGGAGTGGGCTTTTCAGTGAAGCATCTGCTTTCGAGTTGTCCCTGCTCCTATATGTAACTCCTCAGCCACACTCCCAATTCAATTCAAACTCAATGGTTCACCAAGGTGGATTTTTAGAGGATCCTTACTTTGGTCTCTCTCTGGGGTGAGCTGACTGTTGCTTATGTCTCCCCAGAAAATCTCTCACAATTTACCATATGTTTAATATGCAGAATATTTTAAATGGTTATATTACCAAGAGTGATTTACAGATTCAGTACAATCCCCATGAAAATTCCAGATGCACTCTTTGAAGAATGGAGAGAACTCTAAAAAGATATGTGACGTTCGGCTCTGGCTGAAAGTGTGAGCACATCTGTGTACCACAAAAGCAAGCTGAATCAAGTACACACGCAAACAATAACAAATTGCACTTCTTTTATCTCACCGCCAAGACCACAAATGATGACATGCTGGGAAGCGTGCAAGGAACGAGGAATCTGTATCTACTGCTGGTGGTAACAGAAACAAACCAGACTCTGAGATTCAGCATAGCCTCCATCTCCAACTTGTCCTACAAGCAGACTGACTCCTCTTTGCCTCCAGCTGTTGTAGCTGCCTGTTGGGTCCAAAGCAGGGCCCTAAAATGATGGTGCTAGTGACCTTGTCCTTCACAAAAATACTTTGGCCAAGAAAGCAGGCTAGTTATTAATCAGGCCTTGGGGTTGGTTTTCGTTTACCAGGAACCTCCCTTAATCTGACCCAAAGGTCAACTACCTCAGGCAAGGGCATCTAGATTAAAGAGCCTGCATCCTGTTGACTAACATAGAAGATCTGCTTGTATTTCTGCCATTATGTATTCTCTCTGTTCCCCAAAAGATAGCCTTAGCAGTTTGATCCCAAGAAAACCCATCTTTCTACCCATGGAGCAATCTAGTTAAATTCTTTCACTGTGCCCTGCCCTCAATTACACTGCCCACTGACAGAAGCTTGTCTAGTACCTGACAAGCTGTTCCTTGTGTTCTCTTTGGGATCTCTGCTTTCCCAAGATTTGGCTCCAGGATGATACAAATTCATATATGGTAAAAGATCTGAGCCTACTCTTCCAGATCTGAGAATCTAAAACCCTACCAATCCCTAAGCATAAAAACCCACCATCCCTGGCTTGAAATCTCCAATCTCTACCCTGGTAAACCCCTCCCCTAAGAAACCCTATATAATCCTGTCTCCTGCTTCTGAGGCTTCTTATCCAATCAGAGGGAGACACACTCTTTTGTCTTTCCCAAAAAGTCTCTCAGGTGAGGGTTGGTATGAGTTTGTGGTATTCCTTGGTTCCTGACTTGCAGGATGCATTTTCCCTTCATATTTGTAACATCCTCATAGGTTTCCCTCAGAGCTGTAACTTTCTCTGGGGAAGCTTTTTCTGTTGCAGCTGTAACACAAATCTGACCATTTCAAAGTGTCAGCTTCCTTTGATACCTGGATAGTGTTGGAGGCACATAGCTAAGAAAACTACTAAGTTCCCTCTTGAAGCCAGTAAATATATCATGTAAAGTAGTATGTTAAATTTAAAGTAAAACAAAAACCTGGAAAAAAAAAGAAAACAAATACCATAGAGGTCTGGTGTTGCCTTCTTAGTATAATGTGTACCCCCACCCTTTACTGGCACCAAGAAGTTCATGTATACCACCATTTTGGTTTATGCCATGTGGGGTTTACATTCACTAAGATGGTGGCAAAGTTACATTGGTATGATGTCACCAGTCAAGATAGTGACCACCCATGTGATTACTTTTGCATACACTGAGCTCCATGGTAAAGTTGGCCAACTCTCCATCAAAGTGCAAGTCCTAGTAAGAGCCACGTGCAAGAGACTAAGTGTGGAAGGCTTTACCTATTTCTTTAGAAAAGACACAATAGTTAGATTAACATGAAAAGAGGAAGAGATACCAGACAAATAATCCAGATTATCAAGAAAACAGAGGAATGAATTTCAGTCTCAACCTAAGAAAGTCGAGTCCATATGTCTTACTACATAAACTATAACTTTAGCTGCCAAGTACTGTCATCTGGATCATGTTTTAACCTCCCATCAGCCCCAGGAAGATGTTGCCATTTTATCTCCAGCATTGTGTGAATTAAGATCAGACAACTGGTGAGTCCAATTATTGGCTAGAACTTGAGAACTTTGGAAACAAACTTTTTAAACCTTTTTAAAATTCTAATTTAAAACCTTACTAGCCTGTGTGGCACTTTTATCCAGTTAGAAAAGCAGCTGCCAGATGGCTCATCTAAATGAGTCATTTGTGCCCACACTGAGACTGCCTTCATCCCTTCTATCAGACCTTATGCAAAGTCTTATAGAATCTGAGGGCCTAGGTAGAGATGGAAAGAAGAGAGACTCCTATTCCCATAGAGAGAAGACAGAAATATCAATTTAAGCTTGAAGGCTTTGCTTTATTCAATCTTCTTAGATTGAGCAGGGACAGTTATATTAAACAGGGTAAGGGAGCCTGGGGACTAGCTAGAGGAATTGATTTTCCTCTGTGTAAAGAAAATTCTTCTTCTTCTTCTTCCTCGTCTTCTTCTTCTTCCTCTTCTTCTCTTCTTCTTCTTCTTCTTCTTCTTCTTCTTCTTCTTCTTCTTCTTCTTCTTCTTCTTCTTCTTCTTCTTCTTCTTCTTCTTCTTCTTCTTCTTCTTCTCCTCCTCCTCCTCTTCCTCCTCCTCCTCCTCCTCCTTCTCTTCTTCCTCTTCCTCTTCCTCCTTCTTCTTCAGACAAAGGCTTGTTTTATTTTAATAATTGATACATGTGAGGCCACAGACAGGCCACTAGGTACAGACATGTTGGAAACTTTATTTCTCAGTCTCTTCCTCCTTGGACAGAGTCTTGATGATCTCTCCATTCTTGACCGTGAGGCACTCCTCTGGTGCTTTCCCGTTTCCTTGGTCTTAGAACTGCGAGCCTCATCCTAGTCAGCCAGTAGCTTCTTGTGGGCCTTGTCTGCCTTCAGTTTGTCGATACGCTCCATGTGAATATGCCTGTTCTTTGAATACATTCCCTTTGACCTTCAGGTACAGGTTGTGATACATATGATGATCAATCTTCTTAGATTCTCCTGAGAAGCCAGTGCAGAATCCTTATCTTTCTCATCCAGGTCACCTTCTTGGGCATCCAAGTGTTGGCAGTACCCTTCCTTTTCCCTATGCCCATATGCCTACCCTTTTGTCGGGCCAAGGTGTTTTTCCAGCAGTGAGCCGGGGAATGGACAGTCACGGGCTTCTGGTTGATCAGCCCATCTTTGAGGAGCTTCCAGAGCATGATTTCATTGGTCTCATTGGTTCTTTTGCTGACCTGGTGAGTACCAGAAACCCAGTCCTCAAGAACAACCAAAATAAGAGCTGATGGGACATGTCTCCCCCAGGTGGAACTCTAATCACTCTCTCAGGTGATCTAGGATCCCAAACGAGTCCCCAAATTATTAGAAATGAGTCCAGGGCTATAAAGAAAAACACTACTATTCCTACTATAGTGCCTGGACAAAGAAACATCACTCTTGATTAAGAGAGTGTGCTTAGAAGGGAAAACACACTGAGACAGAATGTGCATTTGGTTTTTATTCTAAGTCAGGTAGTAACTATGTCTTTTTCCCATTGGCTGGAGTTCAAGCTTACAATTTTAATTCAACTGTCTAGTCTAAAAAGAATTGGCACACAGGAAATTAAGTGCAAAGGGGTCAGTGTTTCAGAGAAAAGGGGTCACTGCTCCAAGCAATCAAATTCCTAGATTATAGTAGGAAGCCTTTGTGAAAGGGGGGAAAGGTTAAAACATTTGCACGTAATTCTTACAAGGTGAAGAAAATAAGATTTATTCCTGAAAACAATTTACATAGTATTTGATATAAAAGACTCATATATGTTTGATTCTTACAAAGTGGATTGATACTGTAAAACTAAAACTAAAACTAAAACAAGAACTGCAATATAAACCACCTCTATCACTCCTGGAGATATGTATTCATGAGAGACTCTACACATAACAGAGTAGCTTTATTCACAATAACCAAGACACAGACTAAGCTTAGATGACCATCATCCACACAAACAGAGAAACAAAATACACATATAGTAATACAACAGATTAATAACACATTAGAATGTTAGTATTTATAAAAAATGAAATTGGGACTGACAATATGGCTCGGTGGCTAAAGGCACTTGTTATAAACCCAGACAATCTGGGTGCAATACCTGAGAGCACATAGTTGAAGAGAAACAAGTCCTTCAGGTTATCCTCTGATCATTGTACAAACATGTACACACACACAAACACACACACACACAAGGAATGACACTGTCTCCTGACCACTGCATGCAAACTGTCACACATGTATACCTGTGCGTACACTAACACATATACATATACACAAAAGATAACTTTTTAATGCTGTAGATACCAATAGGCTGCCACAGAGGGAAGCCCAACTAGGATAACAGAAGAGAAGGATGATCTAAGGAGTATTTTTAAAAGTTTACATCAAAAGAAAACAACAAATCTTGAAGGAGTAGAGGAAGCTCTAAGTGAGTAACATTCCTGAAGGTGCATCTTGACATGGGCATGACCTGTTCAGGATTTCAATGCTAACTGGATCATTAAAAAATTGGCAAAGCCATTACCCATATAGGCCAAGCTCCAGAGAACTGATGAAGCTTTTCTGGAGAGTCCCAAGTGTGTGTGTTTATGAATGCTTGATCAGTGTATGCAAACACTAGAACCATTAGCAAAGCTTCTTCCTCCAGGTTAAGCCTGAGCCTGCTCTCCTACAGTGATCTACAGATGAGCTAGCCCCTTCCTCTGTGCTCTAACTGATAAACACACTCAAGCCCATGTTACAGTGGCAATGTTAGAAGCCACGTGATCCAAGCTTCACTGCACACAAGTCTGTTCTGTCTGCCCTCTACTCTCTTCTCCATTTCCCCAGGCAGGGCTCCAGGTCCCAAGCCATGTGGACAGAATCACTGACAGCTTTCTATTACTGTGACAAAATGCCTCAGAGAATCAACTTCAAAAGACAACTCAAGTATACATAGGCTCACAGATTCAGAGGCTTTGTGAGGCTCTGCGATACGGGCACATGGCCTTTCTTGCTCTAAGCCTATGGTAGCATATCGTAGCACTGCAGAAACATGTGATGGAGGAAGCCTGATAAGTCCAGGCAGTGAGGAGGTGCTAGGTTCCCAGTGTTCCTTCAAGGGCACACTCCTCACAGCCTAACTTTCTCCTACTAGGCTCTGTCTCTCACAGTTTCAAACCAATAGCATCACAGACTGGAGGACAGGCCTGCAAAGGCTTTGGAGGCCATTACATCCAAACCCTAACATTCTACTCTGTACCCCAAAGTCTCGTGTCCCTCTTGTAATGCAAAATGCATTTTAGGTCAGCCAAAGTTTAAACTTTGGTTCAATGTCACTTAAAAGTTCAAAAGGGAAGATCTCTCTGACACGCAAGACAAATTCATTTGTGAGCTCCAATGAAAACCAAAAATAAATGACACATTCCAAAGATACAACATAGTACAAATTTCCCCAAGGGAGAGGGAAAGGGACATGGACCAGCAAAAGCTCAAAATCTAGCAGAAAAGTAGATCCTGGAACTTTGCTTCCAACCTTCGAAGCACACAGTGACGTAAGCTGCCAAGGCCACATACTGCCCTGACCTATGAGCCTCCTGGCTGCAGACCATACAACCACTCTTTGAGGCTGGCTGTGCTTTCTGCCTGGTGTACTCCTCAGCAGGCATGCCATGTTCCCGGTATCTGGGTCTCCAGGACTGCTCTGGCCTCACACCTCACTCGCAGGAATTTCTTCAGGGACTTCAACCTTACCGTATACAAAATAGTCGCAGAATGGGTCTGTGAAAAGCACCAGCTCTTAACCACTGAACCATTTCTCCAACCTCCCAGTAGCCAACATTTTAAAAGTTTATCTTGGGGCTGGTGAGGTGTCTCTGCAGGTAAAGGAGCTTGCTTCCGAGCCTGGTGAGGCAAATTGGATACCCAGGACTCCACCAGTTGTCCTCTGACCTCCACACATGCCCCATGGTTCCTATACACACAAGAATGCAAACAGGATAAAAAGACTTTTAACAACAATCTCAGCTACTGGGTTCAGCCCATGGTTCTGTGGCATAGTCACCATGGCAGAAGCAAAGGTTTGTGCACAAGGGGGTTGGAAGGGCCTGGTACCCAGAAATCCTCAGCCTCACTTCTATTGGGCTTCAAGTCTTAAAGGCTCTTGTTACTTTTAACAGCACCAAGTCTCTAACACTTGTGCCCTTGGGGAAGTCATCCAGGTGACACTGTTAGGTATGAAGAGGGAGACACACAATCATATGTTTAGCTGACCTTGAAATGATGTATCAGCCAAAAGATACACACCTGAGGAGCCTTGGGCCTAAAATACACACAATCCTCCCCTCTGGCTAACGCTGGATCATGGCTCAGCTTTAAGTGTCAGCCCATAGCTAGAAAGTCTTCAGTTCAGGGTTATGCAAATGCACTGAAAAATCAGTAAATTAAGGTCATCAGGGAATGGGAGGAAACTTTGAAGAGTGTGTAAATGAAGGTGTCAGAGCTCCTGAGAAGCATCCCATTGGCTATAGACTGGGTGACTTGACCACACCTTCAGTGAGAGACAAAGAACAAGAGTGAAGCTTAAAGCTTTGCTTACACTTACCGTTGCGTAGATACAACCATCTATAATGAGATCTGATGCCCTCTTCTGCTGTGTCTGGAGACAGCTACAGTGTATTTATATAAATAAAATAGCTAAATCTTAAATAAATAAATAAATAAATAAACCGAGGCCTATAAAATAAGCTTCTCCAAAACCATATTATCTTACGCAAGCATGAAAATTAACTCCTTAGGGGGAAAACACCAACACATAGGTATGTTCTATTAATCTGTTTTTATTATTAATAAAAATCCTAAAAGCAAGTTAATTTTATGAGGAAGTTTGGGGTTCAGTTAGTTCATAATTCTGAGGTCCAATGGCAAGGCACTACCACTGGTGAAGTTCCAGTGACAACCCTCCTGGCATGTGTGGGGTGGGGGTGGGGTATCGAGACATCACATAGCCAACAAGCAGGTGGGGAAAGACTTGAGTACTCTCAGCCTCTTCAGCACAGAGCCCAGCCCAGCTGACCTCAGCACCTTCCCACTCTCTCTCCTCTTACCACCCACACAGAGCTCAAGCTCCAACACATCGACCTCTGAGGGCCACATGGATCCTGTCCACATCACTGACAACCAGAACCAAATCCAGACAACTACAATTCTGTCTCCCCCACCCCTGTCTGGTTTTCTTGTGTAGGCTGAGATTTTTACTATAAAAATGAACTATTTATTCATAAAGGTCCCAATGAAGATTTTAATAGAGCACATAATTTTACTCCAGGCACAAGAACACTTTCTGTAATTCAATCAGTGTCCGAGGTCCATAGATCCGTTCATTCGTGATTATAAGAGGCAGGGGTAGGCTGCAAAAGGTCAGCTTTTCAACTGTTGCTGTTTCCTTTGATCTGTTCAGAGTGGAATATTCGCATGTTTCCTCCAAGGACGATGGACCTTCTTGCTGGCCAGGACTTCCAGGTCACAGCATATCCGAGCTCGAGTAGAAGATGGCTGGATGATGTCATCCACAAACCCTGGTGAGTCAAAGGCAAGGCCATCACTGTGGGTGGCTGAAGTCAACCATCCCAGCCACACACTTAACCCACGGGACAGCAGTGTGAGCAGTGCTCAATCAGACCCTTAAAACACCTCTTTGGACCTCTGAAGCCTCCCTGTTTTGCCAGGCTTCCAACCCCTGGAATAAAAGTCTTAGGCAATGCAGTGAAAATGTGGCCTCTCCCTTCCAGTATTGATCCGGGGCCTCCGCCCTGCCAGGATGGACTCCATAGGAAATAAAATTAAGAAAACATACATGAGCTGGAGAGATGGCTCAGAGTTACGAGCACTGTGGCTCTTCTGGAGAACCTGAGTTGGAACTAAAGCTACACCAGGCAGTTCAGAACTGTCTGTACCCCCAGCTCAAAGGGCTCTGATGCCCTCTTTTGGCCTCCACAGATACACACACACACACACACACACACACACACACACACACACACACACATATATATACAAGACATGATAAAACACAAAGTTTTAAAAAGCAGGAAAACCTCTCACAACTTCTCCATCCCTGTCCATGGGTTCTTGTCCAGTAAATCTTGCTTCCTCCTTAGAGTCGTTTTCTTCCCTGGTGACTAACTTTTACCAATGCAATGTGACAAAACTCAACACTGGGAATTTCCAAACCCAGGCCTCTGGGCATAAGCTCCCTTCCTTTGGAACTATCCTTGGGACACCAAGAACGCAAGCCTGGACTGGCCTAGAGAAGTGAGGAGAGACCAGCCAGCAGCTAACATTATCTTGAAAGGGAATAGGGCATCTTGGATGGAACAGGCCAGCGGCTGATTACAACCATCAGAAATAAACCCAGCAAAACCCAAAGAATGACCTAGCTTATCCCAGAACAATGACAGGGAAAGAGGTGGCTTATCCACCAGCTCTGGGGTACGCTGGATGACTGGACCAACACCTAAAAACATCACACTGTCAGCAGCCTGCGCAGGCCTACCACACAGACCCAGCTCCTACCCAGGGATAGCCCCATCACTGCTCCAGGGAACAGACACAACTACAGAGACAGGACAACCATGCAGGACTTTCTAGAAAGAACAAGCAAATGATGGGGCAGATGACAACACCTTGTCCCCCCCAGGCCTACCTCTCACAGCTGCAGGGAAAGGGTTGGCAAACTTCTCCACGTACTCCGCCTGAGCGGCTTCCACATCTTGGTGTCCTTTGAAGATGATCTCCACGGCACCCTGTCAGAGAGAAGTTAGTTTCCTCAGAGTGGGATCCTAACCCAGACAGAACCAGCACCTCCTTGTCCTCTGTGTGACTGTGAACTTCACACCGAATCAGAGCAAAGAGACTGGCAATGCATGGAAGAATGTTAGCTGCGGCTCCAGGCCCATCCCTCTCCTGTGTTCCTTACTGTTCACTGAAGCCAGGATGCTTGGCCTGTTTCCTACTAAGCACTGTTTTTCCTCCTTCACTACCCCAATCCCTGGGCACACAACACAGTCCTCAGGAGGCATTTGTGGAAGGCTTGTCCTTCAAGTAGGAGCACTCGTTAGTCATCTCTGGAGCCTGGGAGTTACCTTGCTCAACCTGACAGCTCTTTCAGCACCAGGGGGGCACCACCCAGGGAAGAACTACAGTTTAGTTTCTAGTGGGCAGAGAAGGGTGGCTTTGGGCACCCCGAGGGTTGAGACAAGGTGATGAGAAGCTTTGACCTCCCAAGGGTAAATTCAGCTGGCTCTCCCTTCTCTCCCTGGATCCTTCCCTCTTCTCCGAAGATACCAATAACCCTGCTGGGGAATGACAGGGAGGACTAGAAAGGAGACTTCCCTCCAGGCCTGACCTAGTCTCTTTCCACAGCTCCAGCCACAAAGGACTTTATCAAGAGAGGTCCCAGGCCCAGGAAAGTGGGGCTCGGTGTCTTTACCTTTGCACCCATGACTGCAATTTCTGCTGTGGGCCAGGCATAGTTGGTGTCACCAAGAAGGTGTTTGGAGCTCATGACATCATAGGCACCCCCATAGGCCTAGAACAAACCCAAACACTGAGTGTCAATGCCTGGGACATCATGCCCCCAAACGCTGCAGGAAGCCAAGGGTAGCGGGGCCACGCCTTACTGGCTCTGTAAGGCTAAGGAGCGGAGGGCCTTTTACAGCATACACCACCTGCCACTGGAAAGCCATGGGCACCTCTGCAATCCAAGTGCAGGACTGTAGACATGTCACAGGAGTAAGCAGGAGGCTTGCCTCCTTCCAGCCCAGGTCACAGGTCACACTTGTGGAGACCACCTTGGCCATGCCGCTAGGAGTGTGGGGGGATCAACGCTGAGGGGAAGTCCTCACCTTCCTAGTGATAACTGTGATTTTGGGTACAGTTGCCTCAGCAAATGCGTAGAGCAGCTTGGCGCCGTGCCGGATGATGCCCCCATATTCCTGTGCTGTGCCTAGGTCATGAGGAAGAGTTACCAGCTACCATAAAAGCCCCTACAAGGGCTCACAGCTGAGACACCCTCACAGGGCTCAGAGGTCCTTGAGAGAGTTCCACATACACCGAAGACAACCACCTCTCCCACCAAGCCCTGTCAAAGACTCACCAACCACCTCTCCCACCAAGCCCTGTCAGAGACTCACCAACCACCTCTCCCACCAAGCCCTGTCAAAGACTCACCAACCACCTCTCCCACCAAGCCCTGTCAGAGACTCACCAACCACCTCTCCCACCAAGCCCTGTCAGAGACTCACCAACCACCTCTCCCACCAAGCCCTGTCAGAGACTCACCAACCACCTCTCCCACCAAGCCCTGTCAGAGACTCACCAACCACCTCTCCCACCAAGCCCTGTCAAAGACTCACCAACCACCTCTCCCACCAAGCCCTGTCAGAGACTCACCAACCACCTCTCCCACCAAGCCCTGTCAGAGACTCACCAGGCAGAAAGCCAGGGACATCAACAAAAGTGATGAGGGGGATGTTGAATGCGTCACAGAATCTGACAAAACGAGCCCCCTTCACAGATGAATTAATGTCTAAGCACCCTACAAGGAGAAACGTCACTTGTGGTTAGCTCCTTGACAACCTGATCCCTGTCACATGAGGACATGACAATCAAAGAAGAGATCCGAAACCTTCGCAGACTTTTAAAGCAGGTCATCGAATCCACCGATGCATAGACACAGAGACAGTAACAAACAAAACCGTAAATAACCCACAGCTGAACGGAATACAATAAACAGAAATCGGGGCAAGGAGACGGGGTCAGTCGGTAAAGTGCTTGTGCCACAAGCACGGGGTCTGGATTCAGATCCCATACATGAAAGCTGGGCACCATGGTGACTTTGTCGCAGAACCCCAGTGCTGTGGTGGGAGTGCAGAGACAGAAAGATCCCTGGGCTCATGGCCAGCAGCATCAATCAGTGAACTCCAGATTCAGAGAGAGACACAGACCCTGTCCCAAAAACACAGAGGTGAGCCACTGAGAAACTTCCTGTATGAACCTCTCGCCTCTACGCATATGTGCACACGTGACCACACGTGAACACACACACAGAAAATTACTGAACAAAAGAGAAAATGTTTCCCATGATGATACACACAAATACAGAAATACACTGAAATATACAGAAAATACAACTCGATATCCATTCATGTTTAAAAACTAGCAGTGGGGGCTGGAGAGATGGTTCGTCAGTGAAGAGCCACGGCTACTCTTCCAGAGAACTCAGGTTCACTTCCCAGCATCTACATGGCAGTTCACAACCAATGTTCAGAGGATCTGATGCCATCTTCTGGCCTCCGCCAGCACCAGGCGCATACATGGTGCAGACATATATGCAGGCCAAATATCTATACTCGTGGAATATTTTTTAATATGAGCAAAGGCCAGGTGTGGTCATGCATGCTTTAATCTGAGCAATTGGAAGGCTGAGGCAGAAGGATCATCGCAAGTTTCAGGCCTATCTGGTAGAACTCGCAGGTTCCTAGCCAACTAGGGCAACACAGCTACACCTGCCATTCCCCTGCTACGGGGCAGGGGAGGCGGGGAAGAAACTGAACAGTCACAAATCAGAAAAAAAGTTCATAGCTCTACAAAGGATCATATCCAGGATACACAGGGAAGCCTTGGTGGCCAGCCAAGGGAACTATAATTATCATATTTAATGGTGAGAGGCGCAGAGCTGAGACAGGAGCATGCAGACACAGCAGGCTGGAAGCCAGCCTAGTCTACTTACTAAGGGCAAGGTTGCTTACGGAGACCCATTCACTGCTTTTCCATATTCTACTAGCGAATTCACTAGGAAATCATACAGTGCTGGGTTGGTGGCGCAGGCCTGTAATCCCAGCACTTGGGAGGCAAAGGTGTGGTTATTTGTGAGTTCAAGGCCAGTCTGGTCTATCTAGTGAGTTCCTGGGCAGCCAGGACTGTCTATACAGAGAGACCTGGGCTCACACAAAACAACAACAACAACTATAGAAGGCATATGAAAAGTATGTCATCTGTGAATAATGATTTCTGGGGATCTAATAGTCCGCATAGAAAGTATGAAAAGACACCCCCAACAATACACACACATGCAATTTTCTCTTCAGTTTGCTTATATAAAGTCTACTTAAAAACAAAAGCAAAAAGGGGTCCACAGTCAGCATATCTTTTCATAGTGAAAATACTCCAAATACAGAAACAGAGATAACTGGATTTTCACATGCATAACACACAAAATTAACTCACATTCAACCAAACCTAAATGTAAGGGCTAAGATCATATAATGCTTTAAAGAAGACGTGGGGACAACCCAAACATGGTAGTATATGCCTTTAACCCCAGGACTAAACACAGGCAAGCAGAGGCAGATGGGATTGAGCTAGCCAGGTGTACACAGGGAGACCCTGTCTGACAAAAGGAAGAGTGTGTGTGTTTGTGTGGGGGGGTGGGTAGATAAGGTAGCTAATAATTGCTGTTAATGGGACACAGGTATGTGCCTAAGGCAATGAAGGTTTCAGGAACATCAGTTATGCTCCCCACAGTGAATGTAATTGGCCATGTGGTGTGATGTCCGTTGCTGCTGCTATTTCTGGTAAAGCAGGTTTAGCTGATGCAACCCAGGCTGACCTTGAACTCAGGATTTTCCTGCTTCACCCTACCTGAGTGTCCTGACTACAGGCACATGCTACCACAGCCACTGACTTTTGTGGGGGTTTTGTTTGTTGTTTGTTTGTCTGAGGCAGGCTTTTTCTGTGTAATAGCCTTGGCTGTTCAGGACTTGATTTGTAGACCAGGCTAGCCTGAAACTCGCATAGATATGCCTGTCCCTACCTCCCAGGTGCTGGGATTAAAGGCATGAGCCACCACACCAGCCTGAACTTTGTTTTCTGAAGACTAGGGACCACAGTGGATGGAGGCAGTGCCCACGGTCCCCACTCACATGGCACCACTCAGGAGGGAACCCCTCAGCCAGCTATGACTCAGACCTGGCATCATCACCACTGAGAGAGATGCAGTTTGTGTCTCAGGTGACAACTACTATGTAGCAACTGCCAACGACACTTGCGATGAAGACACCAGCACCCTCAGCAAAGGGCAACAAGCGGGAAGTCATTCCTTAAAACAAGAGAACGTCTGAGAACGTCTAAGCTAAGAAAGAACATTATCTTTACACCCTGAAAGCCCAGCAGGAAGGAGCTTTTGAAACATTTAGCATTAGGAGAGAAATGTTCACAACACGCCTGTGAGTTTCTCCCCTGGTCATGGAAGGACAGAAGGCAAACAGGACACCGAGAGTATGGGCAGCCCTGGTCTCCAAAACCAACCTGAGTGTTCAGGGTCCTGTCCTACCTGAGGCCACGTTGGGCTGGTTGCCAACAATCCCGACGGTCCTCCCATTCATTCTTGCAAAGCCAACGATGATGTTTTTTGCATAATTGGGCATTATCTCAAAAAACTCCCTCTCGTCAATCACCTGTAGGAATAAATTTCCTTTTGAGCTCAAAATGATTGAGACAAAAATGCTATGGTACATAACCACAGGGGACCTTACAAAGGACAACAGATACCCCAGCCCAGCCCAACCCAGCCATCCACTGCTGCAGAGGATTGGGCAGGACCCTCTCACACAGCAAAGCTTGTTGCAAAAACTCTATAATGTGACTCTGGCATTAATTGTGGCAAATGGTGTGAAACTATTTTAAGCTTACATCAAATCAAGAAGAGTACACAGGGGCTGGAGAAACAGCTCTGAGGTTAAGATCACTTACAGCTCTAGCAGAGGACCTGAGTTTCTTTCTCAGCTCCCATGTCAGGAAACTTGCAATTACCTGTAAACCCAGCTTCGGGTGATCCACAGGTACTACACACACACACACACACACACACACACACACATACCCTATGGATCTTTACTCAGATTCCTCACTGATATTTTATTATTATTACTTCTTCTTCCCACAATGGTATCTTTTCTCTATGTGCAGATAATGTTACTTAAGACTAAGTTACAGATATGCTTTTTATCTGAGTCTCTTATTGTCTAATGACAAGGACACACCCTGACCTATAGAGCAGACAGGCCGGTGAGCGCTAACTCTCACTACGGCATCTCACATATACGTGAGCAGCTACAATTCCTGGGATCCCGTCTCAGATGGCTTTCACCTTTCACCCACCATCAAAAATGACATCAGAACAAGTCACCAGGTGGACAGCTCCTTCTTGTTCAGGTTTGTTTGTGATTTCCTCCTGTTTGGAACACCATGGTAACGTCTAAGTGGCTCACATTAAGTAATGTCAATCTGTCCTGTAATCGTGGGACCTGTTTGAGTTCTCCTTAATCAAATCAACTGTTTTTCCAATCAAATTATAATGAACATTATTCCTGCTCTTTATCAAAACCACATCAAGAATTTGGTGCCTACTGCCAGGTGTGGCAGTGCAGGTCTTTAATACCAGAACTGAGCAGTAGGAAGATAGATCTATGTGCGTTCAAGGCCGTCCTGGTTGACGTGGTGAGTTCCAGGGTTAGAGAGAAACTATTCTCAAAAAGAAAAAGAAAATGCCCCACCCAATCAATTTCACAAGATCACTGGTCTTACCCTTGTAGTTATGACAGTTGTCAAATGTCTGTCAATTCTCTGCTCCCATTTCTCTTCAGTGCTAATAAGCCAACACTCTGCTGTAGGGAACGTCATTGCCTTTTAAATTCTATTACTGTGCTTTATAGATAGTTTTGTGCTATGGATTATGTACATTTGCTGCCATTATTTTATATCCAAGTTGTCCATGTTGACCCATGTGCGCCCCTTCAAGAAAGCTGCCATTCTTTTCAACGTGTCCTAAAGTGAGCCTAACTTCAGGTCTGGAACTTAAGGTTCAATCCTGTTTCTCTCCTGCCCAGGCCTTTATGCAGAGGCTAGAGTTCACATTTAAGAGTGTGTGTCCCTGGGAGGTGGTGGCTCACACTTTTAATCTCACCACTGGAGAGGCAGAGGCAAGTGGATCTCAGAGTTTGAAGCCAGTTTAGTCTACAAAGTGAGTTCCGGGACAGCCAGGGCTACACAAAACCATTTTAAAAAACAAAACAAAAAAACAGTGTGCGCCATCTGTTATAGAGACCCAAACTAGACAGCAAACACGCATGTAACACGCATCTACAGGGAAACTGCGACTTGACACAAATACACAATTCTAGTCTAAAGCACTGAGTTTATTCTAGCTTTCTAGTTGCCCATCCTTCCTCATCCTCCCCCCATCTAACACCACAACGCTGACTCCTATGATTTTCAAAACACATTTATTTAATTTCCAAACACACACACACACATATTTAAAGAAAAATGGTCAGAAGGCTGACAGCCCACATGACTACTGAAGCACAAACCCTTCAACGCGAATTCAACATGTATTTACAGCTAGTTCTGCCTTTAAATTGTCAAGTAGTAAAATAGTCAAAATGCACTATCAAAATTTACTCATGTGTGCCAGGAACATACCTCAGTGGGAGAGTACTTGCCCAGCATGGGGCTCTTAAGTTATTCCCAGAACCAATACATACATACACATACATACATACATACACATACATACATACATACATACATACCTACATACATACATACATACATACATACATACACATACATACATACATACCTACATACATACATACATACATACATACATACATACCTACACATACATACACACATACACACATACATACATACATACATAGACATACATACATACATACATACATACATACATAGACATACATACATACATACATACATACATACACATACATACATACACACATACATATGCACCACAATCCTCCAGCATTTTGTTTTATTATATTAAAAAATTCATATAGTTTAATATTACCTCTTTCTCATACCTGTGATTGTACTCACACTGTGATGGTTAATCTTAAATTGATTGGACCAATAAACATGTATGAGATTAGCAAACCTCACTCGATGGGTAGATACTGTGAAGGTGTTTGTAGAGCAATAGACCTTAAGTACTTTGACCCAAACAACAGATTTATCCCTTCCAAGTATGATCCACATCAGTGACAGGGAAAGGGAGGAGGTAGGGCCGAGTTGTAAAACAATGGCTCACTGTAAACACGATTTGTCTGGAACCCCAGCATGTACCCACCACCACTTCCTGTCCACCTTGGTGTGAGCCGATTCAGCACATCATCTGTATAGAGACCATGAAACCGTGAGACAAAATTAATTTCCTTGCTTCTAATTACCCTCTCGTGAACTCTGCTCACAGC
Source organism: Micromys minutus (assembly GCF_963924665.1). Classification (NCBI taxonomy): domain Eukaryota; kingdom Metazoa; phylum Chordata; class Mammalia; order Rodentia; family Muridae; genus Micromys; species Micromys minutus. Next base: position 32,350,063 of record NC_137956.1, read on the forward strand.
TACACAAAGCAACTACCTCACCCACCGTCTACTCTAAGTGGGTTTCTGGCCTGTGTTTATATCTGTGACAATCTCCTGTGTTTTATATGAACACCAATGCAGTGTTAATTTCTTCTGCATGGTCGGGGACTGCATCTCTTCACTCCTGACAATTAGGTCCCGTCAGGGCACCCTCACCCCCTCGTGCTTGTATCCTGTACTTACAAACTGTGGTGTAATATCTCCAAGATGGACAAATTCTAAGACAGGCAACTTCTGGACTGTTTCCTTGGTCCTAGACAGTGGCAGCTTTCCTGACCAGCAGAGTGTGAGAGGGAGTGTTTCCCACAGGCTTGCCAAAGGAGAGCATTCAAACTTGACCTCTAGTTGATTTGACATACAAGAAATAGCTCAATGCAATTCTTTTTTTTTTTTTCAAGCCATGGTCGCCCTCCAACTCAGGGAATTGTTTGTTTCTGCAGGTCTCTTGCTGTGGCCATTGTGGGAACCAGGGAACCAGTCCATGAGCGCCCAGGGACTCTCCAGTCTCCAGCTCCAATCTGAAGCACTAGCTGGGATTGAGACACCCGCTCCTGTGTCCAGCCTTACACAGGTTCTGGGTTTCGAGCTTGGGTCTCACACTTGAATGGGAAGAGTCCCATGTGCCCACAGTCCCACCATGATAAGTGAACTTGAGCATTTTCTCATATGCCTTAGGGCCATTTTTTTGTCTTTTCAATGGGTTGTTTTTACATGACTTTTCTATCAACATCAGTCTTTCTTCTCTTGATTTGTAGAAATCTGGGTCTCAGATAGCAATGCTTTCAGATATGGAAAATGTTTTCTACCCATTTACTGACATGTTGGCTCTTACACTTCTATGAAGAAAGGAATTAGATTTTCATCTTTGTTTTTTATTTGGGGACTTTTTTAGCAGAGGTAGATTTGAGACACAACTCAAAAGCATTTCTCTATCTTCTAAGATCACAGAGCAATGTACCTGTCTCTTGTGTGGTGTTCCCACGGATTTACTGTTCATATGGAATTCTGACCCGCTGACTTTTTACCTTGTTTTCTTGTAGACAAGGTCTCGGTGCATCGCCCAGGTTGGCCTACAACTTAGCTTCTCGAAGTGCTGGGACCACGGCCTGCAGCGCAATGCTCAGCTGTCCCTGTCATGTGATGTATCGACTGTTTCCTCCCAAGTGGCCCCCCAGTTGTCACAGCATCTTTTATTAAGAAAAGCAACCTTGCTCCTGGGCATGAATCTATTTTTATCATCCCCTGGAACTCCCCCGAGTCCCTTTCTAGCTCTGCAGTTCCCGCTGCTGGCCGGTCTCTCGCTGTTCTAGTTGTAAAGCTTTGTTTCCCAGACATGGCTCTTCCCACTTGTGGCTTTTGCAGCACATTCCCAGCAATCCATGTGCTTATGTGAAACGTGTCTGGCTCTATAAAGTGTTTATTCAGACGGCCTTCAAATTATGAACTTAGGAAGAACTGGCATTTTATGCTAACCCAAGTTAAGGAACAAGGGCATGCCTCACCTCCTCCACCATCCTTTCCTGTGTTTCTCTGGGGCTGTGACATACTTAGAGGGTTTGCCAGGGAAGGGCCCCTGCCTTTTTTAAAAATGAAAACCAAGTTTGCCTAGTCATTTCGGCCATTTTTACTGTTTGAAGACAGACTCTTCTGTCAGTGTTTGAAGCGCAGTCTGGAAGTTTTGATAGACAGTGATTTCACTCCATGTTATCGATACATTGTGCTTTCCTTCTGCGTTAGAATCTGCATTTGGTTCATATTCCCCTTCTTCCTCTTGCAACCATCTAACATAGTTCTTTCCAGGTACTGAGGTACTTTTGTTTCAGTAGTTAAGAATCTCTAGTTTAGAACAACATTGTTTATAACTTTAAGATGTCTTAGATTTGTTTTTGTTTTATGTGTATGAGTGTTTGGTGTACATGCATATATATGTACCACATGCATATATGTGTATCCCCATGTATGTATGTGTACTGCATGCAGGCAGTGCCAGTGGAGCTAGAAGACCATCAGACCCTTGGCACTAGAGTTAGAGAGAGTTGTGAACCGTCATGTGGATGCTGTGACCCAACCGTGGGTCTTCCGTAGGAGCAGCAAGTATCTCAACCTCTGCGCCAACTGTATTAGCCAAGGCTCTGTAAGGAACAAGGATTGATATAGACAGTTATAAATTAGTCTGGGTATTTGAACAACCTCTGTCTGATGACAGAAGGCTAACAATCTGGTAGCTCTTTGGTTCACAAGTCTGGACATCTCCTCTGTCCCAATCTGATTCCAAAATCCTGAAGAGCTGTGGGTCTTTGGTCTAGAGTGGCATCCTGAAGAAGTTGCATTTCACGACGGCCAGGTCTTGTCAGTGTGAGTGGGAGCAACAGACAAAAGATTGCTTCTTCCATGTCCTTCATCTGGGCTGCCACCAGGTGTGGACAAGACTTAGGCTGTCTTCCTGCTTTAATAATCTGATTAAGAAAATCCCTCACAGGAGTGCCAAACAGCTTGGATTTTAGTTGATTCTAGATGTGTTCAGGGTGAGATCTAAGAGAAGGCATCACATCATCTCTCCAAAATTTTATAACATCTTTTGTGTGTGTGTGTGTGTGTGTGTGTGTGTTGTTGTTGTTGTTGTTGTTGTTGTTGTATTGCAGGATGTTTGATTACATTGTGAAGCACAAGGTGATGCTATTGGAAAAACCTGGTTTTAGCTCTGGTGTGGCTCAGCCTTAGCACACACCTTTAACCCAAGAGCTTTCTGCTTGAATATTGTAAACAGGATTAAATAAAGTCAAACACAGGTTACGAGTCAAAGCAAGCACCAGTTGACAGGGAGTGAACACTGGGTTATCAAGAAAAAAACCCACAGAGTAAGAGGGAATGAGGAGGATGGATAAACACACACACAGGAAGGAAAAGGAGGCATTCAGTTGGAAGGAGGTCTTCTTGAGATAGCATGAGAAGGGGGATGCTTTCTAGGACACTGAGAAGGAAGGTCAGCTGGGTGCTTTCTCTGCCTCTCTGAGCTGGCAGGCTTTCATCACAGCATCTGGCTCCCAAAGTCTTCATTGGTAAAATTGAATAACTGAGACTTTGTTTAAAAAAAAAAAATCGGTGCCCAACATGGAGTGCCAGATGTAACTTATTTTCCAGAAGTAATTTTCATCTCCAAGTCTTACTGTTCAATAAGCTGGACCTTTCTAGCTCTTTCTGAACATTGTCTGGCCGGATAAAATCAGTCAGTTTGGTGTGGTTCAGAGTTAAGATGCTGACAGTCATTACAACTGAGTACAGGAATGAAATTCGGTTCAGTTCAGTTTCGTTCTGTAAGCTGAGTTCATGCAGTTCAGTGCAGGTCAGCAGAGGCAGCTGAAGCCAGATAATAGGAAGGAGACAGAATATTAGGACAAATTGCTAGAGTTAGTTTAGAGGCCAAGCAGAGCAAAAAGTCAGGTTCAGAGAGAAGCCAGTTTGAATCAGTCAGACTGGAGAGGAGTTTGAGCCAGAAGAGCTGAACTGAACCAGCCAGCCAGAGTTCAGAAAGAACTAGAAAGGGTGAGTTTATTAAGGAATAAGTCTCAGAGTTGACAATTACTTCAGGCACATAAAAGTTACTATCACAGTGTGTGCATGTGTGTGTGTGTGTATGTGTGTTTACACACACGTGTGCCACAGCTTGTATATGAAGGTCAGATAACACCTTGTGGGAGTCAGCTCTCTTTTTACCATGAGGTCCTGGGGCTCACTTAGGTCATAAGGTTTGGTCGCAGGGACCTTTATACCTGCTGACCCACCACACCAGCCAATAATTTGTAATTTTTTTTTTTGTTTTATCAAAATTAGTGTTTTCCTCCTACCTTCATTCAAATTCTTTGGTCAATGTTCCCCTGTAGTTGACAGTAAGATTTATTACCCAAAGATATAGAACAAGCCATGAAAAGGGGCAGCCTGGCCATGTCTGCTGATTCCTGAGTGCTCCAAGAATAAGGAAACAGATCACAGGCTCCAGGCCCAGCTGATCCCACAGAACCACTGAAGTGAGAGCTGCTAAGAGCAGAGAGATGTGCAGAAGACAATTGCCACCCGCAAATACACCCAGAGCCTAACGGCTGCCTTCACTGATCAAACCGGGACACAGCTGCACCAAGAAAAAGGCATCACACACATCCTGAGCCTCACACACACTCCCCTTTCTCTAGGAAGACATTGCATCCTGATCAGAAGCATCAAACAGCATCACCCAACAGGATTGACCCTGCCTCACTCTGAACCAGGAGATGGCATCAGTTCTGTGTACCTTGATGCCTTCTAAAGTCCCTGAGCTCTGTGGACCCAACCCTCAAGTCTATCTGAGCCCTCAAAATGTCACAGCCACTAGCCCCTGTCAGAACATCGGGCTAGTGTTCCTTGGTCACTGCATTTTCCACCTGTGCAAACATTGAGACCAAGCCAAACACGACCCACTTAGCACACACACCATGACCGTGGCTGAGGCTGAGTTAGGGCGGGCAAGACAGGACAGGGTACTCACTGCGTGTATGATGTCCAGCATGTTGTAGGCTTTGCTTGACTCCAAAGGGACAACTGTGTCCAGCTCAGGAACCAGACGGTCACTAGAAAAGAAACAGATGGAGTGAGTGTAGAAACCACTGTCCCCCTGTGCGAGCTGAGAAGGAGATAAAGGAAACAGCACTGTGACTGTGTGACGAATCACTGCCCCTGTCACTACGTCACTAAACAGACCGAAGTGCAAGTCTAACATGAACTGCTAAAAAAAAAAAAAAAGGTAAAAATGAGATTACTCCTGACTGTAGCTCTTTTGTTTGCCTTTGCCCTTCCAGAGTGTTTCCTATGCTGGAGACACAGCATGTTCTCTAAAGAATACAGCAGAGAACAGGGCCAAGCCTGGGAGCTCCACTCTGGTTTCCTGCAGCATCTAAGACAGAAGAGCAAAGAAACAGGTGGGTCTCTTCCCCCGAGCAGGTTACCAGCTGCAGCCCCACTAAGCAGCAAAGCTGCAGGCCCACTGGATGCAATCACGACAGACCCATCACCCCGGTCCTGTGACTCTTTCTCTGGCACGGCGGAGATATCAAGACAGAGCTTGTGCCCACTCCTGGAGAGCCCAGAAACTTACAAGGTGGTCAGCAAAGCACTGCCCATAGGCAGACAGTGCACACAAACACATTTCCTTAGGAACCTGCTTTTTACAATACCTGGGTTGTTCCTCATAAAAAAAAAATAACAATATTTTTCCATCTCCATGTTTAGACAACTCAAAAGTCTTAGCAAAATTTTGTGGTTCCTCTACTCCCCAAAAGCTCCCCATCAGACACTCGAGAAGTAAGGAAATCACCAACAACTACTCCTGTCCCCAGATAATAAGCCCACTACCACTCACCTGGGATCATGGCACTCTCGGATGGGAGCCGGGTCCTGGCTGCTGAGGGGCAGGAAGTTGAAGAATTCACGCAGGTTACACAGAGCATCGACGTCATTTTCGAAAGCTCTGTGTGCCACACCTGAGAACACAGAGAGGAGGGGAGGTCCAAGGGCTGGCAGTCACCTATGTATAAAGATGCTCATGGGCTTCTCCAGCTTGGCTGCCACCAACCAAACTGGCAGCTCTGACCTCGGTCCTGTCCAGGATGGATACCCACGCTTCTTGCCAGCGCCTGTTCTCTGCCTTGTGATGCTCCTTTGCCAGCCCATTCCTCCCATTCTCTGTGTGACAGGGGATGATCCTCCACACTCTATAAGCAGCTCCCCACACGCCAGCTCCCCACAGCTACTCACTGCCTCACTGAGAAAGGTGCCTGGAACACAATGGTGCTTACTAACGAAGGTAAAGGAGGAACACCCTTGGCCTGGTGAGGGGTCAAGCCTAGTTCTGGCAGTGTTTGGAAATAAAAACTAGCCAAACAAAAGCCTAGACAAAACTCTTCCAGTCCTGTCTCACCCAGACCTTGTTAGAGTTGCCTTGGTCATGGTGTCTGTTCACAGCAGTAAAGCCCTGCCTAAGACACCCAGAAATAAAGTTGGCTCATGGCTACATATACTTCCAGCAGCTAGAATCCTCGATGTGCAGGCAGGGTGTGACTGAACTTTTTCTTAAAGCCAAAAGTAAAAGTCCCAAGATAGCATTCCAGAGCATTCCTTTGCTAGTTCAATGTATATAAGTTATACCTACTTACGACTACCCAGACAGTTCCAATATTGCTTTACAGACAACGACTGTGGAGAACTGCTAGCCTGGCATGTGTGCGGTCCAGGGTGTGGGTGTGGGGCATTAGTAATCGCCTACCACTTAAATCTGAGACTGCAATCTGCCTGCCACTTCTGTGGGTATAAATCACAGTCTTCCTAGGTAAGTGTTGTCGGTGAACTGGTAGTTTTTAAAAATAATTTTCACCATTCTGCATGGCAATGCCTTCTTCTCACCTCGGAGAGAAGGAAGGTCATGTTCACGCCTCTCACCTGACACAGTGGTGTGGGTCTTGGCACCACCCAGCTCCTCCTGAGTGACATCCTCATTGGTAACAGACTTCACAACTTCAGGGCCAGTGATAAACAGGTAGGATGTGTCCTGAAATCAGATGTCCACAGTGTCAAAGTCAAGTCACCACAGCTACTCAGAGCTCGTTCAACCAAGACCACAAATGCAGGGGACATGACAGAGAAGAGTGGCAGGAAGAAGCTGGAACTCAAGATGTCCACAGACTTGCTTCTTGAGCCACACTGTGATGGTTTAAATGAGAATGGTCCCTAGAGGCTCACGGATTTGAACACTTGGTCACCAGAGAGTAGCACTATTTGAAAGGATTAGGAGGCGTGGCTTTGTTGGAGGAGGTGTGTCCCTGGGAGTGGGCTTTGAGGCTCTAAGAGTCCATGCCAAGCCTAGTCTCTCTCTTCCTGCTACCTATGGATCATGATGTAGCTCCTTCTCCAGCACCGTATCTGGATGTTGCCACGCTCCCTGTCAACAGCCACGGACTACATCCTTGAAACTGTAAGCAAGCCCTGATTAAAGGCTTTCTTTTATAAGAGTTGCCATGGTCATAGTCTCTTTGCAGCGACAGAACACTGACTAGGACACACACTACTCTGAGAAGAACAATGCTGCTCGCTTCAGTCTCAGTGTGTTAACCCACAGTGTGGCAAACCTAGGGTCACAGGTAGCCCTGCCTTGGAGTTCATGTTCTGTGTGCTTATTTTGCAGCTCTTCCCAGGATTCTGCCATCAAAACTTTTAAAAAGTCCAGTGCCTTCACACTTCCGTAAAGAAACTGAGGCATGAAGCCACAGTGAACTACTTAAGTGAGGCTGTTTTTGTAAACACCCCTTAGCCAGTATTCTGGTATTTCTGAGAGTACAGCAGGGAAAGAAAGGGAAGGGGAGAGATAGAGACGGACAGACAGACAGACAGACACTGACTGAGGGACTGAGATTCTGACTGGTTATGAAGCCCTTACTAACCTTAACTCTAGATCATCCTGCCTCTGACTGGTAAATGCTGGGATCTCAGGTACACACCACCACACCTGACTGCCATATGTAACTTCTACTCCATGAAAAACATTTGTGCAGAAGGAGGGGCCATGGAAAATAAACCTGTATCTCTGACTTCCAAATCTCCACTTCAGTCCCTCCAGAAACATTCGACGAGTGTAAACACATTTTCTAAAACATTTTTGACACAGTTCTTTGGAACAGTGTCTTGTACATAATATTTCCAACCAAATTTGTCTTATTTTTAAAAACAAAATATATGATATCTTAAAAAAGAATTCATGAATACTGTAGCTTTTCCATAACTAGTTGACACCCGTTCGGTGGTTAAGAGCACAGTTCTAGGGTAGCTCATGCCCTCTTCTGCCCACCCGAGTACTACATTTATGCTGTGCACAGACATACATGCAGGCAAACTATACACACATATAAAATAAAATACATCTTTTTAAAAGTTTTTAAAATAAGGAACCACCAAAACTACACCCCTTAGGAAACAAACTCCTCCTTCCCTTGAACCCCTAACAACTATGGGGGCCTTCAGTACCTGCACTGCCACAATCTGCTGTCAATCTTAACAGTACGTTGTTGATCTGTATCTTAGCTTTACTTTGAGTGATGTTACATTACTAATTGGCTAATCTCTGTGAGCCATTATTTTATGCTTGAATAAGAAGCCCCAAACCCGGAAACGGCAACTAAGACCTAATCACCAGCAGCACAGTGATACAGACCTTTTAATCCCAGCCCAGAGAGGCTGACTCTAAAGAACTTAAGTTTACAAACAGCCTGGACTTCAAGGGAAGAAGCTGTCTTTATGGGGCTAGAATGTTGAGGCTTGGTCTTTTGCTGTGTATTATACAGCTAAGTGCAGACCCCTAAGACCTGGTTGCCCCAGCAATGAGAGTCCCCAATTAAACCCAAGTGAGGCTATGGGACCTTGCCTCTCAAGTTATTTCTGAGCAGTGATTAGAGACACTGACAGCCAACAGTTGAGTAGGTGAGGCAGAGTTTAGGTTTCCCAGCTTAGGGTCAGAGGAGAACTATGGTGGGGGGGTGGTGAAGAGAGGAGGGAAGAGAGAAGCCATGGGTTAGCAGTCAAGAAAGCATGGCCCTAAGGGCTGGCCAATTAGAGTTAAGAGCAGCCCAGATGAAACATAGCGAATAATAACTCAGGGTTATCAATGGGAAATAGATATTAACTGTATAGAGTGTAGACATTTGCCCGGCTCCGGTGCTGATTAAAACTGATTGTAAATAAAAAATGTGTGTCTGTTATCTGGGAGCTAAATGATCAAAGGTGGGGTAGAAACCCCAGATTGGAATTTAAAATGTCTACAACACTGGAGAAATGGCTCAGCAGTTAAAATCACTGGCTGCTCTTTCAGAGAACCTGGGCTTGGGGCCCAGTGCCCATGTAAGGCGCTCACAAATCTAGGGGATCTGATGCCCTCTTCTGGTATCTGAGAGCAATGCGCAGGCATGCATGCAGCCAACAAACAAAAAAGCAAAACAAACAAATAAAAAACAAAAAGCTATCTTTTACATTTTTGTTTAAAAGAAACATTTTTTAAAAACAGAGATAAGATTCAATTATATATGTTATTTTTAAAATTCCCACTTTGAAGATATGGAGAAAGATTTATCTTGCCAACAATTGCCAAAAGAATTAGATGTACGGACTTCAGTCAAAATTTACTTCAAATTACAGGAGAGAGAAAACAGTGAGAAGAGCAGGAGTGGGGGACATAGAGTGGAGGACAGAGAGTGGGGGACATAGAGTGGGGAACAGAGAATGGGGGACATAGAGTGGAGGACAGAGAGTGGGGGACATAGAGTGGGGGACATACAGTATGGGGGACATAGAGTGGGGACATAGAGTGGAGGACAGAGAGTGGGGGACATAGAGTGGGGGATAGAGAGTGGGGACACAGAGTGGGAGACATAGAGTGGGGACATACAGTATGGGGGACATAGAGTGGGGACATACAGTATGGGGGACATAGAGTGGGGACATAGAGTGGAGGACAGACAGTGGGCAGGACATAGAGTGAGGGATAGAGAGTGGGAACATAGAAAGTGGGGATATAGAGAGTGGGGACATAGAATGGGGACAGAGAGTGGAGACATAGAGTGGGCAGGACATAGAGTGGGGACATAGAATGGGGACAGAGAGTGGGGACAGAGAGTGGGGACATAGAGAGTGGGAGTCTGAGCTGAGAGCAGCAGGTTAGGGACTTTGAAATCTATAGCAAGTACTTATGAGCCGGGACTGAGGGAGGCTAGAGGCTGACATGGGCTTTGGTCTGCAGTCACAGGTGTATTTCAATGGAGTCACATGGCCCTTCTTCAGAAGAAAAGTGAGCTTTTTGGGCAGGTTAGAACTGGTTTCACAAATTCCTGAGGAGTGCTGGACTTTAATCTAACCACCAGACATCTTCCTATGGTCCAGTCTGGGATCATTTCTAGACTTCTCAGGTCTAGCCTGAGACCTTGAGACCTAACAGGGACAAGACAGAAACTGGTCAGGGCCCTGACTGTTGAGAGGGTAAAGCACTTGAAGACAGTAACTCCCCAATTCCAAGGAGGCAAAGTAAGATGGGACCCCAAGGACACAGCTTCCTCCTCAAAAGCTGCTAGTGTGCTTCTTACCCAACCTCAAAGATCAGGGAGAAGCTACTGGGCAGCTAGTTTCTAAGTCTTAAACTGCTCAGGGCAGGTCCAGTGGCAACCAGAGCCATGTGCAATTACAGGACAGAGACACAGAATGGGGATCATCCCCCTTAACCAGAGGCTGTGAAACTTCCCAGATTCGGACACTACAGCGCATGAGATGGGGTTCCTCTGCACTAGCATTGGCTCCTCAGCAGTCACTCATAATAAACACCGAAGTTGTCCGAGTGCATGCTTGGACTCAGGGCACTCATTTGCCAATGGCCCCCAAAACTCCCCCCTCCATGGTAGCTCTGTTTGGTGTCCTGGAGTAAGTGTTTCAGGCTACATGGGCTAAGAAAGTGGTAGAATGTGGTAGCAGGAAAGGCATCTCTAAGATGGCACACAGAAGCCTGATATCCCTCAGGAAACTCGACGGCACGGCACGATGCTCCAGAAGGGGAAGTTACTGTAGAAGCTGCAAAAGGCTGAGGGGGGGAGACAGCGGAGAAAGACACCCGAGGGGCTACGTGGACATTTCCAAGAACGTGGGGTGATAACGGGGATGAGAATTTGCCTCCAGATATGCCAAACAACAGCGGAGCTTCGACAATGCTTTGCAGTCTGATTAGAAGCACAGAGAGAGGGGAAAGAAAACACAAGCAGAGCCAGCCAGCCGCCCAGTGCCTAGAAGTGGCCCAATGCCTGGAAACACACTTATAGCCTGGTGACTCTGCATTCCAGCTAAACAAATGAATAAACCGGACAGAACCAGTTAGAAGAGGGCAAACAATATAAGACTGGCCCAGGAAGACCAAGTGCTTCAAAGAGACGCTGAGCTGGCCCCAAGGCACCAAATCAAGACTAGATCTGAAGTCCTCCTACGATACCAGGCAATAAAGACAGAAGTTTGGCAGCTATGTCAGCCTGTGGGGAAGGCTGTTAGACCACAGGTTCCTGCCAGAAGAATATCCATCATAGAAAATTATTCTGAAGTTTTCTACCACCACAATATCTAGAATAATTCCCACAGAGAAACACTTGAACAGGGTCTTCCTTCCGGGCTAAAACTTACATTCTGATGGACGGCTCATATGGCCTCTGTCACAAACACCAAAAGCACAGCGCCCTAGAAGTCTGTTTTATAAATTTCAAAATATTTACAAAACTCTGTAAACAGTCTGGGGCCGTCCATTTCTCTGGCTGCAACTGACATTCTAAGATAATAAAGTGATCTATGGGCCCAGAAGAATGAAGACGATCTAAATAGGTCCTTGAATCTCTCAATATAAATTCTATAGAAACAATGGACCATCAAGAAGTGGGAATTCCCCCAGGAGTCTCATCTGGAGAAGGAACTGGCACCAGCTAGTGGGGGGATGTGTCTCCCTGGAAGACTTCACAGATTACCACCGAACTGTCAGACCACCGGCAAGAGGAGGCGGGAGGAGGATGAGTCTGTGGTGGGTGCGACCACACCTTGACCAGACCTGCTTAGAAGCAAGCATTCCTGTTTAAACCTGTCTCACTTCAGGACTGAGGACTGACTTCAAGGCTCTCTAGACGCCTTCTCCTCTTTCCAAATGTGGACAGTGAACATCTTCTGGTTTCCACTAATTTGACTCTTTAGTTTCTTCAGGCCTCAGGTTTGCACGGCAAGTGTTTTACCCACTGAGCAATCTGGCCTTGCCGGCTTGATACCAAGGTCCTAGTGCTGGGATTGCAGACAAGCACCACCGAGCCCAGTGTAAACAGAAGTGGGGTAGAAGGAACCCAGGCTCTTCCAACAGCTACTATGCAGCCATCAGGGATAAACAGAGGAGATCTGAGCAGTCCCAAGGGTCTCTACAAGGGGTGTAAATAAGGGACCCATACTGACAATGGAGTGCCATACAAACCTCAGTTACCAAATTAGCGTCACAATGGGCAGATGCGTCCTCACTGTGGAATGTGGGGAGACAAATTTCTGAACAAGGCACAGGACACTGTGCATCATTGGTGTCTCAATGGAGGACACATCACCATGAATGCCATGGACTAACCAGGGCTCCCACCACAAATTTAATCCTAAGGACATGTTGGATAAATCCACACTAAAGAACAAAGTAACTTATCTTATGACCTTCAAAATTTCCAGTAGTCAGGACCTGGGCCATACCTCAGAAGGCCCTGGGTTCAATCCCCAGCACATGAGAAAAAGGAATACTAAAGATCAACAGCATGACCAAGAAACTGTTTGGGGCAAAAAAGATCAAAGAGATGTGACCCCCAAATGGATTGTCTCAGTTAGGTTTTACTGCTGTGAAGAGACACCGTGACCAAAGCAACTCTTATAAGGACAACATTTAACTGGGGCTGGCTTACAGGTTCAGAGGTTCAGTCCATTATCTTCAAGGTAGAAACATGGCAGCATCCAGGCATGCATGGTGCAAGCAGAGCTGAGAGTTCTACATCTTGGTTTTTTTGTTGTTGTTGTTGTTGTTGTTTTGTTTGTTTGGTTTGTGTGTGTGTGTGTGTGTGTGTGTGTGTGTGTGTGTGTGTGTGTGTGTCTGTGAGTACACTGTGGTTGTCTTCAGATACACCAGAAGGGGCCATCGGATCCCATTACAGATGGTTGTGAGCCACCATGTGGTTGCTGGGAATTGAACTCAGGACCTCTGGAAGAGCAGTCAGTGCTCTCAACCACTGAGCCATCTCTCCAGCACCGAGAGTTCTACATCTTGTTTTGAAGGGAGCTAGAAGTCTGGCTTCTGTGCAGCTACAATAAGGGTCTTAAAGCTCATGCCCACAGTGACACAATTCCTCCAACAAGGCCACACCTCCTAATGGTGCCACTCCCTGGACTGGGCATATATAGACCATCACATGGATCCTTTACTAAAGAAAAACCTACATGGGACATCATTGGGCTAAGACCCTGGGATCCAGAGTTGTAAGTAAACTGCTTCCCACAATACATGACTGTTGATTTTAGAAAACTGCAATCAATTATACTTTAGTGAAGTTGCAAACAGACAGCCCCAAGAACAGAAACTTCACAACATTTAGAAACAAAGAATTACTAGAAGAATCACAGAAGAAATCAGAAGTGATCTTGAGACAATGGAAAACCAAACACATCAAGATTTATAGAGCACACTGTGGGTCAAGAGGGGCCATACTGGGAAAAGCTGCAAAACATCTTTACATCTGAAGAATGGTGTTGAGCAGGAAGACTAAACCTAAAGCTACCTGAAGACAGGAACTAGAAAAACAGAAAGGAAACAACCACAAACACAATAAAAGTAAGGGCTAGCGGCTGAAAAATTAACACCTTTTTTTGGGGTTTGTCTTATTGTTTTTGAGACAGAGGCATGGTACACATTGCCTTGTCCAGTCCAACATTTACTATGCAGACCAAGCTGCTGTCCTCAGCATCCTGAGCTCTGAGATTACAGAGTGAGCTATCACAACCAGAAGCTACACTTAAGTCAGTTGTCCATGTTGTCTAAAGCAACAAGAGTCAGTGTGTAACAGCCCCAATGAGGCTGTTAAAAGCAGAAACAGAAAGCCCACCCTAAGATTGACACAGAACCTTTACAGATCTGCAGATGGCCAAAACAATCAGACAAAAAACAAAGTTTGTGGTCTCACACTGTACTGGCTGGTTTTGTGTCAACTTGACACAAGCTGGAGTTATCACAGAGAAAGGAGCCTCCCTTGAGGAAATGCCTCCATGAAATCCAGCTGTAAGGCATTTTCTCAACTAGTGATGGGGGAGGGGGGAGCCCATTGTGGGTGGTGCCATCCCTGGGCTGGTAGACCTGAGTTCTATAAGAAAACAAGTTGAGCAAGCCAGGAGAAGCAAGCCAGTGAGTGACATCCCTCCATGGCCTCTGCATCAGCTCCTGCTTCCTGACCTGCTTGAGTTCCAGTCCTAAATTCCTCTGGTGATGAACAGCAATATGGAAGTATAAGCTGAATAAACCCTTTCCTCCCCCAACTTGCTTCTTGGTCATGATGTTTGTGCAGGAATAGAAACCCTGACTAAAACAGACACTTTTTTAATTTTCAAGACATGTTTTCCCTATATGACCCTGGTTGTCTTGGAAGTTGCTCTGTAGACCAGGCTTGAACTCAGAGATCCACCTGCCTCTGCCTCCCAAGCTCTGGAATTAAAGGTGTTCAACACCTGGCCCACACTTTTTCAATTGGATATTCTCTGTATGTACATTTCAAATGTTATCCCCTTTGCCCACTCCTTTTGCTCTGCTCAGAGAGAAATTGTGGCAGGCCAGACAGCTCAAGGGCTGTCACTTCGCAGTGTCTGTGTCCCTCAGCATGTCACAGTAGCAAGGAAGGCAGAAGCAGCAACAGGTGGCACCCTACACTACAGCTCTGACGTCCTCAGGTAACAGGGCTCTTAGCCCTGCAAGCACCCAGCTCCTACACAGGCTAAAGAGGTAGGTCCTTAGGTCCTTAGCATTCAGCAGCTGGCGCTGCAGCCTCAAAGCAAACCCAGGAACTGAGATTCCTCAGCTCCTGACAGTGGTCAGGGGCTTCAGGTTGTGAGACTCTTGGCCTGATCTGCTCTGGAATTCTTCCAGGAAGCAGAGACTACCCACTGGTTCTGTAGCAGAGTTCACACTACTGCAGCCTCAACTCTCCATCCCCCACCACAGTAATTGTCCAACTGCCTTTCAAACGTGTGTGGGTGGGGCGGGTGGGGGAAGTGCGTGCAGGTACCCACAGAGGCCTGAAGAAGGCGTTGGATTTCCTGGAGCTGTAGTCACAAGCACTTGTGAGCTGCCCGACCTGAGTGCTGGGAACCAAGCCAGAATCCTCCAGAAGAGCAGTGAGTGCTCTCACCTGAGTTTCCCCCTCACCACACGCCAGTAAAAGAAGACAAGAAGTTGTTCATTGGGCCTCCTGCTGCAGGAGACAGCTTGGGAGGATGTCCTTCTCCCAAGCCACAGCCGGCTTACCCCTAACCAGGGAAAGGACATTTGCACACACTGCAGTAGTCCACGGGATAGACCAGGGTCATCTCAACTCAACAGAGTTGGTGACAGCAAAAAGTCTCAACCATTTGAAACAGTTCTGGCTGAGGCTGGACCTGAGGCTGCCAGGGGTCAGCCCTCCTGACTGTGTTCTCTGCTCAAGACATCTACACACAGGATGCTCACACAGCCAGTGGGGGCGTGAGGGTGTTCCAACTGTCTGTCTGCACAGTTCTTTTGTTCAAGGCAGCCAGCCGTGGGTAAGAGCGCTTGTTTCGAGAACAAGGACCTTAGTTAGGATCTCTTGCCTGCCTAGAAATCCTGGGTGTGCCTGGTAAGTGTGAGTCATTGACTGAGGTTCAGAGGAAAAGCTGTTATGAAAGTGAATCCTAGGGAATATATTTGAGGGCATCGTAGAAAGTAGTACCTGAAGTCAGGAGACATAATAGAGTCACTGAAGAGATGGGGCAGCAGAGGAAGACGAAGAGCGGGATGTTTCACGGGTCAGAGGGAAAGCTGAGGCCAGCAGCTGAGGGATGCTGACTGGACCTAACTCGCAGGGATCTCGTTGATATTGGACATGACCCCGAACAGGACTTCATCTGTGTATCTGTGTTTATGTATGTGTTTATAGTATATGTGCGTGCACATATGTGTGGAGGTGCACACATGATCACACATGTGTAAACCAGAAGTTGGCATCGATTGCTTCCTCACTTTGTATTTTGAGACAGGGTCTCTCACTGAACCTGGACCGGAGTGTGCAGATTTGACTAGTCTGGCTGGCCAGCAAACCCCATGGGAATGCTGCCTACTTCTCCACAGTAGGATTACACCAGTGTGCTCAGATTTTTATGAATGTTAGATGTCCAAATGTCCATGTGTCTACATGGCAAACACGTTACCAAGGGAGCCACTTCCCCAGAAGTGAATCTTTATCATAAGTGCCCAACATACTTAGATCTCTAACTCAATTCTGTCTAATGGTCTGTCTGGTGAACTAAACGGTTCTCCCGGAGGCGGCTCTGGCAGCTTGGCACTAACCATTACACTTCATGAGATGTTTATAGCTTAAGACTTCTTACCCACAAAAGAGCATTATAACCACCTTGAATAACCTTTTGAAACAGACCCTGGTGGCACAGGCCTATCTGATATCCTAGCCTTCTGAAGACTGAGACAGGAAGATCAGAAGTTCAAAGCTAACACAGGCTACAGAGATGAGTTCAGGGCCAATACGGGCAACTTAGTGAGACCCTAGCTCAAAAGAGAAAAAGGGCATGTGACTCAGTAGCAGACAACTTGCCCATTGCACAGGCCCTAGGTTCAATTCCCAGTACTGGGGGTGGAAAGGTCAGTGTTTCCACTTAAGAACAGAATAATTACACTTTAATTAGTTGCAGAGGAAAAAACTGAGGGGCTGGAGAGATAGTTCAGTGGTTAGAGCTCTGATTACTCTTCTAGAGGACCCAAGTTTGGTTCCTAAAACCTTCCTTATGGTTCACAACTGCCAGTTATCTATCTCTAGCTTCAAGGGATCCAATGCTCTCTTCTGGTCTTCACGGGCACTGGGGACCCACACTGTGTCCATATACAAATACATAATCAAAATACCCATACATTTTTTAAAAGGGTAAGGGATGAGAAGAGCAGTTTAGAAAGAACTCTAGTATCCAGAGCAGGAGTGGGTAGCATACTGCCAATGGAGGCCACACGGGTGTGCACAGAGATGTGCTGTGAAGTACAAGAGAGTCATGAAGGAAGCCATCAGAAAGAAATGCTGGGTGAACATTTAGAAGCATTCAGTGACACACGCTACAGAAAACCTGGCTTTGTGGGTCAGGGAAGGGTCACTTGCCATGGAAAGGAGAGGAGGAGGAGAAGAGGAAGTCTGAGCCCTGGCCAGATGGAGAAACCAACAAGGATTTTAAAGATAAAAGACCTAGACCCAGGGGCTGGAGAGATGGCTCAGTGGTTAAGAGCTCTGACTGCTCTTCCAGAGGTCCTGAGTTCAATTCCCAGCAACCACATGGTGGCTCACAACCATCTGTAATGGGATCTGATGCCCTCTTCTGGTGTGTCTGAAGACAGCCACAGTGTACTCACATAAAATAAATAAATAAATATTTTTTAAAAAAATCAGCCTTTCTTTTTATCTTAACTATCACATTAAGAGCAGTTACCCACATAAAAGTTCAAGAAGATTTCATCTGGAAACAATTTATCACAGCAGGGTGGTGGTGCGCACACCTTTGATTCCAGCACTCAGGAGGCAGAGGCAGGCTGATCTATGAGTTCCAGGCCAGCCTGGTCTACATGGTGAGTTCCAGGACAGCCAAGGCTACATAGTGAGACCCTGTCTGAAAAACAAAACAAAACAAAACAAAACAAAACAAAAACCTTCAAAAAGTAAAATAAAATAAAAATAAGGCTGGGTGGTAATAGTAAATACCCTCAATCCAAACAGCCAGGACTATACATACACAGTTAAACCCTGTCTTGAAAAAATAAATTAAAATTAAAATCCATCCCATTAAAAGCAGGTGATATGGTAACATATACCTCTCCAACTGAAGTTGGAGATCAAGTTTCTCATTACCATTACAAAAAGGACAGTAAAATAGCAAACCGGTAAAGGCAGAAACCTGGGACACCGGGAGCCACTTCCCAATAAAACAGTCCACAACGGACCCTCCCAAGGGAGCCCTAGTCAGCTAAAGGCCATCAGTCTGGGCAAGGGTCGAGATCTGATTATGGGAAACCATTTGCAATTCAGATCACAGGTAAAATCTCGTAGCACACAAGTACCAGCTGCCACTGGACCTCAACCACTACAGATCCCCAGCCAAAACCTTCCCTGACTCACACCTTATCTCTGCTCCACCCAACACCAAAGAGAACTCAGATAAGGACCTAGATCTGGGTCAGGCTTCTGTTTATTGCAGATGAGAGCTACAGGACTTTCAGGACACCAGACACAGGTTTAGCTCTTACCTTCACCATGAATGTGAAGTCTGTTAAGGCAGGGGAGTAGACAGCCCCACCAGCACATGGGCCCATGATCAGAGAAATCTGAGGGATGACTCCGGACGCTGTGACATTCCTCTGCCAACAAAGAAAAACAAAGAACTTGGTTACAGAAGCATTTGCACAGTTATCTGCAGGAAGATAAAAACAACAATAAAATCGAGTTTTGCTTTTGCTTTCTGGGAAATCTCTATTCAGGAGGCAAAAGATCTAATCGGGAAAATGCTCCCAAAACTATGTGTGCAACTTGTTCCCGTAATGGAGGAATGGCTTGCAACTCACTTTCTGAAACAAAAAGTGGTCCCTTGTCTTGACAGCAGTTCCTCAACATGGACACTGTGGTGGGAGCTATAGATCCCAACACATTTAGTTCCAGTACCCAGTGTGTACAAAGCCACCAGGGAGAAGCAGCCTGTACCCAGCCCGCCTGTAGCCCTAACCTCTCTGCTAAGATCTGGCACACCCTCCAGAGCTCTCAGAGACTGGGAAATAAGGCCACCAAGGCAGGTGCCATTTAAGTGGTCTTCAGCATCTGCTCAGCCTCAGGCAGGGCTTGGCAGCTGTGAGGGGAAAGACTACACAGGGGGTTTGTGTGGACCAAGGTGCTATGAAGAGAGAAAAGCCTCAAGCCCCAGGAAAACAGAATTTGGGGCTCGGGGGCTCAGGTTAGGTGACAGGCCAATCACTCCTTGCTTTATCCCTTTCCCTTCACTCCTGCTAGCTGAGAAAAGTAGGCACCTATAAACCACGGATACGGCTCATCACAGCACAAAAGCCATCTCAGAAAAAATAACATAGAAGTGGGGGACGTCCAGCTACGGTAGAGCCAGGTTTGGAAAATTCCAACAAAACAAAACACTAAAAAAGACTATAAAGGGACAAATTGTTAATAATAAGTATCCAAGGCTCTAAAGATGAACTACCTGTGAATCAATGTTTATGTACAAAAAGTCCTGAGCGCGTCAGAAATGGCGGCTCACGTTTGTAACCCGTACTTGGGAAGCTGAGGCAGGAGGACTATGCTACAAGTTCACGGCCAGCTTGGGCTACACCGTGAGTCTAAGAATAGCCTGGGCTACATTCCAAGACCTTCTCTCCTATCTATCTCCAAAAGAAATCAAAAGGGGAATAAAAAAGCTAAACAAAGAAGGTTAAGACACCGGAGAGTCTAGCGGTTTTAATTAAGGTTTTCCAGTAGTCTAATACCAGCTCTTGAGGTGAAGGAAATGACACCAGACAACAACCCCAATCCTCATGAAGCAATTCAGATCACAAACAGTGGGTAACCTGTGATTAAAGACCACATGCTGGAGGCTGGGAAGATGGCTTAGAGGATAACTGCAAACATAAGAACCTGAGCTTAGATTTCCAGGACCCAAAGTCAGCCTGGGTCGCTCTTCAGGCCTGTGGACCCAACATTTCTCTAGCAAGATGGGAGGCAGAGGCAGGAGAATTCTCACAAACTCATGGGCTAGCCACCTTGGAATACACAGAAAGAATAAATGAGATGCCCTGTCTCAAAACAGACAAGGACTGACACCTGGGGATGCCTTCTGACCTCTCTTTTCCTAATTTGGAGTGGAGCCTGACAATTAGAAGCATTTACTAAATTTGGATCATAGTACCTACATCAGGAGACATACTGTCTGTGAATCCAACCCCTGGGGATCCTACAACATCTTCTGGCCTACACAGGCATCTGCACACGAGTGACAGACTCACACAGATGCACACATACTTAAAAGTATTTTTTTAAGAAATAAAGAACAGATAAAGTAATAATTATAGCATTTGGGCTCATAACTTGAAACACACATGTATACACACACATACACACATGTAATAAATACATGAACACATGCACACACACACATACACAAAAATAAGTAAATGTATCCAGGTTATGGTGGTGCACATCTTTAATTACAGCACTTGGGAGGCAGAAGAAGGTGGATCTGAGTTCAAAGCCAGCCTGATCTACAGAGCAAGTTTCAGGACAGCCAGGGCTACACAGAGAAACCTTGTCTCAGAGAACAACAAATGAGGGCTGGAGAGATGGCTTAGCGGTTGAGAACTCTGACTGCTCCTCTAGGGGTCCTGAGTTCAATTCCCAGCAACCACATGGTGGCTCACAACCGTCTGTAATGGGATCTGATGCCCTCTTCTGGCATGTTTGAAGACAGCTACAGTGTACTCACATACATGAAATAAACAAATTTTTTTTAAAGTAAATGAATACATACATACATACATGTAATAGTTTTTAAAGAGATGTGTTGAGATACTTATTACAACCTGGAAGCAATCACTGAACATTCAAAAAAAAGTTACAATGGAGAAGAGATTAATATAAGCAAACTACAGTAATACACATGTAGAAAAATATTTATTTTAAGCTAAAGGTAGAGGTGTGCCCAGAAATTGGAAGACAAAGACAGGAGGCTAAGGAGTTCTAGGCTAGCCTAGGCTATACAAGATCCTGTCGGGCTTAGGGTGGGAGAAGGGGGAGAAGAAGAAAGGAAAGAGAAACAACTATTATTTTGTATGCTCACTTATTTTTAATTTTTTTAAAAATACAATTTTAAAAATTATACAATCATGGTATAACATGCTTATACTCCCAGAATTCTAAAAGCTGAGGCAGAAGATTAGGAGTTTGAAGCCAATTTAGGCAATATAACAAAGCCTTGTTTTTTCCCAGCTCAAAAAAAAAAAAAAGTAGAAGGAAAAATATGGAGAAAATTTTTAAGTATTTAACATAGGAGCTATGGGCTTGAGTTCTCTTGTTGGTATAAAATCTTTTTTTTTAATGGCATCTCACACTATGATGTCCAGGCTAGTCTCAAATTTATGAGCTCAAATAATTTCCTGACTAGCTGAAAATGATAGTAGGCACTCCAGCACCCAGGCTAACAGGGTATAGCCATGTGACACATCAGAAGAGAGAGATAAGACAGCTTTAGGAAACCGGAAAACAGCATCAGCGCAGGACTGTCAGAAGCAACTTTCCAGAACCCTGGGGTCCAGGCAAACACTCAGGATGGAGAAGGAAGAAGCTGGTGAATTTCACATGGCCAGCTGCCATCTTTCCCCAGCTACGACAACCACACACCTACAGTGTTAGCTGGCACAAAACAGGGGCAACAAAGACCTCCTCCCCGTCAGGGTCATGGCTTCTATTCTGAGGTGCTGTAGATCCAAACGAGGTAAGCACCCTACCACTATGCCTCGTCTCCAGTCAGGATGTGTGTTTTCACCATTAACTGTGGCTTCTGAAGGGTCATCGAGGAGGTAGTCCTTCATTCAGTTCTCATGGACTGCTTCCTTATTACAAGGGACAAGGACACTGTTCCCCGCCCTTGCTTTAAGCTTCTAAGATCATCTTGTTTGCTTGTTTGTTTGTTTGTTTGTTTGGAAACAGGGTTTTTTCTATGCAAAAGTTTTGGCAACCCTGGAACTCAATCTGTAGAGCAGGCCTACCCTGAAATGTACAGAGATTAGATCCACGGCCTCTGCCTCCTGAAGGCTGGGATTAAAGGCGTGCACCACCACACTCAGCTTTTCTAAGAACATCTTCATCAAATCATTGGTTGGACACTGTGATGGTTAATTTCAAACACAACCCAGAATCTTGTAGGAGGTGAACTCTGGGGATGTCCTGGCTGGGGTGAGTTGGGAACCCACCTTAAATACAAGCATTATCTCATAGGCCAGCATCCTGGGCTGCATTAAATGATACATCAGAAGGGAGCCAAGCAGCAGCTCACATTTCTGTTTCCTGACTGCAGGTAGCATGTGACCAGCCAACCCATCCTCCTCCTCACAACAGACCACACCCTCAAACTGTGAACCGCAATAAACATTCTCTTTCTAAAGGAGCTTTTGTCACAGCACTGAGAAAATTAACACAACCACAGAGACAACTAAAGTCTAAGGGTTCATATTCAACACAAAGCCTACAAAAATAGCTGAGAAAAAGGCACAGTTGGATGTATCCCACACTCAACAAGCAAAGAAGACTGAAGGAACTCAGTTTGTAAATTACCAGAAAACCAGTCTTGGCGGCTCATGAATACCATCCAGCCCAGCTCATGGGAGGCAGAACATTCAAAGCTATCCTCAGCTACACAGTGAGACAGAGGCAAGCCTGGGATACACAAGACCCTGACTCAAAGGAGAAAAACAAAACCACCTTGCCAGATAGAATATTAAAAATGTCCACTATTCAACAACAAATTATGGAACATAAAACACAAAAACAGGTACAGACATTTGTGGGAAAAACACAATCTGAGGGAAAACAAACCTGAGGAAAACCTGTTAGCTTACAGGTGATTTCACTAGGCTCCCCCAGGGACCAAACAACAGCTAATATCAACACTTCCACCACCAAGTGTGCCAGGTGTGTGTGTGTGTGTGTGTGTGTGTGTGTGTGTGTGTGTGTGTCCTGCCCCCACATTCTCTATCTCTCCTCTGAACCCCTCTTCTCTGCCTTCATGGCTCTGCCCCATCTTTCTGCCTGTCCCCACATGTCCATTTGTCTGCCTCTACCCCTTCTCCTTGTCCTCACTTCTCTCCCTTCCCCCAGACGTGTTGCATGGCGTGATTTCTCAGGGGCACACCTTGGCATGGGCCTGCCAGGCACCCCTTCACCACATTATATTTCATAACAAACCCACACATTGAGGTTATTAGTCATAGCTGCCCTAAATATGTTTGATGGATGAAATAAAATAATAATAAACATGAAAAAAAATTTAGAAAATCAGGAAAACACTGAACAAAACAAGTATTAACGTGAACAGAAATCACAGAGAACAAACAAGCAAAAGACTGTGTATGTTAAATGACATGAAATCATTATTCATTAAATGGCTTGTAGACGGATTTAATCACCGGAAACAATGGATCAGGGAACCTGAAGACAAAACCCTGGAAGTTACCACCTTAAGCAAAGGAAAAAGTAAACAAAACCTGAGGGACCCTGTGGGAAGCCATCAGGTACCAGAGTGCACACCACAGGAACCAGGAGAAACAGAAAGAGCCCAGTCAAATACCGGAAGCAATATAACCCCAAACTTCCCAGATCTGATGAAAGACACAGATGTTCACATTTAAGACGCTCGCCAAACTCTAAAGAAGGAGGAGCTCACTGACATCAAACTATGAACCTCCAGTCCAGGAAGGAACCAGAAAGCATCCAGACAGAACGACTTCCTTCTGGCAAAGGGACCCCGGTAAGATAAATGGTCAAGACCAGGGAGCAGAATGACATGGTTCAAGTGCTTGATGAAAAACCTGTCTGCCAGGAATTCAACATCCAGCAAAGCCAAACTTCAAGGAAGGAAGAGTAAGACATTCCCAGATACCAAAGGCTGAGGGAGGTCACTGGAGCTGAGACATCATACAAGAAACGCAAAAGTAGTTCTTCGGTCTGAAATAAAATGACACCAGCTACAAGAAGGCTTGAGAAGAGACAACAGTAAATCTAACATTCTAAGTGAAGCTTGTGACGTGGCTTCTGTGACACAGTGTTCCTGCAATCTGTATCTGTTTCTATGAATGTCTTCTAACTCTGTCGACAGTGGCATCCTGTGTAAAGAAGTGGTCTTCCATGATGTGGACATACAGAAACACCAGGTCCACACACACTGTTAAGGCTAACTTCCTTTCAACTAGTTAAGATCTTGGTTGTAATTCCCCAGGTACCTGCTAAGAAAAAAGACACTTTAAAATACAGTAAGGAAGGCTCAGCAGTTAAGAGCACCAGTTGCTCCTCCACAGGACCCAAGTTCAGTTCCCAGCACCCTCTCTAACTCTAGACCTAAGATACCCAAGATCCTCTTCTGGCCTCTAAAGGCACCAGGCACGCACTAAGTATACAGACACACATGCAGGCAAAACACCAACATGTATAAAATAAAAAGAAAAGTTAGCAGTTTTTGAAAAATAAAAGTATGGTGAAAACTGAAATAAACTAAAATAACCCAACTCAACTAAATACAAAAGGGGGCGGAGTTCTAGCTGGGCAAGGACAGTGGCTATGGCGGGCAGCTATACCCAGCACAGTGACACATGCCTGGAAGCTCAGCAGACACAGGAAGGTCTAGAGCCAGGCAGGTGTGAACTATCTAGAAAGATCTGTCATAAAAAAGGGGGAATTGGGGGCTGGGGCAATCCAGAAAGAAGTCTCAGGGGATAAATGCCTGTTGCCGAGGCTGATGGCCCAACTTCCATCCCGGTATTCCTTCAGTGGAAGGAAAGAATTAATTCTCACAAGTTGTTGTCTGACCTCCATGCATGTATTATGGCACATGTATGTCCACACACACACAAATATAAAAAGTAAAAAGCCATAAAAGGGGGCTCTGTGGTAAGGAGTACCTGCTGCTCTTCCAGGAAGCCTAACTGCGATTCCAGCACCTGGGTCATGCAGTTCCCGATGGCCTGCTAACTCCAGCCCTGAGAGAACTGGTGGCCTCTCCTGGCCTCCAACAGACACCTGGACACACATGGCACGCACTCATGCACAGACACACACACACACACACACACACACACACACACACACACACGCACGCACATGCGCACATGCGCAAGTAAGCACACAAAAATTAAAAATTTTTAAAAGTTATAATAGAAGAACCCAGGCACCAAAAATTTATTTCCTAAGACACTAACAGACTGGACTTTTAAAAGATAAAGCACTTGCTGTTTACAGCTTTACTTTTGGCAGAAGGACACAAACTAGTTGAGATTAAGAGAATTTAAAAAAAGAAAAAAAGAAAGAAAAAAAAAACTTCCATGAGACAAAAATATAGCTATATTATCAGACAAAGTAATTTTAAAAAGTTATCAAATTCAAAGTTATCATGTATGGGCCGGGCACAGTATACCTGTCTTTAATCCCTTGAGAGGTGGAGGCAGGAAAATCTCTGTGAGTTCCAGGCTAACCTGGTCTACATGGTAAGTTCCAGAATAGCCAGGGTTATATAGAGAGATCCTCAAAAAACAAACAAAGCTATTGTGTATTAGGGTCCAATGCACATAGAAAATGTAACAACTACAAACACTGATACCAAAGGGCCAGAAAGGCAGCTTGTCGGGTAAAGGCCTTGCCAGCCGAGCATGAGCTCCCGGGACTCACATGGTAGAAGGAGAGAACTAACCACTGAAACTTGTCCCAGACCGCAACGTGCTTTGAAACATGTACCCAAGCAAGGGCAACACAGCATAAATAAATATAATTTTAAAAAAATATATACATATATAAGTGAAAAATCAGGAAAAAGTTTAAAATGTCTACAACTAACGAGTCCTCAAACTGATAAGTCAGAAAGAGCCTTACAACATAAGAACCAAAAGGCTGACAGACACGAGGGGGAAATGATCAGGTGTGTGATGATCAGAGTCACCTCGTCTAATAACGGACAGCAGTTAGGGAGGAGATAGTGAACGGACCACTACAAAGCAATACATAGCAAACTTTCCAAGAGGCCATGGAACAGACGGCACGTCACGGTGGCTCATGCCTAAAAGCCCAGCACTTGGGAGACTGAGGTAGGAAGCTAAGTTTGAGGCCTATCTTAGTAGAATCCGTGGCCCGTGAAGGCACTTGGATAGTGGTTCAGAGCCCCAGGTAATGATTCTACCACTACAGAAATGTGCACTGTTTAACCCACTGAACTGCATGTCACAATGGGTGCATTTTTCAGTTTCTAAGTATGTGGGGAGCGGAATGCGGACGCCATTACAAGATGGCGCTGGCTCCCTCACGGTTTGAGGTAAACAACTCCATATATAGCAATGCTCTTGTCAGCTAAGGCGCTGCACCCTGCTCATGCGCAGTACATAACCTATCTCTGGCCAATCCCGAGGCCTCTGGTGTCAGCAGACTGGTGACAACCAATCATGGCAAGCCCTTATGCGCTTCTCCCTATATAAGCGGACAGCTAGGGTAGTTCGGGCCCCTCGCTTCCTGCTCTCCCCTTCAACCAAGAGGCTCCCACAATAAAGCGTGATCTGAGAAGAATCCTCTGGTGGTGGTCGTCTTTCCTCGCTGGTCGAGGAGTGCGCCGCATAAGTAAACTTCAATAAAGGTGGGAGTTTTGTTTGCTTATTTTTTTAATGTCAGGGTAGGTACAGCCATACAAGTCTGTAACCCTAGAGTGTGGAAGGCAGAGACAGGGAGTGCTCTGTGAGTTCAAGACTAGCCAAGGCTATGTAAGCTCCAGATCAACATAGAACTATGTAGTGAGACCCAGTGTAAAAGAAAGTTTAAAAAAATGTAAACTAAGGTCATGAAAAACAAAAACCACAGAACTGCCCCAAATTAAAAAAAGAAAATAAAGAGGTGTGAAAATTATTCCAGTTCAAGAACAAAAGTTAAGGAAAGAGGGAGAGGGGCTGGAGAGATGGCTCAGTGGTGAAGAGCACTGCCTACTCTTCCAGAGGTCCTGAGTTCAAATCCCAGCAACCACATGGTGGCTCACAACCATCTGTAAAGTCATCCGATGCCCTTGTCTGGCATGTCTGAAGACAGCCAACAGTGCACTCATATACATAAAAAAATTTTTTTAATTAAAAAAAAAAAAGGAAAGGGGGAGGAAAGGGAGAAGTGGGGGTAGGGGAGAGAAGAGTAGAAGGGACAGGAGGGAAGGGATAAAAGAGACAGGAGAGGGGAAGAGAAAGAAAGGGGAAGGGGAGGAGAGGAAGAGGAGAAAAAGAGGAAAGTAGAGAAGACAAGAGGAAAAAGGAAGAAAGGGGAGGAAAAGAGAAGGCAAGGAAACCATTAAGGGTTTATTATTAAGGCCGCTAGATAAAGACTATGGATATTAATAACAGCTCGATGTTACGTCTCCTTTTACATTTGTATTCTGGCTGATGTTCCCAAGAAATACACAGTAAAGGACTTAAGAGCTAAAGGAAGAAAAATATCATCAATTTGCCCTCAAATGTTTCAAAATAATGTAACATGCAAATATGTATTTCTAGAGAGATGATACACTGAGAGAGGACAGCACACCTGGTTAAAAGACACAGAACAGATCTTAGAATCTGTTTCAAGTTTCCCGTGAGGTCTGAAATTGTATCACAATTAAAAGTTACCAGAAAGAAGCAACACAGCTGTGATGAACAGCACCATCCTGTGACAAACAGGTGCTGCAAGCTATTTATCCAACACCACAGATCTCAAAGTCGCAAAGGCTCCTGGGAGCAGTAGCAACCAGAGCCCCACCGCTTAAACATATACCAGATGATTTCCCTAACCCAGCCACACTCTAAAACATGGCCACTTCTCCGGAGGCCTCTTTTCCCCTATGTAACACAGGCATGATTTCCACACCATGCGCCATGAAGATCTTCCAGACCTCCCTGTACTGGACAACCAACCACAGAACCAATGGGAGGAAAGACTAAAAAGCATGTTTAGAAACTCAAAAATTGAGTAGCTTTCAAAGTAAAGCAAATACACTTAAAATTTACCGAGGATCTTATACACACAAACATTTCGAAGGATCATGAAGGGCAGTGACCAGGGACAAGAATTTTGTCATTCTGAAGGGGTGGGATGGATAGCTCTGGGCTGACTAGAAACTGTCTCCTCTCTCTCTCTCCTAACAGAACGCCAGCTCAGTCTCCCTCATCAGATATCTGTAGTGTAGTGTCTGAAATGATATCCTCCAAGATGATGAGATCTGGAAAGACTTTTTTCTTTGTATTACTATTTAAACTTTGTATAATAAATAGTCCCTAAAGTTTAAAAAAATGAAAAGCATTTTTCAAAAAAAAAATCTTAATTTTAGTAAATCAGTTTACTTTAACATTTTTTACCATCTCTCTCTTTCATATAAAGATAGATGATAGATAGATAGATGAATGATATAGATAGATGGATACAAAGATACATAGATACATATACATAGCTGATAGATACATAGATGATACATAGATAGATACATACATACATACATGATAGATACATAGACAAGTAGATACATACATACATACATACATAGATGATAGATACATAGATACATACATACATACATAGATGATAGATACATAGATAGACAGACAAGTAGATACATACATACATACATAGATGATAGATACATAGATAGATAGACACATACATACATAATAGATAGATAGATAGATAGATAAATAGATAAGAAAAAGAAAATTTTCCAAGTTCTCTCTCCTCAGTAATGACTTTGAACTAATTATTTATGCAACAACTGGCCCTCTCTCAAGAACAAAGAGCAAGATTTGCAGCCCATTTGGGCAGTCATCCAACCTTCATTCCACCCACGGTGGCAGCCACAGAGGAGACACTTCAGAGAAAGGGTGAGGCAGAGGACAATGTGTGGGGACAGGCACCAGCACACACTTACAGACAACTCTGATCATAGGTTTCTCACCAGGAAGATATCTGCGTAGCCAGCCAAGGACTCCACCCCCTCCTGGATTCTGGCGCCCCCGGAGTCATTGAGCCCGATCACTGGAGCCCCCACTGTTATGGCCTGGTCCATGATCTAAAATGGTATAGAAAAATCTCATGAGACATCTGTTCTGGTTACCAAAAACAGCAATGACAAAACCCCTGGCTGGGTCAAGGAGATGACTTATGTCTTTGTGGGTGAAAGTGTCACCAGACTAAAGGGACACAGCTTGTGTCCTGACAAGCCAAGTCCAGCTGCCCATCCTCAAGATCCCATTAAAGAAGCAAAATGAATAATGAAAAGCAGAAAAGGGAGATTTATTCAGTGTGACCACACAGGGAAGAAGGGAGAGGGGATCCAGACTCCACCAACCCTAAGTCATCTTTAGGAGTCGTAGATATGCTACAAGGTATGCATCACTGAACAGTCCAGCAAGGTATGGCTCCCCCATCCCACACCCCATAACACACACACACACACACACAGTTTTCCTACAATGTCAGCTAATGAGCTGTGACTCTCTCCCCAGTGTTGTAGGGTATCCACGAGAGAAGACTGTTCGAACATAGGTTTGAGCCAATAGAAAGCCTTTTTTAGCTGGCTGTCGACTACACTGGATGTTCAGGATCCCAGTGTAGCCCTGAGCCTCTCTCAGCATTAACCATGTTCTGGGTTGACATACTTCAGTTAACATTCAGCCAGAAGCTGAACACAAAAAGCAAGATTAGTATAGTTTGAGATTTTTTTTTTTCTTCACAACTATATGGACTCTGATGGACTAGATCTTTGTTTTAGTTTTGGCAGGTGGTGCTGTCAGTGATGAGTTTTACAGCCTGAATGGCACTTCCATCATGGAGTCAGTGTTCCTAAGGTCTGGGGCCTGTTACACCAGGAGACAAGTTCCTCCTCTGGATACCGCCAAGGTTTCAGCCATTTCTCTCCCAGTAGAATCTCCTAATTCATAGGAAGTTTACATTTCCTGCAGCCCATCCTTTCAACCGTCCAGTAGCCAGAAAGGGACACATGGTGTCTCTTTTTAGTAGTGGCTCTTCAGCCTTCCTAATGCTGTGACCCTTTAATATACTGGCCCATATAGTAATCTGAGGCCAGGCGCACGGGGACAGATTTTCCTCCTGGATCAACAGCTACGACAGCTTCCATGTAGCATCCCTGAGATGATGAGTGAAGCGCATTCACTCCATCAGGTCACAGAACCATCACAACCCAAGCAGTAAAGCAGGGAAACCAGGATGGTTGAAAGGTAACTGGCTAGCCCGGCCATGAAGGTGAATGTCTGTAATCCCAGCACTTGGGAGGCAGAGGCAGAGGCAGGCAGATCTCTGAGTTTGAGGCCAGCCTGGCCTATGGAGCAAGTTCCAGGACAGCCTGGGCTACCCAAAGAACCCTATCTCAAAAAAATAAGAATAAAAAAGGAAATTGGGTTAAGGTCTCTTGAGTAATACATGTCTAAGATCCAGGTATCTTGGTTACAGAGGGAAACTTACCCAGCTATTAAGAATTCAATATTACAGGCTAGAGAGATGGCTCAGCGGTTAAGAGAACTGACTGCTCTTCCAGAGGTCCTGAGTTCAAATCCCAGCAACCACATGGTGGCTCACAACCATCTGTAATGAAATCTGATTCCCTCTTCTGGTGTGTCTGAAGACATCTACAGTGTACTCATACATAAGGTAAATAAATCTTTAAAAAGGCATTCAATAGTATTTCCAAGATGCTGTAAGTGCCAATAATGCAAGAATTACTCCTCAGACCATCTCAGTCTAGCAGGTCATATCTGGGGAGTTTTTCTAGTTTGGTTGGCTGCTCGAGGTTCTATTTGTGTTCTAGTTTCTTCTTCAGCAGAATTCGGGATTGGCTCTAAGGTCTGCTCATGTTAGGCATGCATCCTGCCACAGAGGTCTAAGCTCAGTCCTCCAGCGTGTTTTTAAAACACCATCATGAAGGGGCTGAAGAGAAGGCTTAGTGGTCAAGAACACTTGCTCTAACAAAAGACTCCAGTTCAGTTCCTAGAATTCACAACTGTCTGTAGCTCCAGTTCTAAAGGATGCAACACCCTCTTCTGGCTTCTGCAGGCACCAGGCACACACAGTACATAGACATGCATACAGGCGACAATAAACAACTCCTTTTAATAAAGATACTACTGTTATATCCTGCAACCTTTGTTCTGCTCTTTATAGTTTAGCACCTGAGCTCTCTGCCTAGATTTTTTCTTGGGATTCCCAGAATCTCAAGGTAGCTGTGAATGCATACATGATCTACAAACTTGAATTAGGAAGAGTTTACATTTTCCCCCATATGAACTCTAAACAGTGTCTGAGGCTTCCTTTACTTATGAACTCACACCTGTGCCTTTGCCATTATTAGAAACCAGAAGCTTCTACATTAAAATTGCTGAGCTCCAGAACTTCTTCACTCGAGCCTTGTTTGAATTGTACCAGTAAAAAGAGTCACTGCTAAGTCTCTTTAATGCACTGATAAGTACATACACCAATGAGCCAAACATACTGGTACACACCTTCAATCCAAGTATGTGGGAGACAGAGGCAGGTGGACTGAAATGGGTGTGGTCTAATGCCGCTTGTGTTATAATGTGCATTTTGGTTCCCCAAACTGCTTACACAAGTGTCTACACATAAGACACTGAGGGACCCTGCCTCCAGATGGCTTTGATTGGTAAATAAAGAAGTCAATTGCTGGGCAGGACAGACAGAGGCGGGACTTTTGGGATTCCCAGGCTGGGAAGGGAAGAGAGGAAGAGAGAATCAACATGAGAGGGGTGTAGAACGAACTAGTCATGTAAAAATTCAGGTAAGTGCCTTTAGTGGCGCCTTCTCCAACTGGGTCTAGAGTAGCAGAGATGAAATATAGATTTTAAAGGATGTTAGTTCCAGAATATTTTTTGTTTGCTAGCCGCAGAAAGGACTGGAAATGCCCAGCCAAAACATATGAAAATTAACCGGCCTGTGAATGTGTTTGTGTGTGTGCATGTATATGTGTCTGTGTATGCACACATGTGTCTTTCATTCAAAAATCCAGAGAGATCCTAGGCAGGTGCAGCTCAAGTGCAACCCACCAGAAGCTAAAGTGGTTAACTAATTTGTCTCTACAGCGGACTCCAGGTTTGAGGTCAGCTTGGTTTACAGAGCAAGTTCCAGAACAGCCTGAACTATACAAAGAAACCCTTTCTTTAAATAAACAAAATAACAAATATTACAACTGTGGTTTTGAACACTTCCACTTCTGACAGGCAGAGGCCGAGGAGAATACTGAGTGTCTTCCTCTATCACCCGCAATCTTACTTTCTGAGTCAGGGTCTCTCAATAAATCCAAAGCTCACTGTTCTAGCTACACTGGCCGGCAAGCTTCCAGGATCTGCCTATTCCCCAAAAGCTGGGGTTCCAAGCACATGTGGTCATGCTTGGCTTTTATGTAAGGACTGGGGATTGGAACTCTGGTTCTTCTGTTTTCACACCAAGTGCCTCATACCCACTGTGCCATCTCTCCAGCCCGCAAGCCTTGTAATCTCAGGTGTTATTTTATGCATGGAGAAATATGGGGGTGGCCAGGAGGACATGTTCACACACAGAATCCCAGCACTTGGGCAGAGGAAGGCAGAGAGCCTTAGAAGGATGGGAAGGAATGTGGGTGCACACCTTACCAGGGTCACGCAGACAGTACAAAAATACTTTCAGAAAGAAATGAGCTGAATCCCCTCTGGTCAGCACCGCATCCTGCAGAGATCTGCCCCAGCTCACAACAGCTCCACTCACTGCCCCCGGAATACTCAGCGTGTGTCACATGAACTGGGGGAAGCACTGGGTTTCTTTTCAATAGGAAACACTTACTTTGCAGATCTTCTGAGCATGTGCTCCTGACAGACTGCCTCCAAAAACGGTAAAATCCTGAAAAGAAAAACAATTAAAGCAGCAAGTGAACCGTAGTGACTAGGCAGAGCCAAAGACCCAATGGGAAGAAATGGGAAACTCACACTGTTAAACCCATTTCAGATATTCAGAAAAAAAAAAAAAGAAAAGAAAGAGAGAGAGAAAAAAACCCTCTAATTCATAGATAATTCCCTAATATAGTTTTAATAAAATATCTTAATGAGAGTTTGTCTAGAATCGGGGTCAAAAGACGTACTCTCTGTTCTACAACAATGACTCAGATCTCTGAGG
The DNA here is from genome assembly GCF_963924665.1 of Micromys minutus. Taxonomy (NCBI): domain Eukaryota; kingdom Metazoa; phylum Chordata; class Mammalia; order Rodentia; family Muridae; genus Micromys; species Micromys minutus. Next base: position 32,382,882 of record NC_137956.1, read on the forward strand.
CAGTAGCTCAAATGGGATTAACCCTGTTGAGTCTACCAGTGTCAAACACTGCCACTTCCAGAAATATGGACCCTGGAAAAGGAGGAGGAAGACGAGAGGCAACCAGAGTCCCCCCCCCCCCAGCCCCTCCCAATCCCTGTGTCTAAAAACTTCATACCAGGGGTGTCTTATAAGCATGAAGATGATAGCAGCAGGCTAGCCCAGGGGAACTGGAATCACAAGGATACCACATGATTGGGAGGAAGAAAGAGAGGGAGGGAGGGAGGAAACACACCTACAGAGGGGACACCAAGGAGGAACCAGGCAGGATAAGGGAGGTGGTCATTAAGACAGAAGTAAACCTGTATAAAGAGAACTCAGAGAGCCCCTCCTTAACCTTAAGAGGAGAAAGGCTAGTCCTTTAAAAAACAAAAACTGAGTCAGAGACATCCAGACTCAGGGTCACTAGCCTGAAAGAAGGCAAAGGTAAAGATGAAAGCCAGAGATTAGAAGCCCTGAATTCACCCTGCTGCCTCCTCCTCCCGCCCCTTCTCCAGAGAGCATGCTGACAGACAGTGACCAAGGGAAGGAGGACAAGGTTCTGGAAAAACAGGCACACCCCAAAAAACCTACCTGTGTCTGTATCCTGGAGATCACAATGAAGAAGCTCACTGCACCCTAAGAATGGTACCAGCCTCTTTGAATGCCCACTTTCCCTAATCACATCCTCAAACCCGGAAAGGCTCCTCTGTGGTCCAAAGCTGGAACCTCTCTTTCCCTGTCTGTGGCCACCTGTACTGCCCCTGTTCTCCCTACAATCTGGCATCTTCAGAAGGAGAGCCTTGTCTTCATCATTGCCAACTCCTTCTACTTACTCCATGAGCATAGAAGGTAGGTACTCAAAAAAATACCAAGAATACAATAAGTCTGAATTTCTATACTGGCTGTAAGTAGTCAGGCATGGCCAGAAAACACTATCTGTCCTATCATTTCTACACTGCCTTCTTTATGAATGTTTGCCCAGCTCTTAAAAACTGAAAGAAAAAAATAAGTGAACTTCAACATTTGGCTGACCCAAATAGAAAAGTCTATTATGAAATAGCACAAGAAATACCCTGTTTCTACTGCTGCTTTAACAAAGTAACGCAAACTCTTGACTTTACACAACATACTTTTATTCTCTCATACACTGTGGTTTACAGGTTCCCCCCAGCGGCCTCGGCCTCACTGGGCTACAACCAAGGTCAACATTTCTGTGACCTCTCAGGAGGGTTCAAGGGCAGACTGTTCATCTTTTCTAAGCCTCTAGAAGTGGCACCCATTGCTGCTCTCAGAGTATTCGGATTCTTCTCTTTTCTCTAAGTCAGATACAGCAGGTGGAGTCCTCTCCTCCACTTTAAAAGACCCCTGTGATTACATTTGGCCACCTGGGTAACCCAGGCCACACTGTTGTAAGCTCAATTGAACCTTAATTCTTCTTTACTGTGGCCGGTAACACACAGCTTCTAGAGATTAAAATTTTGGACATGCAGGGCTAAAGAGATGGCTCAGCAGTTAGAAAACGTAACTACCCTTCCAAAGGATCCAGGTTTGATTCCCAGCACCCACTTGGTGCTCATAACCATCTGTAACTCCAGGTCCAGGGGATTCTGACACCGTCTTCTGGCACACACATGTACAAAGACATGTGAGCAGGTAAAACACCCAGACACATAAAATACTTATTTAAAGATTTTTGTATATGACGTACATCCTTGTAGGATTCTGCCTACAAGGTCCACCTTGGGTTTCAGTGGACACCAACTATCTGTCTTGATGGAACCTCAAAAATGTATTTAGATATTTCAAAAAAGCCCAGAGCTCAGGGACCGGTGCTTTTAAGAATCAATTTTATCCACTCAGGCTGTACCCGGAACTCCAAGCCCCACAACCACACAGCACAGCCTGAGGAGTCAGCTCATTCTCTGAACAACTTCACACAAGCCTACTGCCCTGCCAACACCTCCCAGACAGACAAAGGCTCTTCCTTCCCAAGGAGACGATAGTATTAAGACAACATATGAGGCTTGAGAGATGGCTCAGTGATTAAGAGCACTGACTGCTCTTTCAGAGGTCCTGAGTTCAATTCCCAGGAACCACATGGTGGCTCACAACCATCTGTAATGGGATCCAATGCCCTATTCCGGTGTGTCTGAAGACAGTGACAGTGTGCTCATATACATAAAATTAATAAATAAATCTTTTAAAAAAGACTACGTATGAATTTTTAAATACCAAAATAAAATCTGTCATGTGCACCAAACTATAAGCAAGACTTTATTTCCCATAATTGTTTTCTTTCACATATTTTGCTCCTGGTTCTACCTGGTAGGTGAGCTTCATTTACTGAAGTTTGGACATACCTGACTGAAGACATAAACCAACCGTCCATTGATTCGGCCCCGTCCAGTGACAACACTATCTCCAGGAAACTATCAGAGAAATGGGGAAATAAAGGTTTAAAAAAAAAAAAAAAACCCAAATACTTCTTTTTTTGTGACAGGGTTTCTTTGCATAGTTCTGGCTGTCCGGGATCTAGCTCTGTGTACCAGGTTGGTCTCGAACTCACAGAGATCTGCCTGCCTCTCCCTCCCAGTGCTGGGATTTAAGGCATGTGCCACCATCACTAGGATCAAATGCTTCTTATAGTCACGTTGGCATTGTGCCTTAGTGAAAAACAAAATGCCAAATTTTCTGGTTTGAAGAAGATTCAAAGTTTGGTTTAGTCCCAGTACAATAAATAGATAGATAGATAAATAAATAAATAAATAAAAAGAAAGACAAACTAACTACGAGAGAGCCATTTATTCTTGAGATAAACATATAAGGAAACTTAGCAGAAGTTGGCATGGCACATGCCTGGAATCCCAATAAAAACTAAGAAGGGAGAGAATCATTAAAAGTTTGAGGCCAGCCTTGGCTACACAGTAACATCCAGAGAGAGAGAGACAGAGAAAGCAGCCTGCACATGCTCTTCCAAAGTTACACATTCCTACCCAAACCCGCTTATTCTCAGGGAAACTCCAGCATCTGTCAATGACTCAGAGACTGCTGAGTTTACATCTTTGGTCAGACAGCAGACCAAAAGTTAATCCAAAGAGCTCCATGCACCCATGAAAAGCAATCTGGTTTTACTGACCTCATAGACTCAGAGGTGTGGGTGTATGTGGTTCATATCTGTGATTCCAATCAGGAGGCTAAGGCCACGGGATATATGAGTTCGAGGCCAGTTTGGGCTATATAAAAGACCTAAGGTAGTCTGTGTGACATAGTCAGACAAATTGGGGGGAAAAAAACAATAAAAACACCTAAACATAGGTTCAAATTTAAGAAGTATTAAAAGCAAAAGCTAGCATTTAGATGAGGGCCTGATTCTTAAAGCCCATCTGAATGACACTCTCATGAGCCTCCTTCCAAACCTGTCATTCTGTATGATGAAGAAGAGAACCTGCAACCTGAGCCTTGGAAACTGAACCTGAGTTATAATGCATACAATAAGGAGCCACCAGTCATCTGCAGACAATGAAGCTAGGAGAGAAGCTGAAGCCCCCTCAGTACTTCTCCAGGGGTCTGAGATAAAAGCAATATGGACTCTCTGCTCTGGTGGGAAGGCCAGCAAGCCACAGGAAGTGTTCACACCACCACTGGAACAGATAAAGATACCTTATTCTTATCAGCAGCCATTCCGAAGTCAGCACATCTGTGTTCCACAAACATGTCGCTCTCCACAAAGCTGCCAGGATCCAGCAGGAGACTGATCCGCTCCCTGGCTGTTAGTTTTCCCTACAACATAAGGATCCATTGGTGATGTCACCACAAGTGGGTAAGGTGTGCTGGCAGGAAAGCCAGGGACACAGGTTTTTCATCTTTGCCCCAGTGTAAAAGGCTCAGTTCTATCTGTTCTTGCCCAGGGTAGACAGGTGCTAGTAACAGACTTTACTTTAGCCAGGACAGCAGGGTAAATGGGGTACTCTAGGAGCCATTTGTCTGTGGAAGGAAACCAAGGAAGAGGGAGGAAACTGAGGCAGGCTTCGTGAGGGTCAGAGATTTACAGGCTCTTTTCAGAGTACACTTCAGCCAGGCACAACCTCCCCCCCCCCCCAGCCTCCACTCCAGGGCACTAATGGGTCCTCTGCCTTCTTTCTATCCTAAGTGGGAATCTCCACTTGGAGTGATGAAGGTGCTGAGTGCTAGAGAGGTTCTTGGGTTGAGGAGTATTTTAAAGACAAAGAAAAGAAAATGGCTGGAGGTACAGTTCAATTGGTAGAGGGCTTTTGCCTGTTGTATGCAAAAGCAGTGGGTTCAATTCCCGGGACCACATATAGTGCATATGGTAGTGAATGCCTACAATCCCAGAGCTTGGGGGGTGGGGGGGTGTTAGAAGCAGAGGGATCAGAAGTTCGGCATCATCCTTGCCTGCAAAGAAAAGTCAAGGCCAACCTGGGCTGCATGGATCCTAATTCAAATTTTCCTTTCAGATGATGTTGAATCCTTAATCTACCAAGAGCTTGCATGTCTTAGGCTCCCAAAACCTCAGTTCCTTGGCCTACTGTGCCAAGAAAGCAACACATATACACATTAAACAAACAAGAGAAAACACTTTTTTTAAACTTTAAATTAGTTATTCTAAGAAAATAGTGAAAGCCAAGGAGGTTGTGGAAAACAAATTTACTTTTGGGGGAAACAATCTAACAACTACGTAGGTAGGTAGGTAGGTAGGTAGGTAGGTAGGTAGGTAGGTAGGTAGATAGATAGATAGATAGATAGATAGATAGACAGACAGACAGACAGATTAATAAATTTTAAAATATTCATACTTTCTGGTCCTCTCTTTTAGGACATCTGACTCACAGACAAAGGGAACACAAATCATCCTCCCCCTAAATAAGCTCTGACTGCAGAAACTGGCTCTGAAGGCCTTAATCTAAGAGCATCAGGATCTGCCTGGGAAGGAATGAGGAACTCAAGGGTGCTCCAAGAGACAGAACAGTTTTCCCAGGAAACGTTAATAGCCCAATAGCCCTTCTAGCCCTTCAGCAGGACCCCGAGGGAGAGAGGGTCCAAGGTTCACCACAAACCTTTCAACCACATTTACATTCCTAAGTGTTAGCCTTTGAGCCTTTTTCAAAGGTAACTCTGGACTTCGGAATCAACATTTGACCTAGACTTGAGATGCAGATTTTCACGCCTTTGAGTACGATTTCTATGCCATTCACAGGGAGTGCTTCCTTTAGGGCATCTACCGGTTAACTCACAGGGCTCTATTGTCTGGACTCACACACAGGAGTCAAGGACACACTAGGGTCACCTCTTTCAGCTTGGTTTTGTTTGTTTTGTTTTTGTTTTGGTTTGGGTTTTTTTTCTGCTACTAAATGACATCCCCAGAAGAAGCTCAGATGTGATTCCCACCTGAAAATCCAGGCAGTGATTTAGTGCCTCGGCTGCTCACCACAGAGTAGCCTGGGAGTTTATAGAAAGTTCTATAGAGTTTATAGAAAGTCCTACGCAGCAGCTCGATACTGGAAACTCCCAAGAGGCGGACTTGACTTTCTCAGGCACAGTTGCCACAAACCTCCTGCATGCACGCATGGAGACCCCCACTGCAGGTGAATGTAAATGTAACCAACTTTTCCCCTAATACTTCGTGCCTCGGTTTTATTGTTTCCACCGTGGGGGGTGGGGGGGGGGAGATTGCCGTACACTCAGCGCGAGAACAATCCGGTCTTTTTAATTCAGAGCCTGGGGACCATTCGTGCAGCAATCTTATTCTAACAAGGTGTGGAAAGCACTATTCTGTTTAAGAAGCTTTGTAAGGACCAGCGTTCCCAAAAGTTCAAAGCTGCAAAGTGGAGCACAGAAGGAGACCGGTCATAACCATCCATCCAAACAATGCCCACCACCACCACCTGGGGACCTCCATAAGCGTGCAGCTGCTCGTTCTAGTCTATTGACACCCAAGGGCTATCGAGGTTCTCCAGGTGAAAGTTCTCGCCGCGCCCCTCCCAGGCACCTCGCCTATTGGCTGAGAGGCTCGGGCGCCGCGAGCTCGGCGCGCTGTGATAGGTCGCGAGCGGGGGAGGCGGGACGCATTGGCACCCGAGACTCACTCGCTTGTGCTGCGCGTCGATGCGGCGCTGGCCTCCGCCCAGCAGCGCCGCACTGCGCTTCTTGTCGATGCGCTCGTTAACTGAAACCGGCTGGCTGCAAAGGCTGCGGATCGCGGTGCCGAGGCCGCAGTTGAGAACGTTGAGCCTCGCTCCAGCCGTCACCGCCCGAATCCGAATTGCCGCCGCCATTTTTTTGACTCTGCCAGCGTGACACACGGACCACCGCACCTCAGGACGCATGCGCAGAGAGCGTAGCCATAGCGGGTCTGCGCTTGCGCGCCTTCGCTGGAACCAGAACTAGCTGTCACGGGTTTATATTCTGGCTCCAGCCGGTCCTGTAGGAGTGTACTTCTAAGTACCTGCCTCTCAGATCTGTGCCTGTGTGGCTGCACAGGACGAGGACTTCATTCCTTGCTCTGCGTTAGGTACAAACCCCAGGCTTTGTCGACCTACGTCCCCCAAAAATGAATAGATATATGAGCTCTAACCAACTTTAACCAAGTGCTGTGCCAGGTTTTGCTTTTACAACTTAGCTTTGAAATAATTCACATCCAGATTTCACGGATGAGATACACAAGAACAGAAATAGACTTGATACGGAGTCAAGACTGAAATGTTTTTTGAGCTATGCATTGAGCTCCAGAGAGGGTCTCTTAAAGGAGAGAGGTAGGGGGCTGGCTGCTTGGCTCAGTGGTTAAAGCCTTTGCCAACACTAGCATGAAGACCAAAATTGAGGTTCCCAAACTACTGACAGTAATGTGTCTGTATTGAGAGGTTGCCTAAGTGAGATAGCAGACAGAAATAAGAGTCCCAGGAAGTTCACAAGCCAGCCAGCCTGCAGTAAATGAGACCTAAATCCCCTACACAAATAAGGGGACCACTGACACCCCATGCTGTCCTGTGACTTCCACATGTGCACATCTGACACACACAAGATTTTTTTTTGTTTGATTTTTGTTTTTGATGTTTTTTTAAATTTGTGGCAAGACATAGAATGATGAAGTAAACTTTCAGGGACCATTGTGTTAGGTATAAGGACCATCACTCAATAGGGTATTACAGTCGGGGAGAGAGGTTGGCCTCAACCTTCAATATAACAGAGACAGGATTGATTGAGGTGGGAGTTCAATGGATAGAAAATTAAGAGGGAACACAGGATAAACTTAACGCATGCTTTGCTGTAGGCAAGCAAGGGTACTAAGACATCATTTGGGGAACAGTGGAAGAGGAACATTATCAAATACTGAGGTTGATCCCTTATCAAGGGTGAAGAATTCTGGCATAACTGACTTAGCAGGATTATCGGTAAAGCTTACCCTCTAGAAGAGAGGACCTGGGAGCCAAGGTCAGTTCTAGTTGAGAGGATGCTCAACAGAGCCTGACCAAAGTTTGGACAAGAAGAGAATCTTGTCAACACAGCAGCTGTGGCATTAGCTGGGAGCAAGTATCGAAAGTAAACTAGCTGCCAAAGGCTCAGACTCAGCCCTACTGAACCAGCAAGGGGGGGGGGGGAGGGCGAGCTGCTGACTCCCTTGGCAAGTGCCCTTTGTCAGCCCGGATGCTAAAATCTAAGAATCACAGCTCTGGTGCCTTTGAAAACTCTACCATTAATGCTTTGCCATTTGTTTACCCAGCTAAGTGGCAGGTCTTTAAGGCAAAGTACAAGGTACATATTTCTTATTCTTAGCCACAAAAAAGCCTGCCAGAGTTGATTATTAACCCTTCCTAGATCCACCTCACTGCAGGACTCCCATAGAGTACAAATTCTGACCTGAGACTTTAAAGTTAATGTCATTTTATTTACTTTTATTTACTCTTTTGAGACATGACCTGACATGTAGCCCTCCTTAGCTGGCCTGGAACTTATGATGTAGACCAGGTTGGCCTGAAACACGCAGAGACCCACCTGCCTCAGTCTTTCAAGTACTGGGCTTAAAGATGTGCCCCACTCCGCATAGCTGAGCAATCATCTTTGAGCCATCTATGTGCCAAGAACTTGAACTATGACCACAAGTTGTGTTTCTTAGATCAGGAATTGTTTCCCTCCACATAGACAGAAGCTGAATGTCCAAGGTCTGAAGTCTCCTGACTGGGCAAAGACCACCTACGTCTGCTGAACACCAGATGAGAGAGCTCTTGGCCCTGTTTTAAGGACCATGATAATCTAAAGAGGTAGACTAGGGGCTGGCTTTGGGAGAGTTTGAACAGTGCTGTGTGTTTAGACTATGTGTGAGAGGATAAGCAACTGTGGGGAGAAAAGGGGGGCCTGGCATGGTAGCGCACACCTTTTAGTCCCAGCCCTCAGGAACCTGGAGTAGGAGGGTCAGTGTATGGTTGAGGACAACTGGCTCTCCATAGGAAGTTCTTAGACTAGCCAGGGCTACATAGTGAGACCCTGCCTCAAAAAAACAAAACAACAACAAAAAAATGTTGCATGTTCATATTTACACACATGCACTTAAATTTGGTTACATCTCCAGCTTTTGGAGGAATGGTAACAAATCAGACTATGAAGAGTTGGGCAAAGTCAATTGGGACTGGGGGGGGTCATTAAGTTTCAGTACCATTAGTGGCTAACTAGGGAGTTAACATATCAAAGCAGATGCAAGCCCCCTCTGCCAGCATCACATTACCTGTGACTCAGCCCATCCTTTCTCACCCCTCCGTACTCTAAACCTCTCCCAGGGGCTGGGCTTCCAACCCCACCCCTACCCCTGATTCTTATATAATCCAGTCATTTCTGGGAACACAGGTCTCTTTTGACCTCTGGGTCAGTAATGGCTCCTCTGTTCCCGTTCTCCAGGGCCCAGTTTAGTGCACTGGCTGTGTTCAGCCTGTACCCTTCTCTCTGCTCGCTCTCTCCCTTATCTCTACAATAAATGTCTTCTCCACACTTTAGGAGTAGACACGTCCCCCCCTCCTTTATTTCATTTTTTCACTTTATTTCATTTTTTCATTAAGGCCAATGGGATTCCCTTGTTTCAGAGTTTCTTGGAGGCTTAACTCCTGAAGCACATGTCATCCTATTGTAACTTTATTTATTAACATTATTATTCTTTAACTCTCTGCAGATATTGTAGGCAGGAACTACAGCTGGCTGGCTCACCACTCTGCCCCAAACTTAAAGCAACCTAACAGACAAGAAAGCTTTCGAAACAAATTGGCAAAGTTGAATTGATTTAACAAATAGGCAACAACTGCATGAGTCCGCAGGTTTTCAGTTCCTGTGCACACTTTCAAGTCCTGTTCCAGTCTGGTGTCCTCCAGGCAGTTCTTAGTTCCTCCCCCTGGCTGGCCTGGGGAAGCAGGGAAGCAAGGAATATTTTCTTTATTTAACTTGAAATAAGCCAAAGACAGCGAGTCTAACTATGCCTAATTCTGCTACTCTTCCCCCCCCACCCCCACCCCCGCCATTCGTCAATTGACTTTATTAGTCTGGTTTGATGGGAGGGACAGGGAGAGTGTGTATTTGTGGAGTTTGCAGGGGGTGGAGGATTTTTTTTTTTTTTTTTTTAATTCATGGTGGCTGATTTGTGAGACTGGGAATCAAACCACAGAGCAAGTGATAAACTAATGAGAGAAAACACCAATACCTGAATCCGGTTTTCCTGTGTTTTATCTAACTCCCATTTACCCAGTATGCCCTGAATCTGTATGAGTATGGTCCACTCTAGAAAGCCACCAGGATCCAATCACAGGGCTCCACCTCAAGAACTTACTTTCAAAAGACCCTGTGCACTATGGTCAGATTATGTTTCTACTCTCTTGACACTATCAACATGTGGCTGGATTTAAACATGAGTTTGTGGGAGACAAAGCATACAAATCTCTGCTCCTCGTTTTTCCTCTCTAGCCTATCCATGGGCACATTGTCCTACAAACCCATATTATTTTGATACCTGTCTTGTTACAAGTCCTGTCTTACAGTGGGTTGGCCCAGGAAGAGGGTTAGGCTAACCAAGGGTTTTCCTTTGAACACCATCAGGCTCTGGGCTTTTCTGTCTTTAGTCCTTTTCAAAGGGTTGAGTGGTTTCTCCACCAAGAAGCAGGAGTCACCAGCTCTGTCATTAGTTTTCTTGGGATGTGTGTGTGGGGCGGGGGGGAGAGGTAACATGAAGACAGGGTCTCTGTGTAGCCCTGGATGTTCTGGAACTTGCTGGGCAGGATTCACCTGCCTCTGCCTCCCAAGGGCTGGGATTAAAAGCATACACCACCACAGCCCTGCTAGTTTTCTTGTTTTATCCATCAGAGATAAAAATATGGAGGATGTCCAGCTATAGACCTAGCTTCTGCTCTAAATTTCCTGGCAAAATCTGGGTAATTTACTTCAGAGCCCCCCTTCATGGTGGTGGGGAAGGGAAGCCTAGGAAACCCTTGATTTCTTACTCCTCTCCCGTGATAAGAGCCCAGTCATCCTATGTTAGAACAATCTGGATTAAGGTCGTTTCTGCCAGTTACTTCTGTGTGATCTTGGATAACAGCCTCAGTTCCCACTGCTACTAGGTGGGAGAAGCTTTGTGTCATAGGGTTATGTGGCTTAAATGGGAGAAAATGTGTAATGTTTAACATGATGCATGGCAACCTTGAAGTGTTGATTAAATTGTCTAATAGATTACTAGTAGTTTCCTAAAGTAGACAGTCTTTTTTTTTTTTTTTAAGACATAGTCTCCCCTTGTAGTATGTTGGGATTAAAGTCATGTACCACCACATATGGCTGAAATAGAGAATCTAATCTCTTCCTGAGAACTTCTCAGAGCCAAAGGAGAGTAACACAATGCATTTGTTTACTCCCTACCACGAGAGTGACCAGGAACTGTCAGGGCAGCAGTAAAGGCCTTTAAGAGAAAACTCCTTCTGGGCAAGAGAATAGTCGCTGGGGAGCCCTGAAGTTCCAGTTGAGCAAGTCAGTTTCCTGTCCAAGGGACCACCCTTAGGAAGGTGGATCCCGTTAAAAAAGATCAGAGGTATATTAGTCATTTAGTGACATTTTCCTTCCCAGAATCTCCACCCCTAACATAGTGGCTTACCAGGCTGAAGCCATATAGAGTTGTAAGTCTGTCCACTTTCCTAAGTGATTCAGAAAAGGATCACTTTCCCATTCTTCTCTCTGTCCCTCCCATAAGTTTGTCTTCCCTTACTCTTTGGGCCTCCTTACTGTCTCTGAAGTTCTCTACCATATGATTGTTTGTCCAATGTGTTTCTAACCTTCCTACCAGCTCAGACAATATGGTTTTTCCTTTCTCTCTCTCATTCCCTACCTTTAGGAAGCTGCTAAGACATGCATGGGCGGGGTCTTTTGAACTCTAATAAAATTGTCCTGGAGCTCCCGTTTGAGTCCACCCTTAAAAGTTATTTTATTGATAAGACTAAGAACTCCCTGGGCTGGAGAAATGGCTCAGCGGTTACTGACTGCTCTTCCAGAGGTCCTGAGTTCAATCCCCAGCAACCACATGGTGGCTCACAACCATCTGTAATGGGATCTGATGCCCTCTTCTGGTGTGTCTGAAGACAGCTACAGTGTACTCATATACACAAATAAATCTTAAAAAAAAAAAAAAAAAAAAGACTAAGAACTCCCAAAGAGAACCCCAATTTGCCCTGCATCAGAACCTGCATATTTCGTTCTTGTCCTAACTTCTTGAATAATAAAGGATGATGTATCAACATTTTCTGGCCATTCCTACTTGGACTGTGACTACTTTGAGTAAGGCTGAGCACATTGACAAGGGTCAAAGGAAGATGCACAGTCTTTGTCCTCAGAGTGGCTGATGCCAAGAGAATTAGGCACGCAAGAAGCAACCAAGACAGAAAACACAGAGGCAGCGAGATAGGAGAGCTCTCAGGTTACAGTGCAAGCTTGAATTCCAGGTTAAGAGAGAAAAATGAAGCCAGACAATTGTGTTACATACCTTTAATCCAGTACTCAGGAGACAGAGGCAGGTGAATCTCTGAGTTCGAGTCCAGCCTGGTCTATAGAGTGAATTTCAGGACAGCCAGAGCTACACAGAAGACCCCTCGCCAATCTTGAAAAACCAAAAAGGGGAGGAGGGGTGAATGTTCCCCTTTCCCAATCCCTTGCAGTGTTAAGGAAAGCTTAGCATGTCATGGGGGAGTTTGGGAGCCAAAGTGTTCCTGCTTGGGTTCAGCCAGGAGCAGCATTAGGAAGGTGTGGCTCCACACAAACTCACCGTAAATTTACAGGGTAACATTTGGGCTCTTGTCAGTTGTGATCAATATAGTCCAGGTGTTTCTCACCAAAAAGAGCCTTGGGTGCTTAGAAAGGGTATGTGTGAGAGCAGCTGTCCTCCTGTAGAGAGAACATTTTTTAAGATTTTTGTCATGCACTAATAATGCATCTCTCTCCTCTGTGTTGGGGTTATGTTGTTTGGATTTTTAACTGAAGAGAAAGAGATGTATTTTGAATTCTTGCCGATCTGTGTTTTCTTGGCTACTAAGATTAGATCTCAAAAGCTCTGACTTCAGTTTCTTTAAAACTAAAGCCCAAGAGACTGGCTTTCACCAGACATTGAACATTTTCTGAGCCATCTTGAAACAACCTCACTTTTCCTGGCTTTTTGGGATCCCAGGGAAATGAGAACTGTTCTTCCCCTTTTACCAAAGTTGGTTCTAGAACATTCTTCTGCTCTTGCTGATCTGCTACTCAAGCTTTTGTCCTGCGCTGGTAACACCCTTTCATCGCCTTCCGACCTCCACAGCACACTCTCCCCTCCTTGAGATTCTCTCACCAGGGTGGCTTTCCCTTCTAGACTGTCCAGCACAATTGTCAGACACCCTGAGCCTCTGACTGTGTTAGGATTTAGTGGCAGAAGTGCCTTGACTGGTCCAGGCTAAGGTTATATCATGCAACAGATTTCTGACTCTGTCTCTCTCTCTGTCTCTTGTCTCTCTCTGTGTCTGTCTCTGTCTCTCTCTCTTTCCTGAACCATGGGTTCAAATGGGTCCTAAATTCAATGACTGGTATTTAAGAAAAAGGAGCCGTAAGTCATGGATGCTGAGACACAGGAAGAAGTCTCTTAAGATGGAAGTAGAGGTCAGTGTTGTGTTGCCAAAAACAAGGGACATTTTAGCTGTCAGAAGCTAGAAGAGGCAAACAAGGTTTCCCCCATGAAAATCTTGGCGCTCCCTCCTGCAAACACATTGATTTCAGACTCCCACCTTCCAGACCTGCCAGAGGACATGTTCCTAGTGCCCTGGACACTGTTTTATGCTGATTGTTCCAGCAGCCTTAAGAAACCAAGACACAGGGGCTGGAGAGAAGGCTCAGTGGTTAAGAGCCCCAACTGCTGTTTCAGAGGTCCTGAGTTCAAATCCCAGCAACCACATTGTGGCTCACAACCATCTGTAATGGGGTCTGATGCCCTCTTCTGGTGTGTCTGACAACAGCTAAAGTGTACTCACATATATAAAATAAATAAATCTTAAACAAAAAAAAAAAAAAAAAGAAAGAAAGAAACCAAGACACCTGCTATGATTTAAGTGACTGCAGCCAACAACTGTGGACAAAGGTGAGGCAGAAAAATCCAACAGAATAAGTGACATCGGGTGGGTGGGGCCTGGCCATGGTGGGTGGGGCCTGGAGAAGCAGAGAGATTAAGAGGAGCCAGAATGCTGGAGTAAGAAGTTTAACCCAGCACACTCTGTAATGTGTGTGCGTGGAGGCCAGAAGAGGCTGTTGGATTCCCTGGATCCGAGTTACAGGTGGTTCTGAGTTGCCTGCCTAACTCAGGTCCTCTGGAAAAATCAGTAAATGTTCTTAGCGGAGGCTGAGGCCCCACTGTCTCTGTTAGGTCATGTCACTGGTGTTGCTAACCAACATGACTCTACAAAACTGGACTGCTGGTATGTCTGAAATGTTTGCAAGTGGATAGAGCTGTCGCTGCCTGCTGACCTGTGAACTGAACCGATAGTTCAAAACAACGCAGACAGGAGTTGCTCCAAAGAACCTTTCTAAACAGGTCTGCTCTCCCCCCACCCCCAACGCTCATATCCTTTCTTTTCCACTACCTCCGGCAGGTGGTTCTCTACAAAGGAAGTTAAAGCGTTTAAGAACCATCCTGAAAAATAAGGTTTGAAAAAAATTAAATTTCCAAGAGTCAGCGTGAGGGATGAAGAAAGGGCACAGGAAAGGGGGCGCATAGGAAACTGCCAGGTGCCAGGTCCTACGAACGGTAAAACTCTTACCGAGTCCAGACCCAGTATGTGGGTAGAGACCTGGAACAGAGTTGAAGGCCCTTCCTATGAGACTAGGAAATGCAGAGGCCAAGGTGTTAGAAATCAGCCCTCAGGGACTGGGCACCAGAAGCCATGCTATTACAAGCCACCGCCAGACATGACACATTTTTCACTACCACCACCACCAACATCGTATTTTCCGTACAAAACATTCGTACCCTGTGCACGTGTGTGTGTGTGCGCGCGTGCGCGCGCGCGAACGTGCAAATGCATGCACTTAAATGCTCATGTAAGTGTCAGAGAACTTTCAGGAATCAGTTCTCTCCTTTGACCAATCAGCTCAGTCAACAGGGTCTCGAGGGAGGGACTGAGGATTCAAAGACAAAGACAATTAGACAACATTATCACAGGACTTCAGCCGCTGCAGAAGCTGACTTTTTTCCCCTGTCTGCTTTTATAACATTCTCTGTCCTACGGAGAATACAGACCATCCTAAGATAAGCAGAGTAGTTAAGGAACAAAGCGTAAACAAAGGTCCCACGATTACTGGGTTCAAGGTCCTAACAAGACCCAGCAAGATACAAAGAACACATTCCTCAGCTGTATTCATCTTGAGCCTACTTCCTCGTCCTAGCCCAATGTCAAATTCCTGCCAAATTCCTAGAGGTCCCCAAAGCTCTCTACACTCCTACCAGGTGGGTCACTGTTAACTCAAGTCATCTGGCTTAACAGCAAGCACCTTTACCCAGTGAGCCATTTCACCATCCCTAGATCTTGTAGCACTCTAACTGAGACAGGAGATTGCTATTGAGGACTATCTTTTTCTTTCCCTTTGTTTATTCCTACATCATCCTAAAAGGCTACAGGAGTTATGCTAACTTCTCAGCCACTCCCATTCATAAAGGGTGATTAAAACCTTTGGTAGGAGTTATTCTGTGTTCAAGTGACTAAGGTTAGCATCTAGAAGCTCAAAAAAAAAAAAAAAAAAAAAAAAAAAAAAAAAACTGGCTATTCGTATTTAACTTCCTATTGCTTGTTTAGAGTAGGGGTTCTTTTGTCTTTGTTTCTGTGTCTCCAGTATCCAGCAATTCCTGATACAGGGATGTTCTGACTGAGCACTTTGTCCTGCTAATCCAGCTTCTGTGAGAAGGTAGAATCAGTGGCCCTCCACCAAGTCACCAGAGGCAGCTTCTGACATTTGAGATGTACCTACTCATCTAGGAACGCTGGACATACATACATACATAATTACTTGTCATTAGGATAAAGTTCATCCCACCCAACTCTAGAATCTCATCCTGAGGATGACAGTAGAAGTATGACTCTGAGCCAATGATCAAAAAGAAGGTTGGACGGAAACATCACAGTGTGGCCCTAGGAAAGAGAGCAGGAGAGCCAATCAAAGTGATGCCGCCGCCACCCTTCTGGCATGACATGTGGTGTGCTGCTTCAGGGAGACAGACACAAGATGGGGGAGGGGAGGAAAGTAGGAGGCAGCTGGCAGAGCGGGCCCTCCCTTACAGCCCTGCCCAGAGTCAGTCACAGGCTGGGGAGCTAGAAAGGACACCACAGTCACTTCCAGTCCCTGAGGGTTTGCAGTACACTGCTTAGGTGTCATTAAACAATTCCAAATGACACCAGCAGTGTGACAGGTGAATCTTCTCATCTCCGAGTTCTCATCTGTAAGATGGAAGTAACACCTGATGGGTAAAACGGAAATGACGGCGATGACCCCCAGAAAGGTGTGTGGGGTCCGTAAACGCACAAAGTGCCAAGTTTCATCCTGAGCCTAAACAGAACACGGTGGCAGATGCCTGTAATCCCAGCACTCAGAAGTTCAAGGTTCTATGCATACAACCTCAGCTATAAGTATATCAAGTTTAAGAGCAGCCTAGGTTACCTGGTTTCTTGACTCATACATTTACATGCGCGTGCGCACGTGCGCGCGCGCACACACACACACACACAGAGAGAGAGAGAGAGAGAGAGAGAGACCAGACAGACAGACAGAGAGAAACATACATAAAATGCCTATGTTGGCTAAAACTCATTTGCAGGGGGGTGCAGTCAATGTCTACCCTGCCTCCTAAGGTCCCAATGACAAACTGAGGTACAACTCCAAAGTTTGCTCTGGGGAACCCTGAGTCTACTGACTGACTTACAGAACACAGGTAAGTGTTTACTTACAGGAAGGTGGGAACCCCCACCGCCATCCCTGAAAAGGTTTAGATGGAGCTCCTCCTCCTCCCCTTCCCCACCCATATCCTCCAGCCCTTCCCAGCAAGAGGCCACAAGATTTTAGGGCAGGATAGCCTGCAGCTGGTTAGAAGGAGTGGCTAGATACTCAGTTAGGGTCCCATGACCCTTCCTAACCCTCCTTCTATAAGGTGCCTCAACAGTCAACAGGTCCAGGAGAACTGAAGATGGCTTTAGTTTCTCTAGGAGGATAGTCCTGGAAAGAGTTGGGTATTCACCACATGGTTAATAAATGATAGTCTTGTTATCTCAGGCTTGAAAAAGGTGTTGAAGCCTAGGAAAGTATAGGTGAGAGCTCTAGGTACCTAAAGAGAGACATCAATCACCAGAGGAGAGGTTCTCAGCTCAGCTATAGAGGAGCTCACAGCAGTTAAGAGCACTCACTGGCTGCTTTTGCAGAGGACACCAGTTCATTTCCCAGCACCCACGACTATCGGTAACTCCAGTTCAGGGGATCTGATACTCTCTTCTGATCTCCATAGACACTGTATGCATGTAGTCCACAGACACGCATGGAGGCAAAAGGTTAAGGTTTTAAAAAGGTAATCTTTTATTTGTTTATATGTAGTATATTTACATAAAGTGTATTTATATTAAGACATCATTTTAAAATAATAAAAGAAGGCCACAGAAACAAGATAATTTAGAAGCAGGAAAACATGTCTCAAAAAGAGTATGGGTCACCACATGACTGTTGACAAACCTTGTAGCCACCAACCCTGGGTTCTGTGACAGGCTTTTGAGTTGTCCCACATCATTGCATCACCTCCCATCCGTAGTCTTGATAGATACTTCAGATTGACGTGAAAAAGATCTTGCCTGTTTGGTGTAAAGAGTCCCACAAATGGGAGATTCTGGGGGAGGGGATGTTGGAATAAAGAGAAGCCAAAAGGGGGGACAATGAGTTCCATGTTGCTTGGAATAATGGCAGCAGCTGAAATAAACCTTTAGTCCGGTGTCCTGACGTGACAGGAGCTAATTTATCAGGTGCCCGGCAGCTTACCTTGCAAGGTGAGCTCTGGGGATCACAGCATCTTTCATCATCGGCCCCACCACCCCTAATGTCTTCTGTATGTAACTGGGGATGAGAAAGCAGACAGGGGATAGATGTTGTTGTGGAAGGCCGCAGCTCCAGAGTCAGCATGAGTTAGTAGGTAAAGGTGACATTTGGCTGACAATTCTGATGAGCTATGTTTGATCCCCGGGACCCACACTGAACAAAAGAACCCTCTCCCATTTATACCACAGCTGGTTCTCACATACTGTACACACCCGGTAAATAAACACATTTTAAACAAAAGAGGTTTTTAGAGGAAAGATTCCAGTGCCCAGGGCTGGGAAACACGTCAGGAAATGAGCGTGAGTGTTTGTATTCCAGTCCCCAAAACTCAAGGGGAAAGGTTGGCTTAGTTAGCACTGTATGTTTATAATCCCAGCACAGGAGAGGTGACGGGGGGGGGGGGGGGGGGGGTCCCCGGAAGCTAGCCTAGCCCAATTGTCAAGCCCCAGGTCCTGTGAGGATTCTATTTCAAAACAAAAAGCAAACAAGGCAGATGCTCCTGAAGAAAGATATGTAAGGTTAGCCTTTGGCCTCCAAATGCACACGTGTACAGCCATCCACACGCACACACAAAGCACACAGGAAAAAACACTCCAGCCCTATGTGGTTGACCGCCTTCTTTCTACAACTGTATGAAACAGAAGGGCAGCCATGAGCTTTTGTCTGCTAGTGGTAATCTAGGTCATACCATCAACTTGACTAAGATAAAATATGGGCTTGGGGGGGGGGCGCACTAAGGACCTTGGGAGGAAGTTGTGTGAGGAATGAAAACACAGCAGGCACACCAGCAAGGTGAGGTGAGTGGAGGCCAGTAACCCTGGGCATTAAGAGGTCAGAACAGCTTGAGGTCCTGAAGCTTCTTTCCCTTGGTGGGTAAACTGAGCTTCTACAGGACACTGGGTGAAGTTTGGAGGTCAGCAACAGTGACAAAGTAGTCGCTCTTTCCAGGAGACATTGAGACCAGTTGGGAATATATGTCACTATAGAGATTAATTTGGCTTTCCAGGCAACATTTAGAAAGAGTCCAGGTGGAGGGAGCTTTCTGCAGGGTTAGCCATGGCCTGTCCAGAATGCTTGTGAGCGTAAATGAGGAAGGAGTCAGAAGAGAACCTGATTTTGAGTGCAAACTAAACAGGGCCCTGGAGGAAGGAGAAAGAGCAGAAGGTAGGCAGACGGGACTTTTCTTAGGCTATGGAGCAAGAGGCCATCAGGGAGCCCTAAAGTAAGGTCTCCTCTCCCAGGAAAAGACCTAACTCAGGTCCCGGCCACACCAAGTCATTGCAGAAAGAAGCCTTAGAGAACACGGCTGCAGAATGAATCCAGCCACAGAGGGCAGCAGTTGAACCCCTGGGTTAATTGTTTATTTTACAGTGGAAATCAGAAATGTGCATCCTTTGTTCTTTGTAACAGGGTCTTGTGGAGGCTAGCCTCCAACTTGATATGTAGCGGAGGATGACCTGGAGCTTCTAATCTTTCTACCTTCCAAGGGCTGAAACTTCATAGAGGCATCAATGTGTCCTGCCAAAAACCCAACCAAACCAAAAACAACAAAAAAGTGTGTGTATCTGTGTGAGTGTGTTGTTTGTGCAAATATACTCTTATGCCTAGCCATACGTATTCACAGAGGCTAAAGAAGGGTTCTATCAAGTTCTGCATGTTCCCTTGAGCCAGCCTCTCGTTAAACTCAGAGCTAGGCTGAGAGCCAGCAGATACCAATAATCCTCCTGTCCCGTCCCCACACCTAAGCATTGCTGCTACTGGTGTGTGTTACTAGGCTTTGTGTTGGTGCCAGGGATTTGAACTTGAATCCTTCCATACTGGAAACCCTGTTACCCACTGAGCTGTCTTCCCAGACTCCCACCCCGATCAAGATTTTTTAACTTAGAAAAAAAAAACTATGTGTTTAAATTTTTTATATGTTTGTTTTTCCTGCATGTATCCATGTGGACCATGTGCCTGTTTGGTACCTGTGGAGACTAGAATAGGGTGGTGGATACCCTGGAACTAAAATTAAGAATGGTTGTGAGCTGTGGGAACTGAACCTGGGTCCTCTGCAAGAGCAGCAAGTGATCATAGCTACCTGGACACTTCTCCAGGACCTTTCTTGTATCATTTTGTTTTGTCCTTTGTGACAGGGTCCATTGGCCTGAAACTTGCCATGTAGCAGAGGATGAGCTCGAACTCCTGATCTTCCTTGGTGATGGGACTCCAGGCATATACCGCTATGCCTAATTTATGGCCATTATTGTCTATTCACCCTGACATAACATGGATCTGCCTCCTCCCACAAGTTTAGCTCCTCTGTGTTTTCAGTGGGCCTTCCAATGGGAACTCAGAAGAGGGGATCAGAGGAAGGAAAGGAATTACAGCCCCCCCCCCCCGAAGATGGTTTCCCAGAACACACCATTCCCTCTCTTACCGCCCATTCTTAGTCCTTGCCCCTTAGCAGAGACCTTTCAGTTGTATTTATTTTTATGTGTATGCTATTCCGTGTGTGTTGGGGTGCGGTGGATACGTCATGGCATGTGTGTGAGGTCAGAGGACAGCTTCCAGGATTCTGTTCTCTCCACCACAGGCTTTGGGAATTGAACTCAGGGTCAGGCTTGCACAGAAAGGAAACACGTAAGCTCCTGAGCCATCTCGCCAGCCTAACTTTGGCAGAAATCTTAGTAACCTACTGCTGATGAGACCCAAACTTTCCTTCTAGAAGATGTGAACCAGAAAGCTGTCCCTACCTTTCTCAGGCCAGAGTTAATGTCACACACCCGTTCCCGCCAAAACTGCTAGCAAGCATCATGAAGCACCGAAATGGACTACAAGCTCCACGTGGATTCCTCCTTGTCATCCTGTCAAAGCAAGGCTGTGCCTCCTGAAGATCCCAGGACCTTCTGGAACAGCACCATAAGTATTTAAATGAGTGAACCCGCAGGGGACAGTTCTCATACACAAACCGCAGCAGATGCTCCATCTCAAAGTTCATTTTAAAGGTGGGGGAAATACCACAACGGAATAGAAAGCCAGGCCCTTGACAGTCAGAACCTACCCTCTTGGCATCGTGAAGCCACAAGTGTTAAGTCTGAATTTCCCCTAACCTCTCAGAAGCATTGAACACTGTTGGCCCTGCTTCCCATTTTTGACATAATAAATGGTTTTGCTCCTGTACCTTTAGCTACTCGTGTGGTCATCACTTTTCCTTCCTCTTCCTCCTTTTATCTTTTTATTTATTTGGTGATATGAGAATACCTGAACTGTTTTTTTTTTTTTTTTTCCTCAACTCAACCCAAACTCAAGTCACCTGTGAAGAGGGAGGGACCCTCAACTGAGAAAACTCCTCCATTAGATGGGTCCATGAGCAAGTCTGAGGGGGTCACTTTTCTTGATTGATGGTTGATGTGAGAGAGCTCAGGCCACCGTTGGCAGTGCCACCCTGGGCTGTATAAGAAACCAAGCTGAGCAAGCCAGTAAGCAGTGTTTCTCCATGGCCTCTGCCTCAGTTCCTGCCTCTGGGTTCCTTTGACCATAGACTGTAACTTGTAAGCCAAATAAAGTCCTATCCTCCCCAACTTGATTTTGGTTAGTGTGTTAGGCATTGCTGCAAAGAGACACCATGACCAAGGCGATTCTTATAACAGAGAGCATTTAGCTGGAGGCTTGCATACACTTTGAAAGGTCTGGTCTATGATCATGGCAGGAAGCAAGGCGATAGAGTGGTAGCTGGCAGGTTTACATCCAGGTCTTTAGGTATCAAGCAGTGAGAGATGCTGGGCCCGATGTGAGCCCATTCCTAATGACACGTCCAACAATCCTTCCTAAACAGTGCATCAACTCTGGACTAAGTCTGCAAATATATGAGCCTAGGAATCCCTGCGAACACCACTGCTAGCAGAAAACTTCTGCAAGAGGCAAGAATTTAGGCATATTTAGGCAGAGTACTACCTTGGAACTGAGTTTCTTCCTGACAATTATCACAACAAAGGTTATGGCTTGAGAACACCAAAACTCCTTACTCCTTTGCAAGATTCTTGTCTCTTGCAAGGTACCTGTGACCTTTGCCAGAGAATGGGCTCTTTTGACTGAAAAACAGTCCTCGGGAATCTGGGGGATTTGGGTGAAGTCTAGCTCTACAGAACAGCAAAGACCACAGGGTTATTAACTGCATCTATTCCCAGCCTTCTGGATGGAAAACAGGCTGAGGAGAAATGCATGAAGAACCATCTGTGAATACAAGGACCTCGTACCCTTCCACAGAGAAGCAAACTAGAACACGGTCTCACTGTGTTGCCCTAGCTGGCTTCAAACTCCTGGACCCAAACCATCTTCTGCCAGAGCCTACAAAGCTGCACAGTGCTGCTCCTGGAAATCTTGGGCCTCATGTCATTTCTCAGTCTTTTAGAGTAGACAACCTGCCTAGAGGACAATGAAAGTCTGAGAGTAAAATGGTCCATCTAGGTGCTACTCTGACTCCCCGATGTTCAGATGATAGAGTTCAAGGCCACGTTGGGCTAGAGGGTGAAGCCATATATCAATATAAGAACAAAGCCTTAACACAGTGCCCAGTTTGCTTTCTGTTGCTGTGATAGACCCTGTGGCCAGAAGAAGAAACGGTTTATTTCATCTAGCACTTCCAAGGCCACAGGAGGCGTCCACACAGTGACTCACAGCCATCTGTAACTCCAGTCCCAGGGAACCCAATGCTGTCTTCTGGCTTTTCCGCCCTGCACACTCACGGTCCACAGGCGTACAAGCAGACAATACACACATACGATAACAAAATGACATTTAACAAATGAAAAAGAGAAACCAAGACTCTGAGAAGCTGAATCCGTGTAGTGAGGGCTAGCATGGGAGCGTGAGATAGCACAGGCTGCAGACTGTCCTGAACCCTGAACATCCTCATCATTAAGAACCAAATGAGCTAATCCATCAGGCCATGACAAAGTTAGTTCAGCCAGGCTTGAAAGTACTCGCCTTTAACTCTAGCACTGGAGTTTGAGACAGGAGCATCTTGCATTCAAGAACACTCAGGGCTACAAAGAGAGACCCTGTCTCAAAAACCAACCAGACTTCCATTACTGACTTATTAAAGTGCAAGCAACTTTAATGAGACATGGATGCAAATAGCTAATTTCAATGCTTAGGTGCTTGAAGTTGAAACGAAAGGAAATAAGCAGCAAAGAGAAAAGGAGAGAAAATATAGAAAAATGGAGGAAGGACAGTTTAGGGAAAATCTGTAAACAACAACAAGTACTTCCAAGGAGAATAAAGTTAGGATTAGATGGAAGAGGTGACCTTGCTGAATGCGACCTTTTCTTCATCCCATAACTGAGCCAGTGTGCTGTGCACCTTCAGTCCCAGTACCTGGGAGGTAATGGCAGGCAAATCTCAGAGGGTTTGAGTGCAAGCTGATCTACACAGTATTCCAGGACAGCCAGGGCTATGTAGACACCCTGTCCAAACAAACACACACACACACACACACAAACAAACAGACAAACATACACACACACACACACACACAAACAGACAGACACTTAGACAGACACACAAACAAACCAAAACTGGAACTTTAGCTGCAAACAGCAAAGCTTTAAGTATTCTCAAGCATTGCAGATACCTTCTTGAGGTCCAGGAACTCCAACCCAACCCTACTCCCTTCCTAGTTTGCAGGAAAGTTGGAAGGAATGGAGAATGGGAGGCCAGCTTCATGGTTGCATGTTTATGTGAGAGGCTTCTCATCTCCTCGAAAGAGCTGGCTTTTTTTTTTTTTTTTTTTTTTTTTTTTTGCTCATTCTAATGTCAAGTGGTGATGGGTGGTGGTGGTGGGTGGATAGAGGTGGAGGGTGGATAGGGGTGGATAGGGGTAGATGGGCTGAGGGGTGGATAGGGGTGGGCTGGTTTCCTGGATGAATGTTTTATTGGGCAAGGAACTTGGTCTGGACATGGGTTAGAAAATTAGCTGGGAACGAACTATCTTAGTAGTGTGCTACTAGGAGACTTAACTAGGCAAAGGGGTCCTGGCAATGACAGTCTGTGTGGTAAAGGGCTGAGGGTGTGAACCGAACACAAGGCATCAAGCCAGAGATGTCCTAGGACATCATGACACCCCAGAGGAGTGGATGTCTGACACAAAACATGCTAAAAAGTGCCACCACGTAAGACCCTGCTGCCCTGAAGTCTTTAAGTTAATACTGTCCAGAGAAGCAGCAATGACCCTCATTAACAGACCTGCATACCCTTTCTATTTGGGCAGATTTTTTTCAAGGTCTACTCTGAATGTTTGCAGGACCCAGGACAAGGGAACCAATGGAGATACAATGAGGTATGTGTAAATATTTATAAGTTAAATTGTAAACACTACTGACAAATTTAAGTAATAAAGATCTTATCCTCCTACTTTGACGGAGGTGTTTTCAAAACAGCATGCAAAGAAAGGTTGGAATTCTGGATTTTTGAAATCCTTGCAGTTTCCCAACAGCATATGGCATCACAGGTAGGGTCCCCAAGCATGATGCCTGCCTACCTCCCTCGGCTTGGCTGACAGTCCATGGGTTTAATCTAAGCCTGCAATTAAAATCCTATCTGTTCAGCTCTCTTTTCTTCATCCCGGAACATTTTGCTTAATTTTGTTTGTTTTCAGAACATTTTGGTTTGTTAGTTTGCTAGCTAGCATTCAGCCTTTTCCCTGTCTTTCCAATATATTTAATTCAAAGAATAATTGGGATTGAATATCCCAGATGGTCTTATGGTCAATAATCATGCCCATCCAATTTGCAATTATTAAACATGAAGAAAAAAATCTAATGAAAGACACCTTAGGCTGTCCTGTTCTCTTGCTCTTGCCTTCCCCATTCCCATCCCCGGCTCTTTCCACTTGCTCATGGCCAGCCTCAATTTCTCAAGTCACCCCCTCCCCTGCCTTTCTCTGCCTCTACTACCCTCTTGAATCCTCTCCCCAGACCCTGAATAAACTCTATTTTATACTAAAAAGGAAAGAAAGAAAAAAGAAAAGAGAAGAAAGAAAGGAAGGAAGAAAGAAAGGAAAGAAGGACAACTTAGTTGTATGCTCCCCACAATGGAAACATTTGGTCCTAACTGAGATTTTTGTGCACTAAACAAAGTCCCAGGCAATAAAATTGAAAATAATGTCATTGTTTTTTATGTACTACAAAGTGCAAGCTGTCCCTAAAATTCCTAAAAATAACTGAATAACAAAATCTGTGGCTACTTTATAAGATTACTAGTAGTTCTTGCCATGCCTGACTGTAAGGTGTGTGTGTGTGTGTGTGTGTGTGTGTGTGTTCATATATAAGCAAAGAACAGAACAGGTTTTTCAAGATCCTTATCTTGATCAAGGTTAGGCAAATAAACCTCTAAAATGAATTCCTGAGGTAAAAAATTTGATATATGCTGAGGTACACTGATCTACGGTTCTCTGTCTACAAGTCTTTCTTAAATATTGGTCTGTTCTTAGTAGCATTTACCAAAAGAACTGGCTCAGAGAAGAAGGATTTTATACTTTACCCTTTTCCTAAATAAAGCAAGAAAGATTTTGGATTAGATATTATTTGAATACTAGGTTTGGAGTTTTTTTTTTTTTTCATTGAAATAAAAGAAAGTTTGACACCCATAAAACTCATTTTGTTTTGCTTTATATTAATTCATTTTAGGAGGATGCTGTTTATGGCATGGGGCCTGTTTGAAGGATACAAGACAACTAGAAAGAACGAGTGTTCTTCACCAGGTGAGCCTCAGGGAGCCGACTTGGGTCATCCGGCTTGGTGGCAATTGCCTTGACTCGCTAAGCCATCTATGGCCTCTAAAACTTACTTTGATGAACACATTTCTTAATCTATTTGTAAACACTGGCTTAGTGTACAAGACCCCTGTCCTTTATGCCCTCCACCTTCATAAAATAAGTACTGGGTATCCTTTTAAAATATTGGGTTAAGAATATAGGAGAAATACACACACACACACACACACACACACACATATATATATATTTACTATTATAACAGATGTTTACACATGATAACTAGAAATTAAGACTTGGTTATAATCTCTCCATAGCAAGTTCTCCAAAAAGGAAAAACCAGAAAAACACAA
This sequence comes from Micromys minutus, assembly GCF_963924665.1. Lineage (NCBI taxonomy): Eukaryota > Metazoa > Chordata > Mammalia > Rodentia > Muridae > Micromys > Micromys minutus. The sequence goes on from NC_137956.1 coordinate 32,408,622, forward strand.
GTTAAAAATACATGAGTTCATTGATTTAAAGAAAAGGATAGAAAAGAGAAGGAAAGAACGGAGACTTTAAAGAGACAAGAGAAGCAGCTCAGCACATTGAGAGCACACACTGTTCTGTTAGAAGACCTCTGGTCAGGTCACAGTGCACACAACAGCCTGTGAGCTCTGCTCCTGGAGATCTGATGATATCTTCTCACCTCCGATGGCACTACATTCACACCTACAAACCCACACCCAGACTTACATATACTCATAACAATTTTTAATAAAATAATCTCATCATTTAAGAGACAGAAAAATCATATCTGTTAGTTCAAGGCTGGCCTGGTTCCAGGAGAGCCAGGGTTACATAGTTAGACCCTTTCTCAAAAACAAAGCAACAAACAAACTAAGACAGTAGAGAAACCCTCACACCAGTGACTCCTGTCATTCCAAAGAGACCGGTGGCTCCATCAGGTGCTTCGGACCATCTCCTATGCTACAGGATACAAGCTTGTAATTTCTTTCCTGTCACCTCAAACTTGTACCAACATTTGTGAACACATCCTTGTAAAGAGCTGGTGATTCTCATTTTTTTTCAGCTCCAGTGATGAGTGACCAAACTCAAAACTCCTCTAACATTTTTACTTTTTGTGTTTCTGACATATTTTTAAATCTAAGTAAGATATTTGGAATTGCCTCTGGTATAAAAAAAATAACAATAATCTTGGTGTTACTAAAGCTACAATAGAAGATATTTTAGCTTCGCATTAATTATGTTTTTGTTAGGACTGTACACTTAACCAAAAATCCTTAATTTAGTTTATGGTTTTATGTGTGTGTGTGTGTGTGTGTGTGTGTGTATACACTTGTGCCATAGTGTATGCATGTAGGTCAAAGAAAATGTGTTTAAAAACAAAAAGAGGAAGCAGCTGGGTATGTTGATGCACACCTTTGATCCCAGCACACAGGAGGCAGAGGCAGTTGGAGGCCCATCAGGTCCTCATAGAAACTCTAGGGCAGCCAGCACTACTATAGTGAGACCCTGTCTCAAAACAAATAAACAAAACAAATTTTAAAAAACCACAAAAATAAATAAGAAGCAAAAAATAAACCAAAAATGTATTCTAAAGTTATAGCATATATGCAACTTTTATGGGATATTTAACTGAAGCTGTTTATACTGAAGAAACATATTCTACATACTTAATGAATATTAAACTGGCTCATGGCTGGAAGCTCATGTTATAATCACAGCACTTTCAAGGCAGAGGTGGAAGATCGGGAGTTGAATGTTTTCTTGGGCGATATTGGACTATATTAGGCTACATGAGACCTTTTTTTTAATGTTCAATAATAGAAGACTGGTAAACTTAAGTATGGTCTAACTGAGCTCAATGGGTCACACCTTTAATACCAGAACTCAGAAAGTAGAGGAAAGAGAATCTTATGAGCTCAAGACTACCTTGGTCTACATAGTGAGTTACACACCAGCTAGGGCTACATGGTGAATTCCAGGCTAGCCTGTTCTACCTAGTGTGCTCCAGGCCAGCCTGAGCTACATAGTAAAATCCTATCTCCAAAAGAACAGAGCAAACAGTCAATTTTTAAAAGGAATTTTAATGATTATATCTGTAGTCATTAAAATGATACTGAATATTTCAAAAAGATTTATTTATTATATTTTATGTATATGAGTACACCGTGGCTGTCTTTAGACACACCAGGAGAGGGCCTTGGATCCCATTACAGATGGTTGTGAGCCACCATGTGGTTGCTGGGAACTGACCTCAGTCAGTGCTCTGAGCCATCTCTCCAGCCCCGATACTGATATTGAAGATGGTTAATGATAGAAAAACATACAATTATCTGTAGGAAAATTATCTGTAGGATCCAACTTATGCACACCAAAATCAAGTTTGGAAAATAAATCTGTATGCTTAATTCTTGGTTCTGGGGGCAGGGATAAATGGATGTTGTTTTTGTTGTTGATTTCTTTTTACCCAAGAATATATCTGAACATAAAGGCGTAAAAATAAATGTACTTCACACTTGAAGATGGAGTGATGCTTCAGAGGTTAAGTACACAGGCTGCTTGTTCTTCCAGAGAACCTGAGTTCAGTTCCCAACATCCGTATGACTGCCCACCACCATCTTTAACTCAAGGGATCTGATGATGCCTCAATGGGCACTGCACAGGTGGGTACAGATATGGATGTGGACAAAACACCCATGCAAATAATAAAATAAAATGTACTTTATAATTATAGGGTGTGACACTGTTAAGTGTACTGTGACTTTACTACCTCAGCTTTCCTTAGACAAGAGGGTAGCTATTGCTCTTCTCCATGGCCTTGCAGACTGAATTCTGCCTTTCTCAATAACTCAGAAGAAGCTGCTAATCTTTTTGTACCTGAGCTGCCTCAATTGTTAAATCCCACCTGGATTTCATACAGGCTGACTATTTGCAATCTTCTGTAACTTACATGAAGACTGGCACTATTTCCCATGTCAACCTGACACAAGCTAGAGTCATCTGAGAGTGGGGAACCTTGTGCTGTAGGCCATTCTCTTAGTGACTGAGTCGGGAAGGTCCAGGTTGGTACCACCCCTGGGATGGTTGTGCTGGGTTTTGAGCAAGCCATGGAGGAGCTAGCCAGTAAAGATATCTTCTATGTTCTCTGCTTCTGTTCCTGCCTCTAGGTTACTGCTTTGAGCTCTTGTCCTGGCTTCCCTTGACGATAGACTATAACCTTTAAGCTAAACAGACCATTTCCTCCCCAGATTGCTTTTGGTCATGGCATACATCAGCAACAGAAACATAAATGAATACATGCCCTTACCTGCCCTGTTGAGCCATCTTCCCATACAGATTTTTAAGTGTGTGTGTGTGTGTGTGTGTGTGTGTGTGTGTGTGTGTGTGTGTGTGAGTTCAACGATGCACATGAATGTCAGAGAACAGCTTTGTGCAGTCAGATCTCCTTCCATAGGTTTGGGAGATTGAAATCAGGTTGTCTCATGAAGGAATTTTCCTGGCCTCCAGGACTACTTTGGAAAGGAAGTCAGGAATGGTGGCACCTGACTAAGCCCAGCATTCAGGAAACTGAGACAAAAGAATCATGAATTTAGTAGAGGCAACTCAGGCTTGGTAGGCAGACCCTGCTATGGGTTTCATTTGGTTTTTGCTTTGTTTTGATTTTTAAAGCAGGTGAAGGATCCCACAAAGTGACAGAAAAGGGCCAGAGAGATAGTTGCAAAAGACACTTCACTCTGTGGTTGAGGAAATGGAGCACCGATTGCTCTTGCCGAAGACTTGGATTCAGTTTCCATCACCAGAGACTGTCACACAGCAAGCAAATATTTGATGTCTGTGGAACAGTTTGCTATATATTCTCTGGAAATCTATTTGGTAAACAATCTCGTTTTCTCTTTCATTATTTTTTTTTAACTAAGTAAAAAAATAAGTAGATTTTTTTAAAATTTTTTTGAGACAGGGTTTCACTATGCAGACCAGGCTAGCTTCAAACTCACGAGAGAGCTGCCTGTTTTTACCTCATGAGTACTGGGATGAAAGGCATGTGCCATCATATGAAATATAAAAAAATATTTTTAACGTATTAAGTTAATGTTTTAATTGTCTTTATATTAAGAACAATGTCAATATTGAACACATTCTATTAATTATTAGTGACTGATTTAGTCAGGGTTTCAGTTGCTATGGTAGAACACCCTGACCGAAACCACCTTAGGGAGGAAAGGGCCTAGTTCATCTCTCTTGAAATTCCTCATCCCAAGAAGTCAGGGCTGGAGCTCCAGGTTGCAGCCTGGATGCAGGCGCAGAGGCGCAGAGCATGAGTGAACACTGCTCCCTCCTCAAGGCTTGTTCAGCCTGCTTTAAAAAAAATACACCCAGTTGTGACACCACCCACAACAGGCTGCGGTCTCCCAAAGATTAATCACTAATTAAGAAAATTCACTACAACCTTGTCTCCAGGCCAATCTGATGGAGCCATGTTTTTAATTGAGGCTCTTCTCCCAAGATGACTCTGGTTTGCATGAAGTGACAAGAAGTCACCGGCCCAAGGTGCTTACGGCCTACTTAATACCTGTACTGGATCCCAAAGTCCACACGGAAGAACTCCTTGCATGGAAAAGCTGTCCTCTGATCTCATATGTGTCAGGGCGAGCAACCCAACCCCCAACTAAATGTACAACAACAACAACAAAATGCAAAAGAAAGTAGGTGTGATGTCTGGGTGGGTATTTCTGGGGGCCGAACTCAGAATTTTACTCACCTTAGGCAAATGCTCCACCACTGAGCTACATCTCCTGCCCTTCCCCTCACTTGTGTGTTAAACGTGGGTGACTTCAGTTTTCTTCTCTCTTTCCCTTCTCCTTTCCTTCTTTTTGAGACTGGCTGGCCTTGAACCAAGGATGATGACCTTGAACCTCCTAAATTCTGGAATTATAGAAATACAAGGGCCACCCTTGTTCTATTCAGCGTTGGGGATTTGACGTAGGGTTTCATGTGTGCTAAGTAAACAATGTACCAAATGAGCTACAACGTCAGCCCCATTTATTCTTTATTTCTTCCTTTGCCTGGCAATTACTGCTGCCCTCCCCCCTTTCCGTTTCCAAAACAGAATCTCATGCCATACCCTAGACTGGCTTAGAACTCACTTCAAACTCATGGACACTCTCCTGCCTCAGTGTTAGTCCCATTGGGTGAGAATAAGACCACTTCCACAATTTTCTTGAGCCAAATTTGAAATAAGCTGTATTAAATACTGGCCAGGACAATGGACACTGGCCAGATCCATACCTGGAAACTCCAGAGAACTGCACAAACTTACGTTAGTCAGAGGCTTAGAAAGGCACAGCCCACACTGCTACGTACTTCCTGCCTGCAGGTGTACATCCTGATGCCTAGATACCTCCTGCCTGTGTGTGATGAAGTACACCGGTGCTGTTGGGGCAACCAAGCTTGTTTATAGAAGCGGAAAAACACAAGTCACTTGCAATCTTAAAGAATGTCAGCCCCCAACATTCCAGGAAGCTAGCAGTCCTTGGACAAGAGGCACCTACAGGTTAGAGGCCTCTGTTTTATAGATCTCTTAAGCACAGTCATTTAAACTTAAAACACAACTTTAGCAATCTCATTAGCCTCCCAAGTGTTGGCACTGCAGGAATGAGCCACCGCCCCACTGGCCTTAGTTTTTAAAGTGATTTATTTTTATATGTGTTATGGGCCTGTGTATGTGTGTGCCCTGCCCCTCTGCCCCAGTGCTAGAGTTATTTATTTATTTATAAATCCCTGTTGCTGTGCACAACTTTTATGTGGGTGCCAGGGATCTGAACGCAGGTCCTCACACTTGCCTAGAAGGCCCCTGATCAAAGGAGCATCTTACCAGTCTCTTATTTTTATTTCATTATTTATTTATATTTAGTTTTTTTTTTTTTTAAACCACTTAGGGCAAAAGCCAGGCCTAATTGTGTCTGTTATCCTGCCTTTGGGACATAGGGACAAAATGATTAGGAATTCAAGGTCATCCTTGGGTATGTAGTAAATTAGAGGCCACCCTGGGATACATATGACTGTGTCTTAAAAAAGTATTTAGGCAAAAAAAAAAAAAAAAAAAAGACAAAAAGAATAAAACAGAAAACATATATGTAAACGTGAAATTAGATGTTTTTAGCCTGTGGTAGCCTTTAGGTTTTGTTCCTAACTCACCAACAAAACAAATAGATCCACCATTTCGAAACGTAAAGTGAAACAAAGCAAAACAAAACGCTCTTGTCTGATGAACAATGAAAAAATAGGCAGGGCGCCCATTTGATTTTTGGACTGTCATTAGCCAGCCCCGGGGCAAGATCGTCTTTAATGAAGTACAGCAGCTCAGAACTGGTGTCTCTGCTTCAAATTCTCCTCCACCCCACTTTATTTCCTCTGATGCCCCATTACCCTCTGGGTGACCTTTATAATGTTAATAATGTCCATTGTAATCTGATCTCTCCTCTCCCTCCTCACTGTCATCATTTCCTTCCTTCTGCTAAGTGTACTTCAGTTGGATTCTTCCTTCAAGCCTTCCCATAAGCCCTTGCTTCTACTTGAAACTGTCCTTGCCCTTCCTCTCCCCAACTTGTCCATCAAGTCACAATGCATTATCTGCGCCATATTTTCTGGAACCCTGACATCCGGTGTCCTTTCTCAGGTTTGTGAAACATTTTCCTGAAGTACTTGTTGCAGGACATGCTGGGAGCTGGGAACACCTGGAGAACACTGTCCGTCCTCCCCCACCCCCTTGGGTGTATCCGTATGAGCAGTTTTAGGAATACAAGGGATGAAGATTCTTTAACCCTTCATCTGCCATGTTACCCCCTTCAGGACAGTATCGGCCTTTCTTTACAGATGAAAACTAAAGCTCACAGAATATGAATAGTTTCCCCAGAACCTACACAGGAACTATGGAAGACAGAGCTCTTTTGTTCATCTGCTCTATGCTGCTCACCCTAACCCCAGGAATGGTGAGAACAAACCAGCACACCAAATTCAGCTTTCTTAAACCCTAAATTAGAAAACCTCATCCTTAGCTGGGCATGGTGGTGCAAATCTGAAAGGCCAGTACTTGCGAGGCTGAGACAATCAAGGCCATTCTGGTCTACATGGTAGAATGCTGCCTGTCTTAGCGATTGTTCTGTTGCTGTGAAGACACACTATGACCGAGGCAATTCTTACAAAGGATGGTGTTTAATTGGAGGCTGGCTTACAGTTTTAGAATTATTATCATCATGGTAGAGAACATGACAGCATGACCCTGGAGCAGTAACTGACAGAGCCACACCCTGATTCACAAGCTGAAGGATAGAAAGAAACACCCTGCTTAGTGGATGTAGGCTTTCCGAAAACATCAAAGCCCACCCCTACTTCCTCCAACAAAGCCACACCTCCAAATCCTTCTAATCCTATCGAAGAGTTCCACTCAGTGGAAACCGAGCATGCAGATATATGGAGCAGCTCTTATTTAAACCACCACACTGCCTCCAAATCATTTAAAAACCAAGAGCAGAAGAGATGGCTCAGCAGATAAAGTTGCTTACCGCCAAGCCTGTCTACCTGAGTTCCACTCTGGGAACCCAGCTGACAGAAGGAGAGAACTCCACAGGATGTCCGATCTGTCTGTCTGTCTGTCTTTCGGTCTCACGCACAATGTTGATTTTTTTTAATTGTTCTATATTGCTTTTTTCTTTTGTCTTTTTGAGGCAGTGTCCATCTGTATAGTCCTAGCTGTCCTGGAACTTGCTGTGTAGACCAGGCATGTACCACCACACCTGTCTAGACATTTAACATTTTTTTTTTTGTAAAAACAATTGAAATCCTCATTTTTAGCCTAGTCTACTTATGAGTTGCAAAGAGTATGTTTAAAACTTTATGGCTCAAGTTGGAACACTTAGAAATTTTTCTTAAATGCTATTTTATCCAAGAAATGTAGCTCTTTCAAACCATTCCTGAGTAGGTTATGGTGGCCCATAACCTTTAATCCTAGCAGTTGAGAGGCGGAGGCAGGCAGATCTCTGTAAGTTTGAGGCCAGCCTCATAGCAAGATGCAGGACAACCAGGGCTACAAAGAGAGACCCTGTCTCAAAATTAACTAACTAATGAAATAATTAAAAATTATCCCTGTAATCCCCCCATTGTCTCCCTAATCTCTTCTACTCACTTCTCACAGCACTGATTCCAAACTGTTGTCAGGGACTTGAACTCTTTCTCACTAACAGCTCTAACAGTGACAGGTTGAATAGTCAGAACTCAGAACCAAGGCGCTACTCTCTCTATTTCTACCTGTTGGCACCTGTCTGCTTAATCAGAAGACTGTCATACAGTGCTGAGGTGACTGAAAGATGCTCAGGTTGTACTACGGGCTGTAGGGGACAGGTGGGAGTCATCAAGAGATAGAAATTGTCCTGAGACAAATGGGGATTTTTGAGATATGGGAGAAAGAGACATCTCTAAGGGCAAATGGGCTGTGTTCCAAAAATTCAATTTTTAAATTGACTGTTTGGAATGCAGACCACATTTCCCCTTAGCAACAATGCTATGAATAATTGCAGTTTTTTCAGAAAAGTGCACGTGAACTGGTCCAGCCCACAATGTTACAGAACTCTCTGCTAAGACATTTCAGAGTTTCTTTGAGAATATTCCTAAATCCTGCGACTCTGAATTATAAATGAGCTGTGTATATAGCTGCCACCCCGACTAAACTGTGAACTCTTTGAGGACTGGAGAATGTTGAATTATTCATTTTTGTATTCTGAATGCCTGGCATATAACCGGCAATAAATGTTGGTTGCATAATGAATGGACAAATTTAATAGGCATTTGGATGGTATTGAAAGCATCTTAGGGAATAGAGTCACATTTAGTGGGTACCTTAATATGTGTCTGGTACTGTACTAGGCCAGCCAATAAGCAAGGCGCTTTGTTGAGGTTAGACCCAGGGAGGATGAAGCTGAAGATGTAAAATAAATGGGTGCTAAGAGTGCTAAGTGTTGTTTGGATGAAAGAAATGATTGCGTATGTTGATCTGAACGGTGTCATAGGGAAACAGTCACAGGAATAAAAGTGAAAACCCTCCCCTGAGGTGCTGACCAGCTGGTCCGCAGGAGACTGACCTCTAAACAGCAGAGAACGGAGAAGGAAGCCTGGTGAGTGCGAGAGGAATCAGAAAAAGGACAGAAGCGATGGTCTGGATCAGATCCTGGTTTCATTTCATCTGATGATGGGTTCTCTATAAAGAAGTATTGTTCTGGGGCTGGGAATGTTATTCAGATGGCGTGTACTTGCCTGGCAGGCACACAGTCCTGGGTTGGATCTCCAGCACCACATAAAACTGGCAGAGTGGGGCATGCCAGTAATCTCAGCACTCAGAGGTGGGGGCGGGGAACCAGCCAGTCGACAACTGTGTGTGTGTGTGTGTGTGTAATATAAATTTTAGGATTATTTTAATATTTCAGTAAAATATATCATTTAATATAGGAGAGTGATTATGTTTATTCATTGATTGTTTTAGGTAGTAAAGAGATCTTTTTTTTTTTTTTTTTTTTTTTTTTTGTAAAGAGGTCTTAATGATATTAAAAAAGTCCATTCAATGCAAAATAAATAAATAAATAAAAGAAGTCTGGTTGGCACAGGTGTAATGGTGAAGGTGATGATGAGCTGGGGTACTGGTCAGAAGGGGGAACAAAAGTTAAGAAGTTTGAAGAAGGAACATCACTGCAATGCAAATTTTGGTGGAGGAAGAAAAACAAGAGGAGACAAAACACAACACATGTGTATGAAAATGTAAGGAATTCCGAGGCCAGCCTCATCTACAGAGCAAGTTCCAGGACAGCCAGGGCTGCAGGGTTTCCCTTATTTTGTATGCTAACTTTAAATTTCATTTTAAAAAGTGATTGTTAAAAGGCATGGATAGAGGGAGACAGGAAAGGAAAGCAGACAGCTATTTTAGAATTCCAGTAACTCCCTTGTATTGCCAGCCTGGCCTGTATTTTTTGCCCACAACTTCTACATTTAATTTACTGTGTCCAAAATGCTAAAGTGCAATCAATACATGCTTGTGTATGATATTCAGAGGGTTTCAAGTCAATCTATCCATTTGGGTTTTATTAAGTAACTTAGATTTGACATTGATGGAGATAAAGTGAGAACTGTCTTAAAAATGGTTAGTTTTATGACTGTCCCTAAGGAAAAGGCGAGTGTTTGCCCATGCCTGTACTGGCAGCTTCTCAGACATCAGATTTCTAGTAATTTGACAATGACCTAATTCCCACGATCTTCAAGCCCTATGCCAGGCAACGAGAAGGGCAAAAGCAACCAACCAACCAATCAACCAAAAAACAAAACAAAACCCTAATAGCCCACAAACAAACAAACAAACAAACAAACAAACTGAAACCCCTAGACAAGTCAATGAGAATAAAGACAGGGCACATGTGCTGGCCTTCTAACAGTTACAGCATAAAGAGGAGACGACAGGATAAAATAAAAAACTAGACATAGCGTGGAAGCTGTAATGAAAGAGGAGAGCACTTGGTAGGGATAGAGAGTGGATAGGAAAACTTAGTGCACGATAAGTGAATACAGAATAGGGAGAGCAATTGGATTTTCTCTGATCTCACTGTGCCAACTAGTTTTAAGTCATCTTGTGACAAGCTAAAAATCATCTCAGAGGACAGAACCTCAATTAAGAAAAGCACCTACAGAAGATGGAATTGTAGGTAAATGTGAAAGGCATTTTATTAATTCGTGATTGCTGGTAAAGTGCACAGCCTAGTGTGGGTGTTGCCCCCCACCCTGTCGTCCTGGGTTCTATAGGAAAGCAGTCTGAGCAAGAAAATGGGAAGCAAGCCAGGAAGCAGCATTCCTTCATGGTTTATCTGGATCAGCTCCAGCCTCTAGGTTCTTGCCCTGTGTGAGCTCTGTCCTGACTTCCTCTGCTGATGAACAGTGTTGTGGAAGCAGAAATCAAACCAACCCTTTCCTCTAAACTTGTTTTTAGTCATGGTGGTTCATCACAGCAATAGTAACCATAACTGATTTCTGGGGCTGGAGAGATGGCTCAGTGGTTAAGAGCACTGACTGCTCTCCCAGAGGTCCTGAGTTCAAATCCCAGCAACCACATGGTGCCTCACAATCTTCTGTAATGGGATCCAATGCCCTCTCTTCTGGTGTGTCTGAAGAAAGAGACAGTATATTCACATACATATAATAAAGAAATAAATCTTTAAAAAGTCATTAAAAGAAAAGAAAAACATTTCTACTTTGATATTTAGTGTGTGTAAAGTTTTCTACTTTCTCCTCTCCTCTCCTTCTTACTTTGTTAGCTGAAGATGATGTTGAACTCCTTATCTCTCTACCCCTTCTTTCCAAGTATTTGAGCTTACAAGTATGCCTTATATGTATGCACTGACATGCCTAGTTTCAATAAATAGATATTCACTGGTTATGTTGGCTTATATCTGTGACCTGAAACTTGGGAGGCACATCCTTGTACTTGTTTTCAGCTACATAATGAGGTCAATGCCAGACTGGATAGCATAGTAAGACTGTTTTGTTTTTGTTTTATAAAAGGTAATGGGGCTGGAGAGATACTCAGCTAGGAGCATGTATTTCTCTTGTACAGGACCTCGTATAGGATCTGAGTTTGGGTCCCAGCATCTACATTAGAAGTTCACAAGTGTCTGTAACTCTAGCTCCAAAGAGATTGGAGGCTAGACCTTTGGCCTCTGTGGGCACCTGTACTCACATACACACAACCACACAACCACACACACACACACACACACACACAATTAAAAACAATAAAAAAGAAATCTTAAAATATATTAGCATTTTAATTAACTTGGTTTGAAACATGTGGTTGCTATGTTGTCTAGGTTTGTCTTGAATGCCTGCCTAAAGTGATCTTTCTGCTTTCACTTTCTGAATGTTGAAACTACAAATGTGTCTGTGACACCTTGTCCAGCTGTATTAGTTATTTTTCTGTTACTGTGATTAAAAACACCATAGTCCAGGTAACCTCTGACAAAGGCTTTTATTTGGGCTAATGAAATGGTTCTAGGCTTAGAGTGGAGGCAGTAGGTAGAAGGAGCAGCAGCTCAGAGCTCACATCTTGAACTGCAATTATGAAGCAGAGAAAGCACATTGAGAATGGAGTGAGACTTTGAAACTTCAGAGCCTTTGGTTGGAGAGATGGATCAATGGTTAAGAGCACTGACTGCTCTTCCAGAGGTCCTGAGTTCAAATCCCAGCAACCACATGAGGCCTCACAACCATCTGTAATGAGATCTGATGCCCTCTTCTGGTGTGTCTGAAGACAGCTATAGTGTGCTTATATGTAATAAATAAATAAATCTTTAAAAAATAATCATTAGGAAAATCTAATATATAATGAATTATGAGCAGTAGAACTGTTGATTCGGAGGCTTTCCCTCTTTATCAACTATGATTATTGCCAGTTGACCTTAAGAAATGTTCTATCAATTTATAACCCCATCTGCAAGACTATTAGAATGGTGACCCCGAGGATCTGGAATTTGAGGTCCGCTTGGGTTACTAAATTTGATCCAGTCTTAAAAAAAGTCAACATTCCTTAGGTTGTCAGATAAAATGCAGAAAGCTGTTGAATCTCAGTTTCAGATAATCAGTAAATACTAAACAGCCAGCAATAAAAATTGTTGCTGGAGAAGATGAAATTTACTTGGATGCCAAGAGGAACCCACGGTGACAGTGTGTCTAAATTAATGTGGTATCCTGGTATAGGAAGAGGGTCTTCGAAGAAATTGAAATATGAACGTCAATGTAAATATGAATCAGAAACATCCCTATAAGCTCATGTTTTGAACATTTGTTTTCCAGATGGTCTGGCCATTTTGGGGGTCATTAAGGAATTGAAACTTAGCTGGTAGAAGCAAGTCATTCAAAGTGAATCACTGAATGTTGGACTCTGTCCATTGTTCCTGCAGCTCTGTTTCCTGGTTTATGTGGCATGAAAGTCCAGCATGGGGTGACACTGTCTTCCCCACTAAGATGAACTGAAGCCCTTTGAAACCATGAGTGAAAATATATCTTGTGTCTTTTTGGAACTGTGGTCACAGCTGTTGGGATTCTGTAAACCCCACCCCTCAGTTTCCTGGCAATAGCCAGGTATGCTCTACTCCAGCTACCTGACACTATAAAAGGGGCTGTTTGCCCCCTCCTCTCTCTCTTGTTCTTGCTCTCTTGCTTTCCCCCCTTTCCCCCTCCTCCGCTGCCTTCCCCTTCCCACATGCTCATGGCCAGCCTCTACTCCTCTATTTCTCTCTTCTCTCTGCCTCTACTATCCTCTTAACTCCCCCATGACTTGAATAAACTCTATTCTATACTATACCGTCATGTGGCTGGTCCTTTAGGGGGAAGGGATTTCCAACATTGGGTCTCCAGAGGCATCTCCTTTGCCCCCAGGCCTCACTGTACCTCCATGGGCCATATCCCCACTTCATCCTTTTCCTAACATTGGTGCCGAAACCAGGGAATGTTATCTTTTAAAAACATTGGTGCCCGGTGTGAGGAGATTAGATTTCCTCACAACCGAATATCTTTTTCTTTTCAACAGCTGTGTGAAAGTAAAAGATATGGTTTTTAGGTATTGATATTCTATTGATTCATTAAATGTGAGAACTATACCATATAGATATGATGATGAACTATACCGTATGATGCTAATGATAGAGTAGAATATACAACCTTCTGTGAAATGATTTTGTAAGTCTCAAACTATTTATTGTAAAATAAAGCATTTATTCAAAGTCAAGTCATCACTTGCAGGACATTAACCTGATTTTTTTCTAAAATGGATTTTCTAACAAAGAAATCTAGCATTCTATATTTTTTTTTGTTGGATCTGACAATACTGACACCTTTATTCCCAAACATTAGTTAAAAACATAATATATAAAAAAAAGATCTTAGGTGGACAGTCTTAACGGGCTTGCATTATATGTGATTTTCTCCGTAAATATTTAGTTTAAGCAGTTTATCTTTTATAAACACTCCATCAATTCCTTTTCAAGCAAGGCTCAAGCAAGCTAATAAAAGAAAGGGGGACAGCTCAAGTTGGCTTGCTCGTTAGTGCCATAATCTATTACCAGTTGCAATCAATTCAGAAGCTATAAAAAGAATGGGTTTAACTGACTCAGACACACCATCAATAGAATTAATCTTAATTTGGGGTGTGCAACTCTCAAACGATTTTAAAAATCAGTTACAGGGGGAAAAATGCCTGCAAATAATCCTTTACCCGGTGTGACTGCTCATTTATGCCGTCTGGATGTAAGCAGTGCTGAGTAGTTTACCCTTCAAGTTTCTCCTTTGGAGGAGAGCAACCTATGTGCTGTGGAAGAAGACCTGAGAGTCTGGAATAAAAATAGATCTGTAAAACGGTTCTATTCTAAAGTGACCTTAGAATATAGCTATCATAAAAAGAAGATGGCAGATGGAGCCTTTAAAATGAGCTAATTTTAGAATACACATCATTTCCCACGTGTGACTACTAAATACATTCTCCACAGCTTGCTGATATATAAAAATTAAGAAGTTGGATTCTTACTGGTACTGTATGTTATGTTTTACTAAAACAAAACAAAAACAAAAACAAAAACCAGAATCTGTCTTTAAATGGTAACAAAGATTGTATGTGTTTCCTTGATAACTTATGGGCCAGTCCCTAAAATTAGTATTTTGGTATCCATAAGCACACATATGTGAACGATTTGCATACGTCATAAGCTTCACTTTTGCGAACGTGTATAGCGTGTATTATGTGCAAAAAAATATCATGTCGAAGAGCAGTTTCTATTTGTGCTACCCAAAAAAGGATCTGTATTTGGAGAGCGGAGAATCATGTTCAATTAGGCTTTTATTTATATCCAAGTGTCCTCAGCCTTCTGCAAAAAAAGCAAAAGCTTTGTGTGTGCTTTTTTTTTTTTTTTTTTTAATGCAGAACGAAGGATTCAGACGCTTTCAGACTCTACAGAATCAGACCATACGTCGCGAGCTGGGTCCACGCACAAGGGCAGGCTCGCTGAGGACCTAGAGGAGTGGCTTTCAAACTTGGCGAGCGCCTAGCCCACGGCCCGCCACGCGCTAGGTTCCGGGAGGAGGGCGGCGAGGCCTGGCTGGCGGCCGTACTGGGCTGCCATCCTCCCACCGGGGCCAGCTCTGGTCCCCGAATCCCCCGCCACACAACGCGACGCGGGCAGCCCACGGGAGTGGGAAGCTTGTGTCCGATACCCAATTCACCACAACCCACAGGCCTAGGAGACGGAATTTGAGAGCACGTGGGGGAGGGGCGGAGAGAGGTCCGGCTCGCTTTGAGCATGCGCGGGGCTAGGAGCCTTAAATGGAGAGCCAGACATGCGCAGTGAGCTCAGGGTGTGCTGGCGGCGGGGCAGGGCGGGGCTGGCGTGAGCGGGCTAATGTGTTTATCCGGTTTTCTGGGTGGGCGGTCAAAGCGCACGCGTAAGGGCGAAAGGCGGTAGGGTCGAGTGGGGGGTTTGTGCATGCGCAGTAGAGCCGGCAGCCTGGGGAGGGTGTGGAAGGGGCTTTTAGAGGAGAAGCAGGGGAAAAGGGAAGCAGAGGGAAAGGAAGGGCGGGGGGGAGGGGATGGGGTGAGACCGTGCTTTGCGCATGCGTACAAGGGCTAGCGACGACGGCGGCGGGGGAGTCTCGGGGATGACAGTGTCTTTGCCCGTTGGGGTAACGGTCGTCGTTACCGGCCGGGTCTAAGGCGCCGCACTATCCACCACGGCCGGAGTAGCCCCGACCCAACGGAGCTAGAGCGGCGCGAGAATAAGGGTGAGGGCGGCCAGGCGCGAGGGAGGGGCCTGCAGCGGGCCTCGTCGTGCGCGCTGGGCGGCGGCGGCGGCCTGGCGGGGTGAGCTCGTTTAAGCCGCCGCTAGGCAGGCGGCGGCGGCCGTGGCAGTCGCGCTTGGAGGAGTCGTCAGTGCTGTGCCGGAAAGATGGCCGGGCTGTGAGGGGGCGGCGCTTGCGCTGGTGACCCCGAGTGTGCGGCTGAGGAGCGAGGGGCGCCGCCGCTGCCTGCCGGGCCTGTTCCCCGCCCCCTCCCGCCGCCGGGCCCCGCGCGCACTTCCTCCCGGGCCTCCCTTTCGGGCGGGGGCCTCCCGCCCGCCGCGCCAGGCGCAGCGTGGGCCCCGCGTCCAGCATGGCGAGAACGGCGGCGGCGCGCTCCCGCCGCAGCAGCAACCTCCGCCGCCGCGGCTGCTGGCACTAGACCCGGGAAGCCGACGCCTGCGCCGTAGCCCTCGTCGTCCCGCTGCCTCCGCGCCGGCGCTGCGATGGAGTAAGGGCCCCCGCCGTCCGAAGAGAAGCGTTCCGCGCCTGGACCCCACCGGGCTCGCTCCTGTGCGCGCCAGCTCCACCCGGAGGTGCCTCCGCGGCCGGACATGCTGCTCGAGCGCAGGCCACCCGCCGAGCCGCGGGGCTAGACCGAGCACTGATCCCGCCCGGAGCACCCAGCCGCGGCCGCCTTGGACGAACTCGATCGCTGATTTCTCTGTCTCTCTTCGGTCTGCAAGTCTCAGGGACGGAGGAGGGGCGCCAAGGCCCCATGTGTGGGAGGATTGCTTCAGCTTCACAAACTTGCACGGATTTTGGTTGCTGCTTTGGCCAGTGGTTCTGCTCAGATTTCTTCCGAATTGTTGCAAATTCGCCATTGTTCCCTGGCTGCTTACAAACTTGGATCCGGAATTTCTTTTCAACCGGGAGCCATTGGTGTCGAAGTGTCTGCAATGAACCCGGTGAATGCTACTGCTCTCTACATTTCCGCGAGCCGCCTAGTGCTCAACTACGACCCCGGAGACCCCAAGGCGTTTACAGAGATTAACAGGCTCTTGCCTTACTTCCGACAGTCCCTCTCGTGCTGTGTTTGCGGTGAGACGCTTCTTTATTGTTCCCCTTTCCCTGCTTGTTTTCTAAAGTCCCTTTGGCAGTAGTAACGTGAACGGTTGGCCGGCCCGGTAGTTCGTTTTAAGTGGTGGTACTGTGCAGTAGTAGTACCCGGTCGTTAGTTTTGAAACTCGCCCAGGGACTTTTACTCGGCGTTTCAGAAGGCCGAGAGCCTTTTTCAGCCACCTTTTGTACAGCGGCTTTAACGTTCAAAACGGTTTTATTTCGTCTTGACCCATCTTTCTGTTTTTTTAAAATATATTTTAAGAAATTCTCCGACGGTTTCACACGTATAGCGGTGATGTCTTAAAATGGGGTTGAAATGCCAGCAGCACGCTTTTTCTTTTTGTAAGCCTCTGCTGCAGGAACTGTTGGAATACCATTGTTATTGAATGTGGTCAAGCATTGTTAAGACTTTGCAGTGCACTCCCTAAATTAGTGTTTTGCAGAGGGTGGATGGTATGATCCTGATGCACCTCCAGCCAGAGACCTCAGTGTCTCAGGTTCTACAACAGATGGTTTGAAGGTTACCAGTGGCCTAATGGAGCTGATGGTTCTTTAGCTGGTGAGAGTTTTACAGATTAGGTTTTTTTTCTGTAGTTTTAATGTCAGGTGGCCTGGCAGAGTCGCATTATTTATTTACTTGCTTATTTAATGCAGGTTCCTACTATGTAGCTTAGGCCGACTTCGAACTAGTGGTCTTCCTGTGTCTGTCTCTTGAATGCCGGTATTTCAGGCATGCACAGCCATGCCTGGTTTCGCAGGATTATTTTTAGATTTTTTTTCAAAGGGTATTATTAGCCCCTGTCGGTTACAATACTTAACGAGAGATGAGTGAAAGTATTGTCTAATTGGAAAGTGTTTAAAGGATGATCACTCGTGTTAACTGGGCACATATAGTAATATTTGACACTCAGACCAGAACGATTATCCTCTTGTCTCTCTTGGGATGGTGTAAATCTTCCACCTATTTAATATAAATGAAAGAGCAACAAGGAAGGTACTAATGATGTCCCTCACTTACTGTGCTTATTGGAGGTTTTGTTAACCCACACGTTCCGTTCAGTCAGAATTTAGACATTGAGGCACTTTAAGTGGAGAAGAGTAATTTTTCTGTAGTAATGGCTGAACCATAGCAGTGGTATTCAGGATTCACTCATCATGTTTTGTTGCGCTCTGAGCAGGGAACTGAGGGTGCCGAAAGGGTGGAGATTGGGTTTTTCCTGGTTAGGCACTTAATTTCATAAGCGTTTAAGCAACCAAGTGAACAGGCACAGTACTTTTATAGGGAAGCAGTCACTTAGAGCGGATGACTTACCCGCCTTAGGCTCAGTGTCTTGGTGTGTAAAGTGAAGGCTTAAGGCTAGGTGCTGTGTTAGTTTGCTTTCAGTTTAGATAAAACTAAAGTGGACAGAGAATTTGCTTGGCTTAATGGTACTCTCTCTTGAAGTCTCACTTTTAATTTTTGGTGGTGCTGGTCATCAAAGTCAGGGCCTATTGAAGAGCTCTTTGTCTCTGAGTTATAGAGCGTCCAAGATTGAGGCTGTGGTGTGTACTCTACTTTGTTTTTGAGGAGCATCAGTAGGTTTGTGGGAGTGGTAAAGTGGGGAAAGACAGTAAGGTATGGCCACATTGTTCTGTAGACAGCTATACTTACTAAAGGCATTGTTACGTGATCCTCTTTACCTGTTGGCCAGGTCTTAACTCTGCTAGAAAATAGTGATTTTTGGATTGTGCTTAGGTGCTTGGAACTTCAAAACCTTTTTATTTTTTGTATTGCTTAGTGGGGAGCCCAGGGCTTTCAGCATGCTAGCTAAGAATCTTGCTGCCAAACTACATTCCTTTATTTTTCTGAGACATGTTTCACTACATATAATAAGCTGGCCTCAAACTGGAGAAGCTCCTGTCTCAGCCCTCTGAGTACAAGAATTCTTGGTGTGTACCATCAAGCCAGGTGGGATTTTAAATTATTCAGAGGTGGTTTAAATAAACATGGCCTTTTAATAATTTAAACATGGATTAAAAAAAGATATTAAATATAAAGCTACATTAAAAATTATTTTTATGTGTTTCACTGTTTTTTCTGTGTGTGTGTGTGTGTGTGTGTGTGTGTGTGTGTGCATGCGTGCGTGCTCTGTGCCTGGGAATGGAATTACTGTTATGAGCTGCCATGTAGGTGCTGGGAGTCAAACTCCGGTCCTCTGGAAGAACAGTTTGTGCTCTTAACTGCTGAACCATCTCACTGGTCCTGAAGTTACACATAAAAAGTCTAGCTGTGGTCTATTTAATTCTCAGGCTTGGCAACAAAATCGATTTTATGATTGTTTAACTTAGTGATTATTCTTTTTGGTTCTTTCCCTACTTTCCTTTCATATTATGGAAAAGATTTGTGGGTTCTACTTACAGTTGGGTAACTTTAATGGCATTTTGATAATAGAGATGTTGGTGTAAGTTTTTCCCTCCATGCTCCACAAGCCCATGATTATCAAGAGAAAGAGAAATTGTTTTTGTTCAGCTCTAACACTACTTATTTTTGTACCAGATCCAATTCTATACTCTTTTTTTTTAGCTTAAAAATAAGCTCACTAGTAATATTCATGTGCAGTTTTATTTCATGAAAATAATATGTGAAAATTAAGTTTAATTCCATTTTGGTGCTTTAAGGAGGATGTCGTATTTTGTGGTCAAATTTTCCACAGTCAAATAGATGTTTTACTTTTTTAAGCATGTTATTTGTATTTTCCTTCCTTACATTTCTTCTCCACATTCTGGGGCTTGAACACGGGACCTTGTACATATCATATAGATTTGTAGTGGACTAGCTGCCCTTGAACTAGTGACTTTCTTTCTCAGCCTTGTGAATACCTGGCACTGCAGTCCTGCACCAGTAGGGCCTGGCTTCCCCAAAGTTTCTTTTGCCTTAAGATAATGCTCATTTTCTGTAAAGGTCCCAAAATTCATTTGCTCTCTTCTGTGGATGTTTCTTGCTCACTCTAGCAAAACGTTCTTTGTCTTCTGAACCTCCACAATCCTTCGTTCTAGTTTTTGTGCTATTTTATACCTTCTTTCAACTCACTTTAATAGTTATCTTAGTTTTGTGGTGTATATAAGTCTTTAGGGGAAAATATTTGTTTATTGTACATTTTTGTGCTGCTAATTTAGCCCAATGAGGTGAGGGGGGGAAGGAAGGAAGGGAAGGGAAAACCCTATGTTTGGCAGGTAGATTCATGCTTTGTCTTTTCTACTTGTCTTAGGGCACCAAGACCATGGTAACTCTTATAAAGGGAAGCATTTAGTTGGGCCTGGCTTACTGGTTCAGAGGTTTAGCACATTAATGTCATGGCAGGAAGCATTGTGGTCTGGCAAACAGACATGGTGCTGGAGAAAGAGGGGGGGGGTTCTTCTATATTTGGATCAGCAGGTATCAAGAAGATAGACAAACACACAGGTGTGTACACACACACACACACACACACACACACACACACACATGGCCTGGCTTGAACTCAAGTCTTTATCCTTTCAAAATATTCTACTCCCTATGAACCTATGGGGTCCATTTCTTTTCAAACCATTGTACTTCTGAACTGTGGTATACAAGTTGCTTTAAAATTTGCTTTAGTTTCTTTTCTTTTTCCTTAAATTTATTTATGCGTGGGCTTATTTTTTTTTGATTTGTTTTTTTTTTTGTTTTATGTGTGTGTGCATGAGTGTGTATATGTGTCCCAGGTCAGAAGAGGGCATTAGATCCTATGGAACTGGAGTGCATGCTGGGAACTTAATCCAAGTTCCTTGTAAAAGTAGCAGGTGCTTGTTTGTTAGAGACAGGGTTTCTCTGTGTATGTAGCCCTAGCTGTCCTGGAACTGGATTTATAGACCAGGCTGCCTTGCCTCTCTGTTTTCCAAGTGTTGGAATTTAAGGTGGTACCACTACTGCCTGCTAGCAGCAGGTGCTTTTAACTGGATAGCTACCTCTTCAGCTCCTATGATGGGCTTTTCTTTTTAATTTGAGAGAGGGTCTCCTTAGCCCTGGCTGGTCTGGAATTTCTGTGTGGACAAGGCTGACCACTCACACCAATTTGCCTGCCTCTACCCCCAGAGTGTTGGGAGTGTTGGGATTAAATTCAGTGTGCCACAGTGTTCAGCTGTAGTGTCTTAAAAAAATCAAAAACCATTTTTAATTTTATGTGTGCTAATGTTTTGGCTGCACTCATGAGTGTCTGTATACCTAATATGTGCTCTTGGGGTCCAGAAGGTGTTGCCAGATGTCTTGCAATTGAAGTTAACCTTAACAGATGGTTATGAGCTGCCATGTGAATGTTACCTGCTTATTTTTTTTCTCTAGCCCTGTCATGAAACCTTACAAATTTACAGGAGCAAATCTACTCAGAGTTATGGACTGGCACATACTAAGTGCTTGTTATCCCACTTAAAAAGGTTGTTTTGTTTTTTGAGATTTTATTTATTTTTTGTATGTGTGTGTTGCTAGTATGTATGTGTGCATGCAGTGTCTGTTGAGGCCAGAAAAGGGTGTTGGATCTTTTGGAACTGGAGTTACAGACAGTTGAGAGCTGCTGTTGGTAATTGAACCTGGTTCCTTTGCAAGAGTTGCCAGTGCTTTTAACTGAGCAATCTCTCCAGCCCCAGGACGCTCTGTAATCCCACAGGAAAAAGCTTGCAATAGTTAGGTCACTTGTTAGTGTGGAACATCACTGGCTTACAGATTTGTTTTTTTGAAGTGTTAATTAACAACGTCACTGTTTCTTTTTCAGTTACTTTGTGTATATTTAAAGATTCTGATATTTCTAATGAATGAGATAGCAGTGCTGCAGAGAATTGCTCTTATTTACAGATCACAGGGAGTGGCTAGAACAGTAACTGAGTTCTGTTAAGGGTCAGTTCTAAGGTCTTTCTTTTAGTGTTAGCTTGTCATCAGGTAGTTGGGTTTCTTTTGTTGGTCTGAGAATGGATACACTTGCTGTATGGATTTTTAAGGTTTTTGTAAACTTGTCAGTCTTCAAGTGGTATACATTTGATAAACAGTCAGATTAGACTATTAGAACTTGAAGTTATTGTCGGTGATATTTGTAGTCCTATAAAATAATTTGTACTTTGGAATACAAATACTGTCTTGGTACTTTCTAGTGAGTCTAGAAACAAAGTAGTTTGGGCTTGCCTATTAGATATTATAATTCTTCATAAATAGGCAAAGCCTGGATTGGAGATTAATATTTTCCACTGACATAGTATGGACGTAGTGACCAGTATTGCTTGTTTGTTGTTTTGTATGTTAAGGACTTCAAAATGTACTGACTTTAAAAATTGTTTATTAGTGGGCTTGAGAGATGGCTCAGCAGTTAAGGGCACTGGTTGCTCTTCCAAAGGCCTTGAGTTCAGTTCCCAGTTATTACATGGTGACTCGGCAATAATCTATATTTAAAAAAAGGGGGGGTATCTGATGTCTTTTCTGTCACACAGGTATACATGCAAATAGAACTCTCATGCATAAATAAATACATCTTTAAAAATTTTTTATTAGTGTGAGTGCAAGATGTACGTATGTGCATGATGTATGTGCATGGAGTTTGGAGGACAGTTTTCTGGAGTTGGGTCTCTTCGCCTTTATGTGAGTTTGGGGGATTGAATTTTAAGTTGCCAACCTTGTATGCAAATGTTAGTAACTGTTGAGCCATCTCCATATCCCTGAATACTTGCTATCTCTTAGTCTTATTACATGATACATGATGTTCCTACCCCCATTACTTGGTGCTGTGAGGTGGGTGGCTCCTTGATGGGTGGAGTCTTATTTGGTTTTGTCACCACTGTACCTCTGTATCTGGCTGCTATCAAAAAGTATTTGTTGAATGGCTAAGTGCTTGCATCACTGAAAAGAAACCTTTTTAGCATCATTAACATAGGAAGGATGTGCTTTGAGAATGGAAAATTCCTGTGAAAAGTAAACATGTTTATTAGTTTTATGAAGGATGACTTTGATTTTGCTTAATTTTCCATTGTTGGTGAAAGCGGTGGTGGACTCACACTGGATTTATGGAGGAGTGGTGACAGTAATCTGTCTGTTTCAGGTCTGGAGTTCTGATTTTCTTTGGGCAAGTGCAAACGAATTTGAAAATACCAGGGGACTCCTGAGACATATGTGTTGAACATAAAATCATGATTGACTTATTTTATACTTTTTTTCTTTTTAGAGAGAAGCTAAATTAAAAGCCATCTGAGTAATTAGTTGTATATGTATTTTTTGTTTTTAAGTTTTAGCTCACATAGTCTTTTTTAAAAAGATTTTTGTTAAATGCATGAGTATACTGTTGCTGTCTTCAGACACACCAGAAGAGGGCATTAGATCTCATCACAGATGGTTGTGAGCCACCATGTGGTTTCTGGGAACTGAACTCAGGACCTCTGGAAGAGCAGTCAGTCTGCCTAACCATTGAGCCATCTCTCCAGCCCCCAATATTATTTTAATGCTTTATATTTATTTAAATTATTTTTCTTAAATATGAGTTTTTTTTTTTTTTAAAATAATTAGTGTGTTATTCTCTTTTAGTCTGGTGGCATGTGACTTTAATCCCAGTTCATGGGAGGTGGAAACAGGACTCAGCAATGGAGAATAGCCTAGGCTACATAGCCTCAGTGCAGTCTGTAGAGTCTGGTAGAAGGCATGTGTACCTCTGGGTTTGTTTCTCTAGCATCACAAAAAGGAAATAAATCAATAAATATATACACACATGCATGCACACACACAAGCACACATTCAGCAAGGCTGGCTCACTGGGCATTAAGCCCAGGGGGCCTTGTCTACCTCTTCAGCCCTGAGCTTATAGGTGAGCCCAGCTTTTTATTTGGGTTCTGAAGAATAAACTCAGGTCATCATGTTTGTATAGCAAGCACTTCACTGACTTTACTGACTGACCCATCTCCTCAGTTCTACTTTGCTTTTTATAAAACAATTAAACATTTATTTTGTATATGTGTTTATGTGCACACACTTACGGTTGGTTCTCTTCACCATGTGGGCCCTAGGGAATCAAACTCAGGTAGGTCTTCAGTCTTGGCAGCAAAGTGTCTTTACCTGCTTACTAAGCAATCTTACCAGCTCTGTGTGGGTACACTTGACTTAATATAAATGGATCATATTATTTATCTTTTTTTGTGTGTCTGGCATATTTTACTTGGCATAATGTTCTTAGGTTCCTCCAAGTTTTATCATGTGACATAATTTCCATTATAAGGCTGAGGATTAATTCTGTTGTATTCATGTATTTTGGTTTTCCATTCTTCCATAGATGGGCATTTGGGTTGCTTCTGCCTCTTGGCTATTTCAGTGTTATTGTGAATAAGGGTGTATAAATACCTCAAAAACTTTATCTCTCCTATTTGTAGTTGTACTTTGCACAAGTTCAATCACAGACTAATAATATCAAAGGAAAATTCTGAAAAAACACTAATTTGTAAACATTAAGTTTGTCTTTGTTCTGTCCTGCTCTTTCTCCTACTCTGGATAAATGTTTTGTATACTTTGTATATGCATTATGTATATGCTTTATGTATATCCTTTGTGTATGCTATTCACCTTATAGTACTTAGTGGTTTGATTATTAAACTCACTATGCAAGATCATGGTGCTTATGTTCAGATAACCCTTATTTTATTCAATAAATGATTAGAGGAGTGACTAGCAATTTAGATTTTTCTAAGCATTAGAAAGATTTCCTTTAAGTGAAAAGGTGGAAGCTTTCAACTTGAAGTTAAAAAAAAAAGAGGGTTCTTTAATTTTTTTTAAAGTTGTTTACTCATTTTTGAGACAAGTCTCATTATGTACCCCTCCCTGGCTGGCATGGAAATTGCTATGTATAGAGACCAGGCTGGTCTAGATTTTACAGAGCTGACCCTTACTTTGTGAGAGTATAAGTCACTGTATTCTATCAAGCTGGGATTTAAACACCAGGACTTTATGCTTACTAAGCATACATTCTCCCACTGAATATAGAATGTTTACACATACACACAGAGGGAGAGAGAGGATGTTTAAATAAGCACATTCATAAACTTTCTATTATGATATTTCACAGTCATTGGTATGTATGTATAGAAAAAAAAATCAGGTTCAGTGTACTTACTGTTTTTCTGGCATTTACTAAGGATCTTGGAACATAGTCTCCAAGAATAAGGGAGAACTGAGTTAGACCCTAATGTGAGGTTGGTTTCTCTTCTCCCACATCCCTTCCCAGGCAGGGCAGTGTTGTATTGCTTTGGTTGTCCCAAATGCTGGGAGTAAAATGTGCATCACCACCGCCCACATGTAGCCTGTTTCTAAGATATATTTTTATTTCTCTCTCTCTGTCTCTGTGTTATGTGTGCACACTATACATGGGTAGGTACCTGAGGGGGCCGGAAAAGGGAGTCAGATCCCTTAGAGCTGGAGTTACAGGTTGTGTGCCACATGAAGTGGGTGCTGGGAACAGACCAGGAAGAGCAGGAAGAACTCTTAACTGCTGAGCATTCTCTTAGTTCATCTGCCTCCCTGCGTCTGCCCTTGCAAAGAATTTTTTATCTAGGAAATTTGCTGAATACTTCCTTTGAAGTAAAATATGCCTGGTGTAGAAATTTGGGATTCTGGCCATATATAACAACAGATCTAGGATTAGAAGAGACCAGATGGATGATTCCATCTGATGCATTTCTGAGTCTTCTTCATAGTCAGTTGTTGGTATGGGCTGTCTCTGTGTTTTCTTCTTGGTATCACTGAGTTTCAATAGCTATATATTTAGGGAAATACCAGGTTTTTTGTTTTTTTTTTTTTTTTTTTTTTCTTGGTGAGTAACCTTTGGTTAAATTTGCCCTTTGACTGTTGGCAGGAAGAGTTTCATCTTCTCTGAGATAGGAGGCATAGTGAGGAGTTTTGTGTCCAAAGTACCGCTGTCAAGTGTGGCTGCATGAGACGCTCTGCTCTAGTGGCCTGGACAAAGCATCTGATATTTTTGTTTCATTGTAAAATGAAGTTTATTAGAACTAAAATTTGAAACCCAGTTTGGTTTTTCATGTGTGTAATTTCGCCTCTTTTAGGAGGCTTAGGCAGGAGAGTTCACGTTTGAGACCACCTTGGCTACATATGAGATATTATGAAAAGAGATAGAACCCAGAACTATGCTCAGGGTTGGTGATGTGGGCCTCTAGAGCCAACTGCTGCTTGGAAAGCTGACAGAGAGCTCACTTGAGCTCAGAAGGTTAGGACTAGCCTAGGCAATAAAGTGATAACTCAGTTTTTAAAGACAAAGCAGAAACTTGTTTATGAATTTGGCATTCTTACTGGTTAAAGTAATGCTTTTTTGGTCACTATTTCAACATGTGTAGTTTCTATAAAATCAGCATTGTATGGGCCTTCTGGAAAGCGTTTAGGCAATGCAATGGTAGCATTTTCTCATGTTCAAGGAGCATTAAATGAGTCTAACGGTCCTCCCTTCTTGACTGTGGAAATGTGTCCACCTTGTTTGTCCTTAGTCACACACAGCCTTTGTTACCACATCCCCCCTTTACCTTACTAGACTGACCTTATAAGTAGTTGGGTTTGTAATCCAGAAGAATGAAGAGTGTGCTTTTGACACTGGGTCCATAACATTTCTAATGTTGGAACCTGAATTATTTTGTGAAACTTTGTTACTTAGGTAAGAAAAAGAATTGCTTATCAGTCTGTTGGCCAGAGAACACTTTTTTTTTCTAGTCATTTAAAACATCTTCATGAATGTTGGCTAATAGTGTTCAGCTCTCTCTGCCTTTACTGATTTCCTTTGGCTTCCCCAGTTACTGAGCATTGAAATCTGTTACTAGTGCTTTCTGATTGTCTTCAGAGTGTTAACTGACTTGTCTCAGGTTTTTTGGAGCTCTATTAGTAGGTATTTTAAGCACGTTTGAACATTGGAACAATCTTTCATTGGATTGTTGCTCAAGATCGGTTTTTCTGCTCATTGTGTCATGTTTTTATGTTTGTTTTTGTATGTGTGTGTGTGGGAATTTGATTAGATGCTAGGTACTGTGGGACCTTCTTGGTTAAAAAAATCTATTTAATCTATATCTATCTATCTATCTATCTATCTGTCTATCTATCTATCTATCTATCTATCTAGATATATCTCATCTTACTTCTGTCTGTATCTTGAAGTGTATTCTCCTAGTGTGTAGTTTCTAGAAATGTTTTGGGTCTTACATGGAGATATTTGATCCATTTTGAATTGTTTTTTGTGCAGGTAGGCTACAGATTAATTCTGCCTACAGCTTAATTCTGCTTACCTAGTTTCCCTGGTCCATTTGTTGAAGAAATGTTTTTTTCTAGTGTAAAAATTAGGCACCTTGGTAAAAAAAAGTCTCAGATGCCCAGCTTCTGAGGGCTCTGCTCTATTGCACTGCCTTTGTATCTACCGTGTGAATTTTGTGCTGTACTGTGTTACTACTGCTCTGTGGTATAATTGGAAATCAGGTACTGTGATTCCTCCAGTGTTCCTCTGACTGATCGAGGTCTTTTGCATTTCTCCATGACTTTCACAGTTTTAAAAATAGTTGTGTGAAGAATGTCATTGGGATTTTGATGAGAACGATAATGAATTTCTACATGCTTTTGGTAATAATGCCTTTAAAATGCCTTGAAGGGGTGTGTGCTGCTTGGTGTGCATTTATTTATACTGGAAAAGGATAAAGATAATGATTACAGTGTAATATTTGAAGTGGTTACAGTTATGAAGCCTGTAGTAATAAAAACAAAATGGTAACTAGTGAAAACTTAATTCCAAATATCAAAGCATTTTTAAGTTTTTATTTTTGTTTATGAAGCTGTTTATGAATTTATAAACAAAATTAGTTGGTGGGTGGTGGTTGAACACCTTTAATTCCAGAATATGGGAGTCAGAGGTGGGTGTGAGTTCTAAAACTAGTGTAATCTACAAAGCAAGTTCTAGGACAGCCAAGGCTACACAGAGAAAACTCTGTCTTCCCTCCCCCTTTTGTTCTTTATTGGTTGAAATGAGTTATTTAGCCCAAACTTGCCCTTAATGCCTGATCCCTCCTGTGTTATGGGACTGTGTGAGCCAATGCTTGGCTCTTATTTTTTGTCCTTTTTCCTTTTAAGACCTATGGGGATGGTATCTCTCATGATGATGTAGGCCAACTCAGAGGCAAGTGGGCTTTCTGCTGTATTGTTCTTAACCTTAATCTCTTGAGTCATGTCTCTTTGGATCTGGATGTTTGCTGTTTTTCAGTTAGGCTAGTTGGCCAGCTCCAGTGACTTTTCTGTCCTTTAGTGTCCTTAGTGCTTGTGTGGCAAGCTCTGTTCTCACTGAGTCATCTCCCCAATCCCTCAAACGTTAAGATGTGTTTTAAAATCTTAAATGAATTGAATATACATTTTTACCTGCGCGTGTGTGCATTGCTTGTGTGCCTGGTGTCCGTGAGACCAAGAGAGGGTATCAAGCCCTGGACTGTTGTAAACTGTTTTTATGGGTACTGGGAACCAAATCCAGGTCCTAGGCAAGTGCTTTAAGCTGTTGAGTCTTCTACACTAGCCCCTCTTTATCACTCTGTGAATTTTTAAAAGCAAAATTTAGGGAAAAAAACAAGATATTCTTAGAGGAAAGTAAAAATTTGTATGTTTTGTTACTGAAATTTATGTTATGGTCTTGCATTTGCACATACTAGCTTTTTTTTTTCTCTCAAGAAATGTTTAATCACATCTTCTATTTCATTGATGACTTGGCCAGAAAGATGTCCAGGAATTCTTGTTACTGTGAAGGTTTTTATGCAAAGAACAAAACAAGGCTATGTCATTAATGGTTTCTAAACTTGTTTGCTTATTAGAATTTGGGAGACCTTTTCTAAAAATATACATTCTGTGCCACATGTGCAGAGTATTGCAGTGCCTGCATGCCACGTGACAGCAGTGCAGTGCTGGGATGCTGTTGTGTGAGGTTAACAGCTGCACCTTTAGAATGGTCCATGCGCCTGTACGTTGAAGTAGTGCTGTGTTAACTAAATTTTCCATAAGTATAATGATTTGGTTTTAAAGGTAGATGCTAATGTAGTTAAGAGAGGGCAGTAAAGCCAGAGTGGTTGCACACCTTTAATCTCAGAGTTCAAGGTCAGCCTGGTCCTCTTAGCCAGGTCCAGGTCAGCCAGGGCAGTATCACAGTGAGACACTGTCATAAGACACACAAAAACAGGAGTGTGGGAAGGCAAACCTCTTGATGCAATGGAACAACAGTTTGTAAAGTACAGATCAAAATTGATTGATCATTCAGGTGTGTGTGCATCATCAGTTTAATTGTGTATAATGGACTAGCATATATGGTCTTATTGCCAGTAGTTAAATGAAAAGGTATTACTTTGCTAAAATATGAAAATGGTGGAATAGTACAGAAATGCTCTTAACTATAAGTACTATAAAAGTCCCATTTGTTACTAAGAGAAAAGATATCTGAGTCTTTTATTTTTTGTTAGAATATTAAATGAAGCATAACTTGTTTTTGAATCTGTTGAGGGGTTGAATGCAGAGATTCGCTTGCCTCTGCCTTCAGAGTGCTGGGAGTAAAACTCCACCATATCACCAGGCTGAAAAAAAAAAAATCTTTAAAAGAAGGAAGATCTCATTATTGTTTGGAAACTACTTCTTTAATTTGGACAATACTTTTGGTTCTGTAATTCAGTTAGAAAAAAAAAGATCAGAAAACACTTTTCTTTGTCTTTTAAAGATGATTTTATTTTATGTACACTGGTGTTTGGCCTGCATGTATATCTTTGTGATGGTGTTGTATGCTCTGGAACTGGAATTTTAGACAATTGTGAGCTTTATGTGGGTATTAGGAGTTGATTCCAGGTCCTCTGTAAGAGCAACCAGTATTTTTAATTGTTGAGTCATCTCTCCAACCCCAGACAGCACTTTTTAAAAGAGTGGCAGGTTCTAGCACAAGCGTGGCACATAACTGTGCATGGAAACTATTTACATAAGTGATAGTGATAAAGATATTTGTTTGTTTTCCAAATAGGATCTAAGTATAAGGTTGATCTTGCCTTCTCCAGTGCAGGCGATGTGTGCAATCAGGAGACATGCCTAACATTCCTGAACACACTGCCTAAGCAGTTGATATCTAGATTGGTTATAAAAATTTATTATTATAATTCTATTGAATACTTTTGACTCATTGTTGATGGAGAACATGGTCTTGCTATGTAGTCCAGGCTGGCCTCAAACTCCTGATCTTGTTTCAGCCTCTCAGGTGTTGGGATTACAAATTCATTCCACTAGACCTGGCTGTTAGTTTGAGGCCCATGGGTTTCTGTCGCCCAGCCAGTCCTGGAATTCATGGTGTAATAAAAGTCTGCCCTCAAACACACAACACTTTTTTTTTTTTTTTTAAGTATAACTTCTGTTTTATTTTCCCAAGGCATTTTTCTTCCCATCCTTATGAAACCACTTTTTTACATGGGTTTTGGTGGAGGTTGTGGTACAGTGCCAGCAGGTCTGAATCACGGTGGGGGTGTCGGGTCTGTCTGGGCCTCACATTGGTTCCTGACGACCTTGCTGTGGATGGCACAGCTCACACAGTAATCCAGCTTGACGTAGAGCTTGGGAAGCATGTGAGCATTGAAGACCCTTGCTTCAGATGTGTCTCTGATGCAGTGGCTTCTACTGTGTTCAGAATGACAAACTTCTTAATGGCCTTATCCTTGGGCACGCACTGGGCGCTGTTCATGTAGCAAATTGGTTGCACATGACGGGGCCCTTTTTGGCACAACTCTTTCTGTCTCAGCCTCCCTGGTGCTGATTATAAGCATGAGCCAGAATGCTTGGCTTCTTCTAATCTTTAATACATGACTTTATATTACTAGACTAAGAATATAATATATTAGATGCCAGCTTTATTGCCAACTATTATACAAAGTTTAAAAAAAAAAATCTGTCTTTCAAGTAAGGCCTAGTGAGCAGTGGGGCTGTCACTGCACTAATAGGGAACACCGAGAGTAAAGGAGGGGGGAAGGCTGTCTGTGGAGGCCATATTTGAGTTGAAGGGAAAACATTGAAGGAAGAGCACAAAGTAAACAGTGCATATTTTCTGAGGGTTAGTGTGGGTATGGATGGGATTATAGAGTGTTAGTATTTGGGGGTAGGAGAATGGGGTTGAGTTTTGAAGGCAGTTGGAAAGCTTTCAAAGGATGATAAGCCTGTAGTTAGGATTATATTTTAGAACAATAACTCATTGGCAGAATAGCAGATGAACTAATTGGATTGGGTGATGTTGAGGCAGGGACATAAGTGGGAAAACATTTAGTCTCCAGAGGAATAATATTGAACTATTAATGCAATAGTCAAATGGATAGAACTTGGAGGGTGGATGGTGGGTTTTAGAGCTTTGGGAAGAGGCCCTGATAGGATGTGGAGTGGAGATGAGTAACTTGGATGGCTTTATTCTTTTCCAGTATAAATGCACACCAAGCAGCACTCCCTCCCCAAGACATTTTAAAGGCATTATTACCAAAAGCATGTAGAAATTCATTATTGTTCTTATCAAAATCCCAATGACATTCTTCACACAACTATTTTTAAAACTGTGAAAGTCATGGAAAAATGCAAAAGGCCTCAGCCAGTCAGAGGAACACTGGAGGAATCACAGTACCTGATTTCCAGTTATACCACAGAGCAGCTCAGAACTGTTACTGATGTAGGTTGGCCATGGATACATCTGTGTGCATTCTTTGTTGTTTGGGTCTTGAATTTATAGGCTGTACATTCCAGGGAAGCTGTGGACAAGAACCCTAGGTTTTCCTGAAACTCTTGCTTCTGTCCTGCAAGTGCTGAGATTACTCTGTGTGTGTGTGTGTGTGTGTGTGTGTGTGTGTGTGTGTGTGAGAGAGAGAGAGAGAGAGAGAGAGAGAGAGAGAGAGAGAGAGACCGACACCGACATGTATATAAGTATTTTTAAATATTTTTCCTCCTAAATATTTAAAGTATCTCCTTGGTGCTGTTTTAAGCAGAAGTGTTGGGAAATATAAATTACTGAGAGTTCATTGGTTCATTGACTCATAAGAGTTTTTGTGTATAGCTTTCTTGGAATTATATATATATATAGATTCTAGATACAGATATGGGAGTATCTAACATCTTGGACAGTTTTACATCTTTTTCAATCTGAATACTTAGGTACCCTCTACTCTGTTCAGTGCCCCCCACTCCACACTTACAGACCTCAAGTATGACTTTGAATAGAAAAAAGTGTATGTTTTCTGTAGGTTAAAGAAGTTATTTTTAGTTTGCAGGAGATGTTTGTTGTAAACTGAGAGGTTTTGGGTTGTATGTTGTTGCATTCCTTCTTGGTTAGTGATTGTTGTGTATCTTGTCTTAATGGTTTTGGTGATTATTTTCTTGTATATTACCATGAGGCTTAATAATTTTTTTGTCTTGAGATTTTTGGTGTTACTTATTTTAAAAATTAAAATGAAGATGTTAGGGAGATGGCTGAGTGGGTAAAGTGCTTCATATGCCAAGTGTGAATGGAGGTGCCTGTCCAACCCTGCACTGGCAGGGTGGAGGCAGGCTGATGACCCAGTGGAGAGGGACAGGAAGGTCCCTCTGGCTTCCACCTGTGTATGCATGGACAATCAGACATGTATAACAACAAAAGCCAGGTTCAGTTTGTTTTAGAGTTTTCTTAGGATTTTCAGTTTATATTTTATAATGTTACTTGGGTTGTGTGTCTTTAGATTTTTAATTTCTATGTCAGTTTCAGTTGTCTGGGAAGTTTGTCCATGTTGATTTATCTGTTGACACAAAGTTTTCTTCAGGTCATTATTTCAGCTCTTTAGATTTCTGTAGCATGCTAGTGAGATATTTCTGATATCTTTTATTTTTGGTTTTGTTGGTTATTTTTTTCCTTTTTGGCAAATTTAAATATATCTTTGAAGCAGGGTCTTGCTTTATAACAGAGGTTAACTTTGAGCTACAGATTGATCTCTCTTTTCTGGTGTTCATTTGCTTTATCCTGTGTACATTCTGGCTGTTCTACAGTGAAAGGAGAAAGGGCTTGGAACGAACTCCATTTTCTGACACAGACTTCATTGAGATACTATGTTGTCCAGGCTGGTTGTAAACTTCTAGGCTTAATCCATCCTTCTGCTTTAGTTTCCTAAGGAGCTAAGACACAAGTATGTATCACCATGCCTGGTTCAATATAGACTCTTCCCTCTAAACACAGGTCTTTTAAATGTTGATTTGTTTCTATTTTTGCTAAGTAAATTCTTTCTAGTTTCTCTTACCTTTTTGACTTACTTAGGTATATGTTTAATTTTAAGATATTTGGACATTTTCTTGATTTCTCTTTTTAATTTTTATTGTGGAGACTTTTGGTGTGTGTGTGTGTGTGTGTGTGTGTGGTTTTAGAAGATGAGTGGAACTGTTTTGGGTCAACTGAACTATTTGAACTGGGAGCTAAGAAACAGTTGCTTCTTTGAGGGGAGTAAGGAATGCTGAGGACTGAATCTACCTCTTCATTGTTCTTATTTATAGGTCATTTATAATTTGATAGCTGTCTCTCAAGATGGGAGGCCATTTTTACCATGTGTGTTTGGTGTGGTGTGTACACACATGTGTGCAAATTGTGTGTGCAGAGGCTATAGGAGAGGACATCGGATGTCCTGTTCTATTTCCATGCTTCATTCTATTGAATGTGGTCTCACTAAACCTGGAGCTGGGAGCCAATGAGCTCCAATGGTCCTTCCCTACTATTCCACCCTTGCTGCCAAAGTTAAACAAGTGTGCCATTACAGCCAGCTTTTTGATGTGGTTTCTGAGGAGAATGCAGCTCTTTATACTTGTGCTGTCCATGTTAGCCAGTGCTCTTACCAGCTGAGCCAACTACCCAGCCCCACTTTCAGTTTCATAATCTGCTGTACTGAGGAAACCTATAGTTTATAATGTGACAGTTCTTTTGAGTTCTGCTGTCGCGTATTCTACTTCTCTTCATTGTAATAAGTTTAAACGGAACAGCTCACCTCTGTGTTTTAGAGGGAAGTTGTTAAGTTGAAAAAGAGTCTATTGAGTCAGGCATGGCGGTACACAAGTCTCTCCCAACAACCCAACCTTGTTCTTTTGAGTCAGGGTCTCTATATAAGTCCTTGACAACTCTGGAATTCACTGTAGAACATGCTGTCCTTGAATTTACAGAGATTCACCTCCTGCCTCTTGAGTGTTGGGATTAAAGATGCGCACCACTATGTCTGGCTCATATTTCCCCTCATTTTATTTTGTTTTTATTTTTTATTTCTTGTGGAAGATTTTGAATTGAATAAAACGCCTTTTCTTCTAACGAATGAGCCCTTACTTCATTGTAGTTTACATTTTGATCTTGTGGCTCATATATATAATTACTGGTTGAAATTACATCTGTACCAATTCTGTTCAATAAGTTGTCTATTCTTCTGTTGTATTAGTTTGGGGCCTCAGGACTTTTAAGCCTATACTTCACCACCACACTTTACCTCCCGGTAACTTTTGGAGAGAAGACCATAAGAAGGTTGGTGCTTAACATTTTTGTGGGCAAGTCCAAAATCCAGGAAGACTGTGATTTGAGATAATGGAATGGAGACTATGTTACAGAAATGAAGTAAGATGTTGACTATTTCTCCAGTTATCTCTATATATCCTCCCCTCCAGTCTAGTGAGTTTAACCAATTTCAGTTTAAGAGATTAATAATATCTGAACTCCATTATATGAAACTGTATTTTAGTTTTGCTAAAATCTGTGCTTTCCTCCTCCTCCCCTTAGGGCATTTGCTTCAAGATCCTATTGCACCCACCAACTCCACCTGCCAACACTATGTCTGCAAAACTTGTAAAGGCAAGAAAATGATGATGAAACCTTCATGTAGCTGGTGCAAAGACTATGAGCAGTTTGAGGAAAACAAGCAGTTAAGCATCCTAGTGAATTGCTACAAGAAACTGTGTGAATACATAACCCAGACGACACTGGCCCGGGACATAATAGAAGCAGTTGACTGTTCTTCTGATATTTTGGCTTTGCTTAATGACGGATCATTGTTTTGTGAGGAGACAGAGAAACCTTCAGATTCATCCTTCACTCTGTGTTTGACACATTCCCCTTTACCTTCAACTTCAGAACCCACAGCTGATCCTCAAGCTAGTTTATCTCCAATGTCTGAGAGCACCCTCAGCATTGCCATTGGCAGTTCTGTTATCAATGGTTTGCCTACTTACAATGGGCTTTCAATAGATAGATTTGGTATAAATATCCCTTCGCCTGAACATCCAAATACAATTGACGTGTGTAATACTGTTGATATAAAAACTGAGGATCTGTCTGACAGCCTGCCACCTGTCTGTGACACGGTAGCCACTGACTTATGCTCCACAGGTATTGATATCTGTAGTTTCAGTGAAGATATAAAACCTGGTGACTCCCTCTTGCTGAGTGTTGAGGAAGTACTCCGCAGCTTAGAAACTGTTTCAAATACAGAAGTTTGCTGTCCTAATTTGCAGCCAAACTTGGAAGCCACTGTATCCAATGGACCTTTTTTGCAGCTTTCTTCCCAGTCTCTTAGCCATAATGTTTTCATGTCTACCAGCCCTGCACTTCATGGGTTATCATGTACTGCAGCAACTCCGAAGGTAGCAAAGTTGAATCGAAAACGATCCAGATCTGAAAGTGACAGTGAGAAAGTTCAGCCACTTCCAATTTCTACCATTATCCGAGGCCCAACACTGGGGGCATCTGCTCCTGTGACTGTGAAGCGGGAAAGCAAAATCTCTCTTCAACCTATAGCAACTGTTCCCAATGGAGGCACGACACCCAAGATCAGCAAGACTGTACTTTTATCTACTAAAAGCATGAAAAAGAGTCATGAACATGGATCCAAGAAATCCCACTCTAAATCCAAGCCAGGTATTCTTAAAAAAGACAAAGCAGTAAAGGAAAAGATACCTAGTCATCATTTTATGCCAGGAAGCCCAACCAAGACTGTGTACAAAAAGCCCCAGGAAAAGAAAGGATGCAAATGTGGGCGTGCTACTCAAAATCCAAGTGTTCTTACATGCCGAGGCCAGCGCTGCCCTTGCTACTCTAACCGGAAAGCCTGCTTAGATTGTATATGTCGTGGCTGCCAAAACTCCTATATGGCCAATGGGGAGAAGAAGCTGGAGGCATTTGCGGTGCCAGAAAAGGCCTTGGAGCAGACCAGGCTCACTTTGGGCATTAATGTGACTAGCATTGCTGTGCGTAATGCAAGTACCAGCACCAGTGTAATTAATGTCACAGGGTCTCCTGTAACGACATTTTTAGCTGCCAGTACACATGATGATAAAAGTTTGGATGAAGCTATAGATATGAGATTCGACTGTTAAATCAGTGGGTCTTTAAACCTACCCCTTGGTAGGAAATAGCTACAGTTTTACGGCAGCTATGGTTCTGTTGGTTTAACTTGCCGGAGCTCCTGCATATAGATCACTTGTATCAAGTGTTTTCATTGCTAAGTTATATGTGTTAGTGTCGGGGAAATAGTTTGCAGATAATGGAGGAGTAACCCTACAACTGTATGTTCTTAGTTCTTACAGAACCTCATAGTTTGAGAACAAATGCTGATGCAACTGATTTATACAGAATGAACTTTGGCAAGGAAATAACAATAACCTCATTGTTTATGGTCATGCTTTGTGCATAATCAAAGTTGATGATTAAATGTAAGGAAGTGGTATCTAGTCAGTCCATAAAGATTGTGTTTTTTTTTTTTTTTTTTTTGGGTGGAAAAGTAGCCATTAGTTTATCAGGAGACTTTGTGTTGCTTTCAGATGCTGCATTGATATTTCTCCTGTTGAAAAGCTGATGTGTCCAGCTCAACCTTTGTGCTGACATAATACCATTTCTGATCATGAAAATTGGCTACTGGTGTGTATGTAGCAGTTCTTAAATCAGCAGTATTATGAAAGAAAATTTCCCCCTCATTAGAATGTTTAAGAAATCTTTTAAAAAAGTGAACAAATAAATTCTGTCAGACCACAAATGTTAAGCTGTTCATGCTTTAAGTATTTATGAGTTCAACCTTCTTTCTAGTTATCTGATTTACTAATATAAGAAAAATCCTAAGTCCTTTCACTTTGAGCAATGTTCTATTTGATAAATAAAGTGAAGAGCTGTTTTATTCTGAATATAATTGAATTTATATAGTTCATGACAGAATTTTTAAAAAATATAAAAAGAATTTAAAAATTGGGTTTTATTTAAAAGAATTTTTGGAATAATGCCCCAAATGTGCCCAGATTTATGCATTTTACTTATTGCCATTGACAACTTCTTTGATTTTTATTTATTTCCTATTTGCCACAGGCTTTACCATGAATATGCTCCTCTTTATTTAATTTTTTTGGGTGCTGTTCAAGATGAAGGCTTCTTTATCAAGGCCTTAATAAAAAATTGCCTTTAACGAAGCCTGTGCATTTAGGTAGGTCTAAAGCTCGGAGGATTTTCTTTAGAATGCTCTTTTGCATGTGAAGCACAAACTGTTTCAGTTTTGATGTACTTCTTCCTATTAATTTTATGGGGAAGATAAACATTCTGTTGACGGGAAGTCTAGTCAGTTGCTTGAAAGAGCACAGCCCAGGTTAAACAAGGACTGACTAGGTGTAGAGAGAACCTTGTGATTTCAGAGTTGCTGCTTTGGCAGTGCTTATTTTAAGAAAAATACTGCTAGGGAAGTTCCAATTTCTACTGCATTCACCATCTAGTGAGATCTGATGTGTTGGAGTTGTTTTGATTTGGCACACAGCATGTTCAATGATGGTTACTCGCCTCATAAAGCTATGGAGAAGAATCCTTTGGACACAGAGCAGATGACACCTCCTGTTTTGTAGTGTATCCTGGTGTCATTTTCTGTGGATGTGGTCAGGTAGTTGTTTTGTTGTTGTCATTGGGCTTTTTAAAAAAAACAAACAAACAAAAAAAAAAAAACAAAAAAAATACCAAAAAAACTTTTTGGTCTCTTTTGGTGGGGCGGGGGTGGGCTGAAGCCATAGGAAGAAAAATGTGATGTATGTGTCCAGTATGTACGATTTTGTTTTTGTTTTGCAAGAAGAGTTGAACTATTTTTGATAACAAGAGTAAATGGTGGAAAATGCTTCTTAGTTGTCTTGTCTTTATTTGCTTACTAAGTTTTGGACTTTTATTTAAATCCTTAAGTGATAGCAGTGTCTTATGAAACATGTATTTACCTGAATTTGTAACAGTTTTTGTGTTGAACCATATTCCTTGCTATATAATCATGTAAATCTGTTTATTATTCACTAATGATCACTGCAGAAATGACTAGAAATGAGATTGTACACATGGATAATTAGGCTATATTTTGCAACTCTCCCAAACTTTCCTAATATTTTAAAATTCATGGAGTACCTCATTGCTTCCCAAATTTGATCACTTTGTTTCTTGATGCATGAAGGTCGGCAATATAGACAAAGTGGAAATCAGTATGTGAGGACCTTGACTGTTCTGTAATATTGCCAATGATGAATTCAGGTTGTTTTTAGCACAAGTTTCTCTTTTTTATGCCGGTATTCTCACTGCCACATTTTTGGAAACCTGTATCACACCTTAAATCTATCAATAAATGATAGTTTTTTAATTCTATGTTGTAGAATACTGAGGAGTTTGGGATAGCATGTTTTGAATGGTCTGTATTAGCCTGGGGAAAAGAACTTACAGTGCCTTGGTTTTTTTATATCGTTTTTCTTTATGACATGTGGTTTTTAAAAAGTAATGACTTAGCTACAAATTTATTGAAGTAACTGGATTTATCCATCAGGAAATGAAACTACTAAGCAAGAAAAAAGAAGGCTGCATTTAAATTGGTCTATCATGAATAATCTGAGTCCTTGCCATTAGAGAGCTTACAGTTTTCCTTTTTGGTTAGATTCATTGAGTGTATGTTTTCTTTATCAAGTCCTAGGGTAAAGTTTTGTGCAATTGCTTAAAAAAAAAAAAGCAACCTTACTGAAGAAAAGTAAAAATGTTAAATGAGTAGAATTATTTTTTTCTGTAGGTAACTTAAAGACTATATGGTGTGGAGCTAATATTCTGATTTCATTTTAGATACCCAATAATACGTCTTTTGATAAATAGATGAGGTTAAAGTCACCTTTGATCCTGGAGAATCCCTTTATCCCAAAGGAACACACTTCTCAGGTTGATAGATTGTGTCCTTAAAGAGTGTCTTTATAATATTCCCAAGTCTTCAAAGAGTTATTTTTACAAAAACTCAGCTGCACTTAACAGGCATAAAACTGAATTGTATCTAAAACCAAAAGTGTATAGTGAACACAATTCATACACATGACAGCTTTATTTTGTTTGGCAACAGGGGAAAACAAGTCATGCACCATCTCTACGCAAACACTTTCAAAGCCAAGCAAATGATATCTGAGTTAGAGTTTTGGTATTTTCTTTCTTGCTTTTTTCTTTCCCTTTAAAAAATGTTTTTAACATTTTGAATAGTATAGTAACAGATAAGATAGATACAGGGAAATATACAGAATTTTATTAATTTTGATTACCTTGGCAACTGTGCTATGAAATCCTCCTTTCATTAAATATTTAGTTCGGTGGTTCTCAACCTGTGGGTTGAGACCCCTTTCAACAGGGGTTGCATAACGAATTACCATCTATTTACATCATGATTGATAATAGAAAAACTACAGTAATGAAGTAGCAAAGAAATACTTTCATGGTTGGGGTCACCACACATGAGGAACTGTATTAAAGGGTCACAGCATTAGGACTGTTGAGAACCACTGTTTTAAATTATAATTTATCTTTTCCAGGGTCCCTGGGGTATTGTCACGATTTGACATTTCCAGTTTGGCAGTAAGGAGTATACTTGGCTTGATCTCTACCAACATTTCAAATACATACTAACCTAGTTCCTTAGAAGTTACACTTCTTGCATTCATGTCTAAGAAAGGAATAGGAACAAAAAAGCACTTGTTTATGTTGAAAGTATAATTCAGGTAAGCCAAATTAACTCGTCCTTCAATTGGATGGTGTTGATGGTTCTTGATCAAAGTAAAAAGCAAGAGTTTGAAAAAGGATGGAGGAACAAAGTAGCAAAATAAGAAGGGCTGAGGGGTGTTGGTGTAGTGCATGTGGATGGTTCTAGGTTTAGATTCCCAGCACCACAGATAAAGTACAAGTTGCATACATTTCAGTGCAGCTAGCGATGAGGTGTGACCGGCTCAGCCTTGTGTTCCTGTTTAAAGGATATTATAAAGCTGGATTTTATATTGTGCTTTTGGGTAAGTCTCAAAATACTTTAGAATACTTGGCTAATAAAATCCTTTAAACTGACCCCCCTTTTTTACAAGTGTTACCCTTTCATATTTTCATCTGAAATTAAATAATTTCCTCCTGCTAAACTTGGATGGGACTGGTGGTAACATCTTAGAATTCTTTTTAAGACAAGGTTTCACTGTGTAGCCCATGTTGACCTCAAACTTTGAGCCCTTGATTCTCCTTACACCAGTCTCTTGAGTGCTGGGGTTATAGTAAACAGTGTTATTTAGGCTAATAGGTATTGTGCATTCTCTTGTCTATTGCTTTAACTACCCAAATCTGCCAAATGTGTGGGGCTGTTTTGTAAAAATTTTCCTCAATTTAGTCACTGTTAGGCTTCAATTATCTGGGTTAACTCCTAGTTGTAATAGTTCCCAATTTCTATAATGGTTATAAGGGAGATTAGTTGAATATTGGGGAACTGGAGGATCTTGGGGAAGGTGGGGTTTGCAGGGTTTGCTAATTTCTATTGTTGGTTGATATTACATTTCTTAGATTCTCAATTTCTCCACGTGTGACTTTCCATCAACCAAGGTTTGATTATTTCAGTGATTGGCCTTTCTATTTAGGAAGAGAACTAGGATGGAGAGAAAAGGGAGGCTATTCTGACCATTTAGAATGGAAACAAAAACGGACAGAGAGAGAGAGAGAGAGAGAGAGAGAGAGAGAGAGAGAGAGAGAGTAGAAAGTTGCTTTGATTTTAGAAATGTCCATCCTTTTTAGCCCCCGCCCCCTTCAGTATAAAGGGCAACAAGAAGCGTATTGTAAGGTTGGCTGCACTGTGGTCTGTTGAAAAGTGTAGGGTTCTGAATTCACTACTATAGTAAAAAAGGCTTTCTATTGTGGGTGAGAATCACTTTTTCTTCCAAGTAATGTTGTCTAGTTTGTGCCTTTTTTGACTTAATTTAGTATTCAAGAGAGGGGACAGAGTATACATAGTAAGAAGTTTACATGGTATGTCACATTTTTTAAGTCTTCAAGTAAGCCTACTAGAAATGAAGATCATTAATTTGTAGACTAATACATCAACTAATAATTGTCTGCAAATGTTAGCAAGTGCCAAATTCTGTACTTGTCTTCATTTTCAGAAAAAATTTCATGAGATTTTTGTACAAGGTCCACAGTCAGATGCAGAAGCTGCCAGAGCTTGCCAGCAGAGCTGGAAGGGCCCAGTGGTTGGTTACAATACCTGAGAATGTAAAGTGACTTAGCAGTTTGGCAGGTCATGGTGAAATTACATTAAGCCAGGTAAGTTGAAGGTCCCTGAACTCCAGTACACAGAAGTAGTTTCTGAGATGTTTAGCAGTGCTTTTGTTACTAGGACAAAGCCAGTTCTAGAGGCCCTTTTTCAAGTTCCAAAGTTTTTAACTCAAGTTTTCTGCCAGTGAAGCTTTCTTATAGGTTCTGTAGGAGCCTGAGGTACCCCAGGGAAGCTGGCCAATACCGAGGCAGCTTCTGCTTCTGTGCAGAGAACGCTGTGTGGCCTTGTCTCCAAGAGAGCCTCCACACACTGAGGGTGTAGACTGCTGACTGAAGGCTTTGGGAGGTGATGGTGATGGCCTGAGACTTCCAAGGGAGAGCTCTGCACACTTGAAGCAAGCTGCTGACTACTTAGAGCATTTTAGTTTCTATGCACTTGGAGGAATCAAACCCTTTACAAAGCAGTGCACCAACTAGGTAGACCATCTCTATATACCATCCTTTTTGTAGATAATGGCAACTACTCTTCATCCACTGACTGAAGCTTTCCACATTTCTCTGAAAGGCTTGAAGTTACTATTTTATTGCCCTTGTTTCCAAGTTCAGAGGGAGACACAGGTTCATCCGATTCATAGTCTTCAAATGAGCTGAAAAGACAAAATTAGTTGATTTTAAAAAAGTAGTTTATAAACATTTGGGTATATATCAATATAGCAATGTAGATATTTTATGATTAGCTTGAAAAACCACCCTTACCCAGCATGAATATAATTGAGCTGCTCTGAAGAAGGCACAGTCTAGAGCAGAAAACTGCTTCCTAAAGCTCAACTTCCTAAAGTTAGGATTTGTTGAAAAGTAGAGTTAGAGGCCTTTTGAGTGTGTACACTCAAATTTCTACATAGGAGCATTTTATCAATCACCAGTTTTGTATAACAGCCTCTCTCTTGTGCCTCTATTGACACATTTAGATGTGCAAATGTGTCTGTTGATCAAGTCCACTTGTGGATTATTCTCCATTCTAATTTTTTTCTTTTATTTTCTTAATTTGGGAGGTTTTTTTTTTTTTTTTTTTTTTTTTTTTTTTTTAAAGATTTTATGTATGAATACACTGTCACCACCGTCTTCAGACACACCAGAAGAGGGCATCAGATCTCATTACAGATGGTTGTGAGCCACCATGTGGTTGCTGGGAATTGAACTCGGGATCCCTGGAAGAGTAGTCAGTGCTCTTAACCTCTGAGCCATCTCTCCATTCTAATTCTTAGAAGAATTTTAATTCCTTTTAAAACCTACTGGTAGCCTTGAAATGCCTTGTCTCCCAGGCTCAATATTTATCTCTTGTGAATGATGGTTGCCTGCCCTGAGGTATTCAAGTTACGTATTCTGATAC
Source organism: Micromys minutus (assembly GCF_963924665.1). Taxonomy (NCBI): domain Eukaryota; kingdom Metazoa; phylum Chordata; class Mammalia; order Rodentia; family Muridae; genus Micromys; species Micromys minutus. The sequence goes on from NC_137956.1 coordinate 32,451,073, forward strand.
TATTTTAAGCCTAGAAAAATACATAAAGTCATTGGCTGAATCATGTTAACAGTGTTGACATCACTGGTGTAGTTTAGGGACTTTTACATGCCATTGAAGAGCTTTATTCTGGAGGTACATATCCAACTCACTGATCTGTTTTGTTTTTTTAAATGTATATGAGTGTATGGCCTGCATGTATGCACATGTACCATTTGTGTGATGTCCATGAAAATCAGACGAGGGTATTGGATCTCTTGAAATTGGATTATAAATGATTGTGAGCTGCCATGTGGGTTTTGAGAACTAAATTCGGGTTCTTTGCAAGGGCAACAAGTGCACACCACTGAGCCATTACTCCAACAGCCCCGCTCCTAGAGCCCCCAGACATAATTGAGTAGAAGACAGAAGGTTAAACACTTCTTAAAACTGTAACCTGCTTTATTAAAGATACTTTTCATAAACAATCATGGTATTCAGGCAGGACGGCTAAACACTTTTTAAAAAAGTGTCTACTAAACGTTTAGAAAAACTTCCCTGTGATTCTAGCTCATGGTGATGCTTAAACCTGCATTCTTAATGTTTCTATTCCATATCCATCCTTGAGGTGTCACGGATATGTCACAGCAGTGGGCTATGTTGGTAAGCTTGCTTTACTAGGTGTAGAGTGGTATCAGTTAATTCTAACAATGACAAATCAGGAAGATATTTTTTTCCCCTTGGGCTCTAACTTGATGTGTGCAACCTGCTAGTGTCTTAATACCTCAGTGCAAGTGTGACAAAAAGGCATATTTAAGTCACAACTGATATCAATTCAGTAAATTTGGGCTTCATAAAGTACCTGTAGGTGTGCATTCCCCCAAGCCCCATCCAGTACTTAAGAGCAGAAACAGGGTCTCTCATGTAGCCCATGAGACCTCAAACTCACTCTGGATCTTCTTACTTCTGTACTCTTAGTACTGGGAATTCAGGCAGGTACTACCACACAGTTTATGCAGTAATACTGAGGTTAGAGCTTAGGACAAAAGCACTCTACAAATTCAGCCACACCCATAACCTCTTTTTCTCTTAAGAAACTTCCCACTAAATAGCCATGGCTGGCCTGAAGGAGAGAACTGACACATAGGCTTACCTCTGACCTCCACATGTGTCATGTCATGCGCGCACACACACACACACACACACACACACACACACACACACTAAAAGTTCCTAATGTCTACCATCTCACTTTCCTGTCTCAGAAAGTTGATCTGCTTTAAGAACACTCAATAGAAAAGTGCTAAAATGCTGTTTCAATTTTAAATGAGTGTTCTATGTTACTACGTGCGCAGAAACGAGAAGAGGGTGCGAGATCCCCTGGCTCTGGAGTTTTAGATGGTTCTAAATGGCTATGTAGGCATGGCTAGGTCCTCTGCAAGAGGTGAGACATCCTTCCAGCTTCTTAAATTCAAAACAATAAACCCCTCCCCATTTTTAATGATAAGTTCTCTTTATATAGTCCAGGCTTAACTCAAATGTGTGGTGTTCCTGCCTCAAATGCCCAAGTCTTAGGATTATAGGTGTGTGCAATTGTGTCTGGACTATAAACTACCTAAATGGACAAGTTACTGCTTTAAGCATCATTCTAAAACATTAAAAATTGTTTTTGAACGCTAGTAACATTGTTATTTAGGTGTACTGAAGAGTGAATAATGGTTATCTCTATTGCTTGACCAAAGGTGTTTTTAAAATTATGTGTGTGTGCATGGTGGGTAAGTATGCTTGTGGTAATGTGTGGAGGTCAGAGGACAACTCTTGTGAAGTTGGTCTTTTCCTTCCTCCTTTATGTAGGTTTGGGGGAATCAAGCACTTTTATCTGCTGACTCACCTTGCTGCTCCGCACACCTGTACCTTAAAAATATTTAATTTAGATGTGTAGCTGGGTGCCCATGCCTATATGTAAAAGCCAGAAAAGGGTGTTGGTGTTCTCTTCTGTTACATTCTACATCTTTCTGTGAGCGTTTCTTTCCCTGAAACTGGGACTCCATTTTCTCAGCAAGTCTAAAAGCCAGCAGCTTACTTCACAGCTCAGGTTACAAGCAAGTTGGGAACACTTGTCTTATTGTGTGGGTATTGAATTCCAACTTCTTTTGTTGTAAAAGCCATAAGGATGCTAATTATAAATAATGGTATAACCTTTCCTCATATTATGGACTCTGGTCTTTGTGGGTTTATTCCTGGGTTGAATCTATGCTGGTCTTTGTGGTGAAGTTTGCCAGCTAGCATGCAGTGTCTGCAGCCTCAGGTCTGGAGTGATTTATTGGCTGTGACTGAACCAAGAGGGTAGAGAGTGACAAAAGGGAAACAAACCCACAGCTTTTTAAGAGCATACGAATTTTACATTCTTTTGGAAGGTTGTATGTTCTGCAATTAGTAAGGACATCTTTGGTGGGGTTTGGTGGAATACTGTTGCTCTCTATCTGTGCTGTATGGTAAAATATTTGCTGAGGCAAATACATAGTCCATACCAGTCTATCAGGTTACATAGAAGATAGAAAAATGGTGGTTTGCCTTAGAGAAGCCTACAGTCCAGTGCTAAGATGAGGAAGTCCATCTGTTTCCACTCACAGGCCAGGTTCTGTTAGACATACTACATTTACCATCTCAGTCCACTGTTTACACAAACACACAGTTACTGTATTACATAGTGTCCTGTATTCTAGGAATAAAGCAAACAGCCTGGGCGATGAATGCTACTTACAGTTGACTAAACTACTGGAAAAGGCTAGGAAAATATAGCCATGGTCATAGAAGTTGTAGAAGTAAATAAATAGCCACTGGGTTTTTTTTTTTTTTTTTCTTTTTAAAACAAAGAACTAGGCTGAAAGACTATATACATTATCTTTTTTTGCTTTTTGTTTGATGTTTCAAGACAGTGTTTTCTCAGTGTATCCCTGGCTGTCCTGGAAGCCACTTTATAGACTAAGCTGGGATTAAACTCAGAGATCTGCCTGCATCTGCCTCCCGAGTGCCAACACTGCCTGCCTATATATTGTCTTCTTTAGGTCTTAAAGTAGCTTGGTGCTGCAGAGGCTTCATTGTGGAGGGCGATACTGTGGCTTGGAACCCTGGATCACACTAGTAAGTAGTAGAACAAGATTTGAGCCTAACTCCAAATTTTATGTGTGTGCCGTTACATACTCCAACTTTACCCAGAGTAGTCATTGCTACTGCTCTCAATGTGGATGCCAGGTGTTTACATGAACTCTCTTCGATTCTCACAAAAACTCTGGAAGGTAGTGGCCAAGATCTTCTGAAACTGAGTGGGAGGAGTCAGGTAACCTGTGCAGCTGGTGATGGCCAGCGCTGAGTGGCTCCTAAGCCTCTTAACATTCTTCCTCTTTCTAATATGGATCTGGCAATTTCTGTGTGACATTTATTCATCCTGAATTATCTCTACTTCTTCATGAGGTGAAGCCCTAGGTTGTAGCCTTTGGATTTTTAGGCACAGACTCAGGTTTTGGACCAGTCAGTTGTTAATTCTGTGTGACAGGCCTTCCTTTTCTTTTGCTGACATCCTAGCACTTGCTGTGAAGGCTACTGTCTTCTCTTCCCTAGAGACCTCAGCACCCACATGTGTTCTCTGTAAGCTTTATCTCCACCACATGAGATGAGAGGTCTCATATGTACTGGTTGAATTTCACTACAGCTGGTGACTGCATTGCTTCTTGTAACCATTTACCTGTGTCTCTGCCTCCTCTCCTTTCTGTGTCCTTGCATCCTCTTCATTCCAAGCTCGCTGGTACCCTCTTAGTACTACCACAGTATTGTTTTCTGTTTGATCCAACTGTATTTTATCTCTGATATTAAGTTTCTCTTGTGTTTACTCAAACATACTAGGTATTTAGACCTGATATCCTCCCACTCCCTTTCTTTAAAGGTTAAAAAAATGGGGGTGAGAGAAGTGCTAAAAAATGGGCTGGAGAGATGGCGCAAAGGTTAAGAATGTTTACTGCATTACTTATGAGAGGACTGGAGTTTGGATCTCAGCACCTAGCTCCAAGGAATTTACCACCACCTTCTGTCCTCTGTAGACACACACACACACACACACACACACACACACACACACACACACACACACACACGGAGTGGGGGGGGGGGCTTGGTAGTGCATACTGTTAATACCAGCACTTGAGAAGCAGAAACTGGTGCATTTTTGAGTTCAAGGTCAGCCTGGTCTACATAGCCAGTTCCAGGCCAGTCACAACTGCCTGGTGTGAGTGCACGGAACTGATGCCGGTCTTCTGCAGGAGCAGTATGTGCTCTGAATTACTGCAGTCATTTTCTTCTTTTGTCAGCTTTATCTGAGTTACAACTATTAGTAGCTCATTCTTATTTTCTGGGAATTAACTGATGTCAACAAACTGTTTATAGTTTGTGTATAATCGAGAGGTGATGAAAGGCAGTTGAAAGAGAACTGTTTCCCATAGGTTCATATATTGAATTCCTGGACCTCATGCTTCCCTGCTATGACAGACTTAGATCGTAGGAATCATAAGGCAAATTGAACTCCCTTTTCTAGAAGTTGGCTTTGGTCATGGTGTTTTATCACAGCAGCAGAAAACTGACTTATATTTATATTTCATCACTTCCAATTTCTTTTCTGGGGAATGGAGGGTTGCTGGGGATTAATCTTTACCCTCAGCCCACAATAGCTTAAAGTATTTCACTGTTTAGTGTATGTAGGTCCCATTTACTTTCATGACTTGCTTTCTGTAAGAAATAAATTTTTGTGTAAATGAACTCCAAATATGTATCATTTAAACCTCACATTTTGAAAAGATCCAGAATTCTGAATTTCAGAAACTATTCATTATTTTTGTTTGTGTGTTTTGCCTATATGTAAGTGTACTACTGTGCAGTGCCTCCTTGAAGGCTAGAAAAACGCATTGGTTCCATTGGGATTACAAACAGTTGTGAGCTCCATGTGGGTGCTGGAAACTGAACCTGAAAGAACAGCAAGTGCTCTTTTAATTGCTGAGCCATCTCTCCAGCCACCAAAGTTTTTTTCATACTAGTACTTGAATGGTATTTATGATTTTAAGCTTGACCGTGTGTGTGTGTGTGTGTGTGTGTGTGTGTGTGTGTGTGGTGAGCTGAGGTGATGTAAGTGGTGTGTGTGTGTGTGTGTGTGTGTGTGTGTGTGTGTGTGGTGAGCTGAGGTGATGTAAGTGTGGTGTGTGTGTGTGTGTGTGTGTGTGTGTGTGGTGAGCTGAGGTGATGTAAGTGTGGTGTGTGTGTGTGTGTGTGGTGAGCTGAGGTGATATAAGTGTGGTGTGTGTGTGTGTGTGTGGTGAGCTGAGGTGATAAGTGTGGTGTGTGTGTGTGTGTGTGTGTGTATGTATGTGTGTGTGTGTGTGTGTGTGTATGGTGAGCTGAGGTGATGTAAGTGTGGTAGCACTATCCCATGCCTGGGGACCTGGACTGAACCAGAGCGGGATGGAGCTGAGCAGCAGTCATCTCTGCTTCCTGGCTGGGGACTCAGGGTTACAGCTGCTTTTGGCTTCCGCTGCCATGATTGACTAAGGCACTTGGAGATGTGAGCTAAGATAAATCCTTAAGTTGTTTTTGTAAGGTATTTGATCACAGAATGGAGGAAAGTAATTAATATAACGCTGCTTAATTTCTTTTTGCACTTTTTTTTGTGGGTAATGTAGTTTTTTTTTTAACTAAAGATTTTTCAGTTCTTTTATTATTTTGTGGTGAATTTACACTCATGTAGGGGCTGACAGACTATGATAAGCCAACTCTGTCTTCATACCTGTGTTGGTACAACCCATGAGCTAAGAGTACTTTTACCTTTTTTAATTTCAAAGAAGAAAATCACAGGAATATTTTGTGATGTGAAACACTGTGCAGTCAGTACCTCTGAGTTTATTTTAAAAGTTCTATTGAAACAGTTTGCTTGTATATCACCTGCGTCTGCCATGCAGTTGTAACAGGACCTACAGGATCTGACATACTTGTAGCCAGGACAGAGGGAAATGCTGATTGTTGCTCCTATGCATCCTTTATTTGCTTCAATAGCTAAAATTCTAGAAATTATTTCTATTGTTTTCTAGAGGTGTTTTTAAACCCCAGCATTTCAATAAAAATAACAAATAATATTTTCAACCATGTCCATTCCATTCAGTATCATGCTCCAGTTTTCATTAAAAACATTACTTTCTGGGCCTGTGAGATGGGGCTAAGTGGTAAAAGGTGCTCACTTCCAAGCCTTCCAAACTGAGCTTGATCTCGCGATCCTTCAAGGTGGCAGAACCTATGTAATTTCCTGATGTGCACCACAGCATAGGGACCGTTATAGTTATGTGTCTTCCAAAAGTAAAACAAAACCAAACAACTGTAGAAAAGGAACTGTTGAGAAACAAACAACAAAGCCCCAACAACAATCGAACTCCCCCATTTCTAAGACACTAGCTATACTTTTTAAGGGGACATTTTTTCTTCATTCTTCTGAAAACTCATTTTGATGCCTTGTTCTGATCTCTGTATTACCTTCTTCCAACAGTAAGTGTCTTCATATTGTATTTTGTTGGTATTTCTCAACTGTTTGGTGTGTGGTTATTTTTCTTTGTAGTTGGGAACGGACTGCTGCCTCGGCCTTACCGTTTGCCTAGGAAGTGGAAGAGGGTTGGAAAGATGGTTGGTCTGTCTATGCTCCTAAGTGTCTGGGTTGGCTTCTCTTTCTTCCAAGTTCCCATAGTGTCTGCTTTTGTCTTTCTTTTAGGGATAGGATGGGGTATACAGAGTTTGACCTGTGTGAATGCTGCTGTTCCAGTCCTCTTTGTTTCTAGGTTCCAGTCAACTGAGGTAGGGACCACTTAGTGCTGCTCCCTTTTCTTTGACAATTCCCCCTTTGTATTCTGTTCTACAGAGCTGTCTGCTCACTAGTGTCCACCTTAAGCCTCTTTTCTTTTATGTGGTTCTGTTTTTGTTGTTCTGTTTTCTTAATTATCATCTTCCATTTCTAGAATCTTGCTATGTATGCCAGCTGTTCAAAATTCATGATTTAGCTGCTTGGTCTCTTGGATGCTGGTGTCTTGGCATAAGCAACCGCACATGGTGTGGGAGCTGAAGACTGTACCATGTGCCCAGTCCACCCCCTTTAAATTAGAAGCTAGTCTGTACTGTTGGTTTTTGGATGCTTTGTATCCTAATATGTATTCTGTAAATGCTATATGAGCAACATTCAGCAAGTTTTTTAAAAATAGGATCTACTTTACAATGTCTATAAACAATAGGACTCATTTCCCACTTCTGATTTATTTTTTGTCTCTAAAGTCTAATATCAAGATAGCTTTATAAGAAGTGCTTTTAAGGGCTGGAGAGATGGCTCGGTGGTTAAGAACACTGATTGGTCTTCCAGAGGTTCTGAGTTCAATTCCCAGCAACACATGGTGGCTCACAACCATCTGTCATGGGATCTGATGCCCTCTTCTGGTGTGTCTTAAGACAGTTACAGTGTACTCATAGACATAAAATAAATAAGTGCTTTTAAATTATTAAAATAATGTTTCTTGGTGGTGGTCATTATTCCATAACTGAATCATTTTAATAAAAAACTTTAGCCCTTTTCATTTATTGATCTAAAAAATAAAAACATTTACTTTAATTTTGACATCATTAGTTTATGTTGCATGGTCTGTGCTGTTGTATGTTTTGTGACTGAATTAAACTATTTCGAGTTTGGCTTTACTATTCTAGGTGTTTACTTTAACGTTTTACATTAGCTCTCCTTGTTGTCTTAGTAGCTTTTTTAGGGTGTCTGCTGAGATGTGCTAATAAAATTTACATATGTATTCTCTGTGTCTTTTTTCAATTGTTACTGCTAAAATTTATACAAAATTTTCCTCTCTCTACCCTAATTTTCCTTACAGTATGTTTCCATCAGATTGTATCTTATTTTCTATCTTTATAGTTCAGTGGTTCTCAACCTTCCTAATGCTGTGATCTCTTAATAGAGTTCTTCAAAATTATTTTCATTGCTACCTTATAATTTTATTACTAGTATGAACTGTAATGTAAATATCTGTGCTTTTCAATGGGTCTTAGCTGGCCCCTGTAAGAAAAAGGTCGTTCAACTCCCACAGAAGTTTGACTTAGAGGTTGAGAACCTCTCTTGTATTTGGTTAGGTTTCTTTTTATATTTAAATTGACTGAATTCTTATTATTTGTTATTTTATGATATTGTTAACTCCCTTTTCTTGTCTTGTGACATGTTTCTAATTAAAAATTTTACTAGGGCTACGCAGAGAAACCTTGTTTCAAAAATTAAACAAAAATTATTTTGTTTGTATGGGTGTTTTAATTTTGTGTATGTCTGTGTACTCCATGTATGCAGGGTTCTTGGAAGGCCAGAAGAAGGTACTGGCTACCCTGAAAATGGAGTTACACACAGGAGTGAGCAACCGTGTCAGTGCTGGGGATGGATCCCAGGTCCTCTGTGAGAGCAACTAATGCACTTAACTACTTGAGTTATCACTTCAGCCCTGGTAACTTGTACTTTTAAAAAGTGGAAAACTGAGATAGTGATTCCTCAGGAGTTCTTTTATTGCTGAGAATTGTTTTTGCTATCCTTGGTCTTTTGCTTTTCCATATGAAGTTGAGAATTGCTCTTTCTATGTCTGCGAAGAATATGATGGGATTGCATTAAATGTGTAGATGCTTTTGTGTAAGATGTGTATGGCCGTTTTTACTATGTTAATTCTACCATCCATAAGTATGGGAGATCTTTCCATCTTCTGAGGTCTTCAATTTCTTTCTTCAGGGACTTGAAGTTCTTGTCATATATATCTTTCACTTGCTTGGTTAGAGTCACACCAAGGTATTTTATATTATTTGCGGCTATTGTGAAGGGTGTTGTTTCCCTAATTTATTTTTTTAGCCTGCTTATCATTTGTATAAAGGAAGGCAATTGATTTGTTAATTTTATATCTTTGCTGAAGTTGTTTATCAGCTATAGGAGTTCTCTGGTAGAATCTTTGGGGTGGCTTATGTATACTATCATATCTATGAATAGTGGTACCTTGACTTCCCTCTTTCCAATTCTCTTTGTTGGGTCTTTGTGTAGTTTAGGTATCTGAGTAACTGTGGCTTCCTAGAATGAATTAAGTAGTGTTCCTTCTGTTTCTATTTTGGAATAGTTTGAGGAGTATTGTATTATCACTTCTTTGAAGGTCTGGTAGAATTCTGCACTAAAACCATCTGGCCCTGGGCATTTTTGTTTATGAGGTTTTTAATGACTGTTTCTGGTTCCTTAGGGGTTGTGGAACTATTTAGATAGTTTACCTGCTCTTGATTTAACTGTGTGGTATGTGGTATCTGTCTAGAAAATCATCCACTTCACCTAGATTTTCCAGTTTTGTCCCGTAGGCTTTAGTAATATCTGATGATTTTTTGAATTTCATCAGTTTCTGTTATTATGTCTCCTTTTTCATTTCTGATTTTGTTAATTTGGATACTGTCTCTGTAACCTTTAGTTTGGTTAAGGGTTTTTCTATCTTGTTGATTTTCTTGAAGAATCAGCTCTTGGCTTTGTTGATTCTTTTTATCTTTCTCATTGGTTGAGTTCAGCCCTGGGTTTGACTATTTCCACTTCTGGGAGAATAACCATCCCTGACCTAAAGCTATACTGTAGAGCAATAGTAAACACAACATGGTATCATTATAAAGACAGGTCGGACAATGGAATAAAATTGAAGACCCAGAAGTAAACCCCTAAACCTATGAATACTTAATCTTTGACAAAGAAGCCAAACTGTAAAATGGAAAAAAGAAACATCTTCAACAAATGGTGCTGGTCTAACTGGAGGACAGTGTGTAGAAGAATGCAAATTGATCCATATTTATCACCTTGTACAAAGCTCAAGTCCAAGTGGATGAAGGGCCTCTACATAAAACTAGATATACTGAATCTAATAGAAGAGAAAGGGGGAAATAACTTTGAACACATTAGCCCAGGGGAAATTTCCTTTACAGAACACCAATGGCTCAGGCTCTAGTCAACAATTGAGAAATAGGACCTGATGAAACTGAAAAGCTTCTGTAAGGCAAAGGAAACCTATATATTGGGAGATCTTCAAAAAAACCAAATACCCCAATTAACAAAAGGAGTACAGAGCTAAACAGAATTCTTGACATGGGAACCTTGAATGGCCAAGAACCACTTAAAGAAATGTTCATCATCCTTAGTCATCAGGAAAATGTAAATCAAAATTAACCTGAGATTCCACCTTACACCAGTCAGAATGGCTAAGATAAAAAACTCAAATGACAGCACATGCTGCCAAGGATGTGGAGAAAGAGGAACACTCCTCCATTGCTAGTAGAATTGCAAACTGGAAATCAATCTGGTGGGTCAGGAAAATTGAAATAGTTCTACCTGAAAACCCAGCTATACTACTCTACTATTGGGCATATACCCACAAGATACTCCAACATAAAGGACACATGCTCCACTACGTTCATAGCAGCCTTATTTGTAATAGCCAGAACTGAAAACAACTCAGATGTCTCTCAACCGAAGAATGGATACAGTAAATGTGATTCATTTACACAACTGAACATTATTTAGCTATTAAAAATGAGAACATCATGAATTTTTCAGACTTATGGATGGAACTAGAAAATATCCTAACGGAGGTAAACCAGACCCAAGAGGACGTGCACAGTATGTACTCACTCAGAAGCGGATATTACTTAAAAAGTACAGAATACTCATGATACAACACACGAACCTTATGAAGTTTAACAAGAAGGAAGGCCCAAGTGTGGATGCTTCAATCCCACTTAGAAGAGGGAACAAAATAACGATGGGAGGCAGTTAGATGGAGCAAAGTAGGTGGGAGATGGGAGGCACAGGGGAAAAGGAGGCAGGATCAGGTATGGGAGGAGACAGGAGAGAAGCCCAGAGGGCCAGGAGAATGAGTGGAAATATGCAGCACTGTGGGGTAAGAGATGGAGGAATCTCTAGAAAGTTCCAGAGACCTAGGATGTGAGAGTCTCCCATGACTCAGTGGGAGTGTGACCTTAGCCGAAATGCACAACAGTAGGGCTGGAATCTGAAGAGACTACTTCCAGTAGACAGACATGGCTCCCAGTTGAGGGATGGAGCTACCTACCCATCTTGAAAATTTCTGACACAGAACTGTTCCTGACTAAAGGAAATGGAGGGACAAAAATGGGCAAGAGACTGAAGGAAAGGCCATCAAGTGACTGGCCCAACTTGGGATTCATTCTATGAGCAGGCATCAAACCCTGACACTATTACTGATGCCATGTTGTGCTTGCAGACAGGATCTGTCCTCTGAGAGATTCTACCAGCAGCTGACTCAGATATATACTGTTACTTACAGCCAACCATTGGACTGAGGTTGGGGAGCCATTAGGAAGAGTTAGGGGAAGGATTGAAGAAGCTGAAGGGGATGGCAACCCCACAGGAAGACCAACAGTGTCAACTAACCTGGATCTCTGGGAGCTCCCAGAGACTAAGCAGCAAACAAAGAGCATACACGGGCTGCTCCATGGCCCCTGTCACTTATGTAGCAGAGGACTGCCTTGTGTGTCCTCAGTGGGAGAGGATGCCCCAGGGAAGGGGGATGCTGGTGGGTGTGAGCTGGGGGTGGGTGAGTTCAGGCACACCCTCTCAGAAGCAAAGGGGAGGGGAACTGGGGTGAAGAACTCACAGAGAGGAGGCCGAGAAGGAAGGGTAACAATTGGAATGTAAATAAATAAAATAATTTTTAAAAAAGTGGCAAACAAAACTACCTTACGGAAGAGGCAAATCAGACCTTTAATCTTTGCTGCATCCCAGTAAAGTGACAAGCCACAACTGTCATTGGTTGTCATTAGTATCTCCTGGTTATATTTGGCTTTTGACCTTGCCTACTCAGGCCATTTTTTTAATTTAAAAATAACTTCATATATGAAACCTTAGTTTTTTGGCTAAATAAAGGAAAATCCCCAGATTTAAAAACATCCTGAAGACACCATGGTCTAGGTATAGTGATACATCCTCATCATCCAAGTGCTGGAGTGGCTCAGGGTGGAGGACAAGATCAAGGTCAGTCTCTGCCCCTGACAGTGGGGTATGGGGGGAAGGGTAGGGTAGGGGAAGGAGGGAGGGACCTTAGGGAAAGGTAGCACAAGGCACAGCCTCTTAGAGTACTATTTCACATCATCTAATGGACTGGAAACTTCCTGTTTATCCTTCCTTTCTCTCTGTGCTCCAGGAGGCTGGCCTGATGGACCAATCAGGGAACTCCCTGGTCTCCTGGAGGTCAAGAGGTGTCATCACCAGTTGCTGAGGACATGAAGAGAGTTGTATGTGTGTTAGTAGCTTGTTCTCAGGTGAGTTTACTAGTTTGGCAAATTCCAAATCCTGTCGGGGCCCTTTCACAAAGCTACTTTTTTTGGGTTTGGTGTTTCATGTCCTTGTCCCTTTAGGCCGAGACATGGAAACTTGCCCAGTTTGAAGGTCTGCATCCATCATTGCTTGGTTTCTATAAGATCCTTTTATCTCTTTGTGGACTCTTGACAACCACCTAGTTCACATAACACTTTTCTACTTGCTGTGTTATATTAAATGACATGTATACTGCATGATTCCACAAACACCATAATTTGTAACAGTGAAATATTAAAAATAAATATCAATTAGAAGAGTATAAAGTAATAACAGGACTGTACAATATTACACTATACATGATATATACAGTAGAATCCTACAAAAGTATAAAAATGAGTCATTACAGGTTGCTAAGAAAATGGCATTTCCCCTGCAATTTGAAGACCTGAATTCAGAGCTCTGTAACTTTCATATATTACATGTAGTATAATATGTTTGTATTCCCAGAAAAGACTATGAAAAAAAATTAGAAAGAATTTCTAAAGAAGTCATAGAAAGTAATAGAAAAACCAATAAATGATATAGTTGCTAAAATGTCCCAAGCAGTAAAACTTTTGGACAGCCTTCTTTCTTAGCATGATCCATACATGGAATTTTCCTTTGACTCTTCCTGATAAAGGTTCATTTAACTCATGATCCATTTATAATTGAGGGAAGGTTCAAGTCTGTAGCTGGTGTGACTATTGCAGAGTTGTGCTCATTGATTTTGGACTCCATGAAAGACGACTTATTAAAGGCACTGGGACATGAGAATGTCAGGAAACCAGTGAGGATTGCAAAACATGACTACGGGGAATATGCTCTTCCAATGTAAGAGAGCCAAGCGGGACACATTTACGTTATGTTATTTAAACGTGGAAAAATAGAGAAGGGTTTTTTAATGCTAGTTTTAGTATTTCTGACATGGGCAGCCCTGCTAGAGCCCTGTGAAAATCAAAGAGATGCACTTACCCTTCCTGGAGTTGAACCTGGGCAGATTCCTCAGTCACGAGAGCCTCATATTCCTCAGCAGCAAATCTGTCCCAGTCAGAGGGCTCAGGGCCATCATTTTCAACATCCTGATTAAAAGAAGGAATTAGAATAAAGGCATAAATTGGATATATTTATGGTATATTTATGGTACAAATATCATAAGTGTATATTGCTGAAAACCTATCTGAAAAGTATTCCAATACAGTAAAAGCAGGGCTAAGGCAATATTCCCACAGTAATCTGCCCCTGAAATTAGAAAATTACGTGTGCTAAGCAGCTTACATGTTTTTGGTCATGATTCTCTCTTTGAAAAAATTTAATTTGTGCATCATGTATATATTAGCATTTGCAGAAGTCAGAAGGGGTGGTGCAGTTAGACAGTTGTGAGTCACTGTGTGGGTGCTGGGAACTGAACCAGATCCTCTGCAAGAGCAGCCAGTGCTCCTAATCTCTGAAGCATCTCTCCAGTTCCATGATTCTTAAAAAGAAAAAGAAATGTGTGTTTTGTGTGTGTACATGCATGTGTGGAGACCAGATGGAGTCTGTTCTCTTTCCATTCAGGTTTTATTGATGGTCTAACAGATATTTGCTCATGACAAAGGAGCTTGTCTCTACTCTTATGTAGAATGACATTTAAAACTGATAACCATACACAGGAATAATTAATACTTGAAGAAGTGTTCCATTATTTGAAGCTGTCTGTTAATGGAGTTCTGTTATTACTTAGAAGGGTAAATCTATTTACCTCACTATCTTGGAAGTGCATAGCACAATTAAACCAAGGTCAGTGTAGCTGATATACTCTTTCAAAACTACTTTTTTGAAACTAATTTTTAAAGGTTTGCAACTGCCCACAGCTATCAATATAGCCCACTAGATAGCAAGGACTTAGAGGTGGAGATTACCTAAACTGCAAGATTGCTTGTGGGATGAGATGTGTTCTTAGTATTTACTAATTCATCTGGAGGCGAGGTCTTTGTATATATTCCTGGCTGTCCTGGAACTTGCTTGATAGATCAGGCTGGGCTTGAACTCAAATAATCCCTTTTCCTCTCCCCTCCCTCTGCTTTAGACTTTGTCTCTTTTCATATTTGATCAAGTATTTTAGGCATTATCTTTAAATACAGAGAGCCTATATACACAGACCATTTAACATGCAGCATATTGCCTTTGGTACTCAGCTCTGAGAGTTCAATTTCTATGTATACTGTTACCTTCTGGACTGCAAAAGGATCTCTTTGTTCATGGTCCAAGTATTTCTCCAGGTTAAAGAAGGTGTCATAGAAGATGTGAGCCATTCTACACCTCTTCAGATCTCGCAGAGTTATTCTGCCTGTGGAAAGACAAATATACCCTGTAAATTTCACTGGCAGCTCTTTTGACAAACAAACAAAAAAACCTCATTGATGTTGAAAATATATGTTCATTTATTATAAATCACAGTTTTCTAAAGTAATTTTTAACTTGTATATGCCAGTGGCTTTTAAGTATACTCATGATGTGAAACCATCAACACTGTGACATTATCACACCCTGCCCCTGCCCCCGCCCCAGCAAAGAACTGTAGTTTCTTTGAGAAATCCTCTCTACCTCCCCACACCCCTGAGTCACTAATCTATTTTTTTTCTTTATGGAAAGTTTTCCTTTTTTTTTTTTAAGATTTATTTATTACATATAAGTACACTGTAGCTGCCTTCAGACATACCAGAAGAGGGTATCAGATCTCATTACAGATGGTTGTGAACAACCATGTGGTTGTTGAGATTTGAACTCAGGACCTCTGGAAGAGCAGTCAGTGTTCTTAACCTCTGAGCCATCTCTCCAGCCCAAAAGGTCTATTTCTTACACAGTGTATTTGACATTAATAGTCAAAGAGAGAGAAACTAAATTCTTCTGTAGTTGGGAAGCCTGTAAAAGCAGCTCTGGAATGTGGAGTGTATCAGGACACTACAGAACTCAGTGTTCAGTCTGTTTAAGGATGAACAGTGTAAACGCTGTTCCACTGGCCTTACCATCACTAGCTGGCTTCACCAAGTCAAGCATCTGGCACAACAGATCATGGAACGGCAAGGGCTCAATGCCCATGGCTTCCATCCGTTCACACTGCTCTTCATAGAAGTACTCTAGCTCATACATGGAAAGGACACCATCTCCATCCACATCCATGCAGCGGAACCAGTACTCAATGCTAGGAGGAGAAAGGTGCTTGTTAGCATGGGCCTGGGAGAGCTTCTTTACAGTAAATCTACCCACATGCTGCAGATTATGCCTAATTTATAAAGTTCATTAGAGAAACAGTGGCTCAGCCACTAAAAGACAGGTTCATAACCGAAAATATAATAAAAAAAATCTATTGGGAGTCTCTTCTGTCTCTTGTTTTTAAATTTTAGAGCCAGTCATTTCCAAATGCCAGTTATTTTGCTTTTTATTTCCTATTTTCAGAGCAAATGCCCATATTTCTCTTCATTTTTCTGTTTCAAGAATTGCACATTGATTTTTACCAACAGGTATCTATTTTGGCCTTTATCACTTCCATTTACTTAATACAGTAAAATTGTTCATTATTTAGAGTTAATAACAGTATGTTTCTTTATCTCTCATTGGCTTTGCTTCCTGTGTCTTTAAATATAAATATAAATAAAATGCCACTAGTTGTTTAGATTCACATTAAATTACAGCAGGTATTTTAACAATCAAATTTTCTTAAAATATTCTTTGATTCCTTCTGACTTAATTTCCTATGGTTGGTTTGGTCTCTATGCTTGGTTCACAATTTCATCTTGAAGTTCCTTTTTCTATTATCTCTCTTGGCTCTCACATTTCTCCCATCCTTTGACAAGGCACATTATCTAGTAGTATCTTAAAAAGAGTTACAGCAGGTAATTCTGTCTGTCTGTCTGTCTCTCTCTGTGTGTGCGCATGTGTGCATGCATGTGGAGGGCAGAGATCAACACTGGTCATCTTCCTCAGTTGCTTCTTCATGTCTGAGACAGGGCCTTTCATTAGCCAAATAGCCTATGCTAGTTGACTGGTGAGCCCCAGGGATCCGTCTGTCTCACCTCCCTAGCACTGGGATTACACGTGTGTGCCACAACTGGCTTTTTGTCTTTATAAATATGAATGCCAAGGATCAAACTGAACCATCCATAATTTTTTTTGATCTTGCATTTTTTTTCCTTTTTTAAATTTTAATTTAAATGCACTCTTACTGTGTCATCTTAGATGGCCTTCAACTCTCGGGTCAGTGATCTAGTTCCTGAGTACTTGATATTCCTTGTGGCTCAGATCTCAAATATGTAAAGGTTCTTTTTTTCAACCTCTAATTTGGTAGCGTAGCTAATTCTAGAATTAAAGTTCAATATTGCTTTTTCTTCAGATTTTTTTTTGAAGGGGGCCTCACATTGTAGTTTCTAGATGTGATCTCCTAGGATTTTAACTTTTACATATATGAGTCCATTGGGCATACAAACTACTCTTAAGGGCAGGCTTCATGCCCATGACTAACACACAATCAACTCAATGGTAGTTTTGGAGTTTCTTTGTCTCATAATGCTTTGTCAGGGCTCCAACCCCCCCACTCCAACCTCTTACATGTCCTTTGTGTGTATTTTATGGCTTCTAGCTTTGTGTTTTTATGGGGATTGTCTGTGTGCAAATGTGTGTGTGCCTAAGTCTGTATTTTTTTTGGAGGGGCTCTTCTGTTTTTGTTTGTTTTGTACTATCCCAATTAGTTTGTTTTTATCTTATTTATTTTTAGATGCCTGTTTGTGTGGATTTGGATGGGAGGGGAGGAGGATCTGGAAGGAGTTGGGGGAGGAGAATCATAATCAGAATGCATTATATGAAAAAATTATTTTCAGTAAAAGAAAAAAAAGGGCATCCCAGCCAGAAGAACATATCCCATGGACAGACAACAGCTTTTGGCATAGCCCTTGTTCCAGATGTTCAGGATCCACATGAAGACCGAGCTGCACATCTGCTATAAATGTATGGGGAGGCCTCGGTCCTTTGGTTGTGGTTCAGACTTTGAGAGCTCCAGTGTCGAGGTTAGTTGACTCTGTTGGCCTTCCTGTGGAGTTCCTGTCTCCTTCAGGGCCCCCACAGTCTTGCTCCTACTCTTCCATGAGAGTCCCCAGCTCCATCCACTGTTTGGATGTGCTGTCTCCATCTGTCTTGAGTCAGCGGCTGGGTGGAACTTCTCAGAGGAAACACAACACTATTCTTTTTGTTTAGGATTGTTTTAGCCATCCGAATTTTAAAGGTGCCTTTTCTATTTCTGTGATAAAGCACACTGAAAATTTTATTTGGATTGTATTTTAATTTTGTAGATTCCTTTTGGCGGGATGGCCATATTATCTATTTGGGGAGTTGGCTTAGTTCTTTCTTTAGCCTACTTTTATCATGGAAGGTCATTTGTCATCAATTATGATAGATAGTTTTGCTGAGCACAGTAGTCTAGGTTTGCAGTTGTGGCCTTTCAGAACTTAAATACATCATTCAGAACCTCCTTGTTTATTGAGAAATTATTTGATATTCGGATGTGTCAGGAGCCATCTAGGATAGGCTAAGGCTAGCAGGTGGCCCATTGATTTTGCATGGTCTTCAGTGGGTGAGCTCAATGGCTAAATTCCAAAGAGACTTCATTGCAGTTGACATGCCTTTCCTTTCATTATTAAATTAATGTAATAATCCCTGGGCATTATTATCAGATTATTATTATTATTGATCAGACTTCTTGCATATCAACATAATGATAAACTTTCATGAATTAATGCTATTTAGATGAATTAATGATTCTATAGAATTCCTGATTTGATTTAATAAGTTTAGGAAGATAGTTTTAAGAGATGGTCTTAGCTGCTTTGCTAGAAAGATGTAATAAAGTTAGAATCAACAATAGAATGTGCTCACTTATAATAGTAAGTAAAGTCTGCCTAATAAGTAATATAATGAGCTTTCATAGTCACACTAAAAAGAGAAATTGACTTGGGACAAATTTGTGTTCAAGAAAAAGCATTGGGGTCCAAGGATGAAGCCATACCATAGGTGTGCATGATACTTAGGTAAGGCCATGTAAAAACTGTTGCTTTGAACTTATAATAAGCTTATAGAATGAAACACTGCTTTGAATTTAATATCAACATCCTTCTATAACTCCCTTTTTATGTAACATTTTATCTCTGAGGCAATTTTCTAAAGAACTTTTTGTCTAAGAAGATATAAAAAGGTCAGAGCAAAGAAATAAAATTGTTGATTGAATGGTTTGAATTGGGGAACTCTGCCTCATCCATTCATCCAATTGTGTATATCTTTTTGTACATGTGTATAGGTATATATGTATGTAAGCATGAATACTTGTGGAGTGTATAAGACTCAACCACTTTGGTGGTTGGACCCAAAAAAATGTGAATGTGTTAATGTGTAAATGAGCATGAATGATAATGTAAATGTGTGTATGAATGGATATGTGTCTGTGCATATCTGCCCATATAAGGCATTTAGTTCTTTTCCTTTCCTTCCTTTCTGGTTCACAAAGAGTTAACCAGCCAAGCTAGAGAGGCATCTGGCTGCCTGGACAGAGAAGGGAGTGACAGCAGTAAATTCTTTACTTAATTCCCCACTGCTATGCAACAGGTGTTAATTGCCCAAGCCAGTAGTTTTTACCCATAGAATAAGCAAGAAAGTTCTTAGGATTCTTTTTAGAAGTTATCAGCAAGCATTCAATACGGTCAAAGAGCTAGAAGGCCAGATACATCAGACTTTAAAGCTACCTCTATGTCCAATGCTGTGTTCTGCTTCAAACTATTCCAGGCCAGGCTGGCTACTGGCACTGATGGGCCTGCCTTTATATATGACGTAGTGTTTCTCCATTATGATACAGATTCTGTAGGGATACCCAGAAGATGCCCTTGAGGCTGGACTGCATGGCTATGCGAAAGTTTAAAATATCACAATTAAGGTTTAATCCAGTGTTGGGCACAGTAGATGGAGACCTCATCCAGCTAACTTAACTGGCAAACCTAGGTCCAAGTGACAGCCCCTATGTGAAAAACAAGTAGCTGGCTCCTGAGGCCCACCTCATGTTCACACACTTGTATCAGCATATATCTTTGTACCCACATGTACACATCAGAAATATTTACTTTCTTCATTCATGTTCTCTAATCTAAGATAAATTACAAATCACTGTATTTATAATGGCAGTTATTTTAA
The DNA here is from genome assembly GCF_963924665.1 of Micromys minutus. Lineage (NCBI taxonomy): Eukaryota > Metazoa > Chordata > Mammalia > Rodentia > Muridae > Micromys > Micromys minutus. The sequence continues at coordinate 32,470,691 of NC_137956.1, forward strand.
AATGTAGCTGTCCTAAAAATGGCTTATTTCCCATTTCAATTATTTATGAACATAATACTAAACATTTCAGTAACTTAAAATTTTAATTAACTTTGTGTTTGGATATTTGCCTGAATGTATGTCTATGTTATACTACATGTATGTCTATGTTCTACTACATGTGTGTCTGGTTTTACTGGAGCAGTGGTTCTGAATCTTCCTAATGCTGTGACCCCTTAATACAGTTCCTCACACTGTGGTGACCCCAGCCATAACACTATTTTGTTGCCATCTCACAACTATAATTTTGCTACTATTATGAAGTGTAATGTAACTATTTCATATGAAGGATCTCTGATATGTGAACCCAAGGGGGCCGTGATCTACAGGCTGAGAACCACGGCTCTAGAGGCTAGAAGTTACAGATGGTTGTGAGTTGCCTTGTGGGTGCTGGGAATCAAATCCCACTCATCTGGAGGAACAGCCAGTGCTCTTAACTGCGGAGCTATCTCTCCAGCCTTTTCAATAATTTTTGAATCCAAATCTACATCAAAGAATGCCTAAGTGTGTATAGGACATTATTTTACAGGCAAGAGGTCCTTTTCAGAGGGACCTAGGTCTTTGGCCTAATCAGGAGACAGTAGTGGAAAGAAATATGTAAATTCAAATTACAAATTAAGGCATATTTGAGAGTGCCAAGGAAGGGGTGTGAAAATTTCAACTGGGAGCATGAAGTTATACCCTTACATACTAGTCAGTCTGCTGACGCTTCTTTGGCATGTTTACATGTATGTGTGTAGGTGAAAGTGCACACTTGCATAAGCATATAGATGGCGCAAGTTGATGTTAGGTGTCTTTTCCAAGTGCTCTCCACTTTATTTATTGAGGGAGAGTCTCTTGTTAAATGCATTTCACTGATTCCGCTAGTCTAGCTAGCCAGACTATTGCGCTAAGGATACTCTGTGTCTCCTGGACATTAGAATTATAAGTGGGATCCTCAGGCCTTGGCTCTATATAAGTGCTGGAGATCCCAACTCTGGTCCTCTAGCTGGCATGGAATGGCTTTATCCACTGAGCCATTCTTCTAGTCCCACAATCTGCTTTTCCTTCCTTCTTCAATTTACTGCAGAACTAGTGAAGATTATAGAAGAACTAAAATTTGCAGAATTTATTCCACATTTAATATAAATTTTATTTCTTACTTCCAGGAGGAGCAGGCTTCACTTTATATGTTCAGCAGCCTTTTACTTTCTACCCTATGACCATGGGTTCTGTGCCTCTCCTTTCCAAGACTGAGCTCCTCTAGGACAGAGACAGCCTGACATGTCTTCCTGTGCCTAGACTGGGTCACTGGACAAGTACATACCATGTTTAGACTAGGTCAGTTTATAAGCACACACCATGTTCTTTCCAAGCTTTGTGCATCTTTACATGTTGACAACCAAACCTTACCTGGTCGGGTTCCGTTTGTCTTCCTCAGAAATCAAAAACCAAACAAAGTCTGCATAGCTCATTCTTCCCTCTTTCTGTACAGTTTTTCCTCTGAAGAAAACACATGGTTATAAAATTTCCTGAGCAATTTAGAAATAAAGTAACTCCACTTTTTAGAATTTTACTTAAAAAAAAAAACAGAAGAAGAAAATGATAAGAGTTTTCATAAGGCTGGATAGTTTAGAAAGTGCGACCTTTGAGGCCTATCTCATTTTTAAGGGCCTACAAGGTGAAACTAGAAGACATTTGCCTAAATTAAGAAAAAAAAAAAAAAAAAAACCCTGTTGCTTTTATGGTGTTAGAGTTTGACCTCCCACTGAGTGCTTTCTTTTACTTTTAATTTATTATTTTGCTAATTTTTGTGAGACAGGGTCTCACTATGTAGCCTTTGTTAGCTGGAACTTACTATACAGACCAGGCTGACCCTGAATTCACAGATCCACCTGTCTCTATCTCCCAAGTGCTGGGATTAAAGGCATGTGCCACCATGCCCAGCTTACTTTTAGTTAAGTGTTTGGGGATTACAGGTCCATGTACTAGGTCAGGCTCTGGTTTCCCATTTGATAAGATATTGTTATTCAGGACTAATATTTGTTCTTTTTTTTTTTTTTTTTGAGGTAGGGTTTCTCTGAGTAGTTCTGACTGTCTTGGAATTCTCTCTGTAGAGCAGGTTGGCTTGAGCTCACAGAAATCTGCCTGCTTCTACCTCTTTAGTGCTGACTGAAGGCATGTACCACTAGCATGTAGCCACATTGGATTAATATTAAGGAATTACTATCTTTTATTAAGCCACAACTGTATAGTTTTTAGATATAATATGACTTAGTAGCCCTGCCAAATTATGCAGAAAGCTTTGCTAAATTGAGATTACTGTAATAGTATCGTTCATTTTGAAACTCAAGTTGTTTTATTTCATTTTTCTATTAAATGTTTTTGCTAGCCCACTAAATAAAATTAAAAATTTAAATTTTCATACCTTGTTACTGCTCCAGAAAATATTCTTTCAATAATTCTATTTGATGAAGCTAAATATAAATAAGAATTACAGTTAGTTAGAAATATTCCTAAACAATTTGTTTTCATTTCCCCTCAATTAGTACTTCTCATATGCGTATGTGTGTGGAGCTGCCCTGGGTCGTGGGTAAACTACCACTGGGGAAATACTTACAGGAAAGTGAGAATCTCCTCTGTCAGGGTGGGACCTTGGGCTTCCTACCTCCGTTTGTGCAGTAATTTTGTTTGCCAAGATCCCAAATTCTTTCTTACACATAATTTATACTTTTTAGAAGACTGAGGTAGGTTTAAGCTATCAACCACTGATTTAAAAAAAAAATCAGGCAAATGAATGTACCTGACATCTGTTTAGGTATTTATATAGTTGAGTTCTAAGTTAATTCTGAACATCCTGACAACTAAGACAAAAATACACAAAATATGTATTGATTTTGTTGTCTAATGAAACAAGACAAAGTTTCTTCTAAAATAAGACAAATTTTATCCTAATATTAAATTAAAGGGACACTGATTGCTTCGTTTTATATTGTTACAGGAACTGCACAAAGTAAAATGGAGAATGCTTCCAAGCAGCTTTAGAGAAGACTCTAAGACATAAACACACTTTTCTCATATCCCATTCAATAACAGTCTAAGATACAACATTCAAAAGAAACCCCATCACTGAATGTTTGTTGTTGCTATTGGTTCTACTGGGGAACTGAACATGCTAGGCAGTTAACCTACTACTGAGCTACATCCCTGGTAACAATCTTTAAATAGTATGTTGGTTTTTTATGACAGACCTTAGAAAATATATAGCAGTATACCTTTACTAATTCAAAATAGCTAAAAGGAGGGGGTGGGGAGGGGGATCAGGAGGAAGGGAAAGAAATAAGAGGAGAGAGGAGAGAAGGGATCTCTAGACCTGTTATCTAACAAGTACCCCAAGAAATGGACTGCATACTAAAATTTCAGGACTACCAATAGAGGACTGCAGCTCCCAGTGTCTATTATTCTGCTAAGAGTTAGGTACAGTCAACATAAAGCCAAGTCAATTTGGTTAGGAAAATTAGAAATGCACCAAGAAAATGTGTCAAGATAGCCATGCCTAACCACATATGTAGTCTCTGTACTTTGTTGATTTTTGATTTATTGAATAAATATTTTGTACTACAGAGAAAAGTACATAGAAAACAGCAAAAATATTAAATTCTAATGATACATCTTTTAAGCCAATTTAATTTTATTTTCTGTGTATGAGTGCTTTGCCTGCATGTATGTACATGCATCACATGTGTGTCTGTTGCCCATACAGGCCAAAAGAGGGCACCATGTCCTTTGGCACTAGAGTTACAGACATTTGTGAAGTGCTACATAGGTGGTGGGAAGGGAGCCTGTGTCTTAAGTGCTGAGCCAGCACATTTGCCCCTTCATGTCTTTTAAAAAGGTTGTTTTAGCTTTGGAAGGTTTAAACTAAAGAGTGGTCTGAAGCTGAGTTAGGTGAGTGGACAAGAATGTAGATAGATTTTCAGTGTCCCCTCCATCGTGTCATTAACATTGATTTAGTTTGTAAATACAATATTAGAAACGATGGCAGTAAGAACAGGAGGGAGGCTTTAGAGCAATAGACTGTACTCTAGAAGCTGGCTCACAAACATGGTTAACAGGGAAATGCATAGCTAATACAGCTGATCTGAGACACTTATGAATGTGGTAATCTGTGCTATTTTGATGATAGAAAGATTATGACTACCTGAAGGATGAAGGCAATAGTATTGATATGTTTATCAAATAAGTAGCTTGAGTATTTGCTCATAATTCCTGTTTGGTACCAAAGAATTTAAGAAAGAACCTTTTTGGTTTCCCTACCTTACCTCCATTGACAGGGTCTACATTGCCCAGGGTGTGTTCCAAATACTGGTTTACAGAAATCCTCCTGCCTCAGCTTCTTCAGGATCTGAGACTATAGGCCTGGGCTACTGTGTTTGGCTCAAAACCACACCAGACCAGACCAGACTAGACCAGACTATTCCAGAACAAACCAAACCAAATCTTAAGTTTCTTAAATGTGCAAAGCGCTATGAAACTTGATGATCAGATAAAACTGGCTATATATGGTGGAATGCAGCTTAATGGTAGAGCTTTTCTTAAGCACATATGAGGCCCTGGGCTTAAAATACCCAGTACTGTAAAAAATCAATCATTCATTAAGTGGGGCTTGTCACATTCCATATTCGAAATGACAGAAACAAAATTTAGCACACTAAAGATTTGTCTCTAAAATAACAAAGCCTGATTCAAAAATTGCTCAGAAGACATTTAAAGATAGAATAAGGATAATCTTATGAGAGAAGAATGAATCAATATACCTTGGTACTTAGTAGAAAATATTACATAGGGGGTTGCAAGATGGCTCAGCAGTTTAGAGCACTGACTGTTCTTCCAGAGGTCCTGAGTTCAATTCCCAGCAACCACATGGTGGCTCACAACCATCTGTAATGTGATCTGCTGCCCTATTCTGGTGTGTCTGAAGACAGCTAAAGTGTACTCAAAAAGATTATATAATAACATAAATGTTATATAAACAAAGATTGAGCTTTTAAGAAAAAGAATATTAAATATCAGGGACCAACAAGAGTCAGGGCAGCTTAGTTTACATACTGAGTTCCAGGCCAGCCATGGGAACGTAGAAGGGGGTCAGGAGAAGTTCATTTTTAGCATTGATAGAAATATTAAGTGAGAAAGTTTTCAAATGGACTTGCATCTAATTATCAGCTTAATGATACATACTACTACAAAGACTTCCAGCTTTCGAAACTGTGGTTACTTACCGCCAAACTCCTTTGGTCTCTAAGTTTAAAAAATGATCTTTGGCTATGCATGGTGGCTCACACCTTTCACCCTGACACTGGAGAGGCACAGGCAGGCAGTTCTCTATGAGTTTGAGGCCAGCCTAGTCTACAGAGTAAAAAAAAAAATACCTTTGTACATTCCCATTTAAAAATGATTGGCCCTATAAAGAAACTTAAGGAATTTAAGAAAGGGAATTTCTCATAGCAAGGAGAGACAATTTATATAACTTTAAAAATAGGTTTACTTTAACATCAATAGAACCACTCACCCTGGTCATTGTATCGAGAGAGATCAGCTTGGCTGATGTACAGGTCATGATCACCATCTAGTTCCCAGAATTTACAGTAAATGACATAGAAATGTTCATAAGAGAAGTAATCTGTGATTTGGTTTATATCTTCTTCTTCCTCCAAAAGGGCCAGAGTCTGAAACGGTATGAATAAAATAATTAAATTTTAAATGATATTCAATTAGCTTTGACCATTATAGTCTTGAAAATTTCTGTTCATTAACTTAAAATTTTTATTTTGGGACAAACCAGGAATTGTTTGTGTGTGTCCGTGTGTGTGTCCATGTGTCCGTGTGTCCGTGTGTGTGTATGTGAGTCTGTGTGTGTGTGTGTGTGTGTGTGTGTGTGTGTATTTATGTTTGTGTGGTCTGAGACAGGTTTTTCTGGGTAGCTCTGGCTCTCCTGGAACTTGCTTTGTAGACCAAGCTAGCCTCAAATTCAGAGATTCACCTACCTATGCCTCCTGAGTGCTAGGATTAAAGGCATGCACTACCACTGCCTGGCCAAAAGAGTAACTTTTTAATAAACAGTTTTATAATAAACAGCCCTCTACTATTCATGTTCATAAACTAAGAGTCTTTACTTTTTCAAAATTATATGAGCAATATTAAGAAGAATGGGAAGATGCATATAATGTCTGGAATAAGCTTTATTCATGTATACAATTGTAGGTATATATAGTGGCCCGAAGCAGAGGGCAGTGGACAGAGCTAAGGGCTCTGAGCTATTCTCTGAGTTTGTACCTCCAGTGGAGACTCCAGGAATATCATTTAAATGGGTAGAAAAATTAAAACATTTTAATAAATGAAAAACTTTAAGAAAACTTAATAGAAAAACATCAAGAATAAATATAAATGGGCTAAATCTCCTTTTTTTAAAATAAAAGATTTATTCATTATATAAGTACACTGTAGCTGTCCTCAGACACACCAGAAGAGGGCATCAGATCCCATTTCAGATGGTTGTGAGCCACCATGTGGTTGCTGGGAATTGAACTCAGGACCTCTGGAAGAGCAGTCAGTGCTCTTAACCGCTGAGTCATCTCTCCAGCCCTGGGCTAAACCTCCTTATTAAAATATTTTTGATCATATAAAAATCCCTCAAAACAAATATATATTTTCCATAAGAGATATGTCTAATGGGGCTGGCGAGACTGCTCAACAGTAAAGGTGTTTGCTACTAAGCATAATGAATTGAGTTTGATACCAGGGTCCATCTGTGGAAGGAAAGAACAGACTCCTAATCTTTACTTTTGACCTTTACCTGATCACACATATCACACACAAATGTAGTAAAAAAAATTTAAAAAGAATAATGTCCAAAATAAAGAAGGCCCATAAAAGACAAGTGTACATAAAAAGAAAAACAGCTAACAATATTAAGTGGAAATAAAGTAGAATGAGAGGCAGAAAACACAACAGACAAAGAGCACTCACTATCTTGTGATATAAATGTATTGCTCTGATTGTGGTGCTTGAATAGTGCCATGGAAGTGGCACCATTAGGAGGTGTGGCCTTCTTGGAGGAAGTGTCACTGTGTAGGCGGGCTTTGAGGGCTCTGAGTATTCAAACTCCACCCAGGGCAGAAAAGACCCTCCTCCTGGCTGCCTGCAGAAGATAGTATTCTTCAGCTAATTCTCCAGCACCATGTCTGCCTGGATGCTGCCATGCTTCCCACCATGATGATAATGCACCGAACCTCTGAAACTGTAAGCCAGCCCCAATTAATACCGTCCTTTGTAAGAGTTGCCTTGGTCATCGTGTTTTTACAGCAATGCAACCCAAATTAAGACACCAATAAATTATTTTTTAAAAGGTTTACAATAGGAAGTGATTTTGTATCGCTTCTCGGCCTTTTGGCTAAGATCAAGTGTAGGAAGTGATTTTGTAAATTGAAAAAATTCATTAAATTATATAAGCTGTTTAATGGAATATTATGAAGTAAGCAAACTAAGTTATGGTCTCCATATCACAAGGAAAACATGGTGTAAGTATACATCAGCTCCTGCTGTTGGTTGTCACCCTGCTCTGCTTGGGTCCCTAACAGCAATAGCATGAAGAAAGGACGGACAAACAGGCACACATACAGGAAAGCTGGGATCTGGTGGGATCTCTGGCACTACCCTGGAACCTCAGTTTGTTTATCAGGTACAGCACGGGGTGGTGGTAGGGGTTTAGGATAGTCTCTAGGTCAGCCATACCAGGCTATAAACATCCCAGAGGAGAAAGTCACAGTTGCTAGCTCTTACACACAGATGAATCATCCATGTTTACACATACTTGGACTCAAGAAAAGCTTTGCCATTTCTCTTGAACCTAGCCCATATGGCAGTTTCCCATGGGCCATCTGCTTTGGGAGTCCTCCACAGGCTCTGCCCACTGTCCTAACACCCATCCACTCAGGACTCACTCAAGGGCTTCCTCTGCTCCCAAGTTAGCGAATATGTAAAAGAAAGGATGAACTTGGTTTTTAAGGCTTAATTTAACAGCATCTATTAAAGTATCATTTGATCCAGGATTTTTTTTTCCTTTAGTAGTCTATTCTAGAGAAATTGTTATTCATATACTCAGAAGAGTAAGGTTCAAGGATCCATCATTGTAATAGAAAAAAATATAAAAGTGCCCTAAGCCTCAATATAACCAATATGACCAATTCCAGCATAGCCATACAATCAATCATGCAGAACAGATGGACAGAAATAGAAGGAATCCTAAGACATTTTTAAGAGAAAAGAAAACCCAACTAAATTTATAAAGTAGTATGTATCCTCCCACATGCTGAAAGGCACTTGCTGCCAATCCTGATTCCCTGAATTTGATCTGTAAGGCCATATGGTGGGGGAGAACCAGCTCTGGCAACCTGCTTTGACAGGAGCACTTGTATGCTACTCCCACTCGAAACGAATGGATGGATGGATGAAAACATCCCTCTATATAGCATCCCTACAAAACAAAACAATGCACTATGTATATCAATAAGACTACAGGGGTTGGAGAGATGGTTCAGTGGTTAAGTACACTGGTTACTTTTTCAGAGAACCCAGGTTCATTTCCAGCAACCACATGATGGTTCACAACCCCCTGTAATTCGAGTCCCAGGGGACTTGACACCCTCTTATGGCTTCTGAGTGCACCAAGCACACATGCAGTGCACATATGTACTTGCAGACAAATTCTTATATACATAGATAAATGAATAAAATTTAAAATAAGAATATAGATGTATGAGTTCTCTCTATGGGAAAGTGCATAAAATGTGATTTTATGCATAACAGTGATTTTTTTTCCCCCTCCCAAGACAGGGTTTCTCTGTGTTTAGTCCCGGCTATCTTGGAAATCACTCTGTAGACCACACTGGCCTCGAACTCATAGATCTGTATTCCTCTGCCTCCTGAGTGCTGAGATTAAAGGTGTGTGTTACCGTCACCCGTATAAACAATGATTTTTGATTATTCTTTTTACTCTAAGTAGTTTCATAGAACTAGAATATTTTGAGCATTTGTTCATGGACTAAGGAGATGGGTAAGAAGAAAAGAGGAGGGGAAAATAAATCACGCTGTAGAAAGAGAGCATTTGAATTCTGCTGTCAGTTCTTCAGCCTGCTAGCTGTGTGCTTCTGTGCAAGTTACTCAACAATACCAGAGTCTCAAACTATATAATTACAAAAAGTCTTTATTAAAATAATAAAGACTTAGGGGCTACATTGAAGGCTCAGGGAACAATCACACATACAGTTCATATACATATATGCATTGAAATGAGAAATTATAATTTTTGTGTTATTAAGGAAATTATTGTCTTCTTAACCCATTTTAAAAATACCTACTGAGAGTCTAGGTAGGCATCAGATGTTCAATAACTATAAACAATGACTGTGGTGATGACTGTTCATTTTAGAGTAGTGGCTCCTAGTCTTCCTAATGCTGCAGTCCCTTAATACAGTTCCTCATGTTGTGGTGACTCTCAAAAATTACTTTCATTGCTACTTGATAACTAAATTTTGCTACTGTTATGAATTGTAAGGTCGGTATCTGATATACAGGATATCTGATAGGCAGTGTCTGATATGTAAATGGGTTGTCTGATACCCCAAAGGAGTTGTAACCCACAGGCTGAGACTCTGTTATAGAGTAATAAAATCTTTGTTTATCTATTATGGATTGTTAATTTGCCAGGTCTTCAATACCGTGTCTATCTCACATGAAGATAAAGATAGGGACATACAGAGCAATAAGGTACTGTTGTTAGTAGAAGCTTCATTTAGCACAATCCATTTAAAACACTTTTTTTTCTTTCGAGTGTGACTCATTCTATTTTCTTTAATATATTACCTTGGTAAAAGGCTCCCACTAGTGTTCAATATTTTTTTTGATAACTGAATAAAATATCCCTAGCAAGGTAAAGTCATTACTGAAAGAATCAAGTCTATATACTTTCATTTCTTTGGCAAGCCTACTTTCCAACCTAGTTAGTATCATGGGAGCCACTGGCCACTTCCACTAGTTGGAAGTTCTTGAACATGAGGAATATTTTCTGCTTCTGACTTTGGCTTGTGCTGTTGCTGCTTCCTGGAAACCCCTTCCTATTGATATTTTATCTTGATAAACTCCTGATACTCTTCACAATGAAAAGCATTCATTTCTCCTTCTGAGGCTTCTTCACCTTTTATGTACATCTGTCAATTCAGGTGTAGATGTGCATTTCTGTTTTTGTTTCACAGTGTATACCTTCAGGCAGAAATCCCATATTATTTTTATTTTGACAGCCTCTCCCCCACATGGGTAATTGATAAATGCTTACAGCCTGGAAGAAGTGATACTTAAAGCTTTGCAATAGAGTAAGAAAAAAAATTAAGTAAAATTACTAAATTGGTCCTTATATATCTTTATATGAAAGACATACTTGCAAAAAGTTGCTTTTCCTTATCTCTGTCGAAGTAATTTTTCCACTCCAAGATCTGTTGACTGTGTAGAATATTCTCTGAACAACCTGGTTTCAAAAATAAAACAAAACCAATTAAAAGACAAGCTCAGATCTCTAATACCCTACTGAAGGCCAGATTATGAATATCTGTAGAACGAATTTAAGCAACAACTTTTGATGTCAATTACAAATTTAAATAAAAAATAAACTATGTATTTTAACCCTACATATATAGTATAAATTTGCCTCTGTAAGAGAAAAAAAATTCCTTTCATGTTTTCTTTATAGATCTATATTGCACTAAACCAAGAAACTTAAAAGAATTAATACCAAGTAAGCCATTTAAAGAGAGACCCATAACTCCATGTGCCCTAGAGAAATTAGAGACTTCTAACTGGGGGTGGCAGTGGGGAGAGGAAGAAGTCCAGGGCCAGACTGATTCAGCATAGAATTCTGCCAGACCTTCAAAGAAGAATTAATAGCAACATTCCTCAAATTATTCTGCAAAGTAGACACTGGGGGAATATTTTACAATTTTTTTATTAAAGCCACTATTATCCTGATACCTAAGCCATAGAAAGAGCCAAAAGAATTCTATAGATCAATAACCCTCATGAATGTTGATAAAGAGATTCTAAATAAAATACTTGCAATTTAAATCCAAGAACACACCAAGAATATTTTCCATCATGATCAAGTTGGCTTCATTCCAGAGATACAGAGATGATTCAACATATGTAAATCAGTAAACATAATCCACCAGATAGACTTAAAGATAAAAACTACATAATCATCTCATTAGATGCAGAAAAGAAATGCAACATCCCTTCATGATAAAAGTCGTGGAGAGACTAGGAATACAAGGGACGTATGTAATAAAGACAACACTACAGCCAATGTCAATCTAAAAGAAACTCAAATACTTTCTACTACAACCAAGGGCAAGACAAGGATATTTACTCTTTTCAGACTTATTCAATATAGTACTTAGCTAGAACAAAAAGACAGCTAAATGAAGGGACTGCAAAAGGAAAGGAAGAAATCTTTATTTGTAGATGATATATGTATAAAAGATCCTCAAAATCCCACCAGGAAACTTCTATAGCTCATAAACATTTCCAGCAAAGTATCAGGATACAAAACTGATACACACACACACACACACACACACACACACACACACACACACACAAATCAGTAGCCTTTCTATATACAAATGACAGTTTGAGAGAGATCAACTATCTGTTACAATAGCCTAAAATTTGTTGGGTATAACTCTAATTAAGCAGTAATAAAAACCTTAAGCCATTGACAAAATACACTGAAGAGATCAGAAGATGGAAAAAAATTCTCCCATGCTCATAGATTGGTAGGATTATTATTGAAAAGTGATCATCTTATCAAAAGCATTCTGCAAATTCAATCCCCGTCAAAATTCCAACAAAATTCTTCACAGAAATTTATTTAAATTTCCTATGGAAAGAGTAAAAATGCAGGATAGCTAGAACAATTCTGAGTAATAAAAAACTTCTGGAGGTATACGCCATCTCAGATTTCAGTTTATCCTACAGAGCTCTAGTGATAAACACAGCATGCTATTGTCATAAAAACAGACATGCTGATCAATGGAATTGAAGATACAGACACTTTTGTACATCTGACTTTGACAAAAAGGCAAAAAATACACACTGGAAAAATAAGACATCTTCAACAACTGGTGTTGGATAAACTGGATGTTGCATGTAGAATACATCAGATCCATATTTATCACTCTGTATAAAACTTGAGTTAAAGATCAAGGACCTAAACACGAGAGCAGATATCCTGAATCTGGTAAAATGAAACTGGGGAATATACTTGCACTAGTTATCACACGGAAGGGCTTTCTTAATAAGACAGTGATAGCACAGGTACTGAGACCAGAAATAATAAAAGGGACCTCATGAAGTTGAAAAGCTTGTGTATGGCAAAGGGCATTGTCATTTGGGGAAGCAGCAGCCTACAAAGTGGGGCAAGATCCTTACCAATTATACATCTGATAGAGGATCAATATCTAAAATAAAAAAATCAAAATTACAGAGCAACAAGAAACAACCCAAATGAAAAATGTGGTACAGAATTAAGCAGAGCATTCTCAAAAGAGGAAACACATTGCTGAGAAACATTTAATGATGTATTCAACATTTTCAGTCATCAGAGTAATACAAATTAAAACTGCTTTGAGATTTCATCTTACCATAGTCAGAATGGCCAAGATCAATGAAACATGACAACACATGCTGGCAGGGATGTGAGGAAAGGAAACATCCATCCATCCATTGCTGGTGGGAATGCAAGCTAGTAAAGCCACCTTGGAAATCAGTGTATCAGTTTCTCAGGAAGCTGGGATCATTCTACCTCAAGATCCAGCTATACTAGGCTTGGGCATTTACCCAAAAGGACTCTACATCCCACTACAGAGACTTGCTCATCTATGTTCATTTTTTTTTCTAGTCATCCAGAAATTGAAAACAGGAAACATGCTCATCAACTGATGAGTGAGTAATGGAAATGTGGAGTATTTACACAATAGAATACTACTTAGCTGTTAAGACAATTAAATTATGAAATTATCATATAAATTAATGGAGTTAGAAAAAAAATGATTCTGAGTGAGGTAACTCAGATCCAAAGAGACAAATATTGTATGTTTTCTCTTATATGTGGATGTTAGCTTTTAAGCCTTCAATATGTGTGCTACAATCTGAAAAAGTTAAACACTTGTTCTTTGTTTGACAAAGGAGCTAAAACCATTCAGTGGAAAAAAGATAGCATTTTTAACAAATGGTGCTGGTTCAACTGGAGGTCAGCATGTAGAAGAATGCAAATTGATCCATTTACCTTGTACAAATCTCAAGTCCAAGTGGATCAAAGATCTCCACATAAAACCAGTACATTGAAACTAACAGAAGAGAAAGTGGGGAAGAGCTTCAGACACATAGGCACAGGGTAAAATTTCCTGAACAGAAGAACACTGGTGACATTTGCTCAAGATCAAGAATTGACAAATGGGATCTCATAAAATTACAAAGCTTCTGTAAGGCAAAGGGCACTGTTAATCAGACAAAATGGCAATCAAGAGATTGGGAAAGGATCTTTACCAAATCTACATCTGATAGAGGACGAATATCCAATATATACAAAGAACTCAAGCAGTTAGACCTAAGAGAATCAAATAACCCTATCAAAAATGGGGTACAGAGCTAAACAAAGAATTCTCAACTGAAGAATATCAAATGGCTGAGAGGCACTTTTCACCATCCTTAGTCATCAGGAAAATGCAAATCAAAACAACCCTGAGATTCCACCTAACACCAGTCAGAATGGCTAAGATCAGAAACTCAGGTGACAGCAGATACTGGTGAGGATGTGGAGAAAAAACAACACTCCTCCATTGTTGGTGGGATTGCAAGTTAGTACAACCACTCTGGAAATCAGTCTGGCAGTTCCTCAGAAAATTGGACATAATACTATCTGAGGCCCCAGCTATACCACTCTTGGGTATATACCCAAAAGATGCTCCAAAATATATCAAGGACACATGCTCCATTATGTTTATAGCAGCCTTATTTATAATAACTAAAAGCTGGAAAGAACCAAGATGTCCTTTCAACAGAGGAATGGATACAGAAATGTGGTATATTTACACAATGGAGTACTACTCAGTTATTAAAAACAATGACTTCATGAAATTTTAGGCAAATGGATGGAACTAGAAAATACCATTTTGAGTGAGGTAACCCTATCACAAAAGAACACCCATGGTATGCATTCACTGATAAGTGGATATTAGACCCAAAGCTTGGAATACCCAAGATACAATCTACAGACCACATAAAGCTGAAGAAGTTGGAAGACCAAAGAGTGGATGCTTCAGACCTTCTTAGAAGGGGGAACAAAATATTTATAGGAGGAAATACAGAGACAAAGTGTGGAGCAGAGACTGAAGAAAAGGCCATCCAGAGACAGCCCCACGTGGGGATCCATCCCGTATACAGTCACCAAACCCAGACAATATTGTGGATGCCAAAAAGTGCATGCTGACAGGAGCCTGATATAGCTGTCTCCTGAGAGGCTCTGTGAAAGCCTGAAAAAGAGTCAGATGCTCTCAACCACTCATGGACTGAAACAGGGTCTGAAGGAGCTGAAGGGGTTTTCAACCCCACAGGAAGAACAATATTAACTAACCAGACCCCCCAGAGCTCCCAGAGACTAAACCACCAACCAAAGAGTACACATGGAGGGACCCATGGCTCCAGCCACATATGTAGCAGAGGATGACTTTATCAGGCATCAATGAAAGGAGAAGCCCTTGGCCCTGTGAAGGCTCAATACCCCAGTGTAGGGGAGTTCAGGGTGGGGAGATGAGAGGGAGTGGGTGGGTGGGGGAGAACACTCTCATAGAGGCAGGGGGAGGGGGGAAGGGATAGGGGGATTCCAGAGGGGAAACTGGGAAAGGGGATAACATTTGAAATATAAGTAAAGAATATATCTAATAAAAAAAGAAAAAAGAAGAAAAGTACAGAGTAAAGACTAGCAGGGAGAAAAGGTTCTCCAAAGGAAGGAGAAATAAATATATTGGTATGGAGAGACAAAGGAGAAACTAGAAATAAAAGGATTAAATAGGAAGAAGGATGGAAAAGAAGGGCAAAGGAGGGAATATATGGAGGCACAACTAGCACTAAAGGATATTTAAAAACTATATGGAAATCTATACTGTAGAAATATTCTAAAATATATTCATATATGAAATCTAAGTAATGGGACACAATGCCCTGACTCGACATCTTATGTTACCAAGTTAAATAAACCTCCAGTGCCAGAACTGAGTTACATTTTGTTGAGTCTTTGGCCCTGTGGAAATCTCCAAATATCACAGGATATTATCAAGGCTATCAGTTATTCCATACAGCCTCTATTGCTGATGACAATACTTACGTATGTCATCAAACACAGACAACTAAAGCTGGTGTTAACTAGAAGTTGCACTCCTCCTGACTAGAATTCATGGTATTGGAATGTACTCTGCATGCAACTAGAGAACAGTCATCAGTATTTTCTAGCTACAAAACCTGGTCACCCTTAACAGTAGCTTGCTTGCAAGATATACTAGTATAATAAAGGCACAAATATTATAGGAGTAACCGATTACTATTTTTTAAATTGCACAAAAGTCCCATGGGATGAAACTCATACCTAACACTGCACACACATGCCCTGGCACAAGTTTGAAGGTCAGAGGATAACTTTTGGGATTTGGTTATTACCATCTAATTAGTCCAGATATTAAACTAAGGCTTGGTGGTAGCTGCCTGTAATGGCTGAACTTTCTTTCTGGCCCTCAAAGTCAGTATCAATATATATGTAAAATTTTCCTTGTTCAGTAGCACTAGAGTTTTGTATAAATTTAATTCTTGGTTTATAATATGAACTTAATTTAAAGTATGTATATTACTTATGGAAGAAAAATATTATAAAGCTTTGATCTGCATTAGTTTTTTCTCCTGTCAAAAAAAACTAAGTGTGTTTATGTGTAGATATGGATATATGCATCTATATGTAAGTGTGTGCCCATGGAGTTCAGACGAGGACATTGGATTCCCTTGGAGCTGGAGTTACAGGTGGTTGTGAGCTGCTCACGTGGGTCTTGGAACCAAACTCTGGTCCTTTGGAAAAGTAATACATGCTCTTAACTATGGAGCTATTTTTCCAGTGCCCCCCCCCCCCCCGCCACCTTTTGGCAGAATTAAAAATTATTAGGAACCAAGTTTGGTTCTCAGCAGTCACAAGATGGCTCACAACCATCTGATCCAGGGATCTGATGTCCTCTCTGACCTCTGTGACACCAGGCATGTGTGTGACACATATACATACATGTAGGCAAAACACACACACACACACACACACACATACATAAAACCCAATGAGTCTGTTAGGTGTGTTCTGTTGTAAGTCTTTGCTAAGCTGCTTTGTTAGTAGTGTAAAATAATAAACACACTTGTCTCTTCCATCCTGTTCTGAGACCCAGCTTCCTAGAATATTTATTGTTTCTCCTTTACTGAAGTATGGCTACCATCTAGTGGCGAAAGCATGTAGCAGCTGGCTCTCCATTTTGCTTGCTATTTCAACAATGTTGTCACAATTTTTTGAAAAACAAAAAAAAAAAAAAAATAGCAAGAATCATTGTTTACTATTAGTGAGAATCAAAAAAAACCAAAACAAAACAAAAAAATTGACAATCTTACACTAATGCCTCTGGTTAAGTTGACAGACAAGTTGAATCCTGTCAGTCCCCTTCTTTGTATATATGAAGACGGAAACTAATTCACAATACAGGCTGCCAGGAAAGGAATGTTTGGCTCCATTACATACTATTCTTGAAAGTAGATGAAATACAGAGAGGAATTAAAGAATTCTAACTGCAGAAGATGAGTACAGATAAACAGTCAAGCAATGGAAGCCTGGCTCTTCTACCTGGAAAAGCACATCGAGTGGACCAGTTCATTCTTTGACTGCTAGAGCTCTGAAATTTCTTCATGGTCTTTCTAAATAATTTGGACAACTATACAGTGTTTCTAAAAAGGGGATTTATTTCTATCTCTAGAGAAACGGGCAACAAGTTTAAAAGTTCTCTGTGGCGAGAAGTAGCTACTGCACAGCTTAGTATTTTAGCTGATAGATCCAGGCCAAGCAAGACACTGGGCACACCACTGAGACACCGTCTGTGTGAGCCTCAGAATAACTTCACTGCTGGTGCAGTGCCACCAGAACTCTTTGAAGGCTCATTGCTCACTTTAAAAACTTAAATGGGCCACCTCCTTTTTCAAGGGATGGCATATGTTGACATACTTAAGCAGAACATTTATTCAGTAACAATCTCTTGGCCCAACATGTAAAACTGTAATTCTCAAAGGCTATAATTTGTTGGTATTCATACTTTTACTTTCATTTACTGTCAAAATGGCTTATTTTTTCACTAGGTAACTTTTCCAGGAAACAAGGAATGGGCTGTACTTTCTTACCTAGCTAATATTCCTTTTAGTCTTAAAAGCATGGATAAAACAGTTACCGAAATAGAATATATATTCCTATTTTGCAGACCTTTATGATTTATTAATTATGATCGTCACTGTTTTTCCTATGAGTAGGATGTTTCTTTAGTCTGGCCACTTTTATGCCCAAGAATACAATTAGTCAATTTCATACTAGAGAGTATGTTGCATTTGTTCTAGAAAAACCTCACTTGTACAAACTTAGTACTAATGTTTCAGCAATGTCACACTATTATTTGGTTAAATTTCATAATAGAAAAGGCGTTGGAAAGAACAGGTAACCAATAGAAAGTTCTATTTCAGACACTCATTGTTATGCTTTTGCTTGGACTTACTTGTGGCGCTAGGACACTGCATGCCAGACAAGTGCTCACCACTGAGCCACACACACTTCCAGCCCTTTATTGTTGTATGTTTTCTCTGCTTGTTTCTTTTGGGGTGATGGCATAAAATTACCACAGTACAGTTACCTCAGTGTGTACAGACTCACGGTATTACCAGTGAGTCTTGATGCTCTTTCTTCCCTTTAAAAAAACTGTGTATTTTATGTGTTTACATTTCAAATGTTATCCCCTTTCCCAGTTTCCCCTCTACCATCCTCCTCCCCCTGCTTCTATAAGGATGCTCCCCCTCCCACTCACCCACTCCCATCTCAACACCCTGGCATTCCCTATACTGGGGAAATGAGCCTTCACAGGACCAAGGGCTTCTCCTTCTACTGATGCCAGACAATGCCATCCTCTGCTACACATGTGGCTGGAGCGACGGGTCCCTCCATGTGTGCTCTTTCGTTGGTGGTTTAGCCCCTTGGAGCTCTGGGGGGTCTGATTGATTGATATTGTTGTTCTTCCTACGGGGTTGAAAACCCCATCATCTCCTTCAGTCCTTTCTCTAACTCCTCCCTTGGGGTCCCCGTGCTCAGTCTGATGGTATTTGAGTATAGGGTCTTGATGCTATTTATTTTACTGTTACAAATAGTTACAGTTTAATGCCTACTTCTGAGTAATCGATGCATTTTTCTAAATTGAAGACAGTATAATACTAACATAAAAGTATGCATTTCATACATATAAGCAATAATACGCAAATACCATGAAAATGATGACAGCAGAGATAGTTAATCATATTCTCTGAGTGATTAGTATAGTTTTTGCTTTGTCCAACAATTATTAAGTTGATAGAATTTCCTAAAAAGTGGGATTTCATAACTTTTCTCTTTAAAAACCATAAACTTCATGGATACCAGTTGCTGGAAGACCACAGACTGCTACAGGGTCAGGCATGTCAAAAAATAGCAAACTAGAAGGAATGAAGACCATTTAACTCTTTACTTTTCTGTTCATTAACCTCTTTTCTATGAGTAAATTCTAAATTAAACACCATTTCTGAGGTGTTTTTTTGTTTGTTTGTTTTGTTTTTTTGTTTTGTTTTGTTTTTTTGAGATAGAACCTTGATCCATAGCCCAGGCTGGTCCCAACTTCAGATCCTTCTGTCTTGGCCTCTGAAATACCTGGGATTATAAGAAAACACTGAAAAACTTAAATTATGCTGTTAATGTACCCTAAGCTTACAGAACAGCCAATGACCAAAACCCAGTATTTCCTGTTGGATCTTCAGAATTAATTTAGAGTTCTTTAAAAAAAAAAATGTGTGTGTGTGCACACTTGCACACACACAGATGTGGAGGCTAGAGAACAACAGCCTGTGGTAGTCAGTTATATCCTTCCATGTGGTTTCTGTGAGACTGAACTCTAGTCATCAAATTTGGTGGCAAGCACCTTTAACTACTAAGCCATCTCATGAATATAGTTTCATGGGTCAGGGCTATCACTCGGCTGTATATAATACTTGTCTAGTCTCATAAAAGTATTTAAAAATAGAACTATTTCTCTCACTTACTTAATATTTAATGTGCATTTGGGACCTGAAAAATAAAATATGCAAATGAAGTCTTTGTTCTCAAGTAGTTTATATTATAGAGAAGACAGGCAATAAGTAAAGACATTAAATATCAGAAAAGAGTTAGAAAGTAAAGCAGAAAGTGTTTAGGGTTGTGTATGCAAGTATTTGGAAGTCTGTGAATATGGGTGAGACTGGGTGAGGACTATTCCACACCAAGGAAAGAGGAAGAACAGAGGATCTGAAGAAAACATGGGCTTGCCCAGACACAGTGAAGAGACAGAATTAATATCATCAAGAAGGTTTGGTTCAACATAAGCAAACCAATACATGTATTTCACCACACACCTATACATATGGACAGAAAGCACATGGTTATCTTCATAGATGAACAACAGGTATTGACAAGTTACACAAGCTTTAATGATGAAAGTACTGGAGAAATCAGAAATAAATGAAACATACCCCAAAGAATAAAACTATGTGACATATCTTTAACTCAGCATTATAATTAAAGGAAAAAATTATAGCATTTTTTCTAAATATCTAGAACAAGACAAGGATGTTCACTCTCTCCCCCTTTCCAAGACATAGCTAGAGCTGTAAGAAAAGAAAAAGACATAAAAGGGATACAGTCAGGAAAAGAAGAAGTAAAATTCTCCATTTGCAGATGACAAGATTCTTTCACTCCACCAGAAAAATTCCTAGATGTAATAAATACATCCAGTAAGTTGCAAGACAGAAATCAATGTATAAAAATCAAGACTCTTTA